>NC_051186.1:106607349-107207349 GCF_013339695.2 Rhipicephalus sanguineus
AAACGTACCACATCTCTTCCCGCAGGCCCTTTACATCCTCTGCCGTGCCCGTCCGCTCCCTTTGACTTCGTGGGCATAGACTTATACGGACCCCTCCCGCTTACGCCAGCCGGTCACCGCTGGATTGTTACTGCCGTGGACCACCTAACTCGGTACGCGGAGACGGCAGCTCTTCCCTCTGGTGCTACCTCGGAAGTAGCCGATTTTGTCCTGCGCGCAATTATTTTGCGCCACGGTGCCCCTCGTGTTCTCCTTAGTGACCGTGGCAAGTCATTTCTTTCCCATGTTCTTGCTGAAGTCCTCCAGGCTTCTAACAACGTACATAAGACCACATCAGCATATCATCCGCAAACAAATGGTCTTACAGAGCGTTTTCACCGAACTTTGTCCGACATGATATCCATGTATGTTCAGCCAGATCACAAAAACTGGGACACTGTACTCCCTTTCGTCACGTTTGCATATAATACTGCCATACAACGCACGACGAATTACAGCCCGTTTTTCCTCGTGTTTGGCCGTGAACCGACTTTTGTTCTGGACACCACATTTTTATCCACGCCCTCTGTTCCATCTTCGTCCCTTCCAGAAGAGTTCGCTGCTCGCGTCGCCCGCTGCCGTGAAATTGCCCGCGCCAACACTGCTACCATTCAGGACAAGAGGAAAGTCCGTTTTGACGCGAAACGTCGAGTTGTTTCGTTCCGTCCAGGCGACGAAGTCCTCCTGTGGACACCTGTTCGTACCCCTGGGCTCTGTGAAAAATTTCTTCATAGATATCTCGGTCCATACACCGTGTTGGAAAGGACATCTGCCGTGAACTATCGCGTCGCCCCAGCCAGCGCGGCTACTGATCGTCGTCGCCGCAGCACCGAGATCACTCATGTCTCTCGCCTGAAACCATATATTCGGCGTTCCTACCCTTAACCTGCTGCCCGCTTTCGCGAAGGGGGAAAATAGTGTGAGCGCTGACTATATAGTGCATCTTCATCTGTACAGAAACCATTGTAATCATCATCTTCGTTGTCACGCGGGCTGCGCCGCTTTGGACATTGAAATATAACCTTTCGATTACTGAACTGGGCGTCGTCTCATAAGATATATATATATATATATATATATATATATATATATATATATATATATATATATATATATATATATATATATATATATTGTCTGTCTTCGGTTGCCGTAAAATAATTAGGAAAAAGGTATACGCTTCTAAAAAACTTTTCGCCAATGCCGGGTAAAGGCATTGGCGAAAAACAACCAGTAATGGTGAATCATGTGCAGCTCACCCATTAAATTTACCAAGCAGAGCACAAACAGACCAAGCATAACATATGGCTGTCGCAACCCGCCACGTGGACCCCATTCGCCGCGTGTATATTCCTTGATATATCAAGCAGGGCTCCTCTGAATTACAGGCTGTCTCAGAAGCGCAACATTTCGCCTGATTTCTCTCCTATAAAATATAATGACTAATAATGCAAATTCGCATATATTTTTTTACTTGCAGCTTGCCTATGCCCCCCTTTTCTACACCTCGGCCCGAGGTCTTCGCGCTGGTTCGTCTACAGTCCACGACGGCGCACATGCCTACCGAACCCACAGAGACACAACTGCAACGCATTTCGTACATATCGTGAATGTCAGGCACGGTGCTATCCAGCTGCAGCAGCGCGTTAGTGTATATGTCGTTTTATCATTTATGCCGGAGCTCCTTTCAATAAAGCACTCGACACAAGCAACAAATTAGAGTCCGCTATAATGTATGTTTTCCGGAACACTGTTCAACAAACACCGGGGGTTGCACGTGCCGAAACAACGACATATTTATGAGCCATGCGGTAGTGTAGTACAGTTTCAACCACCAGGCGTTTTTCAATGTGCGCTTACCCCTTTGATACGCAATGTACACAATTGTGTACTCCATTTCTTTTTGCTGTTTTTTACAAATAGAGGCTAAGAAAGAGCACGATAAATTGAGCTTCGGATGAATTGAACGTACGTCATAAAATTTTGTCTTCACTTAAGTTATTTGACAGTGTACTGTTGCATACGATCACTTTGCTGAAGGCACGAGTCGTTCGACGTGGCGCTTCCCGCGACCCAAGTCAAAACTATAATTTTTCTTTGTTCAACATGAACATAACCGAAAACAAATTTGCACTATATTTCTAGCCTGAGATTTTATTCGATTTATGGAAAAACTGAGCATGAATGGCTTCTGAATAAATATTGCCACGCTCGCTTCTTCTTTTATTTTGATGTGTTCGAGTTTCACCAACAAGGACGGTTATCAACGCTCGACGCTGACCGTGAAGCAGTGTTCGAGAAGCTTCACGATTTTAGTAGATCGCTTTGCTAAGATTGCGTGCCGCACGCGAATGTTCCAGCTTTGTCGAGAGATAACGCCGCCACCAGCGATATTGCTGGAAAATTCCATAGCGCCTGTATAAAAGCCGACGCGCTTGACCGCTTGTCAGTTGATCGACGGCCGACGCCCTGTTCGCCGCTATATTTGTACAGCGTGTATTGCTGTAGTTCTAGTTCTCATTTTCCGGCCACAAGTTCGGCCAAATAAACAGTTTCATCCTGCAAACGCCGACTGCTGTCTTCATCGACGTCACGACCACGTGACAATATATATTTATTTACAGAGTAATTAGGAATGATCACTATAACACACACACAAATGAACGTATTACATTATTTTTGTTGCAGTATAATAACGTGTGCCTTGAAATAACATTGTATCGATTTGACGCATTTACAGCCAGTTCTGCATAGGTGGCGTCTGAAAAGGTTAAATCTGTATACACGTATGTGCTTGCACTTACAGCCGTCGAGTACGGCCGCTTCGCTCGGGTAATCCACCTACGTCCAAGAGCATAACAGCACGGCACCTTACCTGCAAAATCAACATGGTGCATACGCCACGGCTTTGTTGGGTCCAACATGCCTCAGTTTACAAGTAAGCCCGTGTAACTTTACATGGACGAGGGTTTAAAACAAATAGGCAGTGCACGTGCCTATTCGCTGCGCTATTGTTCCTATCGCTTTGAAGCAGTTTGTTTTTCCCTATGCGCACACTACCTAATTATCTAAACAATTCTTAATGATTTTTTTATAATCTCGGAGTGCACAATGTTCAATACAAAAGGTCTAGCGCGTGTTCGGGAACATGTATTTTTTTCATGCATGCAGACCTAACGATCCTCTTGAAATTTTTTTCTCTCTTTCACTAAAACGCATCCGATATAAACAAAATGCAATGTGGTTCGATAACTTGCCGCGCTTGTTGTGCCATTAGGTGTGAGCGGAAGAAGCTATGAAATTCTGTTGCGCGGCGAAAAATCCAATGAATATGCTGTGGGTGCTGTCCTGAAACCAAATTGGGGGGAGGCGTGTGCTGTATAAACCAGATAATTGACGGATCGATAGCTGCAAACCATGCATGCGTTACGGGGCCGGAGACAGCGTTTCAAGCAGCGTAGGCCACTTTCTTTCTTCATAACTTTTTTTTATGAAGAAACATGATTAAGGAAGCGAGGCAGTGAAAACGTTGGGATGATTTGAACGATAAACAGGCTTTGAATTACTGCTGCGCAGTCTTTAATTGTTCTATATTCGTTGTGATGCATGTTTTGCTGTTCCGGATATGAGAAAGGATGGTCATGCAATTGGGTATACCCATCGCAGGACATCTCAATACGAATGATAAATCTTTTCCAGTCGTTTATATTACCTAGACATGTGTTTTTGTTTACATAGAATTACAAGTAAGCTTTCTAACCGGTAACTTGGAGGACGCTTGGGATTCACCTTCAAGCGCAGAACGCGACAGCGTAGTCGGGCCCCATTCGCAAAGCCTTCTCACTTGCTAGACAGGCTTCGTTTCTAACGGACACATCAACTATTCCTCGAGGAAGGAACGTCTGTGTGCCTGACCTTTGGAACTCTCCTAGAATCCATGCCTATTGCTGCAAGTGCAGTTTCTGAGTTCCCACTACGACATAATTCATAATTCAGCGAATAGTACCGGGCTGGCCCTTTCGCAGAACACCTAATTGCCACAGAGAATTCCTAGATTTTTATTGAGGCTTGGAGCCTGGATTGTTTTGTTTTAAATGCGAAGCATTTCATAGCGAACTTCCGCGACCTCGAGCGTATCTATCTATCTATCTATCTATCTATCTATCTATCTATCTATCTATCTATCTATCTATCTATCTATCTATCTATCTATCTATCTATCTATCTATCTATCTATCTATCTATCTATCTATCTATCTATCTAGCCGCCTACGACTTTCTGCTCCCCTGGCCGTTTCGTTAATCAGATGTATACCAGCATTGGTATGGCAAAACATGACTGCACGAACAACATGAATAAAATGTCATAACATGAAAATCATGAAATGCATATCATCAACGAGAAGATCCACGGTTATTCGTTAATTTTGTTTATACCAAAATTTGTGTATGACGTGACAAGAGTGTATGAAGAAAATAAGTGACCGGTCCTAGCGTGCAAATCATGAAACGCATGTCATGTATAGCGTGATTTACATGACATGATGTCGGGACGCTCGCGGCCGTTTAATTTATTGAATATATGCGAAAACTGGTATGAAAAAAAAAAAAAACGTTTCTGTATGACGAACATGAGTGAAAGTGGTAACATGAAAATCATGACATGCATGTCATGTGCGGCATGATTTACATGCCACGATCATTGTGCGCTTGCAGCCGTTTCGCTAGCTTGACATGCACCAAATCTGGTATTCCATGACGTGATTTTATGACGAGCATAAATGATAGGTGGTAACATGAGGGTGTGGCTTCCTGGAACGTGCGCAGTTCTGATCGTCCGTGTTCCGTTCGCGCTTGCCGTCCTAAGTATTTTAAAACTCGCCTAACTCGCTACCCTACTACTGTTAGAGTACGTTCCTGCGTTCTTCAATACCTAAAAAAAATTCGGCAGATCCCACGTACCGGGGGAGTCGATGTGATGCGAAGCATGCGGTGGGAAGGTGACTGTGGTGTGATTTTGTTTTTACTGAGCGAAACGTTGCAAAAAGACGCTGAAGATTTGTATAAATTTTATCCGCATACATATATGTTGAAGAGCCGCATATGTCTTATATAACCAGTTGTTTACAGTTGGGTAACGCTGAAAACGGCAGCGTGGGTATTATACCAACACCAGAAGCCGTAAGCTGGTATGCAGTGCTTATACTTGTCCCTTGTGATAGAGAACGCACGCACGTTTCACGAACCCGTGTGCATGTGTGGAAGACGTTCCTGGCAGTTCTTGGACAAGGTCATCATCCCCGTGATCAGTGAGCACCAGCAGCTCGTAATGACTAGTTATCGGATCAGGTCATTATCGCGGTGACGAGGTGTCAATGTGTAGTGAAGTATGAGGTATAGTACAGCCTATGGAAATCAAGAATGCCTCTGTCATTTCGTCGACAAATTGTCTATAGATAGAGCCGGCGACATGTTGGAATCTGAAGTCACCCTTCGCGTTGGTGAGGTATGGGCTGTCGAGGCTGGTAGGCCTGGATAGGTCTACGTAGACCAACATCAGTGGATGGCGCTTGTCGTATTCGTAAACTACCTGGGCGTATGTGGCCTACGTAGCCTAGTTCACAAGGCGGTTGTCAATCAATCTGACATCATCCTCGGTCAGCATGAGGCCATTGCCCAGCCTCGTAAGAAATGAAGGGGACACTGCGTCGTTCTGGCGGACTAAGTGCACTTTACGGTGCGATGATGTGAATATCATACGTAACGTTCGTTAATGTATTTCTCCGGAGTCGAGCAATGCTTGAATATAGCTCGCTGAATCATAGGGATACAAATGTAATGTTTATTAGACTGCTATAAAAGCGGAGCTAACATTGGAACCACAGACGTTAATGTGATATGACGTCTGTATCGTAGGAGTATACGCATCGTAGGAGTATCATGTATAGTGTTTATTGCTTTCTTGTAAAATTAGATAGCAAGCACCACAACCACAACTGACGTTGCACTGCCATTACGCCTGCAGAGGCTGTTTTTCCAAACCAGTTTATAGACCAGGAGTGGCTCTGTGGTAGAATACCTGATTGCCACGCAAAATGCTTGGGTTCGATTCCTGCTGGGATCCTACTTTTCATTCTTTCCATTCGTCGGGTCAACGCTGCCGATGTCGGTTTTTCAACGCTGCCGATGTCGCGTTTAATGTCTGTTCTCGCCGTTCCTGGGTGGATATAAACTGCCAATCACCTGTGGCGCATACCCGTACACCGCGGTCCGTGGTAAACGGGTATGTGCCACACGTGTCTGGAGGAAAGGGTTTGACGACGTACGCGACAGGATTTTCACTTTATTCGTGTCATGACCCGACAGTCGTATTCGTGAAATCATGTTACCCTCCCATGCAAATTTTGGTCGGCACCAAGTTAAGGAGGCAATCATGAGAGCCCCCAGACGTAGGCGGCTAGATAGATAGATAGATAGATAGATAGATAGATACGTAGATAGAAACGCTCAAAGTGCCAGAGGTTCGCTAAGAAATGCTTCGCATTTAAAACACTTCATCCGGGCACCAGTCGGATCATCATCGTCACTCACGCTTGCGCACGGACCAGTTACCATGAAAGGCAAAATGTGTGTTCGGATGGATAATTCACACCATTCTTGGGCTGACGTGCTTCCTTAAAAATTTGGCAGCTTCAAACTATGTGCCTATCACTTGCCGAAAATCCAGTGTGCTAAATAATGAACAGAAATGCGGTTCTTTATATTTGCATTGGCATGGGCGAATGAGAGAAAGTGTTGGATGTGCTTCAACCTTTGTATACCTTGTCATTACAAGATAAATATATCTTTGCCTTGGTTTTGGAAATATTATGCGCAATTGTTTCATTTAAGATACGCTTCAATATGGTTTCTCTGTGCTTCTTGAATGTTTACGAATACGGTCTTACGATCCAGCAAGTACTTAGCAATGGTGGTGACTTTGGCTTCTCTATAACTGGGGCTCCGTGTTTTCGATGTTTATATTTCTTGAAATTTGGCGGGAGTTTATCGGTGTTTATTTGTCGTAAATCCCCAATTCTCCGAAATTCGGAGCTTGCATGACTCTCACAACCACGAAATTTTAGATCAATTCATATCTGAATACTAAAACATCGAAACACATGAAGCACATTTTATTTTTTCTAGAAGGTTTGAATGCACAAACACATAATATGCGCAAGCGAAATCCTTCGACACAAAACACCTGTATTTGTACGTATAACAACCTCAGCTTAAAGGTTATTGTGAAGCACGCAAGCATACTTTGCGAGGTTGCTGCGCGCTCCTTTTGATTGACGACTCTCAGCTTTAACATGCCGTTTCAACGTTAGTGCTAGAAAGAGGAGTGCCAGAAGACGCAGCGCGCAGCGAGAAAGCACTGGTTACTCCAAAACGACAGGGGGTTCAACAGTGTTACATATTTCATACTACTGATAGTTTGCAACATCACTAAGGAGCTGGCTCCTTAGTGATGCGGCTCCTGTTCGAGTGCTGTTCCCCTCTCTGTGATCACAAAAATGCAAGCAGCGCGCGCACCAGCTGCCAGACAAACAGGTTCTTTGTAGAATAAACCTTGCAGAAGAATCGTAGTAGCGAGCCAAATCAAATTACAAAACCAAATTTGCATTGCCAAATTTGTACATTGAATCCGCTGTTTCTGAGCACAGTGCAGCGAGACATGCACATTCGATGTGACGGAGATCATACCTTTCAATATAATGATGATTGCAGAAAACCACAGATTTGCAGGGAAAGTGTAAAGCAGCAGTATGAGTAAATTTACTGTATTACTTCCTATGAAACGGCTCCTGCATATTGGAGCACTATGACAGTCACCGACCACCTAAATGTAACGTTGCCGACATTCTATAATTACTTCATCGTTTGCGCGTAAAATTCGCCGATGCGTTCAAGTAATATGAAATAGTTTTCAGGGCCTTGCAGCGACCACTTCTCGTCACATCATGTCGCCTAGAGTTTATTTCGCCTTTCTACTTTTCACCATTCGTGCGCCCCTATAAATATTTCTCGTCTATAAATGTCAGAGTTCTTTATTCCCTATACCTGTGGACATTTGTTATTTTCCTTCCATGTGGGGTCTAGGAACATTTACCCTTTTGCAGCTCAGTTGAGAGAAACAACACCATAAAAATGCCCGTTTTCGCCGCACCAAGGTGCAGCCTGATCTCCTCAAACACCTACAAAGACGCCGTCGATAATCGTCCACCAAATCAGAAGCCCACCTTCGCCTCCGGCGGATCGTTGCGCAGAGAGTAAAGGCGCCGCACGTTACCCCATGACTCCGCTGACAACGTTCACCACTTGCTTGCGTGTACGCTTTGGCACAGAATACGTCTACCATAAACTCGCAGTCACGCAGCATCTCGAGGCATTGCGAGAGAGACGACAACAGGACTTCCATTCTTGAGTGGCATTCCTTGACGAACGACAATCATACCTGCGCCGCAAGCACTACTTACTTGGTGAGCCATACCTAAATTAGAGCCAGCCTACTTTTCGTAATCCATTTAGATAGCGCAGTCTCCTTATCTAAAGCCCCCTTATTTCATATCACCTGGGCATGCCTGACCATCCCCGTCATAACTCCCCTACAACACTTTAAAGCGGTGCAAGGAAAGAAGCTGTGGCCAGCGATAGTCTGGTCGATCTGCTGAGCCGTCATAGGGCCCGCACACCGCCAGACGCAAGCGGAGCCTTCGATGGAGGGTGCGGTCATCGCGTCAAGAACAACCGATTAGTCGCAGTTTACATGCATCTATTTTAATGCCAATGAAGCGGTTTTCACCACCACCTACCTGAGTCTGTAGGCATAGTACTAGCGGGCCCCGACGGTGAATCTTGAGCGACTAGCTACCGCCGCGAACCTCATCTGCGACTGGTCGTCTTCGACATCAGTACCTATGACCACTGCGGGACTGATAGTCGCACCTCGAAGAAAAATTTGGTCACTGCTTTGTAGCGCTTGAGAAGCTCAAGTGCAGCAAACTAAGAACTCATAGAAACGGTGACCGGTAATGTCTGACAACCGCTGGCCTTCACTTCAAGAAACAATGATGTCTCGCGGGTAACCAATAGGCGTACAGCAGCTATTTTGTGGACACCATCATTGCTTTTGCAGTGAACCAGTCTCTGCACTAAGCGCCATTGGTGGGCGAGAAACGCACCGGTCGGTTTCTAAAAGCAACATGTGCTAGTCGCCTCCATGGAATCTACATTTTCTTTGTTACCACCGGCTGCTGGTCGGCACACAAGTCCACCTCTATACTTCCTGTCAAAGATGCGGCAAGTCCTCAGCCACTCTGTACGCAGTGAACTACGCTGGACTTGCATCGCATCGGCCCGGTCAATATCTAGACATTAGAAACATGCGCAGGCAGATGCGGTTGACTGTGATCTCCGATGTCATTTGTGAAGTTCTGGGGGTGGAGTTACTCAGCTTCCGCCTGGGTGCGGGTATGCCTGATCGCCGCTCTAAGGATAACGTCAAATCCTTCGCAGTGCTAAGCCTGCTTTAGGAACTCTCCACATTGTTTATCTGCATATTGTGGCTTCGCACAACGCACAAGATACTTGCATAGTGCTCACAACTAAAGAAGCGCCCAAATAGTGAGCAGCTGTGAAAATACAAGGCCTCAAGTCACCAACGTTCATGTTACCGCTACTTTTCCATGGAGGTTCGCTGGATAAAGTTTCGACATCACCCAAGATGAGTTCGGACACATCGTATAGCTGAGCCTAATCCAGCTTTCGTACAAGGATGGCTTTCATTTCTTCAATTGATACCACATTAGAAGAATCGTTACTGATGACCTTGTTGTGAATAGCCATCATTCATTCATGTCACTACTCTTGATCAATACTCCATTTTCTGCGTAAATGACTTCGACATTTGTCCCGCGGGAACCAAGATGTAAAGCAAGATTCATTTCACAACTGCCTATCGACCTTTTTTTTTTCGAAACCACTAACAGCCCCCAGATATCGGTTACTACCTAAAATGATCTATTTCAAATTTCGCATTCAATACGGCTTCATAAACGCCGTGCACTCTTCGGAATAGTTAATGAATGAGTTACGAGCGAATTCTCGTTAGTTCTTGGCTACCTTGACAGCACTTTAGTTGCAAGAAGCAAGGACAAAAATAAAAAAAGGCGCCTTCGCCTTTTCTCCGATACAAGTTGGGCAAACGGCCTGGTCTAAATTCCTAATAAGCCCGTTTTCAAAATTGGATCGCTAGATTTTAACCGTCATCTAATTTCACCAAAATACAACCAGACATGCTAATCACGGGTGCGGCCAATATATGAGTTCCTCCATTCAATGACCTTCTGTGGGTGAAATTGTTTACGGAGGTTCTTACCATCCTGCGCGAATTTTTCTTAGCCACTGAAACACCTGCGGCTTCATAGTGTTACAGCACGGTAAGAACAAGCACAAACTAAGGCACACGCATGACGAGACACAGCTCTGACTATAAATTGCGCATTCGTGACTCTAACAAACAACATTCTCTTCTCTGGGACTCTAAATACGCGCATCTCTTCCAAGAAGCGAAAACTCGGTAATCGACTGAAGCGCTGCCAATTTATTCGCTGCCCAAGGTGTGTATTTGCCTTACGGGGACGCGATGACCGCCGTTGTTGCTGGAATGCTGCATCAAGCCAGTGACACTGACTCGAAACAGCCCTACTACTTCTGAGAGCGCTTGATACCTACATATCTTGCCTACAGCACCGTCGGCATAGATACATTGTGTTTATTGTTCTGCAAAATATTTCAGATTAAAGTTGAAGCTTTTGCGTAATGACTGAGACTTGGACTTAATATTCCCTTTCAATAAAAATATTCGTCTCATCGGAACGAGAGCCTCGGAAAGGTTTGTATATTTCGAAATTATGTGCAATCGTAAGTTACGCAGCGGCGTAGCAGCATCGCTGTGTCGGCTGAACGTCTCAAATTCCATAGCCTAGCTAACATTTATAAAAAATTCGCAGTGGCATAGCTCGGCTATGCCAGGATATACGCAGCGTTAGCAAAGGTTCAGCTGATTATTCTGAGCTTTCAAGATTGTCTAGGATTAGCTTGATTATCATGCTTACTGCTGCTCCAATGACACACATTCGGCGACATGGTTCAGAACCGGTAGGCCTGGCGGCATGGCCAGGTAACGATACACATTGGTAACGCTAAAGTGCGGAATGTTCTGCTTAACGAGAAAGTTCTTGCACGTTGTACAAACCCGCGCCACGGTTTCACCCCACTCAGGCGCCGCCACTATACTCAACGTTTCACGCATGGCATTATTTAGCGGCGTGAAGTCTTTCATGTGCCATAGTCTTTCACACACGTCGCACATGTATCCAAACGGAGTGTTTACGAAGTCCGTGTCGAAGGTCCGACTCGCACTGGCGCTTTCGCTAAGTTTCCCAGTATAGGCAGTCGATCGGCGAGCCTTGACGTCATCGACGGCGTCTTGTTGTTGCTCCTGCAGAGATGGTCGGGCACGTCACTCAGCATGCCGGCGATGCCGCTTTGCTAGACGTTCCTCCCTTTCCTCTAGTGTCTCCGCAGCACGTTTAGCCGTCCTCTGTTCATTCTTCGTACGCTGAACCGCTAATTGCCAGGCAACTACATCGGGATCCGACGACATAAGCTTCTCGGCTCTTCTGCGCCGTTGAGCAGCATTTGCGCTCTCCTTCTTCATGGCGTTACCCACCTGCAAACGCCAGTCAGAGGGCAGGGCTAGGCAAAGATACTTTGAAATCGTATTGCGATACGATACAAGATACTCGGGCAAAAAGTATTTGAGATACAGATACAAGATACTAGCGGAATAATTGTGTCCGATACGATACTTCCCAATTGTATCTTAAGACACTTCGATACATTTGCAAATTTGCTGTCATAGAGCTCTATAATGAAGCAGCAAAGCCTATGTAGAAATGTATTTACTTGAAAATTTCTTAACTGCTACCAGCTTTCTTTAATTTTAACAAAATGCTTCCTTGTATCACAAGATACAAACTTTCTTGCTCAAGGCGTATTAGTTTCATTTCTAAACGACTTATTGGGATTTATTGCTCTGCTTAACAAGCTAGCTCTTTAACTGCTACGCTGGTGTTTTTGCCTCACACTTCTTCTGTTGAATGATATCGCTGCCCTACTTCGCGACCAGCTAGCTGGTTGCCATCTACTTGCAAGTGCCTCCGCACGATGGCGCAAATACCGCTGTGCAGTCTTACCTTGATCTCAAGCGT
The DNA here is from genome assembly GCF_013339695.2 of Rhipicephalus sanguineus. Taxonomy (NCBI): domain Eukaryota; kingdom Metazoa; phylum Arthropoda; class Arachnida; order Ixodida; family Ixodidae; genus Rhipicephalus; species Rhipicephalus sanguineus. Next base: position 106,619,706 of record NC_051186.1, read on the forward strand.
ATTGTTTTCGTAATACCGCATCCACCGACAGGTGTACAGCAGCAACAACGTTGGTAGCGGTATTGTTTGTAACGCGTCGTGTAAAGGCAATTGCAACGACGATTGCAACGAAGCAAAGACGATTGCAACGAAGCATCACGCAAGACAACCTTCGATAGCGACAGTATAGAGGCATCAGAATTTGTGCAAAAGACGCCGCACGCATTGGAGTAGGCAGCATAGTGCAGGGTCTATGAACAAGTGTCATGACATCAACGCAACTAAAAAGAAAGAAAACATCTAGAAAAGAATGTAGGCTGCGCGTAGACGTTCGCACGCTTGTTTTTGTCGCGATGACTCGAGCGCCATCACGTGACTCTGCTCCACTAATAGGGACGCTTAAACATCATCACATGTGCTCGCTGGAGCGCTCTGGCGGATATATACAACGATGTTAGTGCCGTTAGTTTTATTCAGGTGGCTTAGTGACAGCAATATCAGCTTGAGAACCGGAATTCCGGTCGACGTTGTTTCGCATGGTGGTGCTTCTATAGCAGTATCTTGTATCTTAAGATACAAGACACATTATTGAATGTATCGGAAATACAGATACAGATACTCGTTTTGCAAGACGTATCGCGATACAGATACAAGATACCCAGAGAGTATCTAAGATAGCATCGAAGATATCTTCGATACTGCCCAGCACTGTCAGAGGGGCTATCAAGCGGCCCCAGCGCATTGTCAGACGGCGACTGCACAGCGAAGGCGAATAGCTGCGCGCGCCGTGGCTACGACGACACCCCTCGCGAATGCGCAGAGCAGCAGCGGCGAGTCGCACGCGCCGGCGTCAGTCTGTCTGTCCGGCCGACGCCACTCCTCTCGCTCTCCGCCACCAGCAGGGGCGGTGGCTGAGAGCGCGTGAGATGCCGGCTCCGCACTCATACTCGCGCATGCGCAGCACGGCTCATGATGACCCACGCGAAACTGGCTCCGGCTAAGCAAGTGCAACTAACGCTACAAAACACTTCGAAGGACTTTGATACGCCATGTTTTTGCTCCGACGACCTTCGGCTTACACGTCCGCGTGTACCACAACCACCCTGTGTTCAATTTTCCTGACATTCGACACAGTCACACAACTAGCTCGGAGAAGCGACTCCCTCCTGCCAGCACTGACTCCTTCCTATCTGATCCCATTTCACGTCGTATTACATTCGGATGAGAACCGTCAAAATTGGCGTTTGCGGGGAGGGAGACAGTGTGTGCGGCGGCCAGATTAATGATAATTCCGAAACATCGCCTGCTCTTTTCGATGTGGCTTTCTTCTTATGGCCTCTAAAGTCAAAGGGGACCACTTCGTGAGAAATGCCGCTTGGCCTCCAAGACAAATCCCCGCCCCCCCCCCCCCCCCCACACACACGCCTGGCTGCGAGAATATTACGCTGTCACTCGCATCACGATGGCCTAAATGCGGGCTGTAGAGCAAGTTTCCGTGCTCGTTTTCTATCAGCACTACTTTCCTCACTCTCGCATTCGTAACGCTAATTTACCAGAGCCTAAGGCAAGACATAGTGCACGTAGTGTCGGCGCACTTTTCGCCCATATTACACTTGGTGCTTATTGTGTGCAGTTTAGTAAAATTGCGTTATTCTTACCATTGAATAAAAGAGAAATGTCATAGTTTTGGTGTGACTAGGCATCTTTTCTTCTTGTTAGAACTGAAGCACACAAGAAATGTGCACGTTAAGCAAGCTGCGCTTGTGCGAAGCAAATAAACGACGCTGCAAATATAAAGCAACCCTGCTGCTTTCTTTATTCAATCTGCGAGGTGCCAGAATGCCGAATAAAAGTTCCAAGAAAAAGTTCCCCAGTAAAACCAGAGCGAACTAAACAGCAGTACACTTGAACACCACTATCTAGCCATGAGTCGATGCAAGTTTATCTGGCGTTGACTTGAAGCGCACTCGTCAAGGACTCGCCGACTATTTTTAGATCGAGATTCTCACTAGTGCCAAAAAATGCCGTCCCTTATTTACCGAATATTGCGTCGCATCCGCTTTAAGTCTTGTTCCACCGGAAGTGTTCCCTCTTCACACAGGTGCCTCAAAGCCCTATGAGCAGCTGATTGGCCACCATTTTCCGAACATATGGGCTGCTATGGAATCTTTGCTGCCAGCTACATTTACCTAGGACATCCCGCCTCCCTCCTGCCTTTTGTCTGCTTGAGTTGCAAGTCTAGATTTCATAAATGAAGTTTGCAAAACATCATCGACGTTTGAGCTTATTTGTTGGTATTAATCAATGTTTCCTGTTTCAAAATTACAGAACATAGGCTTTGGTAACACGACGATTGTTATAGCGCCCAACTAGCCCAAGCCACTACCCTTCAAAATTACAGTTGGTAACACTATAGGGTAAAAGAGACGCAAATTACACAAATTCTATAATCATTTTGCATAAGAGCAGTGCAAACGCTGCATTTTTTTGTCATTTGCCAATTCGTTCACAATCTGAACGTGACTCAAGAACCCCGAGTCTTAATCCGAAACGTGCTCTGATCCGATTCCTTATTACGTATAACAACGCGATTGTAGCTGACGATCACGCCTTTCTGAAAGCCAGCGGCCGTTACGGCCGTCCGCAATCGCCGTTTTCGCTCCTTTGCATCGCATAGTTGCGGCACTTCACGCTCGGCGCGTTCCTAGGTTCGTCCGAATTAACAGGGTTGCGGCCAAATATGATCAAAGGAACGAGAGTTTGATGCCATTAAACAATAAACATGTCTGCCGGGACCAGACAACATGTCCTAATTATCCGATTTTCCGAATTAACGAATGTGGAATTAACGAGCTTTTCTGTATAACGATGATAAAAAAGTCCATCGTTGTCACTCAACAAACAAAACTGGACATTCCATTTTAAAAGAAAGGGAACAATGAAGCACAAAGGGTCTTGATTTTAAGTTGGCAATTAGTGTGGCACAAATTATATGCTAAATAGTAGGATAAAATTTGTTTTACAGATGTTGAGCAATGTAAAATAAGTACGGAGTTCTCAACTGAGTTTTGCGCGCTGCTGGAAATACATCGATGAGAAAGAAAACACATAACAAAATCTAACTTTGCAATGCTTGTTAAAGATTAACATCAATTGTGTGATACAGCCAGCGTATACATCGCAACTGTATAAAATAAAAAAAGAACCCTCTCTTTACATTGATTGAATCTGTATATAGCGTTGATGAGTTAATGGAGTAGAATAGAATTTTAGTCTGCTTCGCAATGGACCACTGCGCTGGTGCGGCTCTTGCGCAGGCGCACCGAAATTATTCTGACGGCTTTATTAGCGGTGAACAATCAAAACATTTCATGTGACTTCAACCACACCACGTATTTTTGTGTTTGCTACACGACTGCCTGGATTACAGGATTGTAACTTCTTTGTGTGCGCGCTACAGCGACGTGCTGTCGAAGATTACGGTATCACCAGCGGAATCTCCAAATGAGCGATGAGTTATGTTTGCACTTTCAACGGTTCACGCAGCCAGACGTGTTCACTTTGAATAAATGTTGTCGGTGATCGGGAGGCCGGAAAAACAGTGCGACGCCGTGTAAAACACTTGTCACTTGACGGCCGCGCCGCCCACGACCGAGGAGGGGGGGGTGTCGAGATGGCGGGAGACGACGAGTACTCGGAAGATGCGTACGCGTTTCGGCCCCTCCTGGCCGGCGGCTAGGGTGTGTCAGTCAGTGGCGGTTACTTCCCCTCGTTCGGGCTCCCGGCATCGGTGGACGCGTGCCCTTCACTATTCAGTCGGGAGTCATCGGGAATACGGAGTCAGGTACCGAGACAGAATGAGTTTCTACGGCGGTCCCACATTGAGAAAGCAGCTGCCCTGTGCTTCTTCGGACCTGATTGTTTCGACCTTGGACGAGCCATCCGCAGATGAGCGCCGCTGTGTTCTGACAACTCGTGAGCTTTCCGCTGGATTTGTATTCGTTTCACCTTCAGTAAGTGGTTTCTTTCCTTCATCGCGTGTTACTTTCCGTGTTTTTCGTATGTTAAATATGTGCTGCGTTCATTAATGCCTACATTCTCACGTATTTTCTTTAGATTTGTTGGTTTGTGAATGCCCATGTGTTGGGCTTTCTTGTGCGCATCGAAGTAGGTTAAGTGCGCGCCCCGTAGCGATGTTACCATTCGCGTGCGTTATTTTGTTCTTTTGTAGCGTTGTCGTGTGCCAGCTAAACATGTTTTGCATTTGCCCTTCAAATCAAATCAAATCAAATCAAATCAAATTTTTTTCCGCTGTACAGCGAACACAAAAGTGGTCATGAATTTTAGCTGTATTGAATGCCCGTTGAAGTGTAGGTGTTCATTTTCTATCATGCTTTGCTTTGCACACACTTTTTATGAACCTTCGGTGCACTGACTACACAAATAAGCGCTAACAGAGAGAAATTTTGGCTTTGTGCGTTTGTGAGTGGTGCCTTTTCCGCGATTCGTAATGTGCGTTATTCATACCAATTAGTGTCTGTTCTATGCAGTTGTGATCTTCAAGCAAGAGGTCAGCAGAACAAAGCGGGAAAAGCGAAATTATTTACAAAACTTGCAACATTTTACCACGTATATATACATGCAGAATATACTTGTGTTTACTCTCAACCTTTCTACGCTGATTATCACTGCTTCTTGCCTAAAAACAAAAGCGTGCCAACATGCATTTATTTATTGCACAAAATTCTACCGCATGTTAAAGTACACATTCAGTGGTAAACATCGTAAAGATATTGGCATAGACAACGACAACGATGGAAAGAACCGGCGTTAAACGCTAGAAAAGAAAGAATGCCATGGTGGCGCAGCCAACGATCAAGGCTGGCAAAAAATATTGGAGCTGCCAATATTTATGCAATGTTGGCGATACGTACGACGGAAAATGTTGGCTACAGCCATCTTTGGCATTATTGGCGATACGTACGACGGAACGGACAATGTTCGCTCTAGCCATCATTGCCATTATTGACGATAAGTTGGACGGAAAATATTGGCTACAGCCATCTTTGCAAGCATTGCACCATCATTGGATTCCAATATTAAACAAATGCACATTTAGGTGTAGCAAAACCCCAAAAAGCCAACACGGGACCAATATTTCTGCCAATGTTTGCCAACCGTGGGCCGAGATCGGTCCAATGCCGGCGTGCTGCCTGGGTGTTTGGCTTGCACTTGTTTTTTCAACAAAATATACGAGCGACTACAAGGTGATATGAGTGTAATTATCTTCGTGTATTCTGCTACCGAAATACGGAGACAGCTGGAGCACCCTCGTTTATCATATTTCCCGTAAATGTTGCAATGTGACCTTGTTATCTACATGAAGGAGGGACCAAATAAATCTGTTGCCTCCCCATAACGCTACAGAAAGTTTGGGTTTCCAATCGACGCTTTTCATAATCCACAAGTGCGCTTCCCTGCGCTGCAAGTGCGCTTCCCTGCGCCTAGGTCTTAGTTGCACATGCGCGGGCTTATCTACTATGCGTGTTTATGTGAAAAGAGCTGAGTCTACATTTCCCGCGTCAATCCGACTGCGCTTGAACAGGGTGTTTCCTGTAAGTGACTAGCTGCAATTATGGCCTAACTGCACCGTAGGAAAAGTAGTATTTCAATTAATAAAACGTTCTATTGAACGTTTCCGCTGCAGCGCAATACGGAAACTATTACGTGTTGATTTCTGAGCTGTGTCTGTCTTCCACAGCCTACCCAGTGATACAATGTTCTTGCTCGAAGCTCCTTCACATATCGAAAACTTTTTCAACGAAGGGAATTGTTGTTCTATGATAGCGACGTAGCCACAGCACGTAGTGATTTGGATGAAGTCTGTATTATAACATCAACGAAGCAGTGAATGCAGAGGAACAAATTGAAATGCCACACCTAATAAGTATGGGATCTCCAGAAGAAATATAAATAGTCTGAAACGTGAGCTTCAGAAGTAAGCAGGTGTGTTGCGGCGTGGCCAGACATATAGAGATAAACACCATTAACAGGACAAGCTGAGTAGAAAATGGTAGTGTTGATGGCACGCGGCTTCTGTGAGCGAAACGGTCGGAAAAGTGTATTGTAGACACGCCCCCGCTCCCACTCAGAGCGACACGAACTCCAAGCGGCGCGCTCAGTGCGCTCCCGCTTACAGCACGAACATCCCATAGCGCAGTACGCGCGAAATAATTATCATGTTCTCTCTCCAGCGTTCATCATGTGCTGACATACATTCGGCCTATGCGTGTCTGTCTAGTCGCCTTTTCTGTCGGTTTCAAGATTGCGATAGCAGGACCACGTGTTGTACCCAAAGAAACTTCCGGTCACTTGAATTATCACTCGTCAACACGAAAGCAGAAAGCGTGTTTTTTAAGTTGTGCCAGCGTAAATAAAGACTCTTTTTCCGCTTTCAGCTAAAAGGAAGGCGCTAAAGTTAAGCGCTAACTGTGTGTCTAGCTTACTATATGATTTCTTTAAAATATAGACCAGACACAGGGAGAAAAGTGTTCAAAATGCGCGGGCCAATTGTTAAGGTTTTTATTCGCCGCCAGTGCTACTAGGCTACGCCAGCGCACAAAACCGGAAGCCGCGCAGCACCTGGGTTTGTAATCTGCGAAATGGTCTGTAGGCAACGTATATCGCATCCCTATAGCATATATTCTTATATGCAATGAAAGACTTGGCGTTGTTCGTTATATACATCGCACATGAAATGCCAGAGCTAAACCATTCTCCTTACATGAGAGTGACATAAAATATCCCATAGCCGTACGTGAGATCCGAACATGTTCTGATAGTTTGTACCCAAAGGTATAAATACTGAGTAATTCAAGTGATATTTCACAAAAATCTCCAAAATCTCTTGCAGTTTTCTCACTAATCGCCTACAGTTTGTGTGTGCTAACGTCTACTCATCTAGCCGTTCCTCCACAATCTCTGGTGTGCCGCAAGGTACAGCCCTCGGACCCTCACTTTTTTTCTCATTTATATTATTGACCTCCCAGCTAAAATCTCTTCTAACATTCGCCTCTTGGCAGATGACTGTGTCGTATACCGTCTCACAACAAACAGCGCAGATAATAACAATTTCAAAATGACTTCAACTTTATTAAATCTTGGTGTTATAAGTGCTTCATGTCTTTAGCAATAAAATAAATTTCATTGGTATATTCTTATCGCAGGCGTCATCACCAGCCACCAGAATATATCATTTCCGGCTCTGCAATTTTATCCACTGCATATTACAAATATCTTGGCGTAACATTTTCGAGTAATATTTCCTGCTCAGCGCTCGTAACTAATATAGTTAACTCTGGAAGTCACACTTTAGCTCTTCTACGCAAGCACTTCAGACTTTCACCCCCGTCATTTAAACCCATTTACTATACTACATTTCTTCATCTTAAATTAGAATATGCATGATCTGTGTAGAATACTCACCACTCTAACCTACCTAACAGTTTAGAATCAAATTAGAGTCGTGCTGCTCGCTTTATCTACTCTGAGTATTCCTATAATTCCAGTGTTTCTGAACTTAAGTGGTCACCTTACTAACCTAGAATTACGACGAAATATATACCGACTATGCCTGTTTCACAAATTTTATCATGCTCCTATCGAAGTCCCAGCCATCCTGCCAGTCCATCGCTTTTCAAGCCGCACAAACCATCTAGAGCAGTGAACCCTCCTCCAGCCCAACCTACTGCCAAGCTTCGCTCCTTGTTTAAAATCCGCACGGGACGGGAACAATCTGCCTGCAACTGCCATGCACCACTCCGACCCACATCAGTTCAAGTCTGCTCTCGAATCACTTCTTCGCTGCAGTTAATACCCATCCCTCATGTAATATCCCAGCTGGGGCCTTCGAGGTATCGAAAATAAATAAATGAATAAACAATCAATTTCTGGTCTCAATGGCACAATAGGACCACAGTGGAGCTGTCGTTGTAACTACGAAATATTTTCCGAATATGGTGCCAATGGCAGTCGATGAATGGCGTTGGGCTGCGAATAGACTATTTTAGAATCACTAACTTTCACTACAGTCACTCCAATAATACGAATATACCATAGTAGCACGCAGCCATTTTACTATATAACACGTGTATCAGCATTTCTAGTCAAGGTAATTCATGTATCGAGCAGTTACCGCCGGTGTCTCCATCTAAACTAGCTCTATGCAGACCATGACAGTACAGTATTACCGCACGGTAAACCACCACTGCTAAAACACCACATTAACGGGTGGAAATGGTCACACCATCGGCTTCTCGGCGTCAGCAGGTCCGACACCACGCCAGCATCGGCTAGCTTACATAGGCCCAATGACAGCTTGCGATCATCGGCTCAATAACGGCAGCCCCATCTCGGTCCGAAGCTGGCTAGCCCACATCGGTCCAACGTCGGCACGCCCAAATCGGCCCAACGCCGGCTAGCCGAGATTGGGCCGATGTGGGTGAAAGCACGAGCGTTATTTGCCGACGCGGGGCCAATTTACTATTGCTGCCGACATTTGCCGACATTGCACCGAGATCAATCCAATTCCGGCGTGCTCCCTGGGCAGTTTACATCACCCCCTGTAGGGCAACGGTCAGGTGCGCTCACTTATCCACGGTCAGGGGCCCCGCATTGCAGTTCCAAGGTCGGGGGTCTCCTGTATCGATGCGTTGCCGCAGGACTGGAATACAACCAGGCTTCTCCGTTAATATGGCTGTCAAGACCTCCAGCGTGCACACGAGCTGGCGCTTCTGGACGTCTTCGAAAGTGCGCTTCTCGACAGTGTCCAGTACCTTGGCTGGTAAAAATAAATATTGCCGAGTTCGAAGCGCTTACAATAAAAGAGAAGCCGAAACTAATAGACACGAATTACCAGCGCAAGTGAAGTGGCCAGAGGCGATGGTGGCATCCAGGAGGAGCACCACAAACGCTATCGTGTTCGACGGGCGTCAACAAGGCTTTCCCGTCGCTCTTGCGTTTTCGCTCGCTCTTCGCTTCGCAGGTGTGAATGCGCCGGCAATATTTATAGAAACGCAAGTCAAAACGCATCAAAACGCGTATGCTTGCGATCACCATTACTGAATGTTAGGTCACATGCCTATTGTTTCACAGAAGACACTAAGTTACCACATGTGCGGGCTGCTAAATCGTGTTCAGACCTGGCCTAGTAAGTGGAGATCTGCAGACTGGTCTAATTCTGGCACCACTCGTCTCTGTATCAGAGTACGTGGAGCAAAGTGGACTGCTGTCACCATCATAACGGTCGCCATAGCCGATGGCTTGTTGTGTGCGGGGAGAGACAGTGGTGAAGATCGGTGCGATGTTTGCGGGCTGGCGTGAACCACCAGCGTAAAATGTGCGGTGATATGATCAACACCTTCCAGCGGCGTCCGTGTAACAGCTGTTTGCCCTCTTATGAGAGAACATCTGTTGTACGGCTGCCATATGTAAATGGTTCGGAGTATTGTCAAACGTAAATCCCGATTCCCATAGCTACGAAACACGCTAATTCAGAAAAGCATTTTCGCTGACGTGTCGGAGAATATGCAAAATAAAAGAGCTTATAAATGACAGATAGTGTTCTCCGCTGAGCAATGGGAGGGTCTGCAAGCATATGTAAGTCGCCTTACGTCTGCTTGCGCACAGACTTCACTGAATAGCATCGAGAAACAAGCCGGCTTGTACGCTGAAGCTTCCGATAATGCTGTTAGCTATTTTGCTATTTCTTCTTCAAAGCGGCTTGAATGTGCAAGCAATACACCCTGCACGTAAGAATGCATCTGCTTTATTCTCGTCACTTTTGGAAAGAAGCTTGTGATATCATGCGCGCCTACATTACCGTAAGCCAGAGACCGAACACTTCGTTGGTGTCATCCGTATAATATAATTATAGTAAGCGTTGAATACAGTGGCGTGCGCACGGAGGGAGGCAGGGAGGGCGCCCCGCGATCACATAAGGGGGGTATGCCCCATTCCGTTACTCAGGCGGAAAAGACTCGTGATTACTTAAAATGCAGGGTTATCACCACGTAGCTTTCTGACCATCATAGCGGCCCAAATGCATTCCAAGAGCTGTTTACTTTCCAATTTTATTCCCAGAAAGCCCAGCAACAAAGGTGGACCATTGTTAGAAGTATGTCAATCTCTCTCTTCCATTTTTTTATCTATTCTGAAGCCTATTGGCTTTTGGACTCGAACGCCCGGGGAGAGGATTCTGATGTAATTTTGCCCGCCTTACGGGAAACCCTGTCCACGCCTATGGTTCTATAGGTTTAGCGTCAAGAGGTTTTAAGGCGAAAGCCTTAAAAACTCATCAAACACAAAAATTGACGCCCGACCCGAGTCGGCGGCATTGCCATCAGGGGTGATGGAAAAAATGATCGCGTGATGGCGTCACCATATTGTCACGGGGTCATGACCCGCCGTCTTTTACATCATACATCGAACTTTCCAGCCTTATCACTGGTGATTGCGCAAGCTCTGGATAAACTTGACTATTAGCATCATGTGTGCAATCTTGACAAAATGATCTACTACTAAATGAAAGAAGGGCGCGTGGCAATATGACGCCATGATGGCGTCACAGATCGCCAAAATTTGTAAAGTCGTCATGACATCACTATGTCGTCACTGCGATGTCACATCCCGTGCCGTCACATGATGACGTTATCACATAAAATCATCGCTTGGTCAGAGGTGAGCCGATCACAGAGGCGGCGCAAAACCAGGATAGGTGCTTCCGATCCTGGAGGCAGTGCGAAACCAGGTGAAGTGCGTACAAAGCTTTTTGTTAATGGCGGGACAGGATCAATACATCGATTAAAAAAAAGATGGCTTTCGCATTTGAGTCGTCTTTGGTGAATGCATAAGCGACTCTGAACTTTTGTGTGTGTGAGAAATAGGGTGCCAATAAGATGTAAGGCCCTAGTGCATTTCTAAGCACTGCAAAATCCTCCATATTATGATCGCTTCGCTGCTATCGCAAAGCAGCTAAAATAATTTTAGACCGTTTGCTAAAGCTTTCGAACCGAATTCAAAAGCGTGCTAATCCTTTAAATTTCATAGTTATGCAACAAAAATTACGTGGCGCTAACGTCATTCTAGTGAATTTTCACATTTCACTCAATATTAGATGGCTGTTTGAATTTACGCACAGAGTCCATTTGCTTGTTTTCCAGAATGCAACAAATTGCTTGCCCCTTACCTAGGTCGTCAAGGTATGTATATTGCCGCAAGTCTTATATTTCATGAGTTGAAGCTTCACCCACAAAGACTGTGGGCAACGCGCTGCGCAGGCCTCGCCGTGATGTGTAGGAAGCTTCGCGATTGTTTTGGAACAATCCGTTAAGATTGCGCGCCGCACGAGAATGTTCCAGCTTTGTCGAGAGATAACGCCGCCAACAGCGATATCGCTGGAAAGTTCGATAGCACCTGTATAAAAGCCGACGCACTTCGCCGCTTGTCAGTTGATCGACGGACGACGCCCTGTTCGCCGCTATCATTGTACAGCGTGTATTGCTGTAGTTCTAGTTCTCATTTTCCCGGCCACAAGTTCGGCCAAATAAACAGTTTCATTCTGCAAACGCCGACTGCTTTCTTCGTCGACGTCACGACCACGTGACAATATGATTAAAAACGAACCACATTTGCTAGATGTCCTGGTATTGCCAGACCATTCTCTGAACGCTGCCGTCTTGCTGCGTAGTCGATATGGAGGAAGGCATTCTTATAACGAGCAATCTGTTATGAATCAAAATATCTTCTTCTTACGCACAGTGACTGCCACTGTGAGCTCCACGGGAGTTGTAAAGGAGAATTACGATATTTGGTATTGCAAAAAACGTAGCGCTTCTGCTGCTGAAGTAGTGTGCGTTTGAGATATAGAACGGCTTGGTGGCATCGGCGGTGGTGCTCAACATGTGTTTTGGTGGGCGACACGCCTGAGAATCCTGGGTCACAGCGCTATGGTCGTGCTTCGGCGGCAATAAATTGTGGCATCCGAGTAGTAGAGCGTCTACACAGGCACCTTTTGACAGCTGAGCAGTTTAGCGACCGTACTGTCGTGTTCTCGTATCGCATTGGCGCCACACAGGTCACACGTTTAATGCACATAATCCGTGCAATCTGCACGTTTAGAACGCCCGTGAACGGCAGCGATGCGTTAGGGCTAATTCGTCTGTTCGTGCCAGCGAAGCGACAGCGAAACGCCAGCGTCGGGAGTTAGGGCCGGTCTACGGATGAGAGAAGCGGAAGTGAAAAGCTAGCGCCTGGAGTTGCACGGTTTGCGCTCAGAGCAGCAAACTGTAGAAAACTGTAGAAGGGAGATGATAAATATAAAAAAATGGTAGTCGCAAAAATTAGAAGATCAGAAAAAATAACAGAAAATACTATCACATAATCACTACGACAAGATAAAAAAAGAGCAGATAAACACAAGGGAAACAAAGGCGGATCAATGATTCGTAGTTCGTAGAGCTATCAATGGGGGTGCAACAAGCTCTGAATTTCAGCAGCAGCAGTAGCTGTTGAGAAAGCACGGCAATCAGTAGCACACTTTTTGAGAAGTATTTGCAACTCTTTTTTATCACTGTGGCGTTTTGGTTCGCCGAGTGTCATGCGTAGTCGATAGAGGGCAGACAAAGGCCACAAAAGACAAATACTTTATTTGCGAAACATGCAGAAAGAACGAAGGGAAGCGCAGAATGGCCCATTGAGGTTATATGGAGGGCACTATCATAGCAAGGCCTGCAGCAGCACGCAGAAGTGAGGGAGGCAGTCTCCACCCTCGTGCGCAGGCAAGGCTATAGCCCCCTCCGACAGCATACAGGCTACCTCTAATATAGCGCAAAAGGGGGCCACGTACACCACTGCATTCTAACAAGCATAGGTCGGCAAACTCGCCCATGAGTCCACCCACAGAGACTCATCCAGGCGCAGATCGATCCGTGAGTCGGGTGTGTATCATTTCGGTTAGTTTGAGTCCGAGTGAGTCCGGTTGCGAAACATTTTTAGTGAGTCTTACTACTCGTGAGTGCGGTTGAGAAAACTTTGGGGAGTCTGAGCCTGAGTGAGCCTTACGCGCAAAAGATATTTCTTGAGTGAGTCTGAGTAAGTGCAACTTTTTGTGCCGACCTATGCTAAAAAGTTTTCGGGAGTAACTGCGTAGTTCACCTGAAATGGGCACTTTCGTCCCACAAAGCACAAACAGGGAACGCGGCATGAGCAAGAATTTCCACACGGCCCGTACACTTCTAAATTTCGTGCAGGTGTAGAGGAAAGCTGCCTTTTCCAAATGAACTTCAGAAGTGCGCGTCCCGTGGTTCGAAATTTGAGGATAAGTTTTTGAACCAGTGTTCTCAAATCTCGTAGCTACGGAGCGAAGGCATGCGGTAAGCATCTCGACGAGCCGCTCGAGCTCGGGGCAATTTTAGCTAGGGACCGCGAATGTGGAGCGTCTTTGTGCATTAGCATAAGAGATGTAGCATGGAAATATCGCGCTATAACCTATACTTCATCAAAGGTGCGTACCCATACCGTGCGATGACCTCAGAGCATGCATAAGGATACGCTTTCAGAAGCGAGAGAGAGAGAAAAGGTTTATTATGGCAGAAAAGCTGAGAGGTCGGCCTGAATCAATGTTCTGGCCTGCTACTCAGCAGTAGGAAAGGGGAGAGTGGTAGTATAGAGAGTGGAGAGAAGATGCGGATGATGATGATGGAAAAAAGTGGCGACGAAGTAAGTCCTTGAATGTCCAAAAACTATTTACAGTCTCTCGTCGAGCTCTGTATCGCGCAAAAACATGTTCAGCGCTTTCAGAATATCTTTCAGAAGCGAGGTTTGCATAATTCTATTGGGAAAGCGGGTAATGATAAATAAGTGCTGTGGTGCACGCTATCAGCAGGCCACACGCTGCCGTACTCGATGTTTGTTCTCCGCGCGTCGCATCACAGCCGGCCTCTCGCGCTATCACGATGTCGTAAGCTGCTTGCCCCAGGGACCGCCAGCGAGGTCCGTGGTCTGCTGCTCTCCCCACTTGCGGAGAATGCTTTCAAGACGCTAAAGGGCGCAGTCATTCGGCGCCTCACACCACCAGAACCCGCACGGTTGCGGCAACGTCTGAATGACAAACTTCCGCGACTGCGCACTGAGCCAGCTGCTGCGGCACATGCAGAGACTTCTTGGAAGTGCTACAGGCCTTGACAATATACTGTCACGGTAATAAAATGAAAGTCAATGATAGCCCGGCTTTCAGCACGTCAGTTACAATCGAGCTGAACGTCTTCTACTAACTGCCAAAAAACTCCGCCACGCATAAAGTAGCAAAACTGCCTCGCACAACAAAGACCCTCTCCCAAAACCATCCCAGACCCCCTCTCCAAAAGCATCGGCTCGATGCTTTCGATGTTGTAAAGGCAAGGGGAACTCCTCAGCGTGAGTGATATGGCTTTATCCCAGATATGTGGACTACGTCAGGTTGTGGTGCACGACGAGAAGATCGTGTGCAGGTCTCAGGACTAACTCGGTAGTTGACGTCGCTGAGGCGTTCGACAACTCTGTAGGGCCCGAAGTAATGACGTAGGAGTTTCTCGGATTGGCCGCGTTGGCGGACGGGAGTCCATATCCATACTTTTTCTCCGGGTTCGTACGTCACCTCTCTATGACGAAGGTTGTATCGGTGAGCGTGGTATTGTTGCTGATAGCGGATGCGAAACCAGGCTAGCTGACGAGCTTCTTCGGCGCGCTGAGCATACTCGGCAGCATTTTCTGTGGTGGTCAGAAATGGGTCAGGTAGTAGCATGACGTCTAACATCGTGGTAACCTCGCGGGCGTGAAGCCAGCAGAAAGGTGTGAATCCTGTGGTCTCCTGGACGGCGGTGGTATATGTGAAGGTTACGAATAGTAGAACGCGGTCCAAATTATTATGATACACGTCCACATACATGGAGAACATGTTAGCAATGGTTTTGTTGAGCCATTCGGTGAGGCCGTTGGCTTGCGGTTGGTATGCTGTCGCCCGGCGGTTAACCGCGCCGCTAAGTGTCAGCACTTCTTCCAGAAGTTGGGCGGTGAAGGCGGTGCCTCTGTCGGTAATGACCACTGCTGGTGCGCCATGACGAAGGACAACAGCATGAATGAAGAAGTCGGCGACATCACTAGCGGTGGCTCTTGGAAGTGGTCGCGTTTCGCAGTAACGTGTTAAATAATCCGTTGCAACTACCATCCAGCGGTTACCAATTGAAGATTTGGGAAATGGACCAAGTAAGTCCATGCCAACTTGCTGAAAAGGCGCTCGTGGGGGTTCAACGGGTTGTAAAAGACCAGGTTTCATAGGCGGAGTCTTGCGCCTGTGGCAATCTCGGAAGGTTTTAACGTAGTGCTTGACAGTGCGGGAGAGTTTAGGCCAGTAGTATTTGTGGCGGATACGCGCGAGTTGCGCGTGAACCCAAGATGTCCAGAAGACGGTTCGTCGTGACACGCACTGAGGATCTGTTCTCGCATCATAGATGTCACCTCCAGAAGATCGGTTTGAGCGCAAGGCTCAAAGCTGTGCTTGTATAAGACATTGTTGCGGAGAAAGAACGTCGAAATCGTGCGTCTGAACGTCGGCGGTGGATTCGTAAGCTGTCCCTCAAGAAAGTCGATGAGTGGACGAAGCACCAGGTCGCCACGCTGTCCCTGAGCCAAGTCCGACGCTGTGACGGTACAGAGGAAACTGTCAGTCGTCCGTTAGGTAAGGTGTAGGCTTTTCGACTGGTGTGCGTGACAGACAGTCAGCATCGGTGTGCTTGCGCCCTGACTTGTAGATTACCGTAACGTCCAACTCTTGAAGGCGCAGACTCCACCGGGCGAGGCGGCCTGAGGGATCTTTCAGGCCTGCAAGCCAACACAAAGAGTGACGGTTGGTGACTTCTTTGAAAGGTCGTCCGTACAGGGAGGGTCGGAACTTGGTTATAGCCCACAAGACAGCTCGGCACACTTTCTCGGTAGTGGAGCAGTTGGATTCAGCCGATGACAAGGTACGACTAGCGTAGGCTATCACCCGTTCGATGCCTTCTTGCCACTGCACAAGGACGGCCCCGAGCCCAACATTGCTTGCATCCGTGTGGATTTCAGTTTCGGCATCTTCGTCAAAGTGACCCAGGATCGGTGGAGCTTGAAGGCGTCGCTGCAGCTCGCAAAAAGCATGGTGTTGCTCTCGTCCCTAAACAAAAGGGACGTTGTCCCTTGTAAGATAGTGCAAGGGTTCGGCTATTTTAGTAAAGTTTGGTACAAAGCGACGGTAGTAGGCGCGAAGTCCCAAAAAGCGACGGACCTCGCCTTAGTTCGTAGGAGCTGGGAAGGCAGAAACGGCTTTCGTTTTTTCGGGATCTCGGCAGAATTCCATTGCGGCTTACGACATGCCCCCGAGATATTTGAGCTGCTCGTATCCGAAGTGGCATTTTTCGGGCTTCAGTGATAGACCAGCCGTTTGAAGCGCATTAAATACTGTACAAAGACGCTGGAGGTGCTGCTCGAAGGTCTCCGGGAAAGCGACGACGTTGTCTAAATTAACAAGACATGATTGCCACTTAAGACCGGATAAGACTGAGTCCATCATTCCTTGAAAAGTAACAGGAGCAGAGCATAGTCCGAAAGGACGCACCTTAAATTCAAAAAGCCCATCAGGGCTAATAAACGCAGCTTTTTCCCGGTCACGGTCATCGACCTCGATTTGCCAATAACCACTGCGCAGGTCCATGGATGAAAAGTATCTGGCGTTTCGAAGGCGGTCGAGCGAGTCGGCGATCCGAGGAAGCGGATAGATATCTTTCTTTGTGATGTTGTTCAATTTGCGGTAATCTACGCAGAGACGCAGTGTGCCGTCTTTCTTTTTAACTAGCACAACTGGTAACGGCCATGGGCTTGTAGACGGCTGGATGATGTCGTCTGCAAGCATTTGTTGAACTTGTTCGCGAATGGCGTCCTGTTCTCGTCTGGAGACACGGTAGGCGTGATGTCAGATGTGTCTTTCGGTGGGTTCGGTTAAGATTCTGTGCTTGGTAACGGATGTCTGCTTGATTTTCGACGTAGTGGCGAAGCAGTCGCTGAATGAAAGCAAAAGAGAGCGAAGACTATCTTGCTGCGGAGCCGACAGCTTGGAGCTCACATCTAACTGGACTGTATGCTGCTTATCGTCGCGAGGACCGCAGGATAGTTCCGCAAATAATGGGCTAGTTCTGACGTCGCTGATTTCCTCAAAGTAGGCGACAACGCTCTGCTTTCTGAAGTGCTGGTATTCCTGACTGAAATTTGTGAGTTGAACCTTAGCGGGCTCTTTCGTCAGTGCCATGAGGCCGCGGCCGACGCATACTTGACGAGACAGGGCAGATACATTGCCTTCGACAATTCCGAGGGCCATTCGGTCACTGTCGCTCACCACAGTAACCAGCACACTGGAACGGGGCGGCACCGTCACGGAATCGTCGGATACACGGAGCGCGACAGTGCGGGATTCGCTTTCGTGTGAGTTCGTGTCGCGTGAAAATCTCACCAGCAGCTCTCGAAGGTTTATGAAAGCCCCATATTCACTCAGAAAGTCCATTCCTAATATGACCTGCCTCGAGCATTCCTGTAGGACGACAAAAGTGCCGATGAAGGTAGAGTCACCAATATGCACTCTGGCAATGCATCTACTAACCGGTGTCACCAGATGACTACCCGCCGTACGAAGCTGGGGACCATTCTATGGTGTCGTCACCTTTCGAAGAGCAGCCACGAGTTCACCACTCATAACCGAGTAGTCGGCGCCAGTATCCACGAGAGCGTTTACGGGCGATTGTCAATAATTACAGCAATATCAGCGGAAAGTCTTGCGTCGTTATCAGAAAATGGCGTAGCGGATAAATCGCCGTCGTGGTCGTTACCGGGTCGCGTCGGAGGATGTTTGTCAGGCCGGTCAACAGCGGCCCTACCCCCAGAGGTCGCTGTCCTCAGTTTTTCTGACGTGGGCGAGGACTTGGGGACCTTTGGCGAGCATCAGAAAACGTGGAGTAACGACTGGGTGAGGTGAAGCGCCGAGGAGACGGTGAACGTGACTGGTGCCTTGGCGCAGGAGGGTATGACTGCTGAGCTGCCAGGCACTGCTACATCTGGCGTGGGCGCTCACCATTGCTTGGTCGACGTGCGTTGGCGTGGAATCTCTGAAGGCCCATTCTGCGATAATGGCACTGGCGGTAGAGGTGCTCCGCTTCACCGCAGTGGTAACAAAGCGGCCTATTATCGGAGGTGCGCCACACGTTTGACTTCCCGGTGACTTCGCGCGGGACTTCGAAGTCATAGGCATTTGCATTCGCAGCAGGGAATTGTCGTGGCAGTACAGGAAGAGCGGATGGTGAGCGACGTCCCATAGACGGCTGAGGAGTCCGTAGCGCTTCGGCATAAGTCAGAGCTGGGGCTCCCGCGCGCATTCTCACTAATGGCGGGGTCACGTTCCTGATCTCGTCCCGAATCATGTCCCCAAGAACATTCGCGGACGGCTGATGAGTAGGGCGGCGAACGTTCTCAAGCTCCTCGAGAACAATGCTCCGCACAAGCTCCCGGAGTGCTGTTACGTTGTGTCCACCCGTGAACGATGACACGACGGTGACAGTACTTTGGCGCTCGTACTGAAGGAAGCGTTGCTGAAGCGCCCGTTCCATTGTCATCGCTTCGGCGATGAACACAGATAGGGGCTTGCGCTTGAGTCCAGCAAAAAGTTGCTCCTTCACCACGCGCATTAGAAAACGGACTTTCTTTGCCTCAGCCATTTCTGGGTCAACACGTTTGAACATGCGCGACATGTCTTCAACAAACATAGCCACGCTTTCGTTGGGCTTCTGAATTCGGCTCTCCAGGGCCTGCTCGGCTTTCACTTTTATTTCGGGATTCCTGAATGCCTCACGCCGCTGTCGTGCGAACTCTTGCCAGGTGTTCAGAGAACTCTCATGATTCTCATACCACGTGCGTGCGTACACTTCGAGGGCGAAGTACACGTAGCGCAGTTTCCTTCTTTCGTCCCACTCGTTGGCTGCTGCGACTCGGTCGAAGTGGTCTAGCCAATCGTCCACGTCCTCGAACACATCGCCATGAAAGGACTATGGGATACGTGCTGGATAGACCACACTCGGGATGGCAGTCAGGCGGTCTACGTCACTCTCTTGCGTCTGACTTTCCGTTGTGGTCAACATTCTTGCTGAGTTCAATGGGCCGTACTCGGGAGGTAGTCCTAGCAAGCGACAGCTGTGCCGAAGTGGCCGGTTTTCCCCAGGATCGTGGAAATGGTGGTAGGAACTCGTCTTGAGGTTCAAATAGAGCAAAAGGTTCGTACTCAGCATCTCCACCAGTTTGTGACGGTAATAAAATGAAAGTCAATAATAGCCCGGCTTTCAGCACGTCAGTTACAATCGAGCTGAACGTCTTTGTCCTCTTCTACTAACTACCAAAAAACTCCGCCACGCATAAAATAGCAAAACTGCCTCGCACGCAGACAAAGACCCACTGTATGCACGTGTCAATACTTATGCTCGAGATACTTCTTCAGCCCCTCCCCAACAGCCTCAGAGTGGCTCTTGTTACGGTGTATAAAAAAGACCTCGGCAAGATCACCGCCATCACTGATACAATAATCGCGGACGCATCCCCGTCCCTGGCAGCATGCAACGAAGCACCACCTCCACCTTAACCCCCAACCGGGGAGGACGTGGAGAGAATCTCTTCACGGAGCTCGAGCGCCATGAAGAGATTGGGGGCCCGCCGACACAGTAGCGGCCTTGCAGGCAAGCACCTCGCGCCCATCAAAGGGACGTTCTTGCACCATCACAGCAGCAGCGCCAACTATGGTGCTGGTACCAACGGAAACATGGCCACGCTGCTCGCAAATGTATTCCGCCCTGTGGCTATCCGGGTATAATCAGACGCCAGCATTTAGAGTTGCCAGTGCTGCGACACTGACGGCAACTCACCCCTCAGTTTCCTTGCTTACCGACCGTGGTGTGGGGTCCGCTTCCTTGTTGACACAAGCTCAGAGGTGAGCGTTATCCCCGCGTTTTCAGCTGACCGCAGGATCCTGAGCTCATATTCATTGCATGCAGTCAACAATACAATGATTGGTACATACGGGGACCATTCGCTGTCGCCCCACCTAGACCTGAAAAGAATATATTGCTAGATTTCAATGCTTAGCGACGTAAAATTTACAATCATCGGGGCCGATTTTCTCCTCCATTTTGTTCTGCTGGTTCATTTACGCAACTGACGCCTTCCTGTATCGCAAACACCAGTTCAAGGTGAACCCGCAAATCACCCGTCGCAAAGCGCTACTTCGGTGGAACCAGCAGGAACATGGCGCCTTGTTGCCATACTGAGCTGTTTCAGCATAACGTGTTCAGTCATATAACTACAAGAGGTCCTTCCGTGCAAGATAGACCACGGCGCCTGTCTCTTGAGAAGCTCCGCCTGCTCCGCCAAGCATTCGATGACATGCTTCAAATTGGAATCATGCAGCCGTCATCAAGGCTTTGGGCGTGTCCGCTTCGCATGGTCCCAATGACTGGTGCCCATATAGAAATTACCGCGCCTAAACCGAGCTATGGTACCGGACGGCTACCCTGTACCTCACTTTCGAGACATCACGACCAACTTACATGGCACTAGAAGCGTTTCCAACATGGAATTCGATAGGGCATACCACCAGATGGCAGTGGCACAAGAGGACGTCCCAAATATTACTGTAGCAACACCTTTCGGCCTGTTATAATTCATTCGCATGCCATTCGTTGTCCAAAACACCGGGCAAACAATTCAGCGGTTTAGGGACGGGGTCTTACGTGGTGTTGACCTCCTCCACGTCTGCCTAAACGGCCTTGTTAATGCCATCCCTACTCCATCTGAGCACGAAGAACACCTACGGATAGTTTTGCGACGTCTCTCTGCACATGCAATCGCAGTCATTGCGGCCAAATGTCAGATTGGTGCAGCCAAGCTATTCTTCCGGATCTGTACTATATCAAGCACCAGAATGAGACCCCTAACAGAAAATAACAAATCAGCGCATGAATTCCCGACGCCCGTTCCCCTAAGCGGCAGCTCCGCGGATTCCTCCGATCGGTCAACTTCTGCCGTCGTTGCCAGCCGCAGAGCGCGGAAACCTGTTATTGTCTGCACCAATTGCTAGCAAATACAGAAAGCAGGGCACGTACCCTCACGTGGAGTCAGGGAGCACGCAACACATTCCATCTGGTAAAAGAGGCTCTCGCAGGCGCTCCTTTGTTCGCGTACCCACAACCAGGCATACAATTCATAATGATCGACGCCTGAGACGCAGCCATCGGCGAAGTCCTGTGGCAGCTGATCGACGGAGTCTGGCGCCCGACATCTCTATTCTCGAGAAAGCTGGCCGTTTTTTGACAACGCTCCAGCACATTTCGCTGAGAACTAGTTGTCATCTACGCTGCCATCGGAGACTTTGTTCACTACATGAAAGGTGTGGATTTTTGTGTGCTGAATGGCCACAAGCCGCTGACGTACACCCCGAGTTCCCCGACGTCAGACAGAGCCACCCACACTGCCCGGGAGTTGCGCCAGATGGCTTAAATATCCAAGTTTAGGACATAAATCCGCCACCTGAGCCGAGCCGACAACACGGTCCCAGACGCCCACTCACGCCAGTCCTGCCAACCCGCTTATATTTCCGAAGAGACATATGTTACTCAACTGGTGACAGCACAACAAGCAGATCATGAACTGAGCCACTTTTTAGCAAATAAAACCGTGCTAAAGTTGCAATGGCTGCTTTTTTCTGACTCAAAGGATCACTTGTGCTGTGCTGTATGAACCGTCAACCATGCCATTTTGTTCCCTCGGGCCTCCGTCGCGACGTTTTTCAGTCACTGCACAATCTGGCGCACCCAGATGTTAAGGTCACACAAACACTGGCAACGGCGAGATACGTCTGGCCAGGTTTAAATCAAGATGCCCGACGGTGGACGCCAGAGTACATTGCCTGCTAACGTTCCAGAGTTCAGCGCTACACTGTGACGCCATTGGCAAGTTTTGCAGCACCACACGCGCGGTTATATCAAGTGCTTTTGGAGATTGTGGGGCCCCTGACACCTAGCAATGACCAATAGCATTTTTCAATAGCGTGAGATTTACACGCTGGGTTAAAGCTTTGCCCATCGCAGGCATCACTGCTGACACTATCGCCTATGCGTTCCTGTACAAATGGGTCGCTCGCTTCGGAGCACCGTCCACAATTACAACGGACTGCGGCAAGCAGTTTGAATGAGCTTGTTTCGCCATCATAACACGCTTTATAGACACCTCTCGCATCAGAATGACTGCCTATCACCCTCAGAGAAACATCATGGTGGAACATTTTCACCGCGAGCTGAAAGCAGCTTTCATGGCAACCGAGGGTCACACATGGATAGAAGCGCTACCACTCGACCTTCTTGGCATCACAACAGCAGTGAAATCTGACATTGGTTTCAATGCCACATAACTAGCCTACGCGACTATGATCCGCCTGCTGAGTGAATTTGTTAGACACGTTGTAGATGAAAGACCCGTTCTCGCTGGCGAATACGCCAGCCGCTTACATGACATCATGGCGAAGCTCGTGCCACGCCGCCTCGTCAACCAACGCCGTTACATACCTATATGCACCGACACTGTGGTGATGCCCGTATGTGATTGCGCGGCACAACGCAGTGGCGAGTCCTCTACAGCCACCGTACGACGGGCACTTCAAAGTGCTCAACAGCTCCAGCAAGCAATTTACTGTGGACATGCGTGTTCGACACGAGGTGGACGCTACAAAGCGCGTGGAACGAGCCCCCATTGAGAATACAGAACAGGCATTTCGGGGGTCATGCCACCTCTCACACCAGAGCAACAGAAACCACTTTCTCATAAACAACGTGTAGTGGGAGGTGCACCACGGTGCTCTTCACCAGGACCTTCAAACTGACGCTCGGCAACTGAATGGGAGGGAGTGGTGTGGTTCACGCTATCAGCGCGCCACTCGCTGCCTCGTTGGATGTTTGTTTAAGGTCTGTACTGTGCGCCGCTGTAAGCGGAGCCCACCCGCGCACATGCATCGTTCTCCCCGGAGCCCACCGGAGCTCCGGCATTATTTTCTTTAAGAGAAACGGGAACGAAGACGACGTGAGGAGGAAATATAAGCTCAGTTATCGAATGGGATTCACAGATTTAGGTTGAATCGGCCTTCGCCTGTGCTAGCGTCCCACAGTGCCTTAGGAAAGCGTTGGTGCACTCATGGCTTGCTAGAGCAGGCAAATCTCTATATTCGCCAGTCCAGAGCTCAAGTACGTCACTTCCGCTTAGTGTATTGTCAGCCCCCACTGTCTGAATGTTTAACGTTTCGGCCTACTCAGTCACTAGTTTAAACGTTTTGCTTCGAAATGAACACATATTCGAGAAGCAAAAGTGCAGTAAAAATGGTGTGATGGGCGCTTCGTGCGAATACTTGCGAGGTGACAGAGGTTTCCGAAAATCGTATTTTTAGGGCACAGTAAAGGCAATGCAGCGGGAAAGGAAGCATGCTTTGGATTTGTTGTAGGAAGAATCAGTATCAGAGAGATGCACGGAAAAGTAATTAGAATTCCATAGTGATTGCCCTTATAGCAACCGCGCCGAGCGAGCGTGCTCGGCGCTCGGAGTCCACGTTCGCATCGTGTTGTGTTTACTGTGCGGGCACGGAGTGTGGCCTGGGAACTCGAGTTACGGCGGCTGGGTCGGCCGGGTGTTGTAAACAGAGCCGCCGGGCCGAAGCTACGCCAGTCGCCCCGTCGCTGCTGCCTCGTTCACCTCGCAGCGCTTTTGCTTAAATATACGAGTTCTTATTGTAGACGTGCCCTTGTCTTTCTTTACTTGTGAACACGCAATATCATCACGCAACCAACGCCCTGGACGTCTGCAAATTGGTGACCACGGACTATCGAAATTTTTACAAGCATATTCCTGGCTGCGACAACGATGGAAACCACCGGCGACTCCAGACAAGCATCCCCCGACCCTGCAGCGACGCAAGCAGTCTCCGCCGTCTCTTTTCGGCTTCCACAATTTTGGCCTGCTGATCCGTCTCTCTGGCTGGCGCAAGTAAACAGCCAGTTTGTCACGGCCCGGGTAACGGCTCAGACATCAAAATTCCACCACGTGGTGTCTGCGCTTCCACCGGAGATCGCCAGCGAAATCAGAGACCTCATTCTGGCCCCACCGGAGACGAACCCCTATGAGAAGCTGTCGGCCGAGCTCCTGAAACGTACTTTGTCTTCAGAGAGGCAGCGTCCCTAACAGCTGCTTTCTGCTGAAGAACTAGGCGACCGTAAGCCTTCACAGCTTTTGCGCCGTCTTCAGCAGCTTCTTGGTGACAAGGCCACCTCGTTCGATCAGGACCTGCTACGAGAGCTCTTCCTACAGCGCCTACCTTCCACCGTCCGCATGGTGCTCGCCGCTGCAGCGGACTTGTCGCTGGAAAAGCTCGCGCACCTTGCCGACTCAGTGATGGAATTCGACTCCCCAACCACGTCAGCGATCGCGACCACTTCCACAACAAGTGAGGCATCTCGCCCTTCGCCACCAGACCTGCAAGCCCTACGCGACGACTTTCGCAACCAGGTCGAACAGCTATCCGCTCAGATAGCTACCCAGTCTACGCGTTCTCGATCCTCGTCACGCCGCCGCTCCTCATCCCGCCGGCGCTCCTCATCACAGTCTCCGCATCCCGGCGAGTGTTGGTATCACCGGACCTTCGGCGCAGCCGCCCGAAAGTGCTCATCTCCCTGCACTTTCTCCGGAAACGCTCCGACTCACCACTAGAAGCGGCGAGTGGTGGCGGTCCAGCAAGCAGCCGCTTGTTGTTCGTTTCGGACAAGGCCTCTGGGCTCCTTTTCCTCGTGGATACGGGAGCCGAAGTTAGCGTTGTTCCACCCTCAACCGCATTCCCGAAGAATCGCCGATCTGCACTTACGCTGCAAGCCGCTAACAAGACCACCATCATGACTTACGGTGAGCGCGCTCTCACGCTGAACATTGGACTCCGTCGCGTTTTCCGTTGGGTATTCCTCGTAGCAGACGTGTTTTACCCAATTCTCGGAGCGGACTTCCTTCGTCATTTCGACCTGCTCGTGGACATCTCCCGCAAGCGCCTTGTCGATGCTAAGACACACCTAACGGTGCAAGGCATAGCGTCAATAACCGGCATCACTGCAGCTATCAAAAAGCCATCTTCGTCAGTGTACGAACAGTTACTCGACGACTTTCCAAGCTTGCTTCGCCCGTACAATTTCCTGCGCCCTGTCAAGCACGATGTTACCCACCACATTGTCAGCTCAGGGCCACCTGTCCATGGTCGTTCACGACGCCTCACACCAGTACGACTCAAGGTTGCCCGAGCCGAATTTGATCACATGCTCGAGCTTGGCATTGTGCAACCGTCATGAAGTCCATGGGCTTCTCCGCAGCACAGGGTGCCCAAGAAGTCCCCTGGTGACTGGCGACCCTGCGGGGACGACCGCGCTTTGAACAACGCCACCGTTCCTGATCGCTATCCACTGCCTAACATCGCGGAATTCACAGCGCCACTGCATGGAGCAACCATCTTTTCGAAGATTGACCTGGTCAAGGCGTATCATCAGATACCTGTCGAACCCTCGGACATTCCCAAGACTGCTGTCATAACACCTTTCGGCCTTTTTGAATACCTGAGAATGCCCTTCGGGCTCCGCAACGCCGCTCAAACATTCCAGCGGTTTGTAGACACAGTCACCCGAGGCCTACCGTTCTGCTTTGCGTACATCGATGATCTCCTCATTTTTAGCCGCAACACAGACGAACACCTTTCCCATCTTCGACAGCTCTTCGAACGCCTTGCCGAGTACGGCCTCGTCATCAACAAAACCAAGTGTACGTTCGGCGTGCCTAAACTTGACTTTCTCGGACACCACGCTGATTGTCATGGAATCCGGCCACTCCCTTCCAAAGTGCAAGTTCTTCGAGACTCCCCAAAGCCAACTTCTTTGCGTCAACTGCGCGAGTTCCTGGGACTGATCAATTTCTATCGGCGTTTCATTCCCCGCTGTGCTGACCTGATTAGACCCCTTACTGACCTGCTTCAGGGTAAGAAGAAGTCTACTCCCATTACATGGTCTGAGAATGCATCAAGCTCCTTTGAAGCAGTTAGGACAGAGCTCGCAGACGCCACCCTGCTTGTTCACCCATCACCGACGCGCCGGATGTGGCAGTTGGAGCCGCCTTACAACACTTCGTTGACGGATCGTGGCAGCCGTTGGCATTCTTCTCGCGCAAGTTGTCACCCACAGAAAGCCGCTACAGCACTTTCGGACGTGAACTCCTTGCTGCTTATATGGGTGTGCGCCACTTCAGACATTTCCTTGAAGCGATGTTTTTTCATCGCCACGGATCCCAAGCCGTTGACGTTTGCCATCAAGTCTGCATGCAGCAAGTTTTCGCCCCGTGAGAGTCGTCACCTCGCTTACATCGCGGAATTCACAACCGATCTCCGGCATGTGCAGGGATCTGCGAATGCTGCAGCCGATGCGCTTTATCGCCTGACAGCTTCCGTATCTTGCGCCGCAGTGCCGGCAACTGTCGATTTCAGCGCCCTAGCGTCAGCGCAAGCACAAGACGAAGAAATCGCTAAACTTCGCCTATCCCCTGGGACACTCAGGTTTCGTGAAGTTACCCTTCCGTCCTGCACCGTTCCTATCTTGTGCGACATGTCTACCGGACACCCTCGACCAGTTGTTCCCAGCGATTTCCGTCTCGCTGTTTTTGACTCCTTGCATACCCTTTCTCATCCTGGCATCCGCGCTACTCAGCACCTTATCACCCAGCGTTTTGCCTGGCCGGGAATTAACAAAGACGTTCGTGGTTGGACCCGTAGTTGTTTGGAGTGCCAGCAGTCCAAGGTTTATTGTCATACGTGCTCTCCGTACGGCACCTTCACACCGCCTTCAGAACGTTTCGATAAAATTCATCTGGACATCCTTGGACCATGGCCTCCATCGGATGGAAACACCTACCTGCTGACATGCATTGACCGTTTTACTCGGTGGCCAGAGACGTTCCCATTCCCGATATAAGAAGCGAAACAATCGCTAAAGCTTTTGTATCGGGTTGGGTGTCACGCTTTGGCGTGCCCTCTACAATCACCACCGATCGCGGTCGACAGTTCGAGTCTGCTCTTTTCAAGAAGCTCATTCGCACAACAGCATACCACCCCATCGCTAACGGCATTGTCGAGCGTTTTCACCGGACCCTGAAAGCATCCTTGAAGGCGCAACCCGACACGGTCAACTGGACAGTTTCACTGCCACTTCTTTTGCTTAGCCTTAGGACGACGTTAAAGCAAGACATCAAGTGTACACCTGCCGAACTGACCTATGGCTCACCGCTCCACCTTCCTGGAGAATTTTTCGATGCTTCAACTACCTCGCCTTGCCCTGATCCAACCGAGTATGTGGTCCAGCTGCGCTCCGCTATGCGCAGTCTTTCTGCCCCACAACCTCGCGTAAAACACCGTGTTCCTATCTACAGCGCTCCTGATTTGGAAACGGCGACACACGTGTTTGTGCGCCGCGACACAGTGCGAAAGCCTTTGCAGCGCCCTTACGATGGAACTTACCGCGTCATCAAGCGCCATGAGAATCTCTACACGCTTGATTTGAACGGTCGTCATGATACCGTGTCTATTGACCGCCTTAAAGCAGCCATCGTCGAGGACCCACTGCCCCGTGGTATTCCAGATTGCGCCACACCTTCCGCCTCCGTTCCCACCACTTCATCGCACTCTTCACCCCCTGCCACCGCTGCAACCAGGGAGGGTCACTCTGTATCGTTCAGACTCCCTCCTTTCAGCGGGCTCCTTCACTAGCGGGGGGCCTATATAGCAACCGCGCCGAGCGAGCGTGCTCGGCGCTCGGAGTCCACGTTCGCATCGTCTAGTGTTTACTGTGTAGGCACGGAGTGTGGCCTGGGAACTCGAGTTACGGCGGCCGGGTCGGCCGGGTGTTGTAAACACAGCCGCCGGGCCGAAGCTACGCCAGTCGCCCCGTCGCTGCTGCCTCGTTCACCTCGCAGCGCTTTTGCTTAAATATACGAGTTCTTATTGTAGACGTGCCCTTGTCTTTCTTTACTTGTGAACACGCAATATCATCACGCAACGAACGCGCTGGACGTCTACACCCTCTTTTTCGTGGTGACTACAATGTTACCGTTTCTATCTTTGCTTATAAACGTGGCAGCTAAAAAGTCGACTGGCAGACCTTACCGAACTGAGCTGAAGCTAAGGCAATCAAAGTAAACTCGCACACGTCCTCAAAATAAACTGAATCAACCGGCAAGTTGGGCGGGTTGGTAGTTAAACATAGTTTGCTGAGGTCAGCGCGACCCGGACTGAGGACACAGAGACACGTACACAAACGAGCGCTGACTGACTACTGATTTATTTCATCACACATGCAGTAAATAAGTACACACAAAAATAATCACGTGGCGCGTGAACGTCGTGATAGGGATTCATTTGATTACATGTTTCAAAAACTGCACTTCTTTATCATGCAGAGCAACCGAAGTCTAGCTGACGCATGCGCTCTGATGTATATGTATGTGGTATGCTTCCACAATCTCGCGATAGCTTTGGTTAAAATTTATGCATATTACTCGTGTTTCATAAAACATTGGCTCACAATGGCACGTTCTACAATGTATGGCTAGGTTCGTGCTGGCGTGATTCTTGACGGCTATGTGGTGCTCCCTGAGACGAACATTAGGTCGCACATGGAATAAAAAGCAGCATGGCGATACGGCGCGCGGGTGGCCTTTTCCGCAAACAACTCGTTGAATAAGATGTGTAATCTAGTAAATAAACCTAGATCGGCGTGCAAGGATACATGCACTACGAAGCACAAAATACGGTTCGTGCGATGCACGATGGGCGTAGTTTATGCAATTACACTGTCATGTGGAAAGAAGAATTTTGGGTAGACGGGACGGTGTATTAATGTTCGTATAAGGGAGCACCACGCAGCCGTCAAGAATCATGTAAGCACGAACTTAGCTATATATTGTAGAACGTGCCATTGTGAGCCAATGTTTTATGAAACACGGGTGATATACAGAAATTTTAACCAAAGATTTCGCGAGATTGTGGAAGCATACCACATACATATATATCAGAGCGCATGCGTCAGCCAGACTACGGTTGCTCTGCATGATAAAGTGCAGTTTCTGAAACATGTAACCAAATGAATCCCTATCACGATATTCACGCGCCACGTGATCATTTTTTGTGCGTAAGTATTTACTGCATATGTGATCAAATAAATCAGTTGTCATTCAGCGCTCGTTTGTGTACGTGTCTCTCAGTCCTCAGTCCGGGTCGCGCTGCCCTCAGCAAACTATGTCCTCAACATATTCTCTAATAGGCCGTATACTTCAACGGTTTCTCTCTGTAATCATCGGTTGCAATATATCGCGTGAAGATAAGGCAGATCGGACCAAACGCCTTCATCATACTTTTTCTCTGCACGGGATCAGTGCGCACACCGGCATGGCTGTGCTAAACAAGGACGCCGTTATGTTCGATTGATTCGAAACGCGCCGGCGTTCGACACTATTTGTTACATTTTGCTGCGTTTATTACACAGCGCGGCGTACTTTGTTTTCGGACTACAGTGTCGGGGCTCTCTCAACGAAATTTTCATGCGGGTCTTAGATAACCAAAAACGAGTGCCTTCATATTTGAAGAAATATCATTACGTTAGCCTAGCCCACTTTAATGATACTGAAAGGAACACTTTTCTCAGGATGTTATATGAGAGGTTCAAACGCACAGGGGACAGGGGTACAGAGGATAGCTTACAAGCTGGAAGTATGTCTACTGATCCACCGAGTGGTGTGCCTCGTTTTCCGCTGATTGTGATTAGCATGTGAAACGAACACTATTGCAATCTTGGTAACACGTTATGCTAGGATAGACCGGCCTTTATCGAAGGAGATTTCCTGCTCAACCTGTGGTAAAGAGCGGCATCCCGCGAAGAAAGTGCAAAACGCATTTATTGATGTTTGAATGCTGACGGAGAGCGTGTGATAAGCGCTAGTCAGGGGTTCCCAGCATGACTCCAGCGACAAGTCTGGCCCGCTGTATCATGGTGCGGATGAGCTCGGGAGGTCCGACGTGGAGAGCATCGCGCCGTAGCTCCTCTTTAAGTAAAGGTTGAAGGAATGCTGGTGAGGAAAGGAACATGCTCGCCGTGCATTCAGCCGTGCCATGGACCCTTATGA
This sequence comes from Rhipicephalus sanguineus, assembly GCF_013339695.2. Taxonomy (NCBI): domain Eukaryota; kingdom Metazoa; phylum Arthropoda; class Arachnida; order Ixodida; family Ixodidae; genus Rhipicephalus; species Rhipicephalus sanguineus. The sequence goes on from NC_051186.1 coordinate 106,650,072, forward strand.
AAATGAGTCTTGAGTGTCTAGTGTCGACTAGGTGCGCTCCTAATGAGTCACTAGACAGACATTAGACATGCAAAGCCTAATGTCGTTTAACATTAAGTGTACATCGGAGAGTCAAATGACCATGTGCACTTTAATTTCTGGTGACTGAAGTGTTCAGACTTTCAGTTGCCGTTCCTAATGTCAAAACGCGCATCACAACAAAGAAGTTAAAAAGCCTTAATCGCCACCGTAAAATCAGTTTATCACAATAGACAAGTTCGTCTTTCAGAGACTACAAGCAATAAACAATTTGTGTTGCAATGTACACAAATATCGTGTTTCAGTAGTAGAATGCGTAAATATTTTACATATATCGCCCATGCACCGGCGATCGAAGAATTGCTGACGACCCCAGCAAGGTTCATTATATTACCTGCCGCATATATTCAGCGCAGGCCTGGCGTCTTTTTTTCCAGTAGAAGTTAACGGAGGAGAGTGGGGATTACCGCACGGCGTCGCGAAGGATTTTGGGGGGCGGAGAAGAATTGGAACTGTGGACAATGGGTGACGTACAGAAAAAAAGTTCGTTGTTGTTGTGATAAAAACTAGGGACTGTTCTTATGCATGGTGCACTTACATATATGTCCAAAACAGAATGTTGTTGGTTGCAAAGATACGCGGACAAGCGTTTTTCCCAACCTCAAACTACTGTCTCTATCTCTCCTCGCTGTTGCAACGCTGGACAGAAGCAGCCGACAAGCAAAGTTCGATTTGGCCCAACGTCGAGTACATCCTTCTCCCGCCCCGCCCCCCTCGTAATGTCGTCTCCACGCGACTCTCCCGCTCTCCACGGCGTCAACTCCTCTCTCCCTTCACTCCTTCCTTGTCCCATTCACCTCCTCTGTGTGCAACGTTGGGTGTCGCCTATCACACCCTACCCATTTCCTCCTCCCATCATAACCCCTACCTCTTTCTATCCACGGGAGAGGGCAGTAACTTGAAACAAAAAAGCGTTTCTTTTGAGTAAGGACTCAGAGATCGTCTGGGATGCGAGTTTGAAAACTGCCCATTTCTAACTTTCATTTCCCCAAAACAAAATTTATAACAAAATCGAACAGCCATAACACATTCCCAACATGCACACAGGGGTGTAAAAAAAGCCATAAATACACTTTTTTGTATGTACAGTGACAAATAAAAACAACATTGCTTTATTTTCTACGGAGCGCTGTTTGAAGAGAGGGTCAGCACGCACCAAGGAGATATTTATATTTGTTCTGATTTAAGCAGCGTCATTTCGCGTTTTTGCACTTGTGAAAACGTCGCACCTTTTACGTGCACCTCACAGTCAAAATGCGCCTTCGTCTTCAAGTGAGCGCTCGTCACCCTCCAGCTTTCCCGACGACTCGCCGAGGGAGCTTCTGACGAATTTCACTAGCAAATGGCTGTATAAGCCTGAGACGGCCGCTCAAACAATGAAATGGCCGTCACATGAGGTACGGAAGGTTCACAAACCAAAACTAAATTCGAAACGCGCGCCGAACCGGACTATTTCGCGGAGCAGTACATGTGCAGTAGCTCCGCCCCCGTAGCCTTCCCTTCATTGCCAAGAAAAGTTGTCCTTGGGGGCGCTTTAGTTGTTTGACGGGTGCGCGCGGTTTGTGTGTGTGCCATGCTGTGTTCTACAATGCTTCTTTACCACGTTTATCGATTATGCACGTTGGTTACGTGATTCAATATCAAGTGTACCTTCCAAGACGATCTAGGTCCTAGTCTCGTGACTGACGGCGAGTGCGGACGTACAGCAGCCATTTGACAAGACTGTCGCCAAGTGTACGGTACATTGTGGACTGTAAAGCGGAAGAGTGCGCAGTGGATGCCTGATTTTGGTAAGTTCTAGAATATTTCTGAATTACACAGCTAGGTTACTTCATTACATGACGTCTTTTACGCAGGAACCGAGTGTGATCGTCTGGGCGGTGTGTTCACTCTGCAGGGATGATGGCCAGAGGAAGGATGATAGACAGGTATGTTTTACGCTATGCTCAATGCTTTCTGTGCACTTTATGCGGTTGTATGAAGCATTCACCATGTGTGTTCACTACCTACAACTGCAACGGGTGGATGAAGGCGCGTTGCTTTGCGCGATACTCCGCTTCTGTAACGCAAGCGTTTCGTGTAATGGCGCTCTTCTTCCTTGGCTGTTCGATTATTCCAAGAATGCCTGTCGCTCGGCCCGCCCGCTTCCCGCTTGCTGGAGTGCGAGGGTAGAGGGGGCATACAAAAGCGCCGCTGCCGCTTCTCTCCGGGAGCTGGATGACCTTGGGGACGCCTGCGCGATGTGTGTCGCAGGGAGGGTCACACTCGCGTTGTCCTTTTGGGCGCAGGGGACCGGAGTGGGGGAGGTGAGGAAGGAGGGGAGGACTGCAGTGCTTGAGAGCATGGCCAGCATGACCCTTTCTCGTAGACGGGACGCGGCCGCGACCGAGGAGAGAAAGTGGCCCGTTCTTGGATTCCGCCGCTCAGAAGCGATCGTAAACCGAAATAAGAATCATTTGCAAGATTTTTTGTAGCCCAGTTGTGATTCCGTAAGTAAACTTCTTAGCGTCGTCGAAAGTTATTGAAATCGACTACAGCTGTATACTGCACGAGATCATCGCCTGAAGCTACTTGTAGGATGGCTTATCACTTCGGAAATAAAACTGCTTTAAACATAACGTTCATCGCCTAGCCTTCTCATGATGCAGGTACAAATGAAGTAACTCTTCAGGAAACTCAGTAATAATTGGCATGTAGTACGCGGGGAGGAAGATATAAATAAAACACGCTGCGGCTGCACATGCGCGCGCGGTGCTCTGCAGTGGCGTGTGTTTGTGGCTTTCTCCGCGACTAGCGCACCGCGCTTGTTTTTGTTAGAAGTTAGTTGCACTATGGTTGGGATTTTAATCTGACTGTGCAAGGTCGTTGCTACGAGAAACGAACTTGCGTTGGGTGAACCCACTTGAAGATAATACAAGTCAGTGAATTACGTTATATTCTGGTACTAACACCATGTGTACATTAATTTGAAGTAGCACAAGATGTTTATAATTATCAATTCTAGACAAATATGCCAGTTAGTTGCGTTTGGCAAGGTGCCTTTTGTTGCAATATATGTGTTTGAGAAAAATGATGTGAAATATTTTTCCCGTCGTTATATTGTTTGCTGAAGCATGCTGGTTTCTATTAACAGAAGTTGTTGTAATGGTTAAGCAGCACTGTTCCAAGAGCTTTTTATCCATTGTGCTGAGGTGGCAAGAGCACACCTCAATTATGTGCTTATCTAAAATTCATCTTTCTTTTGTGAACTTTTCTTAAGGGAGCATGAAACTGAAAAAGCGCTCTTATTTGCAGGCTGTGCGACTAAGACGTAGCATTCATTGTGAGAATGCTACTTTAATTTTATGAAGTAATTATTAGGTGAAACAAATCTAAATTCTCATATGTAACTATGTGTGCAGAAGTTTAGAGAAGGCTGACAAAAGTGGTTAACGGTTTTTTTATGGCTTGCAGCACTACACATTCAAACCGATATTCCAGGCATTGATTGGCTTTAACACGACTAGAATTACTTTCCTAAACGGCTCAAATTCATCATATAATACAATATGTAAAGCACGGCATTACGGAGTGTGCACATGGGCCACACATACTCTTATTTTATCAATTTATGCATTTTATATTGTGTAGCAGAGCTGATGTAATTTTCGTCATTTAAATGACCTATATGGTAATCTGCGTTCTCCAACCACACAGTGTTTACTAAATACATAACTTTCTCAAAGTTCGGCTTGCAATGGCACCATTACAGTTGTCTGCCATGAGCCGTTGCTCAGGTTATACCTGTTCTTATAGCGCAATCTGAGTCCATCATTCAAGGCCCTTGCTGGTATATAAACATAGACTTGCCTGAATACATTGTATGTATTGTGTGTGAGCTGTAAGGTCTGTGTGGTGCGCCAACTCATGAATGTTTTCTGGTATCCTTTACATATGTACCCGGTGATCTCACCTGTTCGTGGAACTGAAGCAGACGACAGCTTGCAGAAGAAGATGGGAGCGTCCTACCTGTGAGCCTGGTCGAGTTTATATTTTATGGTAGGCATTTGTTTCAATCTTCACAAAAAGCTTGGACATGTTGCGCCTGCTCATGAACCTATTGCACCTTTTTTGATGGAATTCTAAGATCAAAGAAACAAGACCCTAGACGTAACTCCATTAATGTATACTTGATGGTGGACTTGACCTTCTGTGTTGTTTTCCTGTTTTCTAACAGGATTTGCTGAAAGTTTCGATTGGAAATGCGATATAAGATGCAATTTTGACTAACTCTAACTTCACAAAAGTGTTTTTGTCAACTACCTGCACGGGGCCTTGGCAGTACATCTAAGTGTTCTAAGGTGCACGATGTGTTGGATAAAGTTTTCTTTGCAACTCTTATATATTTACTGCGATCTTTCGTGCAGGATACACATGCATGGATACACATACATGGATTCCCTACAAGGACCCTGCGCATCAAAAGCAATCTGTCATCAATGTTAAGTAGACAGAGTAAACGAAACGAAGATATGACAGGTGTACACCATATTTTTCTTTCATTTAACCTCTGCATGTTTCCCAGTCAATAAATGTTTTTATCCATTTTCTTTTGTTCAGAAATGTCTTTGTACAGCACAAGTGTTGTAGAATGTGCATACATGCACTTTTGTATGATGCTTGGCTGCATGTGTATCAACCAGCAAACACATTGTCAGGCACAACTAATATGTGATTCCGTACTATCATCCGGACATATCATAAATCTTATCATGCACTGTAATAGTTCTGTTTCAGGAATGTTATTAATGTCATTGGCCACGAAGCACAAGCTTGGCCGAGGGTCATCGCAAACAGGATGTTTCATACTCACAAGAAAGTCACTCATAAGGACACATTAGAATGACGGTGGCCAATATGTTTTTGAATGACATTATGGGTACAATAAAACAATTCTGAAGAAATACATTAGAGAATCAAATTAGTGTTGATGTCAAAGGTCGTTTCATGCTCACTAGACTATCACATGTTAATACGCATCGGACTATCACATGTTAATCCGCATCAGACTATCACATGTTAATACGCATCAGAATAATTGGCCAATATGTTTTTGAATGGAATTTCAAATACATTACAAAATTCTAAAGGGACACATTAGAGCGTCAAATGACTGAAATGTCAGAAGTCATTAGACTTTCTTTTTGAACTCGTCTCACATTTTCATAAGGGGAAAGACCTGGCCGAGTTTCCGCAGCCCGGGCAATGGTCCGCATAGCACAGCCGGTAAAACTTGTTTAAAGATACATGATGTGGGAACGTGTTGGTATTTAACTGGTGTAACGGTACTGCCTCCTTTCGGGGTAATGATGGGTGTGGCGCGAGGCGAGTGTGACGGGCGTGTGCATATTGACAGAAGATGTCTTTTTAAGTGCGTATCGCAGACGACAAGATCGTGTGATGGATTTCAACCTGAAGTGGTGCGACAGATTATCCTAGCGGTGAGAGGAGATGACGGCCAGTAGGGGTGAGTAGGAGGCCTTGGCAATGACCGACCCAATGTGCCTCTAGCAGCTCGCCTAATGTGTGATACGTCACCAAATAAAGTGCGTGTGGACGTGTAGTTCGGAAGGCCGTGGGCCGCGTTTGTTGTACTCATTACGTCTGTACGCAGGTGTTGCGATTGCACCAACCGCTGGAACAAAAGGAGATATGTTAGCCAGCTGATCACGCGTGCCTCCACCAAGCGCAGCAGGGTCTCCTTCTTGAAGACTGAAACGCCTGTTGCGCTCTTGTGGATCATCAACAGGATTTCATCAATTTGTCGGGATAGAAGGATAACGATGTTGTTAGCTCCACCATCCCTTGAACGTGTACTCCAACAATGAAGCCCCGTTTCCTTGCGTACACGCCGACCATCCCTTATGAAAATGAGTCTTGAGTGTCTAATGTGGACTAAGTGCGCTCCTAATGAGTCGCTAGGCAGAAATTAGACATGCAAAGCTTAATGTCGTTTAACATAAAGTGTACATCAGAGAGTCAAATGATCATGTGCATTTTAATTTCTGGTGACTGAAGTGTACAGCCTTTCAGTTGCCGTTCCTAATGTCAAAACGCGCATCACAACAAAGAAGTTAAATAGCCTTAATTGCCACCGTAAAATCAGTTTATCACAATAGACAAGTTGGTCTTTCAGAGACTACACGCAATAAACAATTTGTGTTGCAGTGTACACAAATATCGTGTTTAAATAGAATGCGTAAATATTTTACATATATCGTCCATGCACCGGCGATCGAAGAATTGCTGACGACCGCAGCAAGGTTTATTCTATTACCTGCCGTATATATAGAAGTAAGCATTTTCTTATTTTTAAAAAGCATGAGTCGATCGCATATGCAAATATGAACAGATATGATCAAGTGACAATAGTTATTGTGAGGAATACACAAGAAAAACATAAATGAACATACCCCGACCCGTACCACAAGTATAACGGGTTTATGATGAAGTGACAGTGCGAACACTCGCTCAGGGGCCCGTGTTGCCCATTTGTCCAGTAGAAATTAACGGAGAAGAGTGGGAATTACCCGCACGGCGTCGCGAAGAATTTTGAAAGGCGGAGAAGATTTGGAACTGTAGACAATGGGTGACGGACAGAAAAAATGTTCGTTATTGTTGCGATAAAAATTAGGGACTCTTTTTATGCATGGTTCGTATTCATATATATGTCCAAAACAGAATGTTGTTGGTTGCAAAGATACGCGGACAAGCGTTTTTCCCAACCTCAAACTACTGTCTCTATCTCTCCTTGCTGTTGCAACGCTGGACAGAAGCAGCCGACAAGCAAAGTTCGATTTGGCCCAACGTCGAGTACATCCTTCTCCCGCCCCGCCCCCCTCGTAATGTCGTCTCCACGCGACTCTCCCGCTCTCCACGGCGTCAACTCCTCTCTCCCTTCGCTCCTTCCTTGTCCCATTCACCTCCTCTCTGTGCAACGTTGGGTGTCGCCTATCACACCCTACCTATTTCCTCCTCCCATCATAATCCCTACCTCTTTCTATCCACGGGAGAGGGCAGTAACTTGAAAGAAAAAAGCGTTTCTTTTGAGTAAGGACTCAGAGGTGACCGTCGTCTGGGATGGGAGTTTGAAAACTGCCCATTTCTAACTTCGTCCATTTCCCCAAAACAAAATGTATATTTGTATAACAAAATCGAACAGCCACAACACATTCCCAACATGCACACACGGGTGTAAAAAAGCCATAAATACACTTTTTTATGTACAATGACACGACACTACTGCCACCTATGTAGTTATTTTAGTGTAAGCAAGCAGTTGCAAAAGGTCTTGTATACTCGCGGACAACTTTTCTTGGCAATGAAGGGAAGGCTAGAGAGCTGAACTACGTGTGTTCTACAGTTGAAGGTTATAGTCCCACAATTGCGTCCGTGTTTTCTGTGTGAAATTAAAAACAACAACGTTGCTTTATTTTCTACGGGGCGCTGTTTGAAGAGAGGGTCAGCGCGCACCAAGGAGTTATTTATATTTGTTTTGATTTATGCAGCGTCATTTCGCGTTTTTGCACTTGTGAAAACGTCGCACCTTTTACGTGCACCTCACAGTCAAAATAGCGCCTTCGTCTTCAGGTGAGCGCTCGTCACCCTCCAGCTTTCCCGACTACTCGCCGAGGGAGCTTCTGACGAATTTCACTAGCAAATGGCTGTATAAGCCTGAGACGGCCGCTCGAACAATGAAATGGCCGTCACATGAGGTACGGAAGGTTCACAAACCAAAACTAAATTCGAAACGCGCGCCGAACCGGACTATTTCGCGGAGCAGAACATGTGCAGTAGCTCCGCCCCCGTAGCCTTCCCTTCATTGCCAGGGGGCGCTTTTGTTGTTTGACGGGTGCGCGGTGCGCGCGGTTTGTGTGTGGGCCATGCTGTGTTCTACAATGCTTCGTTACCACGTTTATCCATTATGCACGTTGATTACGTGATTCAATATCAAGTGTACCTTCCAAGATGATGTAGGTCCTAGTGTTGTGACTGACGGCGAGTGCAGACGTACAGCAGCCTTTTGAGAAGACTGTCACCAAGTGTACGGCACATTGTGGACTGTAAAGCTGAAGAGTGCACACTGGATGCCCGATTTTGGTACGTTCTTGAATATTTCTGAATTACACAGCTAGGTTACTTCATTACATGACGTCTTTTACGCAGGAACAGAGTGTGGTCATCTGGGCGGTGTGTTCACTCTGCGGGGATGATGGCCAGAGGAAGTATGATAGACAGGTATGTTTTACGCTATGCTCAATGCTTTCTGTGCACTTTATACGGCTCTATGAAGCATTCACCATATCTTCAATACCTACAACTGCATTCAATGAAGCATTCAATACCTACAACTGCAACGGGTGGATGAAGGCGCGTTGCTTCGCGCAATACTCCGCTCGCTTCTGTAACGCAAGCGTTTCTTGTCATGGCGCTCTTCTTCCTTGGCTGTTTTTCGATTCCAAGAATGCCTGTCGCTCGGCCCGCTCGCTTCCCGCTGCCGCTTCTCTACACGAGAGCTGGGTGACCTTGGGGACGCCTGCGCGAGGTATGTGTCGCAGGGAGGGCAACACTCGCGTTGCCCTTTCGGGCGCAGGGGACCGGAGGGGGGAGGTGAGGTAGGAGGAGAGGACTGAGAGCAGGGCTCTTTCCCGGAGAGGGGACGGGGCCGCGACCGAGGAGAGAGAGAAAGTGGCCCGTTCTTGGCATTCCTCCGCTCAGAAGCGATCCTAAACCGAAGGAAGAATAGCGTCAAAGATTTTTTGTAGCCCAGTTGTGATTCTGTAAATAAACTTCTTAGCGTCGTCGAAAGTTATTGAAATCGACTACAGCTGTACACTGCACGAGATCATCGCCTGAAGCTACTTGTACGATGGCTTATCACTTCGAAAATAGAACTGCTTTAAACATAACGTTCATCGCCTAGCCTTCTCATGATGCAGGTACAAATGAAGTAACTCTTCAGGAAACTCAGTAATAATTGGCATGTAGTACGCGGGGAGGAAGATATAAATAAAACACGCTGCGGCTGCACATGCGCGCGCGGTGCTCTGCAGTGGCGTGTGTTTGTGGCTTTCTCCGCGACTAGCGCACCGCGCTTGTTTTTGTTAGAAGTTAGTTGCACTATGGTTAGGATCTTAATCTGACTGTGCAAGGTCGTTGCTACGAGAAACGAACTTGCGTTGGGTGAGCCCACTTGAAGATAATATAAGGCAGTGAATTACGTTATATTCTGGTACTTACACCATGTGTACATTAATTTGAAGTAGCACAAGATGTTTATAATTATCAGTTCTAGACAAATATGCCAGTTAGTTGCGTTTGGCAAGGTGCCTTTTATTGCAGTATTTGTGTGAGAAAAATGATGTCAAATATTTGTCCCGTCGTTATATTGTTTCCTGAAGCATACTGGCTTATATTAAGAGAAGTTGTTGTAATGGTTAAGCAGCACTGTTCCAAGAGCTTTTTATCCACTGTGCTGAGGTGGCAAAAGCACACCTCAATTATGTGCTTATTTAAAGTTCATGTTTCTTTTGTGAGCTTTTCTTAAGTCAGCATGAAACTCAAAAAGCGCTCTTATTTGCAGGTTGTGCGACTAAGATGTAGCATTCATTGTGAGAGTGCTACATTAATTTTATGAAGTAATTATTAGGGGAAACAAATCTAAATTCTCATATGTAACTATGTGTGCAGAAGTTTACAGAAGGCTGGCAGCACTACAAATCAAATTCAAATCGATATTCCAGGCATTGATTGGATTTAGCACGACTAGAATTACTTTCCTGAATGGCTCACATTCATCATATTATACAATATGTAAAGCTCGGCATTATGGAGTCAGCACATAGGCCACACATGCTCCTATTTTATCAATTTATGCCTTTTATATTGTGTAGCAGAGCTGATGTAACTTTAGTCATTTAAACTACCTATATGGCAATCTGCGTTCTCCAACCACATAGGGTTTACTAAGTACATAAGTTTCTGAAAGTTCGGCTTGCAATGGAACCATTACAGTTGTCTGCCATGAGCCGTTGCTCCGGTTATACCTGTTCTTATAGCGCAATCTGGAGTTCATCATTCAAGGCCCTTGCTGGTATATAAGTATAGACTTGCCTGGATACATTGTATGTATTGTGTGTGTGCTGTACGGTCTGTGTGGTGGGCCAACTCATGAATGTTTTCTGGTATCCTTTACATATGTACCCGGTGATCTCACCTGTTCGTGCAACTGAAGCAAACGACAGCTTGCAGAAGATGGGAGTGTTCTACCTGCGAGCCTGGTCGAGTTTATATTTTATGGTAGGCATTTGTTTCAATCTTTACAAAAAGCTTGGACATGTTGTGCCTGCTCAGGAACCTATTGCACCTTTTTTGAGGGAATTCCAAGATCACAGAAACAAGACTCTAGACGTAACTCCATTAATGTATACTTGATACTGGACTTGACCTTCTCTGTTGTTTTCCTGTTTCCTAACAGGATTTGCTGAAAGTTTCCATTGGAAATGCGATATAAGATGCAATTTTGACTAACTCTAACTTCACAAAAGTGTTTTATGTCAGCTACCTGCACCGGGCCTTGGCAGCACATCTAAGTGTTGTAAGGTGCATGATGTGTAGGATAAAGTTTTCTTTGCAACTCTTATATTTTTACTGCAATCGTTTGTGCAGCATACACATGCATGGATACACATACATGGATTCCCTACAAGGACCCTGCGCATCAAAAGCAATCTATCGTCAATGTTAAGTAGGGACATTAAATGAAAGGGAGATATGGCACGTGTACACCATATTTTTTTTCATTTAACCTCTGCTTGTTTCCCAGTCAATAAATATTTTTATTCATTTTATTTTGTTGAGAATTGTCTTTGTACAGTACAAGTGTGTAGAAGGTGCACGCATGCACTTTTGTATGATGCTTGGCTGCGTGTGTATCAACCAGCAAACACATGGTTCTGATGTGTCCTTATGAGCAACTTTCTTGTGAGTATGAAATATCCTGTCTGCAGTGACCCTCCGCCAAGCTTGTGCTTCGTGGCCAATGACATTGATAACATTCCTGAAACAGAACTATAACAGTGCATGACAACATTTATGTTATATCCGTAATATCATCCGGACAAAACATAAATGTTGTCATGCACTGTAATAGTTCTGTTTCACGAATGTTGTCAATGTCATTGGCCACGAAGCACAAGCTTTGCCGAGGGTCACTTCAAATAGGATATTTCATACTCTCAAGAAAGCCACTCATAAGGACACATCAGAATGACGGTGGCCAATATGTTTTTGAATGACATTACAAGTACATTAAAAAAATTCTGAAGGAGTACATTAGAGAATCAAATGAGTGTTGATGTCAAAGGTCGTTTCATGCTCACTAGACTATCACATTTTAATACGCATCAGACTATCACATGTTAATCCGCATCAGACTATCACATGTTAACCCATTATGGCCCAAGCAAAAGCTATTCGTTGAACTTAATTGAAATTTCGCGCACTTCTCTAACTACAGTAAACAACAACATCTGGAAATTTGTATGGAGTTACATCTATTCCTTCAGAAGTTATGATACTGTACTTTAGAAAGTACGCTGGGCTCTTGCGATAGCAATGCAAGCTGGCTCGGCACAAGAACAGCAAGCATGCTTGGCTCTTGCCATACTAATACCAAAGTTGTTTTGGCACATGCAACTTGTCGAGTTGAGTTGAGTTGAATAAACTTTATTTGCCCAACGGTGGATATTGTGCCCGGGGCTAGGCTGCCAGGGATCCGCCATTCGAGGAACATCTTTCGAGGTCCTCAGCGACGGCCCTGGCCCGCTGGACGGCCCACTCCTGGTCTTCGGGGGCCTCGCTGAGAAGGGCGGTTCGCCATCGCTCAGCAAGGCGCCCCGCTTCAGAGGGTCCTTCAGGTGTCCTCATCCTTCCTCGTAGTGTATCTTCATTTCTTCCGCATTCCCAAAGTACATGGGCCATATCGGCCCGTCCGTGCTCGCACCACGGGCAGCCAGGCGATGGGTGCAGCGCGGGCCACAGGAGGTGCAGGTGGTAGGGGTTGGTGAAAGTACCCGTCTGCAGCCGCCTCAGGTCAACCGCCTGCGACCTGTCCAGACGCACGTGGGGTTCCGGATATATCTTGCGGTCTTTCCTATAGTGCCCAAGCACCTCGTGGTACGTGGCCGGGAACTCTTCGGCATAGCAGTCGGCGTACATCTGGTCCCTTGCTCCTTGCGGCACGACTTCGGTTGCCGCAACAACGGAGGTGGTGGTGGTGTCAATAGCGGCGGCGCCGGAGCCGGTGGCCTCCACCGCCGTTCCTCCATCGGAGTCCCTCACAACAATGGCGGTGCCTGCTCCCTGGGTAACCGCGTCGCGGCGGGTAAGTTGCCTCGCGACGAGGTGGGCGCGCTCATTGTGGTTGGGCAGGGTGCCGGTGGGTCTTTGGCCGTTGGCATTGCTGCTGTTGCTTTTACGGCTGCTGGTGTAGATAGCTGCAATGTCCCCCATGTGCGCGGGGAACCACTTGAGGGCTTTGTCCGTAATCTTGCCTGACCTGAAGTCCCCAGCCCTGGCGTTTAGCATGCGAGCCACCTCCTCGGACACCCAGCCTTTGGTGTAGTTGCGAATCGCTGATTTTGAGTCGCTGATAATCAACGTGTCTTCCGCACCTCCATGGAGTACCGCGAGGGCTATGGCCATCTCTTCCGCAGCTTCGGCCGACCGCAGCCTCGCAGATGCCCACTACCATCACCGTTACTACTGCTACGACAACAACGGCAACAGCGCCAGCGGCAACATCAACTTGTCGAAGCAGCGACGCATCATGCAAAGCGTTGCACCATACTTTTCGCAGCATCATTTCTATTTATCACAGATAGTGCACTTCAACCGTTTTCAATCTTGTGAAAATGCCCATATGGATGGAGGGATTGGCAGGCGCACAGGATACGGAAGACCTCTTGATAGTTCTATTGTGTACACGGTACAAGTATTGTCCTGCAAGTATGCAGGTGAATGACAGCAGTCGACGCATAGAGGGTCTGCTAACTCCAGCAGATTGGCAGATCCTCTATGCATTCAGTGCACCAATATTGATGATCTCTGTAAATACGGCCTTCCATCACTTTTTCCAACGAATGAAAATTATGTAGTTATACGCAGCTTGATTGTGGAGGTGATTCTCTCCCATGCCAATATTTCTCTAGCTGCTGACGATGTTTCGTGATGGCACTACGTTTTTCTTTTGAGTTGATGATCATCTGCTTACAGAGCATAGTGGCTCGACTGTGTCATAGTTCATCGCCATAGCAACTATGCTATTGTCTTTGACCTTTACGAAAAGAAACTTGTTTTCCGGATCAAAACAGAAGCAGTCTTTCCGATTTCTTTCGTTCCATCAGGCAGAAGGCATTCATTCGCACAGCCGCCTTCCCCCTCCGCCTCAGCCGTTTCAGAGTGACAATTACTTCACCAAGAGGCTCTCGTATATCCCTGCCGGCATCTGTTGCAGTCTCCCGAGTCTCAAATGACCTTAAAAACGGCATTCTTCCGAAGAAAATACCTGGTTCGAACTCTGAGGCAACCTACAACGCAATGCACATGTAAGCTCTCACAAAGGGCCAGTGTACTACGAAAAGTACACCAACATTTGATTACCCCTCAGAGAAAAACTGTGCACTACAGCTGATTCTTGCGCTTTGCCGCGATTATATTGTTCTTTCTGAAGCACAATCAATCTGTTTTTTCAATATATACAGAGTGAAACCTTAAATTAATTGAGAAAACGTAGTAGTCGTCACATGCGTTCGACGGGCGCTCGTTTTCCAAAAGTTTAACAACTCGTAGCACAGAAAAGATTGACCTGAGTCAATATGTTAGATTAGGAGTGTCTTGCTGGAGCCTTTAGCATCAAAAATGCTAATAAAAAAAATAGAATATTGGATAGTGTATTTTCTATTCTAAAAAAATGAAGTGTACTTTGTAAAGTACGCTGGGCGCTAATGGGTTAATACGCATCAGAATGACTGGCCAATATGTTTTTGAATGGTATTTCAAGTACATTACAAAATTCTAAAGGGACACATTAGAGCGTCAAATGACTGATATGTCAGAAGTCATTAGACTCTTTTTGAACTCGTCTCACATTTTCATAAGGGATGTCAACCGCTTCCTGCGGTTTGTCCTGGATGGATGGATGGCAAAGATTATTGCGATTCGTTAGGTGCCGACGGACCGTAAGAATATACAACGCTCCACGATTTTGCGTGCCATCCGCGAAAGTTTCCATACCTCGCAAAAATTGTGGCAGAAGTGGCGGCGGGGCCCACGTACGACTATAAAACACCAACAACATGAGTCAAAGCAAATGTCATTCATTTTAGCTACTTCGCTATGTTGCGAACCTTCTCTGTAGTCTTGTCTGATGACTTGGAGGCATACCTATTCATTTCGGCTGCCATACGTTTGTGGTGCTTCAAAGCACTTCGTAGCCCTGTGTTTCTTGCTTTGGAGATGGTCAAAATCCCTGCGTGCTTCATGCAATAACAAGGCTTAGCTTTGCGTAGATGGCGTTTCATAATGCTCGTGAAAGAAGAACGAACGCAACGATGCTGCCAAATTGAACCTCAAGAATGAATGAACAGCTCTATTCTTCAAAAAAACCGTTCTCACATAATTGGTTAGTTCACAGCCTCACCTAGCGTATGATTTCATCAAACATATCTGGAAGAGATAGGCCGCATTGCGCTAATTTAACGCTGTGGTGATTTGAATTAAACGTGCCAGTTCTACGGATAATGGGAGTTTTTTAACAGTACGTGTGAAATGTAACGAGATGACCCCAAACCTTCAGTAACTTATGTCCATTGTGAGGGACAGAAGGTTGTCCCCGGCTACGCCCCATATAAAATGGTGTCAAGCCAGTGTGCCAAGCGGCCTAGCCTTAAATATTGCTACATGTAGGCTGCCGGAATACATACTGTCGACGCGCGGGTGCGCTCGACGAAGGCGATAAATGTCGCTTGCTGCTCGAGCTCGGAATTCGCAACGACTTCATCCGTGTTCGATGGGGACTACGTCGTCACGCCGATTCCTGATGTCCTTCTGGCGCGTGACATCACTGTGCCTCACTGCGTCATAACTACAGCCGCTAACCGCATAAACATAGATAGATAGATAGATAGATAGATAGATAGATAGATAGATAGATAGATAGATAGATAGATAGATAGCGCTCAAATTACCAAACGTTCGTTAAGAAATGCTTCGCATTTGAAAGAAACAAGGCAACAATTAGCCCAACAAATGGGTGCGAACCGACGGCGGCGAGCCAGAAGACCCTCAGTGTGTACAAAGAAAGAATGCTAGGGAAAGGGAAAGGCGAGGGCGGCTAAGAGCCAACGCGATGAAAGCCCTACGCGAACGACGACGTGCCTGTATATCTACGAGAGGTGCGAACGCTTGGTTTAAGCGCGAGGTTCTGTCTCTGGAGTTTGTACATCCGCTTCCTGTCTGTGACTGTCTGGTATATCTCGAACTCTCTGCGCATAGAGTCAATGTAGAAAGCACCTAGCATCCACTGGCTAAATCCAAGCTAAGACCTAGAAGTACCCTAGAAACAACCTGTATCACGTATCTAAGGCCTAGAAATAACCTAGAAGCAAACAGATTAGTATTCAGGTTGACGTGAACAGCGCGTGTAATACACAAGGACGAGGAAACGACGAGGACTAGCGCTGACTTCCAACTGAAATTTATTAACACGAATATAGAAAAACGAGAACAAGTAGGCACACGTGATCACCGCTCATTTGAATTGCGCATGACGGCAGGCATGGCTTCTCGGTTCTTGACGGCAGGCTTTTTGGTTCTTGGTTCCCTCTCCAGGCCTGCCGTCATGCGCAATTCAAATGAGCGGTGATCACGTGTGCCTACTTGTTCTCGTTTTTCTATGTTTGTGTAAAGCAATTTCAGTTGGAAGTCAGCGCTAGTCCTCGTCGTTTCCTCGTCCTTGTGTATTACACGCGCTGTTCACGTCAATATGGAATACCAACTAGCCCGGTCACACACCTTGCTTTAGTCTTCAGAATTGTCCAGATTCGCTGTTTCAAGCCTTGCACAGCTTAGAGCAAGCTTTGTCTGATTTTTATGTAATCATGCGTTTATCTGTGCTTCCAGGACAGCACTTCTTTCTACGTTGCCCCTAATTCAACTGGCACCGTTTATCCTAACAGGGTGATCTTGTACTTTGTTCACAGTAAACTTGCACGCACTGGAATTATGCATAAGGCAGCGGAAATTAGAAATATACAGATATACTGTTCTGAACAAGGCGCACGCTACGATTGGCTACTGGTGTTAATAGCGCGGCTTTTCTTGCAGTATTTCTCTGTTACTATTATTTATCCGCACCATAAACATGAAGTTTAGTGACGTATTTCCTTGCGTTTTTCTTTGCAGTGTGCAGATGCCCGCCGAGATTGAACTTCGGACGTCGGCGTCTAAACTTGTTTTACTACGATCAATACTCAGTTCTGTGTAAACGTGGCGGCGAGGAGAACAATTGGAACTCGTTTTCTTACCTGCGAGTCTGTCAGGAAACGTGTCTGTCTACATCACCAGCAGCGCGTTAGTCGCCTGTATTACGACAACTCATAGAAATGTATTGTTGAACAATATGCGTCAAAACTTCAAAATCCCTGTGTGACTGTATTTATATTAGTGGTGACTGCTGTATATGATGCCCAATGCCCTATGCAGAAACGCCGAAAATACGCATTTTCAAATATAGCATTCTTAGGCTGCTGGCGTGTTGATATTTACGAGATCTCGCATCAGCTGATGTCTGTCAGTTCCATCTAAATGCAAAGTATCTATCTATCTATCTATCTATCTATCTATCTATCTATCTATCTATCTATCTATCTATCTATCTATCTATCTATCTATCTATCTATCTATCTATCTATCTATCTATCTATCTATCTGTCTATCTATCTATCTATCTATCTATCTATCTATGATCTCGTGGTCGGCTTTTTTGCTAGGCATATCCCAAAACTGGCATAGTGGGCATGAGTGCATGATGAAGAAGACTGCCATATCACGACATGAATCACATGGCGCACCTATAGCGTACGTCATGAAATTGTTTCTCGCTGTGAAGTTGGTACACACCTACCTACCACGGATCATGCTATTCGGGTATGCGCCACATCTGATCCGCAGTCCATATAAGAAAGACAGCGACAGCAGATATCGAAAACTTCATAAGACACCTTCCCTGTACTACACAAGATGAAGTTATTGATCTCAGTGTAGCGTGGAACTCTTGCTTATGTGCTGATATATTTAAACAATATATAGTACAGCGTTGCACGTCGCCACAAAAATACGGCAATGAACACTGCTTGCGCTTCGTTTCTACCCTTGGTGTAACGTGAGTACAGAGGTCACGTTAGACAATAAGCTACACTTTATCAGACAGTACGGTCAAGGTGCCTGGTGTGCCCAGGCTTGCCCGCAGCTACAGAATTTAGACAGAGCCGTCGATCCACCTCGCAAGGCTTGGACCATGCTGCGGATGAAGCAGCTCCTCAAGGGCTACTCCGCATGAAGTCGATTCCCACAACGAGTGGGTGCTGCAAGAATTTTAACAGGGAAGCTTTTAAGCACGGCTGAAGAACGACTGTTTCCCGCACGAAACGTGGCCGCGCCACGCCTCGCTAGCCCACCAGCTGGTGTGACGTCATGCCAAGCCGCGCATGCGCCGAAGCAGTAGCAATAGAGAAGCCGCCGTCAAGCCACACTCGGCAACGAAGCCCGCTCGGCCTAGCTACCATGACAGCTGATATGACGTCATGCCAAGCCGCGTATGAGTCATAGAAACAGCTGCGGAGGAGCCGCGTCGAAATTACCGAAATCATAGAGTTCATACAGGCTCTTTACGATAACCTCCCAATAGGGCCCATGCTTTAGTCTCCCCACAAAATTACCCTACTGTGCGCAATATCCTACGGTGTGGCTGCTAGCAGCCACTGAGACGCGTAATAGACTTGATGGTGGTATTAAGTTTTTATCTTTATAATGAAAGTGAGCTCACGTGACGTATATATATAAGTACGTGTCAACATAAAACACACACGACCCACTGCGACTTACAACTCAGTCAGAAGACGCGCAATCGACCGCTATCTCGAACTCAAGTGCATATTATGGCGCGATGTAGCTATTACGCCTGCAAACGCACCTTCTTGCGCTTCGAGTTTCGCGCACAGCAAATTGCTAAAAGGCCTCGAATGTTCCATACAAATCTTCTAAATCTACACTATACACTGTGTACATGTTTTTATTTGTCAAAATGCCCGTCTTTATATAGGGCTAATTTTAGCCGATGTGTAAATAACTATAAAGGCAAAAGAATTTACAGTGGCTTAGCTCGGCTAAGCCAGGATATACGTAGCGTTAGCAAATGTTCATCTGATTATTCTTAGATTTCCAGATTGTCTAGGATTATTAGCCTTCTTCTGTTTATTATTCGTACGCTGAACCGCTAATTGCCAGGCAACTACTTCGGGATCCGCTGAGATAAGCTTCTCTGCTCTTCTGAGATAAGCTTCTCAGCATTTGCGCTCTCCTTCTCCATGGCATTATCCACCTACAAACACCAGTCAGAGACGCTATCAAGCGGCTCCAGCACAGTGTCAGACGGCGACTGCGCAGCGAAGGCGAATAGCTGCGCGCGCGGGCGCCAATACGTCTGCCAAGGCTACGACGTCACTCTGCAAACCGCAGACCGGTGGTGGCGAGTCGCGCGCGCGCCGGCGCCAGTTTGTCTGCCGCGGCCACGACGCCACTCCTCCGGAACCCGCAGACAAGCAGTGGCGAGCCGCGCGCGGTGGTGTCAGAGAGCGCGTGAGATGCCAGCTCTGGTGACCCAGCTGTGAGACATCACTGATCCTCGCGCATGCGCAGCACGGCTCATGACGCTCCACGCGAAACCGGCTCCGGCTAGGCAATTGTAGCTAACGCTGCAAAATGGCACTGGTAAGATAATGGCGGTTTTGTGGACGGCGCTCTTCCAGCCCAGTTTTTCCTCTCGAGCCTAGTAAATTTATGACCGAAATGACTAAGTATAACCGCGGTAGGTTTAAATAAATGATTTTCTTAGCAACCGTTTACGTCAATAAATACGTCAGTAAATAGACCAACCGCGCATGTGCCTGTCCTGGGGATCGTCATAAAAGAATGTGCACGGCCACGCCGAGGCAGTTCGTAGCCATAGGCTGTCCGAGGAAGATCTGCAGAACTGAACAGGCTGCCTATCGCGATGCTCGACGTGCCGGGGAGCGAGAGCGTGGCCGTAGACGTCGAAGAGATCCACCGTTATTGACCAACGACGACTAAGGGAAGATCCCTTTGTCGCCTCATGGAAAGCCATTCAGAAACCAATAAACACGAATAAATCTAACGGCAGCAAGGTACAAACCAAAAAGCAGCGAAGTTTTCCATCCTAGAGATAGCCAAGATCTCAATCTTTGATCAAGCAGCTTCGCTGTTTCAAGCCCTGCGCGCTCGAGTGCAAGCGTTTTTTACTGAGGATGAAACATGAGTAACGTCTAAGAATGCAGGCGCCGCTGTGTATCCGCCCTGGTATAGTGAGGTAACGATGAGGACAAAATGCGTAAGCATTTTTATTCTGCACCTTATAGTACAGTACAGAACGTAACCTAAAGGAAATATTCACGCGTCCGCTACTATGGACACCCTTCAAACCCTAAATACTGTTCGTGCATCAAACAGCATAATGTGTGCCGCAAACCCGCAATAGCACAAGCGCAAACCTGTGACGGAACTAGCGCCGATAACCACGTGGCCCAAACGCCCCCGTGTATCGCGTTTCGGTCTCCGCGCACAGTGCATATTGTCACGTGGTCGTGACGTCGAAGAAGGCAGCAGTCAGCACGTTAGATATGAAACTCTTTATTTGGCCGAACTTGTGGCCGGGAAACTGAAAGTAAAACTGCAGCAATACACTGATAGCAGCGAACACAGCGTCGAACGTCGATAATCTGGTTATGTCTGGGACGCGCCAAAATACATCACGCATCGAAATTTCCAGTCTTATCACTGGTGGTCGCGCAAGCTCCGGAATAATCTAGACTATTCGCTTCCTGCGCGCAATCGTAGCAAAATGATCTACTACAATCGCGAAGCTTTCTGTACAATGCGGCAGGGTCAGCGCCGAGCGTTGCTAACCGCCCTTGCTGGTCAAACCCGAATACATCAAAATAAAACATGAAGCGGGCGTGGCATTGCCCCCCTCCAAAAAAGCATCGTCCCGATGCTTATGACAGAACATAGAAAAACAAGTGCATGCAAAAATATATTACAACAAGCAATGAGTACAAGCAAAATTACAATATTAAAGCAGCAGGTACACTCCTAAAGTTTGCTAACGCGCATAAAACGGCTTAAGGCGTACGACATGGACGACTTCAGATCGCGCACGGCGCCTTTCAGTGTTCGTAGTGCCGTCCGGGATAACCTCGTGGTCTAGATCGCCGAGACGTCGAAGCACCTTGTATGGCCCGAAGTATCGCCGAAGAAACTTCTCGCTAAGTCCCCGACGGGGTATAGGCGTCCAGACCCACACACGGTCACCGGGTTGGTATTCCATGTGGCGTCGTCGAAAACTAAAGTGGCGGCCGTCGACCCTCTGCTGGTTTTTATGCGCTGGCGGGCGAGCTGTAGAGCTTCTTCGGCGCGCTGCAAAGAGGCAGCGACGTCGAGATTGTCTTCGTCGGTAGTCGTTGGCAGCATTGCGTCGAGCGTCGTTCAACTGCTCATGGATCCGACGCGCCGTCGTTTACACATCACGCATCGAACTATGCAGTTTTAGCACTGGTGGTCGCGCAAGCTCCGGAATAATCTAGACTCTTCGCGTCCTGCGCGCAGTCTTAACAAAATGATCTACTTCAATCGCGAAGCGTCTCGAACACTGCGGCACGGTCAGCGCCGAGCGTTGCTAACCGTCCTGGCTCTCAAAACAGAATACATCGAAATAAAACATGAACAATATGAACAGTGGCGACGTGCTGACACTTCGAACACATGCGAAGTGGCTGAAGTAATGTGGTAGAGTATCAGTACCAAAACAATATTGATGACTACACATTTTAGGATAAGGAATTTGTCGTTTAGATTTACAAATTTACAATAATGCGTAGCACGAGCTTTAAGGATTTGGCTGCGAACTTGGCCTTTTTTTTTCTTCGAACCTGTTGCTTGCCTCCTAGCGGTAAAGGCAATCAGACACTAAGCAAAAGAAGATTCTGTTACTCTTCAATGTGAGTCCTGACTTGTCAAATATACGGTAGAAATCTCTTTAATATACTTGTAATCTCTCTTTTGGAGGGTCATGCTTCCGGCGACTGTGTTAGTGTCTCACTTAGAAACGCAAGACATCCATAATTCCGAGCACCCTGTAAGGGTGTAAGTGAAGTGCAGAATTCCCGTCAGCGCTTTCTTCCTAGTCGCTCCAGTTGCTGTCTCGTACCATCATGCATTTTTCGCACTCTGGGTTATTTTGAATGAAACATGTACGTCGGTATTTTCTCTCAACTCTGTGGCTTATTCATGCATGTCTCTCGTATTAATAGTTTGCAGCAGCGTAGCCACTAACAATTTTAGGCAAACTTCAAACACAAATTTAATTCGCCCTTAAGGAGTGATTACAGGGTGCCTCGATTATTAACAGTTCAGCTTGACTTGGTAGGTGATATCAAAATGCCTGTCAATGGGATATACTCCCGGACTTTGCGTCATGCTCTCAACGCAGCTTAAAAACCTGCTGCTCTGCCGTCATTTCATTGTGAATAAGGGATCGGTAAGGACCCCGAAACGTCATTATGTTTTTTGACATTGGTTAATGGCTTTGTTTTTAACAATGCGCTTACCTGACCAGACGGTATTCCGCAGAACTCTCGACTAATTTGAGTAGCCGTTTTGAATGAGACGTAATAGCCTTTCTTGAAAAAGTCTCCTCAACAAATCGCGTTGGTCTCTTGTATCGCGGCATAAGATTTTGCGCTGGCGACTTGTCAAGTTTCTATTTGGACACGCCATGTGTCAGGCGCTTGTCGTTTGTTCCAAAGAGTAGAAGTGGCAAAACGAGGCAGCACGCCCAGAAGCGGGAGTGTGCGTGCCACCCTGATGCCAATGTCACCCACGACAATGGGGCAAGTAGATGGCTCTCGTAAGTATTCAGGGTGTCGAGGTATTCCTCGACATCCTAAACGTTTACAGCTAAACATAACAGCGTAACAGCCTAACATCCTAACGGCGAAGCTTAAGACCTGCGTTGTTAACTTGCTGCACAATAGGTCTTACCTAAATAACCAATTAGGCGCAATGTAAAAATACCCTAACTAAAGCGACAACAGTTCGAACCGTGTCGTTAGCTTCAATCGATGGAACTTCACTACTTCTTTTTAAATATTTGGTTCTAGTTACACGAAACACTGTATAAACACAATGCAGACGACACCAGCAAAAGCTACGACAATGGAGAATGATGAATCATCAAGTCGGATCTTAAAGTCTGACAATGGAAAACTCAATGCCTAGATCAATCAGTATCAGACGGCTCGAAGGGCTCGTAGGAAGGCCATGCGAAAAACAGTACTCGACACTATGTTCCGCAAATCCCCTTCCTAATACCATTAAAATATTTTGTTATGATTGCCATTGTAATATTGTGAACTCAATTTCTCTATCTTACAACGTCGCAAGCAGAATTTTTCTTACTGTATCGTCTTCACATCAAAGTAAACTCACGCGGAATGAAGATATGTAGATTGTATGAATGACGTAGGCAGTTAAAAAATTAGAACAGAACATAAGACATTTTCGCAGCACGATACAAAAGAAATATAGCAGTACGCAGATGGGTGAGAAGTATTCAGAGGTCATGATAATGTATGGGATGCAAATGAAGGACAGCAAAGAGAGCATTTGTGCTAGCAATTAAACAATGATTTAAAAAATGCCCTTAAATAGTTTAGCAGGAAAAATATAAATATAATACGCTAAGATATCGTGTGTTGCCTGAATGCTTGTTCTAATGTAGCTAGCATAGACACCCGTGGAGCGACAGTTGCAAGAATCTACATTGCTTATAAGTCAGTCCCATTCATTTTAAGTCAAATTTACGCACACGAGATCTTGGAAATGGTGATCTGTCAAAGCTGCAAGACACTATAGCGGCATGATAATTCGCGCGAGGGACGGCGCACTCATTACAGCATACAGCACAGTACAGTGGCTGCGAACAAGTGTTGACATCAATGCCACAAAGAAAATATCGATAAAATAAATAGTGGGCTGCGCTTAGACATTTGCTCGCTTTTTTATTTTTAGATGGCGCGATCGCGACTGCTCCTCCAACGAATCTCATTCCCGTCCTGTTGATCCTGAGGATACCCGCCTGTCATATTCAATGCCGCGGAAGTCGGCTTCCCTGTTTGCGCGACTTGCAGAAGAATCACTATGTCTGGCTATAACACAAACAACTTTCCGACATTGCTCGTCCAAAAAGCGAGTGCCGTGATTCGGGCTGGCACTCGTTTCAACGCGGTCTCATCAGCGAGAGCACAACGTACGTGATGTTATTGGCCTTAAAACTTTTCAAAACCATCGCAGACAATAGAGCCAGCATAGTTGAGACTTTTGAAAATGTAGTTCGAAAACAGTGTTGTAGCGACGTGCTCCTCGCTCCCGCTTACAGCGACGCGAGGTCCGCGTGGTCCGCTCAGTGCTCTCCCGCATACAGCGCCCGCATGTCATGGCGCAATACGCGTAAAACATATATTATGTTCTCTCTCCAGCGTTCATTGCGTGCTGACTTAAATTCCGCTGCTCGCCTATGCGCGTCTGTTTATAGGCAACATATATCGCGTCCCTATAATATATATTTTTGACATTCAATGTGTTTACTCTAATCATCGTGTTTACTCTAATATACACCGCACATGAAATGTCAGGTCTAAACCATCTTCCTATATGGGTGTGAAATGAAAAATTGTCCGCAGGCATACGTGAGATCCTAAAATGTTCTGATAGTTTATGCCCAATGGCCCACTATGCGCAGTTATGGAGCGAAAGCGAAATTAGTGTTGGTGATATCAAATAATGTCAAGTCCTTTTTCACCAGAATCTCAGCTCCTTCTTGCATACGGTATTGGCCCTTAGTTCAAACCACAATAGAACAATAAAGCGGCGTTGTGCTATGGATTTAACAAAGTCAGTATCTAAAGCAGATAAAGTGCTTGTTGTTTCGAGCCTATCCACTTGAAATCGCAGGCAATAATGCAAAATACTTCCAACGAGCGCGTCGTTGAAGTTATTAGTTATCTGAAAAAAGCACTGCACATTTTCTGTTTCATATTTTTCACAATAATATGTGAGCGTAGATACTAAACGTCTATGTGTATATTTCTTGACGTGCTTAGTACTGTCCAATCGCAGTAATTCGAACAGGCTTATTGGAACTTCAAGTTTATTTGAACTCAACTTTCGGTACCGGCAAAGTGAGGTGTAATTCAATGGCCGAAAACACCCGGTAATTTGAACGTGCAATCTTCTACGACGGTTAATACCAACATGCCGAGCTCCAAAACTGCCTCGAATCCCGTTGGGGAGCCTAAATTCTGTTGGTTTTTATGCTGAAAAACAAAACCAAAACGGCTGTGCTCCAGGGCGTGGATATGGGGGTCGCTCGAAATTTCGCAACTCTGTACAGTCCCACTATCGTGGAACGGATGCAATGTGCCTCGACAGCGAGAAAACATGTGCCGTCGACCTCCTCGGCGCTATACATAACATTGCCAAGCGCGAGCCTCCATTAAGACGTTCACGATCAGTAATTGTTTCCGTCTATGTGCTTTCGGCGAACCAGCGGCCAGTGGTGATGTGGGTGAGGCCAATGATCAGGTGGTGCAGACTGCTTCAGACAATAACGGCGCGTCCAAAAAGGGCGGCGGTGTTTTTCCGGACGGCGTGACGCTTGAGGATTATGCGAATGTGGACGTGGGTGTACAAGCCTGTGGTGTCGCCACCGACACCGAGATCATACAGGCTACGTTCCCTCAAGAGGTTACTACTGAAGACCCTTCTGTTCTCAGTGGCGAGGAATCTGAAGCCAGCGACGAACTGCCCCTTGTCTCATCGACTCCACCAAATGCAACTGAAGTAGCGTCAGTTCTGGACTTAGCCGTGCGCTACATCGCTTTCCAGCAAAATGCAGATGCTAGTTTCGAGTTTGTTAGTAATGTTCAAGCCATGTTGATCGATGATTCGTTGCCCCAAAAAAGAAGTGCAGACATGCATGACTAACTGCATTTATTGTTAATGCGTATGGTGTAGGCTGAAATGCAACTACGCACGAATAAATCTTCGTGTACTTCCCACTAGCGTCTTTCGCTCATCGCAGATGTGCCACTGCAGGTAAGCCCGCAATTCAGTGAGCTTTCATTATATTGAATTTCTTTTACTTCGAACAGTTTTTTGGGCCCTCTAGAGTTCTAATTATCGAGATTCAGTTGAAGTAGCAAAGCAACGCGGAAGGCTTTACCTTCTGCCCTTCTGAGACAGTTTACAAGGCACACGTCTACATGCTATCAAATTTTCATGAGAATTATAGAAGCGACTTTAACGTCAACTTAACCTTTCTGCAATGATTACCGGGACCTTGACACGAGAGATATGCAATATCATGTGTCGTATCACTAGCGCGAGCCAACCTGCGCGATGCGTTTCATTTCTTTTCTAACGTCTGGTTTGATGAGCATTTCTTAACCTATCTTGGTACAAATATTTCTTAGCTTTCATGTGTGACATCGAGGACATATGTTTTCCCCGCCTGCTTCTACCTCATAGCATAAGAAATCAGTCTTTTATTTAGAAAACATCTTCTCAGGCATTATGACAGACATGTTTCTACAAAGCTATAACAAAATTTTTTGGAGCATTGTAAACCGGCAATTGTGAGTCACATAGCTACAGAATGCATTAGTCAAGAAAATCATTTTCGTTGACATATACAAGAAAATGATTATAAAACAGCTAATAAATGGCCGATGGTGTTTTCTATCTCAGTAATCTTAGGGCCTGGAAACATCTATAACGGTCCTTACCTTTGATTGTGTCCAGACGTCGCTGAAAGGTATCGAACAACAAGATGGCTTCTACACGTATGCTCCCGAACATACTGCTGGCGACTGTAGTCCTTCTTCAAAGCGGCACAAATTTGCAAGCAATAAGACGTCAAGGTAAGAATACGTCTGCTTTATCCTCGTCACTTTTGGAGGAACACTACTGACAGATAACAGTCAGAAACCAAATATTTCGTTATTCTTGTCCGTCTGGAATACTTATAATAAGCGTTGTACAGGTTTAGCATTGGGCGTTTCTTTTCGGTATGAGCAGAGAAGATGCTTAGACCAAGATTCCTTTGGGTTTTCCGGCACTGTATTGTGAACGTTTCAGTGCAATCTCAAAACGCATCAATGGTATGGTAGACAGTTAGAAAAAAACTTGAAAACCCAACCAGCAGAACAGGTGCAATTTTGTGAATTCTGTAGGTGTTCTCTGAAATATATGTGTCGCTGGGTAGATTTCAGTAAATTTGCGCTTTTCACTCAGTATTAGATGGTTCTTTGAGTTTATGTACCATGTCAACTTCCTTGTTTTCCAGAATGCCACAAATTCCGTGCCCCTTACCCTGGAGTTCGTGGTATGTGGTTGATTCAAAAGCGACGCATTTTCGCCGACATCTCAGTATTGCCAGATTGCATTCTGACCATTAGCGTCTTGCTGCGCAGCTGATATTCAGGATAAAGAAAGAGGCAGAGAGAGACAGAAAGACAGAGTGGTTTGATATTGAGGGAGTCATTCATATAACTAGCCATCTATCAGGAATTGAAACTGCTTCTTTATATGCATACCAATTGGCCACTCTGATATCTAGGCAAGTTCTAAGTGAAAACTACGGTGGCTGCTGCAGAAGTACTTTGCAGATATGAGAATGGCTGCGTCGCATCCACGGCGGAGGTTAACGTACACCTGCGAACTGTGGGCGACAGTAGCCCACACTTATGGATTGCGGCGTTCATGTAGCATGGTATCTGTACAGGTAGCTTTTTCAGCAGCAGACAAAGAACGAAAATCATTATTGCAACACTTTTAAATGCGAAGCCTTTTTTAGCAAATGCAGGGCGCGTTGAGCTTTCCTATCTGCGCATCCATCTATTATATCTATCTCTCCGCCTACGTCTGGGCGCTCTCATGATCGCATCCTTAACTCTTTGTAGACCAAATTCGGCATGACAGGGTGAGAGGGTTAGACGAATGTGACTTCTGGTTGTGACGTGAATAACGTGAACAACTTGTTGCGTACGTTGTCCAACCGTTTCCTCCAGACACATGTGGCACATATACGTGTATGAAGGGCCGCGGTAGGTGGGTATGCGCCACAGGTGATTGACAATAGATATCTACCTAGGAAACTTGAGAACAGACTTTGGCAATTTGAAAGCGACGGCGTTAAAAAAAAACGACATCGCGAGCGTTGACCCGACGCATGCAAAGAATGAAGGTCAGGATACGAGCAGGAATTGAACCCAAGCATTCTGCGTGGCAGTCACGTAGTGTACCACGAAACCATGCCAGTTCTTTAAACTGCCTTGGAAACAGACCCTATTCAGGCGTAACGTCGGTGCAATGTGAATTTTAATTCCAGTAATGGTTATCTAATTATATAACAAAGCAATAAACATTACATATGAGCTCCTATACTACATGCGTCATGTTTGGTTTACGTCCTTTGGGATTCCAGTGTTGGCTTCGCTTTTGTAGCAGTCTAATAAACATTACATTTAGATCCCTATGATTCGATCAGCAAGTTATATTCAAACGTTGCTCGTCGCACGAGGAATACGCCAATGAAAGTTACGTATGATGTTCATATTATCGCAGAGTAAAGTGCACTTCGTTTAGACAATACGCCTTTCGGCAGCGGCACCGGAAGGCGCGCAGCAAGATAGAGCAGCGTGGAGGCGGCCGCTTGACAGCGCAATAGTGGGCAAAGGTACTGCTCCAGAGCCATACATGGCTATCTCGTGCGATGGGTGATGCAGGTGGCTCCCGTAAGGCGGGACTCATGATGTTGTGAATTTCGGAAATGAAACGTATCTTGCTACTCACAGCCTCTTAGAGCTTCTTAAGTCTCCTTAGGTTCCATCTTCCTTTGTCGTTCGCCACCTGGGGCGACCGAAACTTTATTCAAAGAACTGGCGTTCCAAGAGCCTCTTGTATTGCGCCTTGTTTGAGTGACCTTTTCCTGGCCTACAAGGGCAGGTCTGTGCGGCCCCGGTTGGAGGGACTAGGCGTCGCAAAAATTTTGAGGCATGTTGACGCGCGACCTGGTTTTATTAAAGTCTGACTTTGGTTTGCCTACCGGCATGGCAACTGCTGTTCGCTCTGTTTTAATGAATGCATGATGCATCTTGTTCTAACATTCGAAGCACCCGCTAACGGGTGGATGAGGTTTTTAGATCTCACCATTACTTTTGCTATTAAGCAGGTATGTTGGTGTTACGAGACGAGAGGCGAAAAACCCATCCTCCCATATTTATCTGCTCATTTTATGCTGGTCAAGAGAAGCATGATCAAAATGTGTTTTAATGATTTCATTTTGAAGTGCTACCCGCACTTCATTCACAGAAGTATTGATAACGAAGTCACTCATTTGTCAGACGTGGGATACCCGTTGCATGTGTTGTCCCCTGTAGCAGGTAGCATGCTGAAAAAAGCCATAAAAGATGACGGCAGTGCCGTTGATCATGTGACGCATGACAGAAAGAAAGTTGTCTTGCCTTACACCCATAATATTAGTCACAATCTCAAGAAAATTGAATGGCGCGGCGGTGTTCATATCGCGCTATCTGATCCTATAAAGCTGCCGAGCCTGTGAGCTAGAGTAGACGTGGATGTGCGCAAGCCACGTGGATGCAACACGAAGCACCGCAAATAATTGTGCCTTGCGTAGAGGCTGCAGTGTATTCTATTCCGCGCACATGTGACAAAGAGTATGTAGGCCAGACAGGCAAGTGCATGAAGGATCGCTTGTAGGAGCACCGGTACAATGTCGGAAAACTGGCCTTGCCAGGCCCGTTCGCCACGAATTGTGCGCGTTGCGGTTGCAAGCCACCGTTCAACCGCGCGTTCGCGTGCCAAAGTTCTGATCAGCGCCCGATGCGAATTATCGGAGCTGCAGAGAATAAATATAAAGATGCTTTGTGTTTCCCTTCAATGTGTGTCGGATAAGAAAATGCTTTTTTTCATGTCGGCCGTCTGTTTCATTGTTTGGTCGATTGCCTTGTGTACCCTACCCCCCCCCCTCTTTTCTCTCCTTCGCTCAGTGTTGTGTGTGTATATATATATATACGCGATCACGTGCAATAACCACTGAGTTGTTGGTTAGCGCTGTGTCCCATCTTTACCTATCTCCGTCCGTGTGATTCATTGGGCTACTATTCTGAGTTATAAATAGGGCTCCGTGTTTCCGGATAAATTCGAAACAATCTGATGAACACTCGCCGGTAAATGTGTGGCACTTCGGATTTATACAATAAACTCCGATAAACTCCGTGAGTTCTCCTGCTTTTCTGACTACTGCGAATCTGGGAGTCCAGTGGCTGGAAAATTGCGCTTTCACTGTCGTTTGGAAGCTCATTTAGAGCACCCAGACATAGGCGGATCGATCGATCGATCGATAGATAGATAGATAGATAGATAGATAGATAGATAGATAGATAGATAGATAGATAGATAGATTGAAGCGCTCAAAGTACCAAAGGTTCGCTATCTATCTATCTATCTATCTATCTATCTATCTATCTATCTATCTATCTATCTATCTATCTATCTATCTATCTATCTATCTATCTATCTATCTACATAGTTATATTTAAGCAGTGCTCGACCCCGCGGAGAACAACTCTAACGTGTGATGTTCACATGATTGCATCATAAGGGGCACATCGTTTCGATAATACCCACGACTGCGCTCTAAAGTTAGTGCTGACGTTAGGTCAGACCATAAGTTACCCTTTAAACGCCAGTGTTGTTGACACGCCTGGTATGCCCATGATGTCCACACAGTTACTACACTTACAAGACACGCCGATCCACCTCGTAACGCTTGGCTTAAAGTACCTTAAAAGCCTTAAAATACACCATAGAAGAACTCGATGACTGCTTGGTATGAAACTGATTCCCACAACGCGTGGGATATTCCGCAATTTTTAATTAGGAAATGGTTCCTAATTGATTAGTGCTGTTGTTGTGAAGTCGATTCTTATGTGGCTCTTTTTAATGTTTCATGTGCAGACATCACGAGAATCAGCGATTCGCTGACAATCTGCAGTCCACTGGTGTATGCGTGATTGCTCTGCGTTATTGCGAGTGACTGTTTTGGTGGAGCTTAGGTGACGTTAGTCCTATACTTTGAAGTGTCCTATAGTTGGCGTCCGTGGCATTCCTCCTCAAAGGCGGATGTAAAAAGGCTTTGTGTGCTTTCTAGATAGGTGATGCACACAAGGTATCAATGAACACGCACTCAATACTGATGCCAAGTGCCGGACGGCCGGGGTTTCCGCTGTTGGATAATATTGCCATATGCATGCGCGCAACTATTTCTTTAGTCGCTGAGGTGGTAGGTCACGGCACATCCTTGGTACGCATGGGCATCCGGAAGGAGGGGGGGTGCAAGGTGGGGCGGCTGCCTCCTCTTCGAATTTAGGATATTTTTTTTGTGTAGTACCATAAGCTACACATCTTCGTTAACACACTAAGGACCCGCATATTCGTGTTAAACGGCCTTCCAGATTGCCAGCCCGATTTGCAATTTACAGCTATTGAAGAATCTTGAAGATCATGTCGCGGCAGTGAAAAGCAGGTTTGTTGCGTCAGTTGTCCGCAGGACGCCGATGGTCGAGTTTTGCTTTGATCAGGCATATATTTTAGGTTTTTGCTTTGAAAAACTTGGGACGACTCAGTCTCAGCAAGTCTGATTGAGGTAAAATCGCGCGACTCTGAGTGCAAGTAAGCTTTCCTCAGTGGAGTGTCGGAAAGCTGGAGTCCGGGTGAGCCCAAATAAAATAAGAAAGGCATTTCGACTCAGGAGCTGAGTGCAATATTTTGCGATTCGTTTTTACAATTACTGCTGCTCCATCACTCACCTCATACCCACCTCAACTCGCAATCATGTGGGTACTTACGCTGAACGTTAGGCTGACTACCACCTACAGGCACACACTTTTTTGCTTTCGTCTTATCAAAGTTCCTGGTCATCACTCACAGTGAGGCATTCTCTCGTTTTTTGTACTAAACTCAAGCTCACTGCTCCACACTAAAGTTCATACTCGGCCTACTCCCACTCATAATGCTCACGTTCATACTAACGTGTAATATTACCCAAGAACTCATCCACGTTAATGTATAGTCATGGGCGCACACTCACTCCCACTCTCAAGGAGCGTGTGTCTGGCGACTAGTTGGTAAGACGTATTATGAAAACTTAAACTGCGCTTAGCACGAGACACCACTCTCAGTCACACGAAGATACTCACGCCTAGTCACCTCATTAACGTTCATACGCACGTCCACACATTCGCATGTACTCATTCTTGTTCATACGCATTTCTCACACTCAACAACACTGAAATTCACACATGTCTGTTCCTCCTCAAGAACTCATTCACGTTAATGTATTCTGATGGGCACTCGCTCACTTTCACACTTAGCTTTCACTCTTAGGAAGTTACGATGATACGTCTACTCACCTTATTGATATTTTTACTCACATCAACTCACACCTGCAGTTATTCTCGTTCATACTCACTTCTGCTCATACTCATAGGCACTTACGTTCGTCCTCACATTTACATACATTCATGGGTACGCACCGATGTTCATACCCACGTCTTATCAGACTCACCGATACTCACTCACGTATATACTCGCACATACTTGTAGTCATCAATTGAGTCACGGTCACACTCTTGCGTACTCACTCACATTGGTACTGACTCATATTCATACTCATACATAATCACACTCATTGGTACTTGCTCACTCATGTTAATACTCAAGCCTACTCATACTCATAAGTACTCACTTACGTTGATACACACTCCTACTCACAATCATCTCACTCACGTTCATACTAACGCTGCTCACACTAATGATATCCATGCATTTCAAATGACTGAGTATGAGCCAGTAGCCATGAGTGTTACTAGGCGTGAGTATGCACGTGAGTACTCACGAGTGTGACTAGACGTGTGCATAATGTGGGTGAGTACTCATGAGTGTGAGTAGGCCTAAGTATGAACGTGAGTGAGTATCAATGTGAATGAGTAACCATGATTGTGGGTAGGCGTAAGCATGAACATGAATGAGTACTCGTGGGCTCCAATAGGTGTGATATGAACGTGAGCGAGTACACATCAATTTTATTACAGAGCGCAACATCTTGTTCGCGTACTCCAGCGTTGGTGCTCTGTCAGCGACAGCACTTCCATGTTGGCCTTAGATATACAAAATTAACGGAATCGGAATAACACGAGTTAGGGCTAGACACGCCTCCACCTAAAGAGATTTCCTGCTTGTGCCTCAGTAAACAGGGCCAACCCGCGAACAATTAAATATCTATGAAACCACAGTGGCAAAAGTGGTGGCGATGCTCTCGAACATAAAATCACAGCTTCAGTGCAAGTGGGAAAGAAATTAATGTGACAGCAACAAATTGTAATGTAATACGAAGTAAGGCTGGCACCTAAATCGTTTGGATTCGGTCCCGCCTAAGTCTACAATACGATGGTGTAAGAAAATACGGTCGCTCCAGGGAGAGACATGGTTTTTGCATAGTTTTTTGTGTTGAGAGTACATAATGTAGAAGGGTATGCATACCGTCTGCTGGTGCCTGTCGAGCTAGCCCATGCCACCGATAACGACCGCACCCTCATAATCAAAGTTCACAGTTGCTGCTCAGGCAACACATCACCCCCCCACCCCCC
Organism: Rhipicephalus sanguineus; assembly: GCF_013339695.2. NCBI lineage: Eukaryota > Metazoa > Arthropoda > Arachnida > Ixodida > Ixodidae > Rhipicephalus > Rhipicephalus sanguineus. The sequence continues at coordinate 106,683,332 of NC_051186.1, forward strand.
GCATTTAATCATGCTCTTTCAAGGCGGGCGGGGCGTCTCCTCTCTGCTTGTGTAGCAATCGACGGCAGGCCCTGCACGCGGGGTGATGTTATTGCATGTGCCCTCCATGTATCGGATATGGGTCGGCTCGTTTCATCTTTGCTTCAGCCGCGTTCATCGCCCCCGCTCGCGTGATTTAACCCGCGGCAAGAACATACTATGCGCAGGGTTGTAAGAGATTTGGACATTGTATGGAACATAACGGCGACGGCAAAAACCCGTCGGGAATATCCGCATTATTGCTATCGCAGAGACATAAACATCTAGGTCACGAGTCGCGAACGTCGTTCGTTTTAGCGGCATCGCTCGGTTGCCACGCTTCCTTTACATGCACACCCTTGTGTAATGATTCTGAGATACACGTAATAATTTCGACTGGGATATATTTGTGTTCTTTCAAAGCAAGAAGGATCCGTTGATGGGCGAGTTGGTACATGTCTTGAAATATACTGAGTATGTGCAGCGCAATGGTACGAAGACAAGAGAAGAGACACAAACGACATAGACTGGCGCTGACTTCCAACTGATTTATTGAAAAGCACGAAACCCGCTTTTATGCATGCGCACCTGTTAGCAACAACTCAAACGCATCATCAGGGACCATACAAAACCTGCATCTCTTTGTCACTTAGATAAACACTTGGCGTACTTACACACCTGATACCAGATTTCTTAATGTGAGCTGCCTCGATTATTTCTCTTTCTGTTTTCGTTTTTGCATGCTTTATAAACGTCGCGTGATCAAAGTGCGGGGTGCATTTACACTTGTTGCAGTGATCTGCAAGATGTCCGCCTGATTCCTTTTTTACATTCAAAAAATGCTCACGTGCTCTGATGTTGAATCATCGGCCCGTCTGCCCAATGTACTCTTTTCCACAGCTGAGTGGTATTTTATATACCACGTGAGTCACACAATCGGTGTAACGGTGAACATGCTTCTTCGTGCAGGATTTTTTTCTTTTCTTTGGTGAGCATAGGGCAAATCTGGCCTAACTTACATGGCGCAGAAAACACCTCTTTGACGTCATACCTTTCGGCAATCTTTTTGAGATTGTGCGAGAATCTATGGATGTATGGTATCACCTGCGGTCTTCGTTGATCTTTTTCTTTTTGCTGGTCAGGTTCCTTTTTCTTTATGCTCTGCAAAACTGATTCGCAGACAGCATTGACAAGGGACGACGGAAAGCCCGCAGCGTCTAAACGTCTCAACTGATTGTTCAGACTGTCTGAAGTGGTGTGTCGGCAGCTTTTAGCTAGTTCTGATTTCACACAGGACATCGCAATCCCCCTTTTGACAAGTTTAGTGTGCGCGCTGTCATAAGGCAGAAGGCTCTTCTTTGTCCTGGGGTTATACGTATAGCAAACATGGTCATTGTTGAAGGTTAACTTGAGATCTAAAAATTGCATACTGTTGTCAATTGGCCTCTCACATGTAAAGGTTAGACCACGGGATTCAAAGGTAAAAACACTGGTAATCATCCCGACAACGTTTTCAAAATCTGTGGGACTCAAATCTGGTAAAAATATTAAGTAGTCGTCTACGTATCTAAAAATACTAATGACTTCTGAATCAGCAACCCGAGCATTTACACGCCTGTCAACAGAGGCTAAAAATATGTCACAAAGTATCGGTGTCACTGATGACCCTATGCATATGCCACTTTTCTGCACGTACTGTTGTCCATTAAAAGAGATGGCGGTTGACTGGAGGTAAAATCGTAAAAGTTCTAAGAAGTTTCCACTGTTTAGGCCGGTAGAGTTCTGGAAGCTGAGCTCCCCCGAATGTTCGATACACTCACGTACTGCACTGAAGAGGCCTTGGTGTGGTACGGAGTAGAAGAGTTCCTCGACGTCCAGCGAAAAGGCAGAGCGGGCGCAGTCTAGTCCACCCCCCTCCAGCAGTTGAACCAGTTCACTTGAGCTTCTTAACATGAAAGGGTCATTGAATGCTAGCGTCTTCAGATGGCGCTGAAGGTAGACACTGATCTGGTGCTGCCAGGTGCCCCTCTCAGAAACAATTGCCCTAAGAGGACAATCCACTTTATGAGTTTTTGCTGCGAAAAACACAGGGAGGTTCAGGTTATCAGCCTTATCAACGGCTTTTCTCAAGTTTTCTAGGCTGGTTTTCTTCAAAAGCTTGACTGCAGCTTTCTTTTGTTGCTGTGGCTGGTAGGGAACTGTTACGAAGTTCTTTTGAATTGACGTCAGAGCTTTGCGCTCAAAGTGGCCATCAGGCATTACTACGAAGCCACCCTCTTTATCAGCTCGCAGTGCTACTAAACCTTGTTGCTTGAGAAATTTAACCGCGTTCAATATAGGTGGTGTTTTCCCTCTTCTTAGAGTGCCATTTCTTAGAAAACAGTCAACGCCTTCCCCAATGGCTCGATCACGGTTGTCTTCTTCCGCGCGGTTTGCAACGTCTCGCACCATAGCAAGGTACTGGTGTCGTGATGGCGCTGGCTCATAGCTGTATTTTGGGCCTTTATCCAGAATCTTGAGTACTTCTGCCGGTAGGTTTCCTCCAATTACCGTGGTGCTTGGGATCTTCTGTGCCTTTCTGTCACAGGGAGCTACGCTGAAGCGTGCACGCTGCCACATGAAATCAGTCACCTGAGCTGCCACCTTTTTATAATCTGTGTACTGTCTATATCCTGCACTGGCGTCTACATTCTGGCTTGTGAGAACACGCAACCAATCCTGGAAAAGTCGAACCTGCTGCCAGGACTCAGACTTGAGCACTTTACATACCCTCCGGCAGTGTCCCCAGGATGCGTCGATGGAGGCAAACAGCCGTCGAACGTCCGGGGGATCAGCTTACGTTTGAGGCAGTACGAGATCATTCTTGATTGGCACGTTGTGGTTGCGATGAGGTTGACACATGTAGCGATGGCTTCTTTGGATGGCTTCTTTGTTGGTTTGGTGAGACAGGAAAGAGCCCAATGTAGAAGAAATTTGTTCAAGAAGGATCCGTTGATGGGCGAGTTGGTACATGTCTTGAAATATACTGAGTATGTGCAGCGCAATGGTACGAAGACAAGAGAAGACACACAAACGACATAGACTGGCGCTGACTTCCAACTGATTTATTGAAAAGCACGAAGCCCGCTTTTATGCATGCGCACCAGTTAGCAACAACTCAAACGCATCATCAGGGACCATACAAAACCTGCATCTCTTTGTCACTTAGATAAACACTTGACGCACTTACACACCTGATACCAGATTTCTTAATGTGAGCTGCCTCGATTATTTCTCTTTCTGTTTTCGTTTTTGCATGCTTTATAAACGTCGCGCGATCAAAGTGCGGGGTGCATTTACACTTGTTGCAGTGATCTGCCAGATGTCCGCCTGATTCGTTTTTTACATTCAAAAAATGCTCACGTGCTCTGATGTTGAAACATCGGCCCGTCTGCCCAATGTACTCTTTTCCACAGCTGAGTGGTATTTTATATACCACGTGAGTCACACAATCGGTGTAACGGTGAGAGGCCAATTAACAACAGCATGCAATTTTTAGATCTCAAGTTAACCTTCAACAATGACCATGTTTGCTATATGTATAACCCCAGGACAAAGAAGAGCCTTCTGCCTTATGACAGCGCGCACACTAAACTTGTCAAAATGGGGATTGCGATGTCCTGTGTGAAATCAGCACTAGCTAAAAGCTGCCGACACACCACTTCAGACAGTCTGAACAATCAGTTGAGACGTTTAGACGCTGCGGGCTTTCCGTCGTCCCTTGTCAATGCTGTCTGCGAATCAGTTTTGCAGAGCATAAAGAAAAAGGAACCTGACCAGCGAAAAGAAAAAGATCAACGAAGACCGCAGGTGATACCATACATCCATAGATTCTCGCACAATCTCAAAAAGATTGCCGAAAGGTATGACGTCAAAGAGGTGTTTTCTGCGCCATGTAAGTTAGGCCAGATTTGCCCTATGCTCACCAAAGAAAATAAAAAAATCCTGCACGAAGAAGCATGTTCACCGTTACACCGATTGTTTGACTCACGTGGTATATAAAATACCACTCAGCTGTGGAAAAGAGTACATTGGGCAGACGGGCCGATGATTCAACATCAGAGCACGTGAGCATTTTTTGAATGTAAAAAACGAATCAGGCGGACATCTGGCAGATCACTGCAACAAGTGTAAATGCACCCCGCACTTTGATCGCGCGACGTTTATAAAGCATGCAAAAACGAAAACAGAAAGAGAAATAATCGAGGCAGCTCACATTAAGAAATCTGGTATCAGGTGTGTAAGTACGCCAAGTGTTTATCTAAGTGACAAAGAGATGCAGGTTTTGTATGGTCCCTGATGATGCGTTTGAGTTGTTGCTAACAGGTGCGCATGCATAAAAGCGGGCTTCGTGCTTTTCAATAAATCAGTTGGAAGTCAGCGCCAGTCTATGTCGTTTGTGTGTCTTCTCTTGTCTTCGTACCATTGCGCTTTCAAAGCACTTCGTAGCTGTTCGACCACATGTTTCTAATCTTGGAGGTAGTAAAAAACTGTTTCGCTTGCGCTGAATGCAATAACCAGTCTTACCCACCGTAGAAGGCGTTTTATAACGTTTGAGGAACAAGGTGCAAAGCCAGGTGTGTTGCCCGGCTTGTATCTCAAGAAAGACTGAAAATATTCATTCCTGAAGTAACATGCCTTCCATAAGGCGAGTTGAAGGTCTCACTCGCCGAAAATTTTCGAAACATGTCTGTACGAATTAAGACACTTTGGGCTAATATGTCATTGTGCTGCCTTGCGTGGGACAGAAGGTTCACCCCAACAATTCCACATACCAAGCGTTGTCGGGGCAGTGTAGACAACCTGTTTGGCTTAATGATGTACGGAACCACTAATGATTTTTATATATCCTAAGGCAGGACATCCATTTTTTTCAAGTGAATAAAGCAAAAATATTCCGCCTCTGCGGTGATTTATTGGATTGTGCAAATGGCTCTCGCTAATTAGGAAATTTGTTTGAAGTTGAAAGCCAATCCAAGCTACCCCTTTCGCCATGATGTTGACGTCATGATGTATCTTTGCTGGAATGCGTTGCGGTTGCTGCACTGTGATTAAAAGTTCACAAACATTCTTGTTGATATTGATCTTGTGCATTTTGCATAGAATATTTTGAGTGCCCTTGTAAGTCGCAGAAGGCTTTGTGATATCATGAGCTTTTACAAAAGTATCTTTTCATGCATTTGTAAAGGTTGCTGTTGTATTGATTTTAAATAGTGTGAACAATTCTTGTTCTTGTGGAGCCACTTGTGCTACCATGAAAGAAGTTCTTTCTGCCTTCCTCCTAATGAAAGTTGCAGTATTGCTGATTATAGGAGAATCTTCTACTCTGTTCAGAGTAAGGTTTTGCGCGCTGACATAACGGACAATGCAGCGGAAAACTGGATAGATAAAGCGATGCCCTTCTAGTCAAGGTGCACCCTGTGACTCGCCAATGTTCCTGACAGCGTGGCTAACCTTGATGTATATCTGTTTGGTTCTTAATAATACGCACTATGAACATGAAGTTTCATAACGTATTTCCTTGCTTTATTCTTCGCAGTCTGCCTATGCAACCCGAACTTCCACTTGGGAAGAAAAAGTAATTGGTTGTATTACTACGATGTATGGTCAAGAACGTGTAAACAAGGGGGCGAGCAGTACAATTGGAACTCATTTATTTCACTGCAGCTCTGTCAGATATCCTGCCTGTCCACATCACCGGCAGCACGTTAGTTGCCTGCGGGATTGAATCTCACGGAAATATACTCCTAACAAATCGCATGAATTGTTAAAAATGTTTGTGTTACTATGCTTACAATGATGATAACTGCTCTATATCAGATGCCGAAAACATCTTTGCATATTCGCCAAAAAATAAGTTAGTACAAATTTAGTATTTGTGGTCTGATGCCACGTTTACGTATTCAAGGACTCGTTACAGCTGCTGTCTCTCAATTTCATTCTGAATGCAAAGCATTTTTTAAGCGAACCAATTGTACTTTGACCGTTTTGTCTATCTATCTATCTATCTATCTATCTATCTATCTATCTATCTATCTATCTATCTATCTATCTATCTATCTATCCATCTATCTATCTATCTATCTATCTATCTATCTATCTATCTATCTATCTATCTATCTATCTTATCATGACAAAGGAGACTACCATGTCACGAAATAAATAATGTGACTTAGTAGTCTTATGAGAGGATGGATGGATGAATGGATGGATGGATGAAGGGACGGACGGATGGACGGATGAGCACGACAAAAGTGACCTTGGTTCGCTCAGAAATGTATCAAACGAATAACACGACATGGATGTCGCGTACGTCTCGAAACCATTTCCCAGTCTCGTGTGGTGCATATCCACCTACCACACCCCATGCTATTCGGATGTCCACCACAGGTGAAGCATTCTCTCTATCAACGAAGGACAACGAAAATAGGCACTGAAAACTTCATAATGCGCCTAGCGTACATTACACAGCAGACAGACATAGAGTTTAGCATAGTAGTTAGGGATCTTAATATAGAAGACATGCTTCCGCATGTTCACTTCTATGATTAAACAAGTTATGGTCTATCGCTACTCGCCCCCAAAGGAAAAAAAAACCTGACACCACTCTAAAAGTACTCTCACTTACTACATGCGGTAATAACAAGATGTGTCTGATGAATCTGTATAAAAGCCTCATACGCACATGTCTAGATTACGGCGCAGCCAACATGATGTCCACCATCTAGGCATTCGCCTTTCTGCTGGAGTTTTTCTTAAGAGCTTTGTAGAAAGCTTCTACTTTGAATAGAACGAGTGGTCGCTCCACTTGCAGAGATCCTACGTATCATACTTGGAAAAGTCAGCGCGACCACGACGGAGAGACAATACGAAAAGGACATAGTACGAGAGCTGTATACCTACTGAAGTTTATTGTAACAAAAGACGAATGCACGAGAAGCAACACCATGCGTACGCAGGAATTTTAGGTCACGTGAAAGAAACTGCTAGGCGCGCGTACATCACAATCTAGCGAACAGGCAGAACTTTCAGATATGCAATCATCGCCCTTTATCCGTGAGTTGACGAGGCCTTTTGTCTTTGTGCTTACATAATGAATGTGTGTTTGAAAAACGATTACACCCACATGACCTGCAATGAGCTGAAAGATGTGACGTCGCCGGCCTCTTTAGGTTTGTTGTGCCAGCGAAGTGTTTCATTAATGCATTTACCGGACTGGTCTACGTAGACCTTTCCGCAGGAGAGGAGAATCATATAAACAACCTTAACGGCGCTGGAAACGGCGGGAGTGCGATGCTTCACCGAGCAACCTACAGTCGTTTTTCTTCTACCCTTCCTCGAAGATGCAGCACAAGGTTTTCCTACTTTTAGGTTTAAAGGAAAAAAGAACGTTGACGTTGAAACTTTTAGCTATTTTCTTAAACCGATGGGGCAGTCAATGTACACAAAGCATGGCAGCATATTTTTTTTGGTTTCATTACCTGGCTCCGCCGTTTCCACCGGATGAGATTCAAACTTATTATTAAGCCTCTCAGATGTGGACACGAGTAAAGCGCAGGGTCCCGAGCGCTTCTTAGCCCAACAACATGCTGCTGAAAACTATCAAGACATTTATGTATGCAAGACACTCGACGGCGGACTGTAACGAGTTCATAACAATGACATTCTTAATAATCTTAAAATCATCAGAAGCTAAGCAGCCATTTCTAGGAATGTGAGGAGAAAGAACAGATAACGTGGTCACGTTGCAGAAACAAATGTAGGCCATAAACTACACGGAATTATTTTTCGGTAATTTATAGTTTGAAAAATGACACAATGTTTTCGGAAAAGAACCCAGAAATCGTCAACATAACGAAAAAAATTCACTACGAGATCACGTACTTCACATCCTATCAGCCGATCTACAAAGTTATCGCTTAAAACGGGCGCCACCCTAGAGCCGAAGGAGGCACCGGACTTCTGTATAAGCAGGCTGCCTTCCCATATAACAAACCTAGACTTCAGGTAAAAAGCTCAGTAGCTCTAAAAAAGCCTCAACAGATAGCAGGCTACCATTCGGAAATGCAAATTCATCGTTATCTTCATTGATTCAACATTTTACAGACATCATTAGCTGGTTATGTGGTAGAGAATAAACAATCTTCTGCATCCAGACTAAAAGCTTCACAAGGTCAGGGGTTATCTATGAACAAAAAGCGACAACATCGGATTAATTAGACAATCTAAAATGTATTTCACATCCGGAGTAGAGAGTTGCGTCAGCAAGTAGCTGGACACTTCGTACTGCCAACTGTGGCGTTCGGACAGAGTGCACATGAAAGGGGAATCGACCCTACGCGTTTTTGCGGCAAATAAAACGTGAACAGTGTCCATGCGTGCTTCTTCAGCGACTGAGTCAATGCGCTAAAGGTCAAACTGGTTTAAGAGATAGACAGCTTGCTACTTCACGTGGTTTGATTTCAATAGAGAAGGCGTAAAATTTTTCCAAAGAGCGCTCATAGCTTGTCTCTCTCTGTCGTGGTCGCGACATCCTACATATCATTTGTATATTTTCTGAAAGTGAACGCAAACAACAAGCATGCCTCCACTCACACCATTGATAAGTTGTGGAGGCCGGTGTCATGTTTGCTCCTTCGCGATCCGCGTCACCACAAAATGCGCGGTGAAATACCGACAGGCATCGCGGTGCGGTGCAATACTGACCCGCAGACCACAAGTTAGCTCTTGTATTTTGCAAGGCGAATGTATCGGGCGTCTTGACGCTTATGATGCCATCTTCCCTTTCGATGTCACTTCCGACACGACGCTAATGCCCGTGAATACCGTCACGTCTGCTGCCACACCTTCACTACCTGACGAAGACGTACTGTTGCGCAGCGTGGATACCGCGCTTACGCAAGATCAGCGCAATCAGGTCGTTCAACTCCTTGACCGTTTCCACGCCTCCTTCGACCATGGCCAACCTTCCTTGGGACGCACGTCAGTTGTTGTTCACTATATTGACACTGGACATTATGATCTGCTGCGCCAGCGTGCATACCGAGTCTCCCAGGCTGAGCGCGACGTCATCACTCAACACGTCGACGACATGCTGCAACCTGGCGTCATTCAGCAATCACACAGTCCTTGGGCTTCTGCAGTCGTCCTGGTAAGAAAAATGGAGGGCTCAATCAGATTTTGTGGAAATTATCGGCGACTAAACAAGATCACACGCAAGGATGTCTATCCCATGCCACGCATTGATGACGCCCTGCATTGCCTTCAAGGTGCGGAATTTTTAAATGCGAAGCATTTCTTAGCGAACCTCTGGCACTTTGAGCGTTTCTATCTATCTATCTATCTATCTATCTATCTATCTATCTATCTATCTATCTATCTAGCCGCCTACGTCTGGGTGCTCTCATGATCGCCTCCTTAACTTGGTGTAGACCAAAATTTGCATGGGAGGGTAAGAGGATCTGACGAATATGACTGCGGGGTCATGACATAAATAACGTTAAAATCATGTCGCGTACGTCGTCAAACCCTTTCCACTAGACACGTGTGGCACATACCCGTTTACCACGGGCCACGGTGTACGGGTACGCGCCACAGGGTATTGACAGTTTATGTCTACCCAGGAACGGCGAGAACAGACATTGGTAACTTCAGTGCTACAGAGTTAAGTAAAACCAACATGGGCAGCGTTGACTCAACGAATGGAAATAATGAAAATTAGGATCCCAGCAGGAATCGAGCCCCAGCAATCTGCGTGGCAATCAGGTATTCTACCACTGATCCACGCCAGGTCTATAAACTGTTTTGTAAAAACAGCCTACGCAGGCGTAATAGCGGTGCAACGTCAATTGTGGTTGTGGTGCTGGCTATCTAATTTTACAAGAAAGCAATAAGCACTACATGGTACTCCTAGGATACAGGCGTCATATCAGATTGACGTCTGTAGTTCCAGTGTTGGTTTCGATTTTATAGCAGTCTAATAAACTTTACGTTTGTATTCTTATGATGCAGCAAGCTACAAGCATTGCTCGACCCCGGAGGAATACATTAACGAAAGTTACATATGATATCCACATCACCGCATCGTAAAGTGCACTTCGTCCACCAGAACGATGAAGTGTTCTCTTCATTTCTTAAGAGGCTGGGCGATGGCCTAATGCTGACCGAGGATGATGTCAGATTGATTGACAGCCATTTGTAGGCTAGGCTACGTAGGCCACATACGCCCAGGTAGTCTACGAATAGGACAAACACTATCCACTGATGTTGGTCTACGTAGCACTATCCAGGCCTACCAGCATCGATGGCCTATGCCTCACGAACGCGAGATGTGGCTTCAGGTTGCGATATGTCGCCGGCTCTGTCGAGAGACAATTTGTCGACGAAATGACCGAGGCATCCGCGAATTTCAACAGCTCAGCTCTACTATACCACATACTTCAATACACATGGACCCCTCTTCACAACGATCACGACCGGATCCTATAACAAGTCATGACCAGCTGCTGGTGCTCACTGATCACGGTGATGATGCCCTTGTTCAAGAACTGTCAAGAACTTCTTGCACACGTTCACACGAGTTCGTGAAACGCGCGTGCGTTCTTGGGACACGTATAAGCACTACATATCAGCTTACCACTTCTGGTGTGGTAATACCCACGTTGCCATTGGGAGCGTTACCCAACCGTAAACAACTGCTTATATAACACATGTGCAGCTCTTCAACGTATATATATGTTTGCGTATAAAATATATACAAACATTAAGCGTCATTTTGTAACGTGTCGCTTAGTAAAAAAAATTTGGCCGCGTATCTGCGTGCTTCGCTGCAAATGTCGTCTAAAGACGATAGAAGAGGCGCTGCGTGAGATATGAACGCCATCTGGCAATACGTCGGGAAACGTGAATGCTGTGTTGCGGGCTGGTAGTCCCGGCGCAGCAGCAGGCAAGACCGGCGGTGACCAATGCGACCGGCGGGGACGCCAGCCAGCCCGAACACGCGGTTTGGCGCGAAGCGCGGAAGCAGAGGAAACGTCCGCACTGAACGAGTACTCTCCACACACTCTTTTATATTCACGTTGCCTGGGTAAAGCAGGAATGCCAGAGCGGCGCCCCATGGCACTCGTACAGCGCAATACTAAACTGAAACCGAAACACAACAATGAGCTCGCGCAGACACGGAGGAAGCCAAGTTTCGGCGCAGTCGCATTTTCAGCGCAGCTTAAGAAACTAGGGTCTCTGAAATTACGTATCTATGTATTTTCTAATAAAGGAACACACCACCTAATACTTACCTAGTGATGTTGCGCCTCAGATATGCGTAATGTTTGCTTTTTGATCAACCATGTACACAAGCATGAACCTAGTGAGCCGTTCACGATGGCTGGCCCTTGTGCAAGTGGTTCAACTTTGGCCGAGTGGCTGAATCGAGGGACGTGCCGACAAACAGAAAGACAGACAGAAGGACAGACATGAAGACAGACCAAAATTTCTGCGTTTAAGTTCCCCAAGAAAGACTATCGTCTTTAAAAGTTACGCCAGAGTCACCTACCCGCCGCATGCTCCGCATAACATCGACTCCTACGGTACGTGGGATCTGCCAAATTTTCTCTTCACTAGATTTGCGCTCTGGATATTGTCAAATGCCGATGGCTGAACCAGACCGTCCAAAAACGGCGTCTGTGACCCCTGACGGCTTTTATGAATTTAATGTAATGCCCTTTGGCCTTTGTAATGCGCCTGCGACTTTTGAAAAGACGATGGAGAGTATTCACCGGCTTCTTTCCGGCAGCGATGACCTCTCGGCCTGGAATTCCCGTTGCGACGACTCATTTACGACAGTGCGCCGGCTCCTCACATTTCCACCAGTACTCCGCCACTCCGATCCCAATTCGCCTACTGAAATCAACATGGATGCTAGCGGTGTCGGTCTCGGTGCCATTCTCGCTGAACGCAAGTACGCTGCCACAAGTACGTTGTCGCATATGCCAGCCGTACCCTAAAGAACGCATAGTCAAATTATTCTGCAACAGAAAAGGAATGCTTGGTCATTATTTGGGCTACAGGGCGCACGCCACTTCGATATTGTCACCGACCGTCATGCCTTGTGCTGGCTATCGTTCATGAAAGACCCTATTGGCCGCCTTGCTCGTTGGGCTTTACGCCTTCAAGAATACGATATACGTGTTGTTTATCGCTCGGCACGCAGATATTCAGACGCCGATGACCTATACCGTTCTCAGCTACCTTGACCCTGTCTGCTTACCCACTGCCACCATCTTTGAGCGTCACTGACATGCCGGCCAAGCAGCGCAAGGAGTCCTGGATCGCCACTCTGCTCGACGTCCTCTCTCGCCCTTCGCCAGAATCCACCTCACGCTCCCTGCGTCGTCAAGCAAAACATTTTGCTGCGCGTGAAGGCTTGCTGTATTGCCGAAATTACCTCACGGATGGCCGTAGGTGGCTGGTTGTCATTCCCCGTCATTTGCGCTCGGACATATGCGATGCCTTCCATAATGACCCCTAGTGTGGCCACGCTGCAGTTTTCAAGACTTACTCCCGCCGTCGTCTAAGGTACTACTTGCGCGGCATGTATCGGCACGTTCGCTAGTATGTTCGGTCATGTGCCACGTGACAACGCCGCAAGACACCTCCTCACAATACAGCTGGCCCTCTGCAACCCTTACCCTGCCCGGCAAGACCGTTCGACCGGGTGGAAATAGATATTTACGGTCCTCTTCCAAACACTCCTCAAGGCAACCATTGGATCAACCATTGGATCAACGCGGCCTTCATATATTGATGCACATATTTGCTCACAGATACATGAAAACTAACGCAGATTTCTGGAATTATGCTTGTGAACTTGTCGGCGTTATCACATAACTACAATGTACCAATATTTCTATTAAGCAGAATTAGTACATCTATGTTTACAATATATCCATGCCAGCTAGTGCCATCTGCAACTTAAAGTAGTTGATATTTAATACTTCACTTAATGGCTTATGCATAATTGCCACAATGAACATTAGGCCCAGCATTTTGGCTTCAAGATCAGCTTGAAATTAGGCAATCTTTTGCCCAAAATTAAAAATTTCATATAAATAGTTGCTGATGGTTGGCACATTGGATCCTAGGACTTGATATGCCACGAGGTTGAATAAAATTTGACCACGAACTAATAGAGGCTGTAAAGCAGTGAGCGCTTAAGTTCATAGTAAAAGAAAGCAGGAAAAAAAACACAACACATGTAGAAATGAAGGGGACAGGACGACGCAGTACTAGCAACTGAAAATTAACACGTGCTTGGCTTATTTAGACATGTTTTTACTCTTTGTGGGATTGTGTGATTCTTTATTTTTTAGTTGTTTCATAGTGTGTGTGTGTATCTTTCTGTGGTTTGCATTAAACTTTATTTGGTAGTAGCGCATCCGTCCTATGACTTTTATTCTCATTTCTCTGTGCTGTGGGGATTTCTTTCCGCACTTTCTTTAACGATGAATACATATCAGCTCGCCCAAATGTCTGTTTTAGGATAAAGATTGCTGAATGAAGCCGGTTCCAACAAGTGTAATTTTGAACAATGCGAAATTTGCAAATCCACATGCTACTGGAAAGGTTGCACGCAGTATCATGCATAACACTCTGCATCAATCCTAGTATTTGCCCAAATGCTGTAAGATGTAAGAAATGTTCGAAATAGTGTACAGTGAGCCACAGTGAAGTGTTCCCACAATACACTTTCTCGTACACAAGCAGTGGGCGAGCAACCCTTGATGCTTTGACAGAAATGTGTTCCTGAAAATTTTTCAATAGGCTTTCTGTGTCCATGAAAATGAATTTCTCGCCAAGGATTCACACTTCACTACATTTATTGCAGACCTTTTAACAGAACGTGAAACAAATGCAAAATTTTGAGGGTGCTAAGTAGTTCCTTGTCAACTTTTCACTTAAAGTACACATGGCGAAAAATACACGAAGGTAAAGAAATTCGAAAGCACACCAGGAATGTTACTCTTGTCCTGTGCTCCACCATTCGGGTAGATTTCGATGTCATTCAAGTTAGCAATATAGTTAAAGGGGTGTGAATGTTAGTGAGATTCACTTTGTATTTAAACACCTTGGACACTAGATTGTTGATCAACCACAGCTGAACTCTATACAACTGAATGTTGGGCAACATGGTGTTGATTCTTGCCAAATTAACAGCATACTTGTAATGAGGACGAACGAAGACCTGTACACAATACCAGCATTTTCCCCTTGTCAGAAATTGTGTCAAGTGTGAGAACTGAGTACAGACCATAAAGAGTAAGGCAACATAATTCAAAAAAAATAACGAGAGGGAAGAAACAAGGTGAATCAACAAGGTAGTTCAACAGGTTCAACTGACTTATATCAATGTTATTAAAATAGCCTTGCACAACTAATACTTTCGTAAAGGCTATAAATATGCATATGTAACCCTGGCACGTCGCAGTGCTAATATGTGACTAATGAAGTGACAATATCATAAAGAGCATGTTCTTCACAACAGACACTGTCAATTAGGGAATGTCTGTCACATCATATGGCCATAATCAAGTTTCATCATATGGTCCTATTTATGTGACGATTATGCCACATGTCAACGCGCAGCAATTGACATCGAGGCGGGTGATCAAAAGAAGCAAATCAAACATGTAAACAGCATAAACAGAAAACAAGTTTAGCCTCAATGCACATTCATTGCATAACAGAATGATAAAAGCGGTTTTTTTTAGTGCATACTACTAGAAAGCACTCTGCTTCATTTATGCTTTATCGCAAGGAAGGAAATTGTGTTGTACAAATATCTTTTTTCAAGGCGCCCTCGTGCATCGATTAGCTGGCCGTGCGAAGCATGTTGAAGCATGTGCTATATTCACAGGTGTTTCTAAACACGCATTACACATCGTCGCTATGTGAGCTTAATTACTTTCCTTTCCCACTTTTCCAATTTTTCATTGCACTTTTCACGCGACACAATGTACAGGAAGATACCTTCAGCTGCCCGAGCGACAATATTGACGCGCGAACAGAGCAAACATAAGTATTACTTACCTGTGTGTTACCGGTGGTACTGCGGACGCAGCGTGCCCTATATCTGCTGGGTAATATACAAAGCGGCAGGCTCGCTTGAATCGCCGGCACATTGTCATACTATGTCCCACCCGCAGAAGAACCGCAGTAAGGCACAGTGCACTGTAGTCAAACTACGCATTTCATGTCGAGCGGCAAAGAGCAGGCACAAAACGTGCACACGCGGCCGACACAGCTGGGTAGTGTAGAAGCGGCGTGCACAAGGCCAAGGTAATCCCATGACGGCTTTGCTTGGGTATCCAGCACGCTGCTGGGGCCAGCCTAAAGTGACTCTCCTGTCGCTCTTCTTTCTTTTTGTTTTCTTCTTCGCGCCCGCATACGCTTTCTCAAACCTCGCTTGTATTCCGACACGTCTGATTGTCTGATTTCCTTGCTCTCGCCGATGGGCAGGCGAGCTGCAGCCATGCGAAGGTCGAAGGGCATTTTATCTCGTTTCCTCTCGTTCACAGCACTCGCTTAGAAAAATCCTTTTTTTTTGCGTCGCGTTTTCTCCGCACGGGATTTTATTCCGTGCGTTGAGGCATGCCGCCTTGGCCAGTTCGTTATCTAAAAGCGTAGCCGTGCCAATCGGCTGCATCGAGGGCTTGCCGGCTTTTCATTTTAGCATAATTTTGGTTTGATGGAAAAACAATATAAGCGGTCACGAAGCAAAGTAACGACAGTAGCAATTCGAAGTATCAGTATCATTACGACATAAGCGAAGACCGCGCGATAGACCGCGATAGACCGCGCCGTGCAGCGAGAAGCAGCCAACCGGAACTATTACTTCCCAGCAGCAGCCTTCAACACCGCGAAGTTTTGTGGAAAGGAAATCACACAGCGTAAAAGCGAGGTGACGTAAGGTACTGGGCGGAGCACCTCGAACGGCGATCTCTCTCTCCTTTGGAAGGAAGCGAGTTGAGAGGGAGTTGAGAGGGTACATATTGCGATCGCTATATCTCCGGTCCAACTTGAGCTTTTTGAAAAAATTCTTTTGGCTTTATATTCCTGCAGAGAGTCCGACTCATTCCAGGGTGTTTTTCACAACAAGCCCGGGCAGTGGTTCATGAACCCTTTATAGCTTCGTGTTTCCGAGAGCGTTATTGAAGTTAGTGAATTTGTAGTACATGTTTTCACTCAGAAAGATAAACATTTTGAATCTACCATGAAAATATTTACACGATTCAAGAATTTATCAGATTGTATGCCAAGAAGCCAGTACTGAATAGGCTGTTAAAAATCGCATGTTGCGCTTACATAAAATGCTGAGACAAAGGGTTGTCGAGAAATTTTCGAGAGGGCATTGCCATGCGTTGTTCAGTACTATTGGGTACTGCTTAATTAAAGGGGCTCTCCAACACTTTCTTTAAGCGCCTACACCGCCGCCGGCCGCATCAACGCATAGTGGCGCTCGCCCGAACTATTCCGGGCGGAAATGACGGAGATAAGCGTTGGCCTATGATTGGATGAATGCAACGTTAGAAGTAATAACGGCGTTGCATTACAAAATATGTTATTATTGTTGGCTTAAGTTTTTCTTTAGCATGCTTTTTTCACTGAACACCAACAAGACGAACGATCTCAGTCTTTTTAAGCTTTAAAACTGCAGCGCCCAGCAAAAAATGCGTCTAACGCGACGACGCTTGAGGGAACGCGGTGGAGACGCTCCAGGCGCCGTTGTTTGAAGAAACTGAAGGGAACAAAATGTAAGAGCGATGATATAAATGCCGTCACAACAAGAAAGATGTTTAAAACTACAAAAGATGATTGAAGCATTCGCGATCTGCCTCGTGTCGCACGTGCAGTTCACACTTAATGACCCACATTCTTTGTTACTATCGCAACGGCGTCATTATTAGGTTGAAAAGAACAAGCTACATTGTATGCAAGCTTCCCGTACGTAGTATCTTTCCGTTCATTCATTGGGGCGCCATCAGACGTCACAGGGCGAGTGAAACGTGGTCAGGTGACCCCGCGAAAATTGAGTTGAAGGTAGGCCTCCATTGCATTGTATTTTGAGTGTTCTAGGCTGAATAACTTCGGATTGCGCGCCCCAATCGCTGCCGTTCTTGCTGCACTAATCTCTTCAGCCATCAGTCTACCCTACCCGGAAGTAAAAAATGTAAAGCAGTGAGGTCTTGAAAAGTGTTAGAGGGTCTCTTTAACTTAAAACCCCTTACCTCCGCGGAAGCAAAAAACGTGGATGAAGCTTGAGCTTCGCGTTCCAGAGTAGAACACGATAGGGTAATGGGCCCCATGAGCATTGCCTTCTCAACTGCTAGCATAACTGCGGTTCTCGGTGCATGCCTCAACAGTGACGTAAGGAAACGAACGACTGTGCCCGTATCATTGGCCGTTTTAAACCATCCTAGAATGCCTAGTGCAAGTACAGTCAATAAGCGCCCGCTACGCCATAAATCTCTATTTGCGAATCATACAAGGGCCCGCAAGGGTTGATGCTTGGGCAAGTTGGTGTGGATTCATTTCAAAAAGGTTTACAGCGCAAGAACGATTAGGAAGGGACGAGACAACAGAGGTAAAGAGCGCTGTTGTCTCGTCCCTTCCTAATCGTTCTTGCGCTGTAAACCTTTTTGAAATACAAGGGCCCACTACGCATCCCTAAGGCAAACAGCTTTATAATGGGCGGACCCTGAAAACACCAACTCTTTTATAAATTCACTTGTTTGGACCCCTGGTGCGATTCTTCTCTTCTGCCAACCAATGTTAAATGCGTTAAGGAGTCTCCTTCGACTGCATGACATTCATATAGTGGTTTCTTCCGAAAAATATTAAAATTATAGCGTCGCTCTGTGGTAGAAGACCTGCTTGCCACGCAGATAGCCTGGGGTATATTCGCACTTGCACCGAAGGTAATGAAATGTATTTATTTTATAAATGTACCGCTTGGATCCTAGCTAAGGTCATTGCACCACGTGCTGTTTAAGCCAACTGCAACATAATGCTAGGTGTTTCTCTTGTTTAACACACCCAATGTTATGAGGTTTTGAATGTAGTTTAACTTTTACTGGGATGTTTGAGACTAAGGAACACGTGTAGAGTATACGCGCATAACACCGCCCGCTGTGTACGGCTGTGCGCCACAGGGGACGAGGCTTAAGATGTTTCATAGTGTACTCGTCAGGCATGTCATGATAATAATGCTAAATCTTGGATGTCTAAATGTGCTAAAAGTGACCGTCGGCGTCGGTGGGATCAACATGATAGGTGAAAATATTATTATGCGATAATGTCTACCTGTGACGCTATCATGACATCACGTCATCATGACACCACCCTGTGATGCCACGTCATGTGGCGTCAAGTTATGACATCATGACGTGAGACCATCGCTTTGTCAACAATGCGCCCATGCCGGAGGCAATGCAAAACGGTGTACGGTGCCTCAAAACCACCTGATAAAGATTCTAATTCCTGCATTCCCTAAGGCAGTACAAAACAACTTTAGTTGCGGAAAGATTTGGGGCGCGAACAATACAATAGGCCGAGAGGAAAAAGAAGGCGGTTTTTGGCTTGCAGTGTTCTTATGAAATACACAAAAGACCGTTTGACGTTCCATGCCATTACCTGCCAGTCATCTATATCAATATCGGGCTGGTGAGTATCGCGATACTCTTGTGTCATGATAGTATTTTAGATACCTTTGAGTATGCATATTTGTGTATTGAGATACCTTTAAAGAATGTATTTCTATCTCATAGGTGAAATTGTTTTTCGATTTCACTTATGAGTTTTCACCGTAGATGAGGTTCCCGCTTTAGGCAATCACTTCATAACACCCATCAATATTTTTAACAAAGTCATTCTATCACGTGTAAATAGTCTCAATCTATCCAATACGTGTGGCATCCGTGATATTAACTCCAAGATAATGTAGAGCACCGTCGGGACTTCTGGCAACACAATACAGCACATCTTCAACTGCCGCTAGCCTCCGGATAGAGAAAAAAAGATGGTTGGTCCCTCCATCACTGGAATCAGCAAAACACGAATGTGAAACGTTTCCCACAAAATATTTAAATATTTATTATAGATTGATACACGAGAGATTGGACTATGTTGGTGTTTAGCAGCCATAACACCCTTTGGTGTGGACGCACTCACGCTGACGCCTCGCGGCACATCTCCATCCCGACGACTGACGTGCATGAACATAACGAAACGTTTGTGGCAGTTGTATTAGTTAAGAGATATCTGGACACAGCATATCCTGAATCCAGCGCGATGATGGCTTCAAAATTGAGGGACGCTTAAGCTTCGCCTTCAAGAGTTGAAGGCGATAGTAATATCCTGCCCCTAGTGCGCACTTCGAACACTACGAGTGTTTAACAGAATGCGCGCAATAAGGTATGTGCCTTACGTAATGGGTAGCATGCTTTAAACCAGGAGAAATTATGCGCGAGAACCTTTTTCGAAGCTGCGATGCACCCACTACGTGGGCTTAAGGGAATACGCGCAGTAATGTGTGTGCCTTTTGTAATGGGTGGCTGTCTTTAAACCACAAAGTCTTTGTGATATTGACGTGGTGTGACGCCCGATGGCAATGTACGCTTGTACCACGCAATATTACTGTCATATTACATCTCGTACTGTGACACCTGTATACAGGACGCGTATTTTTGGGAAGCATCAAAGTTACTTTCAGTGCAGATCCAAGCAGGCGTGGCTATGTGGTAGAACACCTCCTTGCCACGCAGACGGCCTGGTTTCGATTCTCAATCGGACCCATCATTTTTATTATTTATTTCATTTGCAGCTTTTTTGATTTTTCGGTCACGGACAACATGATGATTTTTCGCTCACAACCAACTGTGCCGGCGCCGGCGCGGACGCCGGAATTTCTGCGATACGAGCTCTTTAACGCTATCGCGTTAATATGCAGACAACAACCACCAGTACTCGACGTCCACTCTTCAACCCTCTATTGCATGGATTATGAGAAAGTCACCTGAAAAAAAGTATTTCTCAACTTTTATGATAAAATAGAGGAAGAATATATAAAAAGAATTTCAGATTTATGGTGACTAATAATTAAGATTCATGTCTGTGCCAAATATGACACACCATGCAGACGATAGTGCTGCCATGGTTGAAAAACAAAATCTTACTGACTGTGGCCTTCTTAGTGTGATATATGGAATGAAGCAAAACATTCTAAAGAGACAGGGCGTGCAAACACGGACACAAGAAAGAAGTCAGGACACCACAAATGCCGGGTTCGGCGTTTGTGGTGTCCTGACTTCTTTCTTGTGCCCGTGTTTGCACGCCCTGTCTCTTTAGAGTGAATACTTACCAACTAGCTCAGCTCTCTGTTATCCGAAGCAAAACAGTTGTTTCCTGTGTTCAAACATGACTGAACGCTTCAGTTAGTGCATATGACCGGCTGCTTACACGTTTCACTATTTTTATGGTGGTGCCTCGCTATCCGTTCCTGCTCTGATTACCAACCACTGGCTTCCACCAGCTTGCGTTTGGGACCGTCATTTGCCTAGTACATTTAAAGAGCTAAATTTTGACGTAAATTAGTCGGACTTCACCTAATTTTTTCATGTACTCAAGCTAACTACGTAAGAAAATATTGCCGGCTCCTGTTGCTGGCACCTCGGACTTTCGTGAAGGCTCTCAAAAGCTGCCACGTAAGTAAAACTCCTGCACAACACAGCCGTACTGCACGATCTCATAGGATGGGCTTTGTTTATATTTGTGTTTTGCAGCCAAACGTAGGTGGGCAGTATATGGCGCATTTCGTTACTGAAATGCATATTTTGCCAAATTTCTGGCTGTATACCACGGTGGGAAAAGAAATTGAGAAAAGTAACAGCGAGCGTTAAGTTTTAAGGCCACATTATATGCCAACATATTTTTTTTCGTTTCTGCAGCGAAAAAAAAGTTGCAAGCAGAAAAATTGCAATTGCTGTTGTTCGCATGCCGAATTTGCACGTGCACTGATCCAGGGATGGCAGCACTTTTGTTAAGGGCACATAGCTATCGAGATTACTCTGGCAGTGTCACATTCGCAACTGGATTCCTTGCGCCCGCAATAAGAAATGTTAATTGTTATGAAGGAAATATGGGACGCCATGCAAGGGAGGGTTAAACGCGTCGCCATTTGAGAATAGAATCGGGGAGGTATGCGCTCCATAGTAGTCGGTGCCAGTGTACAAGAAGACGTAGTCGGCGGAGAAACACCGTTAGAGCATTTGGAAGCGGCCCTATCCTGACGAGGCTTCGTCACGCGCTGACGGGAAAAAGATGAATCGCGCCATTGCGTCGTCACCAAATTGAATCACCGTGGACGAAACATTTCACTGGCCATAGTGTTCTCTACAATATCGCAGCGACAGCCTCCAGAGCGCTGAGACTACTGAACACTCGCAGTCGGCGATCGTGCTTTGTCATCATGCATTACTCGTGACCTCCGAGGTTAGATGCGGGAACGCGCTGCTGGTAGTGTTGCACAGGGCGCTCCGTTTGCACGAGGCAAGCGTAATCAGAGAAAGGGGTGTCACAGGCATTATATCGTCGGCTACTGGACGCTGAGCATGGGCTAAGCTCACCATTCCGAG
This sequence comes from Rhipicephalus sanguineus, assembly GCF_013339695.2. Classification (NCBI taxonomy): domain Eukaryota; kingdom Metazoa; phylum Arthropoda; class Arachnida; order Ixodida; family Ixodidae; genus Rhipicephalus; species Rhipicephalus sanguineus. The sequence continues at coordinate 106,705,075 of NC_051186.1, forward strand.
TAATATTAGAGTTAACAACGCGATCACACCACGGCTGGGCATGAAATTCGGAGGAAAATGTGACGTACGCCCTGTCTCTCCTTTAGTCTGGCCCTGATTTCACGATGGTTCGTGCGGTGAACGCAGTGGGACAGCCAGGCGACCGTAGCAGAACTATATTTTAATATGAATGGATGCTATGAGCGAGACCTGGGCTAAAGCCACCACCTCGCGCTGTGTCTAGGCTTTGAAAAATGTCACCGTAGCCTCCACGATAAACGTAGCCTCCAGGGCACCGGCAACGTGTGCAGCCGGTGCTGATCACGGAGGCTACGACAACACTTCGTTTGCAAACGCGCCGAATTGGACTGCCGTAGCAATGGTGCAAGGGCGCGTTGCCGGAGCTAATCGCACAGACCACGCATCACTTCATTCTACCGCTTCCAGAGGCCGACACCTCTCCGCGAACCAAGAGTGCTGCGATGGGACAGTGTGAAACTTAAATGCGCGCGTTTGTAGCCTCCAGAATGTGGCACCGTGGCGCTTTGGTTAGAGGTCCGTCACCTATCGTCGCGGGCCTCTGCCAAGCATGTGGAAGGACAACCTAGTCCGGGCTATCTAGGATCACAGGCATCTTCCCAAAGCCATTTGGTGCGGAAGGCGCACAGAATGGCTGGGAGAGGAGGGAATAATTTTGTGGTGCACTCCAACGTGACAAGGAATGCCGCTGGGGCAAGTGTCTGCGTAGCGATCTGGATAAACATTATGCGGGGAGAGGCATTTGAGGAAGGTATGCTTTTTAGTTGGCGGATTGCCACCTCCTCCGCTCGTGAGAACGACGGTGGAGGCGGTTATATGGTGTGTGTAGCCTCGGTGTAACGAAAGAAGGATAATTTCAAGGGTCTGTTTTTCTTTCTAGACAGAACATTATGTGGAGCTATGATAAGCTGCTATGGTGGCTAGTCATGATGGAATAATGATGTAACTCTCAAGTACGTGAAGTGGACAAATAGATAACTTGCACACCGGCAGGGACTGAACCTTGTCCCTGCCCGCAGGCAGTTAATTTTTCGTCCACTTTACTTTGTTGACATGTACATAATAATTGCTATAAAAGACATATCGTATACTTTCCTCGGCTTTCTTGTCTGTTAGCTCTAATTATTGTTGTGTCTAGCCTCAATGTAGTACCGTTCATATGGCTCGGTATGTCAGTGGATGGCCGACTTAGTCAGTGCTCTCAGCCCCACCATGCCGGGTAGACCAAAGGGTAATTTCTCAAGCGACCGCTTGAGCGTGTTCATGAGTGCCAACTGAAAACATTTTAAGGCGAAATCCTTCGATGTATTTTCAAATGCGACAATTTACCGTCAGGTGGTATCGGCGCCTCGCGGCGGGGGCGTTAACACGAGTGATGTCAAAATCATCATCACGTTATGACGCCCCTTGTGACGTCAAGTGACATGATGATGATGTCACATTGGGATGGTGATCAGGTGATGGTAACGTAAAAAATCTATAACTAGGCCCCATGGAGTTGTCTATAGGCAGAACTGTGAAGTGTTTTGATCCTCCTTTTACAGTACTCATAGCAACTTCACGACATCATAGCTGAGAATTAAAGAGCATTGTTCACAGAAACACAGTGCGTTTTCATGCCAAGTTATCATATTCGACAGGTACAAAGGTTGACGGCAGCAAATCCTTAAGCAATTTTGCTGTTTCGGACTCATATTTCTAGCGAAAGATTTGACGTCAAATGGGGAACTGCTATATCTAAGAGATTTTTTTCTCAGCGTGTGTCTAGGTATCTTCAGCTCGCGATGGGGCAGCAACACGAGCATAAAATGCAACCTAGGGAAGACAATAGCTAGTGCAATTTTAAAGAGCAGTGTCGGCCAAACCAAGGCTTCGATAACATTCGTATGGAATGCTGTGGACAGTTTGAAAGACCAGTTTGTCTACAAGTTGCGCGCCAGTCGAAGCTGCAGCGGTATTTGCGGTCCGCACTATTCAGACAGTTCATTTAATAGTTAAAGCTAGCATTTCTCCCGTGACAATGGCCGAGTAGGCAGTATAAGTTAAATTTTAAATGCCTAGTAGGTATTATCAAGCTGTTTTGAAGCATTATACCCATGCGAGGTATGTTTAGAGCCTAAAAGCTTCGACGGTGTTCAGTCACGTCGGCCACAAATTACATACACTCCTTGCCCATAAGAAAGCGGAGAAGGTATTCCGCAATCGCTTTGAGAACGTGACCCACTTTGTCTTTTTCTGTCATGTGGGCGTCGACAAACTTGCACAATTTCAGTACCTCTTCAGAGAGCCCAAGTCTCACGAGAGACTTGAGCTCTGCAACATTTGCTCTGCGCGTTTCTTCTTCGTCGCCGGGTCTCCAAAGCATCCCTTTATTTTCTTCACAATTTGTTTCCAAGTTGTCAAAGTATCGTATGGATTGTTGAACCAAAGCAGCGCCATGAAGTCGAGAAATAACCCCACCTGAAACAACTGGCTAACGGAATTCCAACGATTGGCTCGGCTCACACATTCATAAAGGCTGAGCCAATCCTCCAGGTCATCGGCGGGTTTCTCTGTGCAGGGTCACGGATCCCTCTAGTGGCAACGCGACGCCCTTGCGGAATGCTGCTGTATGTCACCGTCTGAGCTCATTTCTTGTGTTAGTGCTGCGAAACCCGCTAGTCGACGGCTGCGGTGAAGATTTTGTGGTTGCGATTCTGTCGCTAGCTGACGGTTGCCCTTGGGTCTCGCTTGGCAGTAGCTGGCTTACCCCGCACCTCCATCGCAATTGTTGTGACAGTGGAACGCGGTTCTTTACATGATGTTGAACGAATGCAGAAGAACAGTTCAGAGTGGAAAGCTGTTTACGAAGCCGGTCACAAGCCAGTCTAGCTTCCTACTCGTCCTCTTCCTCTGCTGCCCGATGGCATGCTTCAATAGAACATTGATACACCGCAAATTCCTAAAATGTTTCGCTATATTCAACGAACTCATTGCGTGCGTATAGAGACTGCAGTGATGACTTCAGAACAATTACTCGATAGGTTCATAAGTGCGCGTCTTTAATAGGGAAGCCATTTTTGAAAGATGACACAGTTGAAACTCGAAAGCTAAGAAATGGGAATTCTTAGCTTTTTTGTCGTCAATTCTTGTAGAATATAAAGTGTATGGTCACCACTACTGTAATAAGCCTGGCGCAGCTGTCTATCTAAATACAGTAAAAATGCTGATGCGCTTCACGTTCCCCGCACCTTGTCGGAACTCCAAGAAAGAACCTCTCGATAAAAAAAATTCATTCCTGTACTTTTGGTTTCTTTCTATAAAACAAAACTGCATGAACACCGGCTAGCCGTAATGAAAAATCTCTTGCAATGGCTTAGATCTTGCGTGTTGCTCATCGATTTGAAGGTTAAGCTATCACGGAGGTTGGATGCTATTCTATGAAAAGGCGCAAAGGCACGAGCAGTGATACGTTAACTACCGGTACTAACCTTCAAGTATAACCTGCAAACGATGACGATACAACATAACATAAAATACAACATACTGTATATGTACATGGTGATTCGATATTGGTATTTGCAGTTTTGGTAATGTTTGCTCGCCGTATACACCAGAGCACGCCTTTCACAAAGCCAGGCTGCTGGTGAGCCGAGCGGATGCTCTCGCACCGAGACGCCGGGCTGCCGGACTCCCAAGGCGCACGTGGGTTGCACGAAGTAAACTGGGCGAGCTTCAGTTCTGAGCCTTTAAAGTTGGAACAGCTACCCTTTCACGCCGCTTCAGCGTTTCGGTGCTCACCTGGGCACTACTGCGTCGTCGTTTGATGCCAAAATAAGGGGCGCAACAGGAGGATACTACTTAGCGCTGTCTGCGAAGATGACCACGATGCGCGGGAATAGTGCTGGTGCGGTGTTTTCAGCCTAGCCGCGAGTGGATAACTGTCATTCAAGCAGAAAAGCTATGGGCCAAACCAAAATGCGCGAGTAGGTACACTAACTGCGTGTATTCCGTTGTGTAATGCCCACCAATTTCATTTAACGAACCTAATTTACGTGACACGCAGCTGGGTTGAAGGCAGGCTAAGCTTTGTGCACGGGTGCGCTTCATACCTTCGAGCGTTTCCTTTGACGAGAGTGTAGCGAAGGTAGTAGTTTCAAGCACAAGCAATCCCCATGGTTTGCCACTTTCAATTAAGTAATAACATTTAGTGCTTTTGATGACATCCCCGCCTTCAATGTTTCATCTTCATAAGGTAGTAAATGGGACGGTGGTCCTCAACAGCCGGCCAGAATTTCGTGCTTTCATTTCAGTGTTTGATGTCCCCAAATTTATTTGGACACAATGCATCCGTCTGCACATAATACACATCTTGGCACGTAGGTAAACAGTACTCGCGCTAGTGTCCTTTACGGCGACGACGTAGCGCTAGCTCAAACAGCTAAATTTTTAGCATAGTTACACAGCCCACATTTACAAAAATACAGCTGGTTTCCGCCCATTTTAATATCGGCTTAACTAAGAGTAGCGCAGTTTCGCTTGTAAACCGTCATCTTTACAAGATTAAAATCGCACTGATAGCTTCCGAAAGAGATCGATGAACGATACTGCAGGTGATACTCTCTGATAGCACACTTTTGCTAGAAAGACGCATTGTTAAAGCGGGGCTAGTGAAATAAAAATTGCGTTCACGCGAAACAACCCGTAGAGCGCACTGTAATTATTACGCGATGAATGTTAAAATGATGAGTTTTCACTAAACTTTGTGCGCAGCTTGTAATATGGGGAACAAAACATCGTTTCACTCTTGCGCGAGCAGCATTGCAATTACAATTCACGCGTACTGCAGCGAGGACTTTTTTTACAAATGTTACAGCCTACGTCCCTGACGAGGTTGCTTAATCAGCCTGCTCAGCACGTACTGTAGACATGGTTTGTGCAAGCCTTGGTTTGGCCGACATTGCTCTTTAAAATTGCACTAACTATTGTCTTCCCTAGGCTGCATTATATTTCCCTCTTGCTGTCCCACCGCGAGCTGGAGATACATAGCTGCAGGCATAGAGAGAGAGAGAATTAAACTTTATTGAGGGACCAGGCGCGCGTACTCTTCACCCAGAGGTGGGAGACTTCCTCATTCCAGGTAGCCATGGCTTGCAGCTGATGCTCGAGCCCTGTCCACCAACCGGAGCTGGCCCTCAGGGTTTGCGGACGTCAGCAGCGCCTCCCACTGGTCTTCCGGATTTTCGTCCACGTGCAGTTCGTCTATGGGCGGGATACTTGGGTTGTTGCGACATCCCCATACCATGTGGTACAGGGTGTTAGCAGAGGCCGGGCAGTATGTACAGTGCCTGTTAAAGTTGCCGGGGTACATTGCGTGGAGTAGTGCACCGTGCGGGTAGGTACCCGCCTGTAGCCTTCTCCAAGTCACTGCTTCCTCTCTAGTAAGCCTTTTATGAGCCGCGGGATAGTGGCGTCGTTGCTTCCTGTAGTGCGCGAGTATGTCGGAGTACTTTCTTGGTATTGGCTCCTCTTCGTTTTCGGAGTCCGAATATCGCTGCGGAGTAGCCCGGTGTAGAAAAAACATTTCTTACATGTAGCAGTTGCTCATTTCACCTCAAAACTTTCGCTAGAAATATGAGTCCAAAATCGCTAAAGTTGCTTAGGTATTTACTGGCGTCAACCTTTCTACCTATCAAATATGATACTGAAGTAAAGTAATATCATACGTCCTGATTTCTCACTGTGTTGCTGTGAATAATGCTCTCTATTTCTCAGCTTTGATGTCATGAATTTGATTTGAGTACTGTAAAACGACGCTGAAAACACTTCACATTTCTGCCGATAGACAACTCCATGGGGTCTTATTATAGATGTTTAACGTCATTATAACGTGATCACCATCGCAAAGTGACATCACGTCACTTGACGTCATATGGGGACGACATACCGTGGTGATGATTTTGGCATCACTCGTGTTAACGCCACTGACGTGGGACGCTGACGCCACGTGGCGTTAAATTTCGCATTTGATGAGGCATATAAGGCTAATAGGACATGTTTACTAGCGAAAAAGACGAGGACGAGAAGAAGGAATACAGGACAACGCTGGACTTCAACTAAACTTATTACACATAACACTCAGGTATATATATATATATATATATATATATATATATATATATATATATATATATATATATATATATATATATATAGAGACTACTTGGCGAGCGCATGCGCGCAAAGGTCCTGTTAATACCGAAAAAATTAATCAACACAGAAGAGTTATCAGTTTCTTTCCAGATTGCCAAGTTCCTTGTCAGAGAGAGCCAAAGAGGGACTGCTGACAGAAGCGTCAGCTTCTTTTTTAATGACCCAAGCTTCAAAAATCTCCCTCTCCCCCTGCGTTGCGAAGCTGCGCAGCACTGCCGTTTTTTCATAGTATGGAGAGCATGAACACCTCCTACAATGGTCGGCAAGGTGTCCACCACCGGCCAACGCCTTCAATGCCGCTCGGTGCTCCCGCAGTCTTACGTTAGTGCAACGGCCGGTTTGGCCTACATAACACCGGCCACAGGACAGGGGAATCTTGTACACCACTGCAGTTCTGCATGGAACAAAATGAGTGGCGTGACTCACTTTACAAGCCTTGTCTTGGCTTAGCCCGTTCACCGCCGCACACATACGCACAAGCTTATTCGGCGCGGTAAACACGACGTGAACGCCGCATTTTTTGCCACCTTCTTCAATCGGTGCGAGAGCTGGTGTACGTGAGGGATAGGCACAGGACGTTCCCGTGATTCACTCCCGTTTTGTCTAGCGGCTAGGCCGCCAGCCTTCACCTCCTTTACCAGACTCTTCAGCACGGACGTAATCAGCGGTTCCGGAAAGCCGGCCAACTTCAGGCGTTCAACTTGGCCTTTAACGCTGTCTCCTGCAAGGTGCTCGCACAACTTAGCAAGCGCCGCTCGCAAGCAGTTTTTTGCTATGCCTCGCTTTACAATCCTTGAATGGGCCGAATTATATCCCATGGTCGATTTTTTGGAGCGAGGTCGGTATTCCCAGCAAGTGTGGTCACTAAAGCTAATTCGCAGATCTAGAAATTGCAAACATCCCTCATTAGGCTTCTCTGACGTGAACCTGAGACCCTCACCGCATCTATCAAACTATTGCAGGACTTGCTCTGCAGCCCCCGCTCCCCCTTGAGGCGTGTTTCTTAACAACACAAGGTAATCATCCACGTACCTAAAAATCTTCGCAACACTTGCAGCGTCAACAGCTGAGGCAATACGCTTATCAACGTATGTTAAGAAAATGTCGCTTAAAATCGGTGCTATACATGATCCAATGCACACCCCATCTTTTTGTACAAAGCTGTCATTGGCGAAAGTTACCACTGTACAAGATAGATAAAATCTACGCATTTCTAAAAAAATTGTCAACAGAAAGCCCCGCCGCGTTCATAAATTCAACTGCACCAAAGCTATCAATGCTGTTTCTGACCGCGCAAAACAAGGTACTTTTTAGAATAGAGTAAGGAATAAAGTAATAACAAGGAACTCAGGAATAGAGTAATAGACAAAGGAACTTGGCTATCTGGAAAGAAACTGATAACTGTTCTGTGTTGATTAATTTTTCGGTATTAACAGGACCTTTGCGCGCATGCGCTCGCGAAGTTGTCTATATATACCTGAATGTTATGTGTAATAACGTTTAGTTGAAGTCTAGCGTTCTTCTGTATTCCTTCTTCTCGTCCTCGTCTTTTTCGCTAGTAAACATGTCCTATTATTCACGTTACCAACTAGCCCAACTTTCCGCCTTAAGCATATAAGGCTTTCGCTTTAAAATTTTCAAAATTCGCGCTTATGGGCGCGCTCATGCGGTCGCTTGAGAAATTAGCCATCGTTCTACCCGGCATGGCGGGACCGAGAGTCCTGACTAAGTCGCCCCTCTACTCACATACCATAGAACTAACAGACAAGAAAGCCAAGGAAAGTGCCGGATATGTTCTTTTTGTAGTAGTGTGGGCATTCATTAGACGCATCTACCTTCCTCGTACATGGTCATCATCATTGGTGTTCGTCGTCTTCATCTGTAGTGGGAACTCGGCTTGATTGTGATCTGTGCCCCTCGACTCCAGCCAACGCACGCACAAGTCGTCGCTAGTTCACCAGGCGTCGTGCAATCGATGTCTACACACTCGACGCCGGTCCACCTGGCTTCGATGACACCGAGTGCACCTAGCCAGCCCTTTCACCCAACATGGCGATCGCCTCGTCCGGTGTGCTATTACTGCGGGTATCGTGGCCACATTGCACGCTTTTGTCGTAAGCGTCAGCAGCACGAGCGCCGTGGATTCGACGCCTACGAACGGGATGATGGTGCCGCCGGGGCCACGTTTCAACGCCGTCCTTACGTTCCGCCGCCACGTCGCTCTCCATCCCCAAGTGCAACATCCGAGACGGCACCAACTTACCGCCCCACTAGACGCCGCTCACCGTCGCCCTTTCGCCGCTCTACGTCACCACTGCGACCTGTTTCGCAGTTCACCGACCATCGCCCGGAAAACTAACCTATGCAGCTTTTGCAGGAAAAGCTGCATTGAACGACAAGACAGAAATTCCTCCAGTGCGTCCATATAATATGGTATCTGTTTTAGTAGAAGGTTTATACGTGGACGCTTTGATAGACACTGGTGCGTGTTTATCGATTATTGATCGCTCTTTGTGTTCCCGTCTCCGGAAAGTCACCACCCCTTATGATGGACCTACATTGTTCGCTGCTCAAGGGGACTCCATTGGACCTTCCGCCATGTGCACCGCTCGTGTTTTCATTGATGGACTTCTCCATTATGTACAGTTCGCCGTGCTGAGTTCGTGTGCCCACCAGCTTATATTAGGGTGGGATTTGCTGTCTACGGCACACGCTTCCATCTGCTGTCGAGAACGTGTTCTTCACATGACGGAAACCGACTATGCCCTTTCTGTGGATGACAAGCCACTTCGCTTGCCCGCTGTGGAGGATACCGAGATACCACCTGGTCATCAACTAATACTTACTATCGCCTCTGACGTGATAGATTATGGGGACGTGCTTGTCCTGCCATCTGCACGCTGTCTCGCTAGAGGGATAGCCTTTGCTTCAGGGATAGTGCGGTTCCACGATGGCTGCTGTCTTCTCTACGCTACAAACCAGACGTCCGAGAAAATTCTCATCCCTAAAGGCACCACAATGGCTTGCGTCACGGAATCCCAGCCTCTCTCTGTTGCTCCGCTCGTGCCGGCGTCATCTGACCCTCCCTCTGTTGAAAGTTCCCCGGGCACGTCTGCTCTCGCTGCGACTATCAGTCCCGACCTGACATCATCGCAGTCAGATGAGTTGCTTGCCTTGCTACAAAAGCATGCAACATCCTTTGATGCCCATTCCTCCTCTTTGGGACAGACGTCCATTATCACGCATCGGATCGAGACGGATGGCACTTCTATCGTACGCCGTCGACCATATCGCGTCTCTTCATCCGAGCGGAAGGTCATTGAAGAAAATTTCGTCGACATGTTGCAACGGAACATCATACGTCCCTCCGCGAGTCCTTGGTTATCTCCCGTTGCTTTAGTACGGAAATAAGACGGCTCGGTGCGATTTTGCGTAGACTACCGGGCCCTTAATAACATCACCCGCAAGGATGTCTATCCCTAGCCGCGCATAGACGATGCCTTGGATTCGCTACAGGGTGCCGAGTATTTCTCAAGTCTAGACCTGCGTTCGGGCTATTGGCAGATACCCATGCACGAGGACGACAAAGAAAAGACAGCGTTTTCAACACCAGATGGCCTCTACGAATTCAACGTCATGCCATTCGGCCTTTGCAATGCTCCAGCAACATTCGAGCGCATGATTGACACCGTTTTGCGAGGCCTGAAATGGAAAACTTGCTTGTGCTATTTGGACGATATTGTAATTTTGTCGTCAACATTCCATCAGTACTTGCAACGTCTGGACGAAGTTCTAACGTGTCTTGCCAACGCCGGCCTTCAGCTGAACACCAAGAAGTGCCGTTTTGCGAGCAAGACAATTAAAGTCTTAGGTCACATCGTAAGCAAGGACGGCATTCGTCCTGATCCAGACAAGGTTTTAGCTGTCCAGCACTTCCCGCGTCCTGAAAAAGCCAAAGATTTGCGCAGTTTCCTCGGCCTCGCTTCCTATTTTCGCCGATTCATTCGAGACTTCGCCTCAATCGCTTCGCCTTTGCACAAGTTGCTCCCGAATGTGTGGCCTCCTGAATGTGAATCGGCGTTTGTCCATCTGAAGTGTGCCCTCACGTCCGAACCAGTCCATTGCCACTTCGATAAAACCGCACCTACACTCCTGCATACGGACGCTAGTGGTCATGGCATTGGTGGTATCCTGTTACAGCGAGACCAGTCTTCACGCGAGAGGGTCGTCTCATACGCCAGCCGTGTACTGACACCTGCAGAAAAGAATTATACCATCACCGAGCAGGAATGCCTAGCCGTCGTTTGAATTATACCATCACCGAGCAGGAATGCCTAGCCGTCGTTTCGTCTGTACAGAAGTTTCGACCTTACCTTCACGGCCGCCACTTTACTGTGGTTGCAGACCATCACGCCTTGTGCTGGCTCTCGACACTCAAGAACTTATCTGGCCGCCTTGGTCGCTGGATTCTTCGTTTGCAAGAATATGACTTTAGTATTACGTACAAGTCGGGAAAGAAACACCAAGACGCCGACGCGCATTCGCGCTGCCCGCTTCCTTCGGAACCGTATAACGACACCACCACGACCGCACGCGACGAGTTCTCGGCCGTCCCTTCTTCAGACGTTTCATCCTTAGCTACTATGGGCCCAACTTCTTTGAACGAGTGTGGTTCATTGCTATCTCACTAACGCGCTGATCCTTACTGTCGCCGCCTCATGGACCGCCTTGACGGTACTTCGCGGCCCCCTAACGCACGTCTTCGTCGACAGCTGACGCAATTCAAGCTCGACAACTGCGTCCTGTACCGCCATATCTACCATCCTGATGGTCAACGCTGGGTGGCAGTTCTACCTCGCTCTCTTCCAGCTGAAATCCTCAAGGCATACCACGACGACATGACCGCTGGACACTTGGGATTTCAGAAAACGTACGATCGCATCAGATGTCGCTACTACTGGCCGGGCTTGTCCACTAGTGTAGCGAAGTACGTTGCTTCGTGCGTCCTTTGTCAGCGTCGAAAGCTTCCCACATCAGCTCAAAGCGGGCAACTACAACCACTCCCGTATCCGCTGGAGCCTTTTGAGGTAGTTGGCATCGATCTGTACGGTCCACTTCCTATGACTGTCGCCGGTAATCGATGGATCGTTACAGCTGTCGACCATCTGACACGGTACGCCGAAACAGCTTCCGCGGCTTCTGCATCAGCTCCCGCAGTTGCTGATTCTTTACTCCGATCCCTAATCCTTCGTCACGGTGCTCCTCGTGTCATCCTGAGCGACCGTGGAAAGGCAATTCTTTCACAGCTCGTTGACGAAGTGTTCAAGGCATCCGGAACCACCCACAAAACAAGCTCCAGTTACCATCCTCAAACGAACGGGCTGTCTGAACGCTTTCATCGTACGCTGTCAGACATGATAGCCATGTATATCCAACCGGATCACACAAACTGGGACGCAATTTTGCCATTCGTGACTTTCGCGTACAATACCTCCGTACTGCGCACAACAGGTTACTCGCCATTCTACCTCGTCCATGGTCGTTTGCCCTCTTCTTTCCTCGACGTTTCCTTCTCTCTGCGCCTGTTAAACCATCTCCATCCACTAGTGAAGAATACGTGCCCCGGCTGCTTGATTGCCGCCAGCTGGCTCGCGTCAACACTCAAGCAAGGCAGCAGGACCGCAAGCTTGACTATGATGCATCCCATCGCGCCGTGTCCTTCAGCCCTGGCGATGAAGTGCTGCTTCTTACACCCATTCGCACTCCTGGCTTGTGCGACAAATTTCAACTACGCTTTATTGGCCCCTACACGGTCGTAGAGCAAACGTCTCCCGTCAACTATCGCGTGGCACCCGTTGTTCTCCCAGCGGACCGCCGCTGCCGGGCTGCAGAGATAGTCCACTTATCACGCATGAAGCCTTTCGCAAGGCGTTCTTCGCTTTAACCCGCGGTCAGGATGACCGCTCTCGCGTGGGGGGAAAGTTAGTGTGGGCAGTCATTAGACACATCTACCCTCCTCGTACATTGTCATCATCATGGGTGTTCGTCGACTTCACCTGTAGTGGGAACTCGGCTTGATTGTGATGTGTGCCTTGGGTGTGGTCGCTTCACCGTGCCTTCGGGGCCTAAAAAAGGTCGCGCTAACCGTTGCGTCACAGTATTTATGATGTACGTGTGAAGAAAGTAAAGTGGATGAAAAGTTAACTGGCCCGAGGCAGGGTCAAGTTTCGGTCCCTGCCGGCGGCAAGTTATCTGTTCCTAACCTTTAGGTTCTTGACAGTTAAGTCATAATTGCATCATAACTAGCCCCCATACATAATGTTGTGTCTAGAAAGAGAAACGGACCGTTGAAATTCCCATTCCTTTGTTATACCGAGGCTACAAATATCATATACCCGTCTTCACCGTCGTTCTCACGAGAGGAAGAAGTGGCACTCCGCTAACTTCAAAGGCATACCTTCCCCAAAATCCTCTCCCCGCATAACGTTTATCCCGACCACTACGCAGACACTAGCACCAACAACGTTGGATTTCACGGTGAAGTGCGCCGCAAGATTATTCCCTCCTCTCCCAGTCATCATGCGCGCCTTCCGCACCAAATAGCTGTGGGACGATGCCTGTTTTCGTAAGGAGCCCGGACTAGATTGTTTTCCACATGTTTGGTATCGGCCCGCGACGATAGGTGACGGACCTCAAACCACAACGCGACGGTGCCACATGCAGGAGGCTTCACAAGCACGCCTTATATCGTTCACACTTTACTATCGCAGTTCTCTTGGTTCGCGGGGAGGTGTCGGCCTCTCGGAGCGGTAGAGTGAAGTGATGCGTGGCGTCTGCGATTAGCTCCGGCAACGCGCCCTTGCACCATTGCTACGGCCGTCCCACTCGGCGCGTTTCCAAAACAAGTGTCACTGGAGCCTCCGCTGTCGGCACCGGCTGCACCCGTTGCCGGTGCCATGGAGGGTACGATGTAAATTTGTCAAGGCCTGAACACACGCGACGTGGCGGCTTTAGCGCAAGCCTCGCTCATAGCATCCATTCATTTAAAATATAGCTCCGCTATGGTCACGTTGCTGTCACACTGAGTTCCCCGCTCGAAGCTTGGTGAAATCAGGGCGAGACTAGAGGGGAGAAGTGGCTCTCGTCGCATTTCCCGTCGCGTTTGATGCCCGGCCTTGATGCGATCTTTTTGTTGACTCTAACATAACGCGGGATGGTGAGCTTTGCCCAAGCTCAGCGTGCAATCAGCAACGATATTTTGCCTGTCACACCGCTTTCTTTGATTACGCTCTCCTAGTGCTAACAGAACGGCCTGAGCAACACTACCAACAGCGCGTTCCTGGATCCAATCTCGGAGGACACGCGTAATGCATCCTGGCGCAAACGAGCCCCGACTGGGAGTGTTCCCGTAGTGTTAGAGCGCTCGAGACATTTTCTGCAATATTATAGAGAACTATATGATCGGTGAAATCCTGCGTCCATGGTGATTCAATTTGGTGACGAGACAACTGCGCGAGTCGTGTTTTCGCGTCAGCGCGTGACGAAGCCTCGTCAGGGTAGGCCTGCTTCCAAATGGACTAATGGAGTTTGTCCACCACCTACTGCTTCGATTGCACTGGCACCGACTTCTTTGCAGCACATACCTTCCCGATTCTACCCTCAATTGACGACGCTTTTAAGCCTCCCTTGGAAGACGTCCCATATTTTGCACATCCCGTTTAATCTTTTATATTTCGGGTGCAAGAGACCCCGTTGAGAATTTAACACTGCCAGTGTGATTACCGTACCTATGTGCACTTAACAAAAGTGCTGCCATCCCTGGATCAGTATCAAAAACAGAGCGGAAATTGATTTCACAGTGCACCTGCAAGTTCGGCATGCGAACAACAGCATTGCTATTCTTCATCTCGCAACCTTCTTTTCGCTGCAGAAGCATGAAAAAATTATCTTGGCATACACTGTGGCCTTGAAAATAATGCTCGTTGTTACTGTTCTCAATTCTTTTCCCACAACGGTATACTGCCAGAAATCGGTTGTGTCCAAAATTTCGCACAATATGCATTTCAGTGGCGAAATGCGCAATATGCCGCCGTCTACGTTGCGCTGCAACACACAGACATAAACAAAGCCCATCCTATCAGACCGCGCAGTACGGCTCTGTTGTGCAGGAGTTATACTTACGTGGCTGTTTTTGAGAGCCTTCACGAAAGTCTCGGGTGCCAGCAACAGGACCCTGCAATATCTTGTAACAAATGTACCTTGCCTACATCAAAAAACAATGTCAGGTCTGAATAATTCACGTCGATATTTAGCTATTTCAATATACAGGGCAACTGACGCTCCCAAACGCAACCTGGCGCAAGCCAGTGGTTGGTAATTTGTGCAGGAATGTAAAGCGAGGCACTACCTTAAGAACAGGCAAACGTGTAAGCAGCCATCTTTCACTTAGAAGTCGTAGAAGTAGAAGAAATAATTGTTTCGTTTTATTCCATACGTCACGCTAAGAAGACCAGAGTGAGTAAGATTTTATTTTTCAACCATGGCAGCAATATCGCCTGCACGGTGGGCCATATTTGGCACAGACATGTATCTTCATTATTACAGTCACACTATATCTGAAAAGTTTTCATTTCTTCTTCTTCCTCTATCATAATAAAAGTTGAGAAAGAAATTTTTCAATTGATTTTCCCATTATTCATGCAATACAGGTTTAAAGAGTGGATGTCGAGTACTGCTGTTTATTATGTGCGTAGTGAAGCCATCTTTGCGCTGGATTCATTATATGCTGCTTCCAAATATGTCTTTACAAATACAGCTGTCACAAAGATTTAATCATGTTTATGGACGTCAGTCGTCGGGATGGAGATGTGCCGCGAGGCGTCGACGGGAGTGCGTCCATATCAAGGGGTGTATTGGGTGCCAAACACCAAAGACATAGTCCAATATCTCGTGTATCATTGTAATTTAAATATTGAACTGTTTTCTCGAGGACACGGTTCACAATCTTGTTAAACCGATTCCTATGACGATTCCTATGACGGCGGCCAATGTAGCCGTCTTCTAGTCAACTTCCGCTGCGACTGCGGGGACTACTTTTGAAAGTGCCACCGTTTTGAGAACAGGACACACGCGAAGCATTGCAGTCTCTCTTTCAAGGTTATAAAAACTGCGCTACAGCTACGGCGAAATACGAAGTTAGGGGCAGACACGAAACGAAGTGGACACTGCAATCGAATTCATCAGAACCCAGAGATAGCAAATGAATCCGCACACTGGGAGAAGAACTTGGAGCCTTCGCCACTTTTCGCAATCGTAATCAACCCATCACCTCATCGCAATCACCCCACGCGGAGCACATGAGGGCAGTTCAGCGAGATGGCCGCCCCCCTACCCTCTCCGTAAACCGATCTTTCCCTTTCGCGGATGTCTTGTTTTCTTCAAGCTTTGTAAAATAATATTAAGTTGATAGTCGCGCTTGTGGTGTCCACTTCGTTTCGCGTCTCACCCCCCTAACTTCGTATTTTGCAGTACCTGTAGCGTAGTTTTCATAATCTTGAAAAAAAAACAACTAGCCAAATACCCCACATTGCTCTCTTTCAAGGCGATATGCGCGCGGGGGGTCACTGAGTAATGGCTTGCCACCCGAAAAAAATTAGGCGTGCATCACTGGCCTTGAGAGTCAGCGGCTTTTGTCGGCAGAGGCCGGCAACACTGCCTCACTGATTCTACCATATCTGGCGTTGCGCTTTACCAGATGGGTACAGTGGCTTGCGCCATTCTGTGCTTCAGGGGAAAACATTGCCGCCCTTTCTGTCGGCGACCGGCGGCGCACAATTGCTCGTCTTGGCACAAAAACAAACAAAGAATAAACGTCCTTTCTGGCTTGAAAATATCCTTGTCCTGCACAGTATCACGACACATACGATACATCGTAAAGGTAATTCACTACTGAGATACAAATACATTTTTGAAATGTATCTCGATACAGGATGCAGTTACTCAAAAGTATATCTGAAATACTATCGCATACTCTTGTATCGCGATACTGCCCAGTCCTGCGTTATAGAATCGGATATGAATATGTGAATAATTAACAGGCACATAAAAGCCCTCTTACGAAAGAAATGTTCAATGTTTTCTGTACACGGTTTTCTCCAAAGCTATGCGTTGGCATATCGCTTGTTCTGCTTAACTCCGCTAGACGCACTTAAGAAAGAATGCACGGAAGAGAGACGGAGATGAATATGCTAATGACAAACAGGTGTGTAAAAGCTCTGTTACGTAAAAGTTCAAAATTTTCTGTGCACGGTTTTCTCCAAATCTATGTGTGGTCGTAACTCTTGTTCTGCTTAACTCCGCTAGACCCAGAATACAAAGAATGCACCGTAGGCAAGGCTGGGCCCCAACAAGGGGGATCAGCTTTGGGCCGTCCAGAGAGCCCACGATGCGGCGGTCAGGCTAAGCCTGCCCGTCCCAACGTGGGAGAAGCCCACTGCGCGCTAGTCGCGTCTCTCAGGACTATATATAATAAAGTTCCACCATCCATCCAAGGCTGGGCAGCGATAATCGGAAAAGTATTCCGCAGTATAGATATGAAAATACATGGACTGGAAGCCTCAAATAGAGATGCTGGGATACATATGCCTTTAACGTAACGGGATATTTCGGAGACACTTTTACAATAGTACGAAAATTTTTTTCCGGAATACAGATACAGGAATCGATATACTGGAATTCTTTTTTTTTTACTTAAGGATGCTCATACTACGCAAAGACTTTTATAAGCGCTACATAATGTAAATACCGTTTCAGCGCATTGAAACTTTCAGTTCAAGTATTTATTTATTAAAGTTCCCTCAGCGCCATTATGAGAATACAGAGGGGGTTAAAAAGTGAATAAGTAGTATTAATCGCAAAATTACACGAATCAATTGCAATAAAAATTACACTATTTCACAACAACAGTAAAAAGCTTCGGACACCAATATCGACATACTTAGTGACAACAAAATGAGCTGTACTAGAAATTGCATAGTTGAAGCAAATGACTCGAATCGCTAATGAACACCAGCGATTTGAGAAAAAGTATACATTTATTTTGCATATAAGGTCTGCTTTGCTGAGAAGGTTGCTGCCGCAGCCGGTTCGACCTCAGCACAAGACTGGCGAAAGAAAATAAATGCCTCTACCACTGCAGACGAGCGCAAACTCGTGTTATAGTGAATAAGCACCGCCTTCATAGCCGGATAGCCCTGCAGCGTGGCGATATCCCTTCCCCTGTCATCTAGATAGGGAAGCACTTCCGCCCTCACGTGGGTTGCTCTCACCGTTCAGAAGCCGAGGTCTGTCCCCATCATCGCAATCCTGAGCCCTCTGGCCCGGTGCGTGCCGGGTCAGACGGCTGAGGATTCACTGCCCATAGAGGCTGGCCGTATTTACCTACGCGTAATGAAGCCCAATATGTCAAAACTGCCAAATTCGAAATGGGCTTCCTAAAATCACGTTTGTGGGGGGTGAGAGGGTTTAAGCTCTCCCAAGTCGCTCCTGCCAGCCCTCCAAACAGACGTGGAGACAGGGACAGCTACTGGGAGCGCCCCATCAGAAAATACAGCAAGCACTCCTCGCCTTTGCGGAAAGGGTCACTCTTCAATAAAGCTGTCACAACCACCGACGCTACCAGCACCCATTTCAGGTGGCCGCAACAGGCGATAACGGCTCCAGTGGTGGAGGAGCCTGGTACAACATAAAACCGTTTCACGCTTGTACAATAATTAGGACCACACCCTGACACGCTGGAGAGGCGGCTGGAAGCGCTGGAAAGGTAGCCGCCTTCTAGTCACTTCCGCTGCGACTGCGGGAACTGGTTTTGGAAGTGCCACCGTTTCGAGAACTGGACGCACGCGAAGCGCTGCAGTCTCTCTTTCAAGGCGGTATCCGTGCAGGGGGTCACCGAGCAATGCCTTGCCACTCGAAAAAAAAAATTAAGCGTGCTTCACTGGCCTTGAGAGACAGCGACTTTCTTCGGCAGATGCCGACAACAGAGCATCCGCGATTGTGCCATCTCTGGCGCTGCCCGCTATACAACATGGGTACAGTGGCTTGGGCCATTCTGTGCTTGAGGGTAAATCATCGCGGCCTTTTCTGTCGGCGACCGGCGGCGCACCATTGGTCGTCTTGGCACAAAAACAAACAAAAAATAAACGTCATTCTCTCCTTGAAAGAGGCCTCAAGTCATTCCCGACAAAAATGTTACGTGATACCGGTGTTCTGCATAGTATCGCGATACATACGATACACCGTAAATGTATTTCACTACTGAGATAAAAATACATTTTTCAAGTGTATCTTGATACAAGAATACAGATACTCAAAAGTATCTCAGAAATACTATCACGGTACTCTTGTATCGCGATACTGCCCAGCCCTGCCGTATAGAATCGGATTAAACAGGCACGTAATAGCTCTGTTATGAAAGAAAAGCTGAATCTTTCCTGTGCATGGTTCTCTCCAAAGCTATGCGTAGTCATAGTGCTTGTGCTGCTTAACTCCGCTACACAAGCTTTAAAATGAATGCACGGTAGAGAATCGGAGGTGAATAAACAGGCACGTATAAGTTATGTTATGAAAGAAAAGTTGAATGCTTTCCGTGCACGGTTTTCATCAAAGCTATGCGTTCATTTGAATGGTGCATTTTAATGACAAACCAAGATAGGACGCTTACCTTCTAGTCACTTTATTGCAAATCATTCCCTACATCATTAACAGCTCGCTACCGAGCCCTGCCTCCTCTTTGCACATACGGCGTACACCGCACTACAGAAAAGAGGTACCGAGGGGGAAACATGACGGTCCCCGTCGCGCAACCTTTACAGCGAAACGCTTAAAGATGGTCCGAAGGGATGTCGAACCTTAGGTCAACCTATCCAAAATTGTCGGTCGTGGCAGCTGAGCATTTAGGATAAAATACAGGAGGAGCTCCAAGCCGCACTTTTTTATACCATTGTAATATTTTGCTATTGCCTTCATTCCTTGGCGCTTGTGTAGAAACTGAGTTTTCTAGATCATTCATTCATTCACAAAACTTTATTAAGAGTCCTGAAGCCCAGACCGTGGCGGGCCGCGTCCACGTCGGCACCGTTATCCCGAGCCTTAAGGCGCCGTCGTGAACCCTCTGGAAAGCCCGTAGTTGATCCTGATACGAAGAGCTGGAGATCATCTTCTGCCAGTGAAGCCATTTTTCTTCGAGGTTGGCGATGCAAAGCCGCTTTTGCGCTGTCCGCCTTCTACCACGTATCATAGCCATCTGAACGCGCACTTCTTCCTCTTGTCTTCTACCGTCTTCTTCCTCTTGTTCCTCGACCGCCTTGGTGATGATACGTGCAGAGCACTTAAGGGGCTTGGGCTGCCGTATGCTGTTTAGCTTAGGGTAACCCAGGTAAAACGATGTATGCTGGCAGGCGCTAGCGCGTTCGGTTCTGTGTAAGGGGCTGGGTAAGACGCTGTAGCCTCTGCCCCTTACACTCGCTAAGCAATCATGTGATGGCATCGGCGAATGAGATTCTGCACACGCGCGATGAACCAACGCGTTCTATCCTAGTGTGAACGCACTGGCACGCGCTAGCGCGTTTGGGCGTGTGTAAGGGGCTGGGTAAGACGCGGTGACCTCACCCCCTTACACTTTCTCAGCAGTCACTTCATGACGTCGGAGGACGAGATTCTGCAGACGCGCGATGAAGCCGCGTAGCGTGCTCCAACAAGAGTTCGGGAAGAGGAACAGCAATAACAACTGCAGTGAATATATGGTGTGCTCCACTTGCAAGGGCACGTTAACATCGGGTAAGGTGCCGGTGATGAACGGAACTTTAAGTCGACCCATGCGCTGCTTCGCATCCCCACATGATCCCCTTTAGTGGGAGATGGTGTAATTTTTAATGTTGAAATTTCTAAGGCGGACATATTGAGCAAAAAAAGAGGACGTTGTCTTTTTGGACGGGGAACCATCAAAGCTACGAGAGCACAGACCCCGGTCATCTGCACACATAGGGATTGAAGACGGGTGGCAGCGTCTTCTCATCGGCTTCATGTTACTCCATCAACAACTTATCCATGGAGGACATGATATCTGAAGCACATTTCACGGCACTCACCACCCGCGCGTTGAGAAAATCTCAAAGGATGTCAAGTTCGAGGAAGGGATGGATAATGGGATAGTTCGTAATTGATACTTGGTCAATGAACTGGGAATGTGTGACAAAAGACGTCGCACGAGGTAGCACCATACAATACGAGCGCTCGTCTTCTATGGTTCTTCATCGTACGTCGTCTTTGCTTAATGTGTCCTTTGTGCTTCCTTAGTTCTTGAACGAATGAAAGTTCATGGTAGTGGCAATAGGCGATGGATAATGACAAGCAGTCATTCTGAATCTCATCTGAGCGTGCTTCTAGAACAGACAAGTTGAGCTAGCTTAACAGGAAGTTCTTGACTGTATATTTCGTGCAAGTCGCATTCGCGCAGGTTACTCAAATTTGCATGAATAGTAAGAGGCCAATTTTCAGTTTGTGTGCGAATAAATGCTATTTCCAGGGAATTCAGGCCGTCACGCAGCTGCGGAGTACGTCGTAACGCTCACAGGAAATTAAAAAAATC
The DNA here is from genome assembly GCF_013339695.2 of Rhipicephalus sanguineus. Taxonomy (NCBI): domain Eukaryota; kingdom Metazoa; phylum Arthropoda; class Arachnida; order Ixodida; family Ixodidae; genus Rhipicephalus; species Rhipicephalus sanguineus. The sequence continues at coordinate 106,725,932 of NC_051186.1, forward strand.
GACGAGTCGGGCACTCTTGCTGCGCAAATCAAGTATTTTATTCTGAAACTCGTCCTGGGTCCGTCAAGATTCGATACCTCGGACCCGGTGTGCACTATTGGAAGTCACAGCAATGTTACAAATATTGCAAGTAGGGACGCGTCAGAGCTGTGAGCAAGAGTGAGATAACCTGCCAGCGGTGTGGTGGCCCTAATCAAATTGAGAGCCACGACAGCGCTGCTCGTTTTAAAGTATTCGAATAGCTCCAGTTGATATGAAGTCATATGGAAGGACATCTCGACGGTAAAAGAAGAGCACCTTTTGCGGAAGAGCGAGCGGGGGACCTAGGAACCCAGAAAGCCTGCGTCGCCCATCCAGCCTCATTAACGCCTATCATACCGCAGGCGTGGTTGCCCACCATGGTGGTCGAGTGGTTATGTCGCTAGAGTGTTGACCCGAATGTCACGGGATCAAATCCTGTTCGGGGCGGCATCATTTCGTTGGAGGGGAATCACCAGATACCCGCTTGCTCAGATTAAAGTGCACGTTGAGAAAAGATTAAAGTGCACGTATAGTCATCTGGTGATTTTGGGGTGTAAAACCCCGAGTACCATCATTATTATGTCACAGATGACATCAGCCAACACCGGTCGTCAGAATGGTTGTGTATCTGCAACCCAAAATGAAGAAATGCTTAGAAAGTGTAAGGCCGCTATGCCCATCTCGCGCGCTCACCGTGAAAGATGCACACTGTGGACCAGAGTAAGCTTCAGATCTGTGGCGACCACTGCGCACAGACCTACGCAGCCTCCGTCTCGTCACTGATTAGCCCGGCGTGACACAGCTACCTGCTGCAACACGCTTCCGATAAAAGACAGTGCCACGCAGTTTCGTCGGAGGCTTACGTCACCACTGCTGGCTATATAACCCAAGCTTCCAATCTCGGTTTCCTGTTTGTTTCTCTAACCTTCCGAAGCGCAGCATCAGCATGCTTGCCCTGCTGCTGCTATTACGTTAATAAACATCGTTTTGTTTTATGTTGGGATCCGTCCTTCACCGACACCGCATCCACATCTGGTGACCCGGAAAACGAACAAACCGCACCGCGATGACCCGGACCTTGGAATGAACTTCCAGAAGATTCCACGGGACCTTCACGCCGAGTCAACCGACCTCTGACACGCCTATCACGATGGCGCTGCGGCCGGATGAAACCACGGCGCACTGCATCTTGGTGCCGCCGGAGTTTCCCGAATTCTGGCCGCAATGTCCAGCCATCTGGCTTATCAAGATGGAGGCTGGTAACATTGTCTCGCAGCAGGACAAGTACGCCATCACGGTAGCTATGCTTCCTCCTGCTCTGCGACGTGTTGTGCCTCCTCCTGGGCCGCAGGCATATGACCAACTTCGAGGTTTCGTGCTAGCCCCACCGCAACCGGCAGCGCTACGTCACATACTCCCTGCCGCGCTACACGTAACTACAGAGCCATTGCAAGACATGGCTTTCGACGCGGCGCACAGGACGACACAGTGCACGTCACGTGCCACGACTGAGTATCGCCTACCGCCAACTGTTTTGCCTGCCACTCCTGCCATCGCCGACGAACAGCTTTGGTAGAGTGGTCAACGCCTGTGGAAACCTCGGTGAGCATGACGGCATCAGCGCCTACTGATCCTGGGTGCGACACCCCAACCAGCGCTCCCTGTCACGTTTTCGCTGGCACCACGAATGTCACCCTAACCGAGCCACCTCAGACTGTCCCGACCACGCTGGTTGGCTTCGAACATCATATTGTCTCGACCGCCGATCCTGCCCAAGCTGTCGAGCGGCAGCGCAAACATGACGCCCGCACCGACCTCACCGACCGCGACCACGCGGTCCCAGTCTCCCCGGGCGGCCCAGCACAAGGCCACACCTGGCACCCCAACCCTGGTCATCAAGCAAAATCTGGGGCCGAGGCCCAACATAATTCTGGCGCCGCCGCGCATGATGCCGCCCCCCTCGTTTGCCATAGTCCCGGGACAGCCCCTGACACTACAACAGCTACAGGCCATGCTGCACGTGCAGACCATGCTGGCCCAGCCCACGCTGGGTGCGTTCCAGACAGACCAGCACCAATCTTTGTTGTAGATACCGACGTTCACCCAGCCGCAGATACTGGCGCAGGACCATCACCACCATCATGGCACCCTGTCGGCGCCCCTCATCTCGACGGGCGGCAGTATGGTGTCCTCTGTGCCCGTCGCGCCCGCACCAGTCACAGAGAGCGTGCAGATTGTGGTGAGCAAGGTTCCGCAGACTCCGACAGTGACTCCCCAGCAGCGCATACAGGTTTTGCTGGCGCACGATGGCAGTGTCATACTGCAACCTCACGGCAGCACCCTGTCATCCATGACTGCGCCGGCACCCTCCCCGGTACTGGTGGCCACGACGGTCCCGCCTTCGTCGACGAGCGCGCCCGGTGCGACCTCTCTCTCGCGGACCGACTCGGCCCTCCTGGAGCGTCTCTCCGCAGCGCCGCCCGTCAGCGGAACGGCTCGCAAAATCCACTAGGTTTCTACACCTATCCTCTACGCCACTCTCAGCCCCGACCCCCAGGAAAATATTGAGCACCCGTTCGCCACTCCGTGTTACCGACCAGGACAGGACCGACTCAAGCCCGCATACGTCCCGGCGAACGAACCTGGCAGCGCCACTCTTTCAACTGGCGTCCGTCCACAGCCACCGACGTCGCAGCCCGCTCCTTTCACGACATGCTCTGGACATCTGGTACGCCTCCCAGATTTCTACAGACCCTGAGGGCTCTGCACTCCGCGGGGGGGTGATGTGGCGACCACTGCGCACAGACCTACGCAGCCTCCGTCTCGTCACTGATTAGCCCGGCGTGACACAGCTACCTGCTGCAACACGCTTCCGATAAAAGACAGTGCCACGCAGTTTCGTCGGAGGCTTACGTCACCACTGCTGGCTATATAACCCAAGCTACCAAGCTCGGTTTCCTGTTTCTTTCTCTAACCTTCCGAAGCGCAGCATCGGCATGCTCGCCCTGCTGCTGCTATTACGTTAATAAACATCGTTTTGTTTTATGTTGGGATCCGTCCTTCACCGACACCGCATCCCACAGATCTATCGGTTTATTAGTGGTCTTCACTACCGTATGATGGAGTAAGAGACACCACAGCGCAGCCTGCAACTGCAAAGATGTCCTAAAGTGATAGACAAAAATATGCAAAGTGGGTCTGCTGCTGACGTCATGTCCCATTGTGCTGCCAGTGTTATTAGCTAGCAGGAAAAATGGAACTGGTAAAGAGATGGACGTGGCACTTTTCCTTCAAAAGATTGTTACGGGGCCGAGGAATCGCGGCGAGAGGGGCAAGAAAAGAAACTGGAACAACCCTATCGAGAAAAACAGCGTTTCCAGTGCCTCACAGTGCCTTTCAGTGCACTGGTTGGCACTGGAAACACTGTACAGTGTGTCCCAGTTTACTACAGCGCGCTGGGAGAGACTGGAACAGACTGTATAGGGTGCCGCCCAGTGCGCTGAAAGACGCTGGGAATACTGCACAGTGCGGCCAAGTGTCCTACAGCGCACTGGGAGCACTGGCCATGCTGTACATTGTCTGCCGTCGCACTGGGAACACTGGCGGCATATTGAAAAAAACTGGGCTCGCTGGGTGGAATTCTTATAAGATTTGGTATTTGATCGTGAGATCCAACAGTCGCATGTCTATACTTTGTTGTGGGCCTCATAAAACGTAGCTTCTTTGTGTAGGCTAACTCAAGCTAACAGAGGTAGTCACGCAGAAACTTTTTCCTCAAAGAAACACGACTACTTTTCAAAATCGCGCAGATGGTGTAATTTACGCAATACCGCCAAGTTGTGGGAAGCGACTGCCACAGTGGAATAGTGATTACGAACCTGCACTTCTCCCTCGAAGATCGCGGGATCAAATCCCGGCCGCCGTACCGGCATTTCCATGGAGGCGGAATGTTACAGGCCAGTGTACTTCGACTTAGGTCTAGGTTACAGAACACCAGTTGATCAAAAGTTCCGGAGCACTCTAATATGGCGTCTCTCATATTCATATCGTGGCTCTGGGACGTAAAACCACAACAATTACTATTAGGTTGTGGGAACCATAACATCGGCCAAAATGACCGATGTGCCAAGAAAATGTTCGCGGAGTATGGTAGCAACGTCCCAAAAGTCCTGTGCATTGTCAGGATCGCATGTGTAAAGCCATTTTCCAAGAAGCGGAAACAAGAAAGCACAACGACAAACATGTGCGCTATCTAATAGAAGATGAAATGTTCCATAGGATATGTGATCAAAGTGTTATTTTGGCGTCTATCATGCAATGTAATAAAAACTTGCCATTCAAGCTAGCAGTGTTTGCTACCTGATGGGAGGTGCGCAAGGAAGGGTATATTTCAATATATATACATGTACCTATAGCCAAGGGTTAAATGACACAATATTAGAGACCGGAGAGTGACATCAGTTGGATATTGCTTGCAGCCACCTTGTGCACTGCAGCAGCATTTTGTTTTGTAAATAACCAATCTGGCAATTAGGATTACACAACTCAAATAGCATATTGACTTTCGGTAGCAAATGGGGTTTGCAATGTTCGAGAGCGTCTTCAGAAACCGCCACTGCTATTTTTGCGACAAAGAAAGTCTCACGTGTACCATTTTTTCTAAGCTGAAATGAAAGTCTGCGAACTACAAAAAAACAAAAAACAAAAGCTATCTGTTTCAATCTTGATCCCTTTTATTCCTATATCTTTTTTGTGTCTGTTCTTTCCATCCCTTTCTCTCTCTCTCTGAAATCGTGCTTCCGCACATCCGAGTCGCCGCATTCCACGCCGTCCAAATCGGCGCAGAGCACGCACCCGGCACATGTGCTCTAGGAGCGAAGAAATGAAGAGGATAAAGAGAGCGTGGGCCCGCATGATGATGATAGTTGCCGCGAGCGGCGATCGGAGGTTTTACGAGCTCAAGCAGCTCCGCTGTCAAGAAACAAGAACAAGAACTGTGAGGGAAATAAGCTAAATAAATCTACAAGGGCTGTGAACAAGGCAGACTTCGCCTGCACGCAGACGCCGAGAGAGAGGTAACTGTAAGCAAAGACGCAAAGGAGGCCGTCAGAGAGCTTCAGTGGATCCACACGGGTGCCTACGCGCCACACGGGTGCCTACGAAGAGGGTGATAAGACACAACGCTCTACTGAGGAACGCGCTTGTAACAGCGGTGTTAGGAAGATACATTTCGTTGCTCTCTACGTATGATTTCCTCCAAAGCTATGCGTGTGCATAATTCTTGTCGTTCTTGACTCTTGACTCTTATCTGAATAATTAACGGGCACGTGAAAGCTGTGTTATGAAAGTACATATCGTTTCCTTCTACGTGTGGTTGCAGTTATGCGTGTGTATATGCTTCTTGTGCTTAACTCTCCTAGTCGCGCGTTATTAAGTATTCACGGAAGATAATTAGAGACGAACATCTGAATGATACATCTTCCTATTGTAAAACCTAATTGTTTAGGTTGCTTCTAGATGGCTTATAGGAATGTATCTATCTGCGAAGTCTTTTTGTGTTTCCTTTCGCAGCTGCCTTACCCTCATCTTTGGCTGATGGCATGATACGTAAACAACACGCGGAAGCCCTCTTGGACATTTCTTTCAGTACTTTCGAAGCGAGAGATGTTTGGGTCACAGGAACAATAACAAACAAATAAAATACAAAGACTTGTTTACAGACTCTACCTGTTTATGTACAAGTACAGTGTGCGCACATTGTGCGTTGTCGCCGGTGTGCGGTATCCCCCAAGTCTTTTCTCTCGTTAATGTCAAACGGTCGATGAGGGCGAACTAAGTGCCATATGCTGTTTTCCTGCGCTGTCTGTAGAACTAAAGAATGCATACAAGAATCAGGGCTCAATTGAGAGATCGCATGGCCGCAGTATGCCTTCAAGCAATAGGAAAGGACACGACGATGCATGCAAGCAAATCGGTCCCGAAAATGCACGCGGCGACAACAGACGACGATGCACCGCCGACAAGCCGAGACCATATGGTGATTCGCTCCTAAAAGAACAATATGACAGCACCCGTCGAAGCTAGTTCCATCTACATTAATTTTATAAATTTGCCGTCGTGCGGTGTGTGACCCGTAAGTTGTCTACAGACGCGTGTGCTTTTGTGATGCATCCATCCTGTGACTTCGATAGCAATGTGTTCGTCACTACAATGAACTGCTTGCAAGGTCCACTCTCAACTTTAAGATACAAGGGTTCGCAGGAATGGCTCTTCGTAAGCTTCGCATCTTCATAATAAGGACGAAACATACCTGATACTTTGTCATCATTGTGAGATGACACAAAGCGATAGCCGATTTCACCGTTTTGTTACTGTCGGGCAGGGGCGTAGCCAGAAATTTTTTTTTTTGGGGGGGGGGGGGGTCAACCATACTTTATGTATGTTCGTGCGTGCGTTTGTATGTGTGTGTATATATATGCATGCTAAACTGAAAAATTTCGGGGGGGGGGTTTGAACCCCCCAACCCCCCCCCCCCCCCATGGCTACGCCCCTGCTGTCGGGGCAGCGAGAATGTGGAATGCGCAAGTTTCGATCGAAGTGGGCGTTCGCTTCTGCATGGGCGCTGCCATATTACTTCGATATTAGCATTTGCCGTGGTTACCAAAAAAATAATTAAACGCATGGCACGTATATGCGAATCGTGATTAGCGTATTAGATATCGATTTGTTACAATACTCACGTGTCCGAGTAAGCAGCGCAAGAGCTTACCGGCTAAGATACCTGAGTGGCTAAAACTGAAGAAAGAACCAGTTTTACTATAAACACAATGTTTACATTCCCGAAGATATCGATATGGATGCTCAGATACTGAACACACTTATGGAAAGTAAGGACTACGAACTAGATAATTATTTGTGTGTGGAGTGTGAGAAGAGAGGGTGAGAAGTGCTATATGTTGTAAAATGCTGATCTCAATTATCTTTACAAGAAAAAATGGTAAATAAATCATCAAGAAATATTGGTATACATACGATTAGCCACCCAGTTTAGTCATGGGCAGAATCTTTCTGCTTCCCAAGAAACATATACGGTTTACCTAAAGCTGTCATCGAACTTAACAACCGTTCTTCGGAAAATGGTGCAACATTTGCCTTTTGGCGACCAATGTGAGAAAATATCCCCTTGAGGCGCAGTAACCACATATCTGGACGCAACTTGTTCTTGCCAGTTCTTTTACCTCGTTTCCATTAAAGGGCAAGCAACATTGAGCGCTAATATAATAATAATATCTGGGGTTTAACGTCCCAAAAGCACGATATGATTATGAGAGACGCCGTAGTGGAGGGCTCCGGAAATTTCGACCGCCTGGGGTTCTTTAACGTGCACCTAAATCTAAGTACACGGGGCTCAAACATTTTCGCCTCCATCGAAAATGCAGCCGCTGCGGCCGGGATTCGATCCCGCGACCTTCGGGTCAGCAGTCGAGCGCCATAACCACTAGACCACCGTGGCGGGGCAACATTGAGCGCTGAATAAATTGAACCTCCTGCAAAGTAAGTGCGTCTTCAGATACCTGAAATGCGTTGCTCATGACTGCAGCTGATGATCTTCCGGATGCGGCTACAATGTTCGACGTGTCGCCTGCCGTTCCGCGTCCGAGAGCCATTGTGAAAAGTATTATTTTTGTTTACTTGAAATTAGTACAGCCAAAGCTCATTAGGCATTCATTTTCATCATGAGGTTTCACACTTTCTTACGCGTAAAGGGGACACTACGAAGTTCACCAAAATAGATATTTACGTATAAGCTAATCATGTAAACTTTGCTGCTATTTCGGGAACATTACGCAAGCTTCTACAAGCCTCTAACGTCGCGAACGGCCTTCGCTTGTACTGATGACTGTGAGTGTGCTTTCCATGCCCTTAAACTTGCGTTAACATCACACCCGTCCTCCGTCACTTCGATGAGACTGCCCCCAATTTTCTTACACACAAATGCAAGTAGCCATGGAATCGGAGCTGTCCTTCTACAGCGCGATGACACTTCATTGGAGAGAGTTGTGGCATATGCCAGTTGCGCCCTAACACCTGCGGAGCAGAACTACTCGACAACAGAGCAGGATTGGCCGTACTAAAGTTTTGACCGTATCTTTATGACGCCATATCACTGTGATTAACGGCCATCACGCTTTACTCTGGATGTCCTCACTGAAAAATTTGTCTGCACGCCTCCGTCGCTGGATACTTCGCTAGCAAGAGTACACTTTTGACGTTGTGTACTATTCTGGCAAACAGCATCAAGATGCCGACCCTCTCTCTGGCTGCCCTTTGCCACAATCGTCTACAACCACGCACTCTCGCTGCTCCTCAGGTAAACTTGAGGCTTCATCTATGCTGACGTTATCGCCACTGGCAGTAGCTTCCAACCGCTGAGCTCAGTTCGCCATGTGTCAACGTGATGATCCCTATTGTAACCGCATCCTAAGCGGAACACCTCCTCCTATTGCTAGACTACGTCGTCAGCTAAAGCAGTTCAAGCTGGAAAACAATGTGCTGCATCGCTATACTTACAATACTGACGGACATCGGTGGGTGCCAGTACTTCCCCGTTCGCTGCCTTCACATGTTCTCGAAGCACTGCACGACAGCCCATCGCTGGCCACTTGCCGTTTCACGAGGCATGCAGCCGTTTTATGAGCCGTTTCTTCTGGTGTGGTCTTTCTACCTTTCTGGCAAACTATGTCGCTTCTGGCACACTGTGTGAACGCCGGACACGACCAATTTCACCTCCTACTGGCCTTTTCACCCATCCTATGTCGTGAACCACCATTTGCCATAATCGAAATATACCTGGTCAGGTCACTTCCCGTAACGCTAGCACGTCATCGGTGGACTGTGACTACGGTCGACCACCTCACACAGTACGCAGACACCGCCCTTCTACGCCCTAGTTCTGCGCCAGACGTTGCCGCCTTCGCTGTCGAAGCCATTGTGTTGCGTTATGGTGCACCTCACGTGCTGTTTAGTGACCACCGCAAGACCTTTTTGTCCAGAATTATTGAAGAAGTGGTGAAAAATTGTCGCACACGTCTTAAGACGAGATCAGCCTACCATCCTCAAACAAATTGTCTAACGGAGAAATTCCATCGGACAGTAACCACCATCATATCAATATACATCTGACAACACCACGATAACTAGTACACAATCTTGCCGACCATGACCTTAGCGCACAACACCGCTGTCCAACAAACTACCAGATATTCACTTTTTACCCAGTGTACGGTCGTGCGCCGACATTCGCCATCGACGCCTCTTCAATATAATGACGAAAAGCTATACAACACCAGTACACTTCGTCTCTAGTCTTGACGAATGTCGGCAATGCGCTCGCCTCAACACGGAGGCCAGTCAACCAGACCATAAGCAGCGTTATGACAGGTTTCGTCGCGTCGTCACCTTCTATCCTGGAGATCAAGTTCTTTGGATGCCTGTTCGTACTCCCGGATTGTGTGCCAAGTTTCAATCGCAGTATTTTGGACCCTACCTACTTCGCGAACAAACATCCCCAGTCAACTGCCATCTCACCCCCCTCGAGGTTTCTTCGGACAGTCGTATCGTGTATATATATATATATATATATATATATATATATATATATATATATATATATATATATATATATATATATACAGATATCGAAATACATACAGCATACATATACATATCTGCATACAGATATCGAAGTACATGAACTGGATGCCCACAATACAGATACTGAGATACATTTTCCTTTAACGTAACGGGATATTTCGGAGATACTTTTGCAATCAGACGAAAAACGTATTCCGGAATACAGTTACTGTGATACAGTTCCTCGAATACTGTTTTTATTATAAGAATGCTCAGAGTGCGCAAAGACATTTATTAGTGCAGCATAATGTTGTAGTTAAAGTTGCAACGCATTGAAACTTTCCGTTCATTTATTTATTTATAACAGTACCCTCAGTTCCATTGAGGCATTGCAGGGGGGAGTACACGGTACATAATTAGTAATAATGACATAACTACAAGTGCGAGCACCAATAAATCGCACTATTTCACAGCAACAGTAACAAGTATTGGACGCCGAAATTGACATACTTGGTGACAACAAAATGAGCTATGCTAGAAGGAGCACAGTTTAAGCAAATCACTGGAATCACTAACGAACACCAGTGAATTGAGAAAAGGCAAACATTTTTCATGCACATAAGGGCAGCTTTGGTGAGAATGTTAGTGTGTAGGCTTCTAAAAAAGGGCTGTCTTCTAGACAGCGTTGGTTCAGTCTCAGCACAAGACTCGCGAAAGAAAAAAAAAGTCTCTCTACTGCTGAAAGCGAGCAGAAATTCATGTTACAGTGAATAAATACCTCCTTCATAGCCGGATTGGACAATGGCGTGGTGATATCTCATCTCCGGTCATCCAGGTACTGAAACACTTCCGCCCTCACGTGGTTCGTTCTGACCGTTCAGAAGCCGAAGTCGGTCCCCTTCTTCGGATCCCTCAGTTGTCTGACCCGGTCGGCGCCGGGTCAGACGGCTGAGGATTCCGCTGCCCATATACGCCGGCCATAATTACCTGCGCGCAATGGAGCCCAAAATGTCAAACCTGCACAATTCAAACATTGGCTTCCTAAAATGACGTTCTTTGTGGGTTAGAAGGTGGGAACAGGCACAGCTGCTCAGAGCGCCCCATCAGAAGCTACAGCAAGCACTCCTCGCCTGGGCCGAAAGGGTCACTCTTCAAAAAGCTGTCACCACCACCGACGCTACCAGCACCTATTTCAGCAAGCCGCAGCAGGCGAAGTCGGTTAGGGTGGTGCGGTAACCTGGTACCACAAAAGACCGTTTCACGCTTTTCATCAATTAGGAACGCACCGTGATACGTTGGGGAGGTGGTTGAAACCGGGACAAAGATAGCCATTTTCTAGTCACTTCCGCCGCCACTACGGCAACTGCTTTTGGAAGTGTCGCCGCTTTGAGAAATGAACGCACGCGAAGCATTGCAAAGCCTCTGTTCCAAGGCGGGATCTGCGCGGGGGGTTTCGAAGTAATTTCTTGCCACCCGAAAAAATTAGACGTGCTGCACTGGCCATGAGAGACAGCGACTTTCGTCGGCAGCGGCCGACAACACTGCCGCCGTGATTCTGCCGTTGTCTGCGGCGTCGCGCGCTTTACCACATCGGTCACTTGGCACAAAAACAAATAGAAAAATACCGTCATACCCCCTTGGAAACACACGTCAACTCATTTCCGACAAAAAGAAAATGTAACGAGATACCCGTGTCCTGCATTGTATCGCGATACAAGCGATACATTGTGAAAGTATTTCACTACTGAAATACAAATACGTTTTTCAAATGTATCTCGATACAGAAATACAGATACTCAGAAATATCTCTAAAATACTATTGTGATACTTTTGTATCGCGATACTGCCCAGACCTGTGGGAAAACAAACAAAGGCGTGACGCAGATCGGCGACACATTATGGGAGGTGAAGTGCTGGCTGATGCGGTAAAGTGCTCGACGCCGCTCACGTTAGGATCACGAAGGCAGTATAGTCGGCCTCTTCCGACGAAAGTGGCTGTGTCTGAAGGATGGTGCAGTATACGTAATTTCTATCGGGAGTCCAGCAATTTCTCGACTTTCTGAGTTTTTTCTTAAGGCCAAACCGACGCTGCCTGAAAGACAACCATGACTAACAAACAAAGGGTCGAAGTGTGGCAATGGAATTGTCGCAGCATCCTCAACAAAAAATTGGCCGCGTATCTGCGTGCTTCGCTGCAAATGTCGTGTAGAGACGATAGAAGAGGCGCTGTGTGAGATATGGACGCCATCTGGCAATACGTCGGGAAACATGAGTGCTGTGTTGCGTGCTGGTAGTCCCGGCGCAGCAGCAGGCGAAAACCGGCGGTGACCAACGCGACCGGCGGGGACGCCAGCCAGCCCGAAAACGCGGTTTGGCGCGAAGCGCTCAAGCAGAGAAACGTCCGCACTCAACGAGTACTCTCCACACACTCTTTTATTTACGCGTCGCCTGGGTAAAACAGGAAAGCCAGAGCGGCGCCCACAACCGGCAGCCTGAAGGCCGCCCACAATACTGCTTTTTCATTTTTTAAATATTAAAAGTTTTTCAACACCAACCCATGGCATTCGTACAGTGCAATACAGAACCGAAACCGAAACACAACAATGAGCTCGTGCGAAGGACACGGAGGAAGGCAAATTTCAGCGCAGTCGCATTTTCAGCTTTGTTGAAACAGCGCTCACTAGACGACCGAGGTATATGTAAACTGGTAGCGTAACTTCCGTAGAAGCCCACGTGTCAAGCCGGTGGGTAGTTGTTGCAATAGTCGCCATCTATGTGAGGAGGGGACAAACAGAATTAAAAAAACGAAAAAGATGACGTCACAACCGGAAGCGGAAATGACGTCACGTTTTAACGCGATGGGCGCGAAATTATGAAATTTTTTGATAGGGCGCTGCTTCTTACTTTTTTTTATAGCTGCATGTTCTTTTTCTTATCACTATGACGGCTCCATAATGGAAGCCTGCAAGATAACGGGAAGACGAAAAAGACAGATTTGATAAATAAGGTGTATTTTATTGGCGAAATATTGCAGTTGAGCAGGATATTACCCCAAAATATATAACACAGAAATCAGAAGTAGCATAGCAAGTCAACGTGCACACTGTGATGCTGTAATGCGGGCCCAGGATCCGAAATAATTCAACCGGCAGTCAGGTGATTCTGTACACACAACACAGACTTTAACACAACCGATAGCTCTGACGATTCACACACAACACACTACAGCATTCCTTATTCACATCCTAAACGTCCTACGCGCCTCGCACACAAACTGTCCTACTCGCCGTTATGAACTGTTGCAGCTGCGGCGAGGTCGGTCGTCACTGGTACTCCTTGGGCAGTCAACAGTCACGCTGCCTTGACCGTGGTGAGGTGGTAGTGGTGGTGATGATGGCACTGCAGGCCGGTAGATCACCAGGCCACTGCAGCGCAGGTTAGCTGCCCGTCGCCAACATGAGCCGCGGCCACCTCGTGACACCACTCGGGCCCCAGGACCTCAGGCCAGGAACAGACTAGGCTACCGGTCTCTGTGTCAGCACCGGGCACAGAGCGGGAATCAGGCTCACCAGGTCCACATGGCTGCCGGACGCCTGGTTAAGCCATGTCGCGACCCGAACCGCCGACCAGCGGCTGCCGTTCCAACCGTGTAGCGCTCCAACTCCTCGAGCCGCACGCCCCGCTCGCGCTTCCTTTTCGTCGTCTTCCCCTCCAAGGCGTACCGCAGAGCAGAACTGTCGTTCCCTCTTCGCCCCGTCACGGGCCACACAATCCACATCATCACACACACAAACCTTGCACACGTGTTGCTCTTGCATCGTAGACAGCGCAGCGTTTCTTCGCGTAGCGTGGCGGACTCATCGTCCCGAAGGGCGACAGCACGCCGGCCGTGCGCTGGCAAAACACAGTCACTGAAACGGTTCCCGATGGCTGCGATGGGCTATATTACCTTCTGCCAAGTACCACGACTAGAAAACAACGGTTATGCGAGGAAATATCTACGGACGACAGGCACAAACCTATTGCGCAAAAACGAGCGACGCCATTTGCATCTCAAAATGCGCAAAACCGTTGGCCCATGTTACCAGACTGCCTGCATGTGCCCGCTGTTTCTGAAAATAAACGAAAAAAAATTGGCCACTCAACCACATTCCCAAGACTAAAGTTTGATTAAAGTAATCTACTAATTTAATTCGTGACAAATAAATTTAAAACTAATGAAAATAAACGCTTAATTAATTTTTTGTTTTCATTATTTGTCCCCCCCTCACCTAGTAGCGCTTTAAAGGAGTACTGACACGATTTTGAAGTGCAGCAAAACGGACGTTTTTGTTTTCCTTGGCATATAGTGTTAACGCTCTCCCCACACCGCATCCAGGAAACACGTATAAATATTTAAGTTTGATTTTAAAGTTTTCATCTCCCAGCATCTGCAAGGCAGCTTCACCGCATGGAGAGCCCTATGACGTTTCAAGTCGGCTCACTTGGTTTGCGAAATCTGGGTTCTGCATGCAGCCTAAATCACAGAAATTGCTGTCGGAGGCACTGGACGACAGTTCACTCATCATGAACCACGTTCGACTGACAGCAAAGAACAGCAGGTGCATATTTCGTGAGTTGCAGTCTGCCCGTGACGTCACGGGCAGACTTGACACGTCACTATGAAGCCACCCTCTCGAAACGGAAACCGAAACTGCTGGTTGAAAGAAGCGGTATTAAAAATATATGCAATGCATCATGCATCGGTATTAAAAATATATGCAATGCAGGCACAGGACAGGCAGCGCCTGTCCTGTGCCTTCTTTTACTTCGTCGTCGTCTAGTGAGCGCTGTTTCAACAAAGATGAACGCATACCAACTCGCTCAAGCTTCCATTCTTATGCATTTTCAGCGCACCTTAAGAAATTAGGGTCCTTAAAATTACGTATGTATGCATTTTCTATTAAAGGAACACGCCACCTAATACTTACCTAGTGATGTTGCACCTCAGATATGCATGATATTTACTTTTTGATCGACAACGTTCACAAGTATGAACAGCCGTACCGGTTCAAAACGGCTGGCCCTTGGGCAAGTGGTTCAACTTTGGCCGAGTGGCTGAATCGAGGGACGTGCCGACAAACAGAAAGACAGACAGACAGAAAGACAGACCAAAATTTCTGCGTTTAAGTTCCCCAAGAAAGACTATCGTCTTTAAAAGGATACGCTACAACAATTGTTAAGGACGATTGGGGACCAACCAAACGTCATTATGCTGCAGGAAACCCTAACGAAGAAAAAAAAATTGGCCGCTTATCTGCGTGCTTCGCTGCAAATGTCGTCTAAAGACGATAGAAGAGGCGCTGCGTGAGATATGGATGCCATCTGGCAATACGTCGGGAAACATGAGTGCTGTGTTGCGGGCTGGTAGTCCCGGCGCAGTGGCAGGCGAAGAGCGGCGGTGACCAACGCGACCGGCGGGGACGCCAGCCAGCCCGAACACGCGGCTTGACGCGAAGCGCTGAAGCAGAAGAAACGTCCGCACTTAACGAGTTTCTCTCCACACACTCTTATATTTACACGTCGCCTCGGTAAAACAGGAATGCCTGAGCGGCGCCCCATGGTATTCGTACATAGAATTACTGTATATGCTACCTTTAGGTAGCATATGCATTAGCTCTTTTCGTACAGTGCAGTGCAGAACCGAAACCGAAACACAACAATGAGCTCGTGCAGAGGGCACGGAGGAAGGCAAGTTCCAGCGCAGTCGCATTTTCAGCGCAGCTTAAGAAACTAGTGTCTTTAGAATTACGTATGTATGTATTTTCTATTAAAGGAACACACCATCTAATACTTACCTAGTGATGTTGCGCCTCAGATGTGCGTAATGTTTGCTTTTTGATCGACAGTGTACACAAGTATGAACCTAGTCCGCCGTTCAAGATGGCTAGCCCTTGGGCAAGTGGTTCAACTTTGGCCGAACGGCTGAATCGAGTGATGTGCCGGAAAAGAGAAAGAGAGACAGAAAGACAGACCAAAATTTCTCCGTTTAAGTATCCCAAGAAATAAACTTTACCGGGTACAAAACGGTGGGTAAAATAGAAGACAATGGCGGCAGGGGAGTCGTAACCCTCACAGACAATAAGTTACCGTTCGTAGAACACGATTTAAAATTGGGAACAAGTAAGATCGAGTACGTTTTCACCGAAATCATACTCAAGAGACAGAGTGGTAAGGCAAATAGCATTTTCTGCCTGAACGTTTACAGCAGTCCAAAAGACAAAAAAAACAGCTTTAGAGCGATTTTCAATAAAACGAAAAAACTAGCGAGCAATTCCCCACTCGTCATCGGTGGGAACTTAACGCGGCACATCACACGTGGGTGTATACGTGGTATATGAAGACGGGCGAAGACCTGTGGAACCTAGCGGTAGACTTGGGGTTATGGCTGATTACAGATCCGGCATACCCCACGTGCTGCGGAACGTCCTCTTGCCGAGACACTACACCCGATCTGACCTTCGCACACAATGCCGCAGAGGCTACGTGGGAAAACTCGGGCATGGACCTGGGTAGCGCCCATTACATCGTACGGATAGGAATAGATGCCCCGAGAGAGAAAAGGTCCGATTGGGACCTTTTCAGAAAGATCAGAGCGAAAAGGAGGGATCACGACGAGATGGACGCGATATCTTACAAGAGTTGGAATGAACAACTCGGACAAATCTCAAGAAAGCCACGGAGAAGATCAAAGTGAACGAGGAAATAGAAAGCATGGACAGTAAACTAGCACACATGATAGAAGCCAAGCAATCCATCCTCAAAAGATGGAAAACGCAGAGGCTTAACAGAAGGCTAAGAAAGAAAGTAGCGGAACTAAACATACAAATCGAAGAACACTCTAAAGCACTAGCAAGACAGCAGTGGGACGAGGTATGTAATATTGCGGAAAGTAAGATCAAACGCGGAGGTAGCTGGAATCTGTTCAGGCATCTGTTAAAAGATGGCGATACCAAATCCGGCAAACGCACGATGATCAGTAAAGATAAGCGAGAAAGGGAACGAGAAAGGATTTGGGGGGGTGGGTTTCGCGATATACGCGGAAGACGTAACCATCTGGAGTGTTCAAGGAAGCATGGGAGAAACCGAGACGAGAATTCAGGATTGCGTTCGAGTGTTTGAGAACACCCTAAGCGGAATGGGTTTGAGGTGTTCGGCTGCGAAGTCGGAGTTACTAATGTTAAAGCGAGGTAGGGGTAGAAGGCCCAAAAGGTGCGGCTCCGATAACGAAACCAAGATAGCACTAAAATGCCAAGACGGATCCTAAATAGGTCAAGTCGAGGAGCTCAAAATACTGGGCTTACGACAAGGGTTGTAACTGTACTACCATACAGAAAATCTCGGAACCAACGGCACAGGTCGTCAGATTTTTAAAGCGAATAAACAACAGACACAGAGGCACAGGAGATGACAGCGCGCGACGGCTGGTCCACTCCTACGCCCTTTGCCGCTTTAGATATGTGGGAGGTCTAGTAAACTGGACGGTCACGGACCGCAACCAGTTAAACGCTTTACTCAGAAAGCTAACGAAGTCCACCCTCGGGTTGCCCATTAGCACGCCGAACAAGAAACTAGCAGATCTAGGAGTCCATAACACCATGGTGAAGATTCCGGAGGCACGACGGGTAACGCAACTGGCTAGAATAAACACGACACGCGCGGGTATTAAAATATTCGCTGCAATATGACTAGACCCAAATAGAATGCGTGAGCCGGAGGAGGTAATCGCAAGCAGAGAGATGCGATCAGAACCACCCCTCTCCCAAGGAACATGCATCCAGTACATAACGTAAAGGCAGGGGAGTAGGCCCTCCTTAAAGGAGTACTGACACGATTTTGAAGTGCAGCAAAACGGACGTTTTTGGTTTCCTTGGCATGTAGTGTTAACGCTCTCCCCACACCGCATCCGGGAAACACGTATAAATATTTAAGTTTGATTTTAAAGTTTTCATCTCCCAGCATCTGCAACGCAGCTTCACTGCATGGAGAGCCCTATGACGTTTCAAGTCACCTCACTTGGTTTGCGAAGTCTGGGTTCTGCATGCAGCCTACATCACAGAAATCGCTGTCGGAGGCACTGGACGACAGTTCACTCATCATGAACCACGTTCGACTGACAGCAAAGGACAGCAGGTGCATATTTCGTGGGTTGCAGTCTGCCCGTGACGTCACGGGCAGACTTGACATGTCACTATGAAGCCGCCCTCTCGAAACCGAAACCGAAACTGCTGGTTGAAAGAAGCGGCATTAAAAATATATGCAGTGCATCCCCCGGCACCACGACAATCTTTTTAGGGTTCTCGACACCCGTGCTTTCATTTAAAGCAACAAACCGAAAAATTTTTAAATTCATGTCAGTACTCCTTTAAAGAAATCGAGAGCGTGGGCAGGCTGCAATTGTTGACGTGGCATGGGTCAGAGGTAGAAAAGTATACACGGCAGTAGTCGTAGACAACAAAGGAGAGGTGCGGGACGCGATAACCTTACTCAGTAAGCAGTCGTTTCTCGCAGAACAGGCCGCGATAGCCCTGGCGGTCAGGAGTAACAAATGGACCCACGTATACAGTGACTCGAAAACGGCGGTGAAAAGCTTTGAGAAAGGCCTAGTAGCCAAATGCGTAAGAAAGATCTTAGGAGAAGGGGAAATCCCAGAAACAGCCATCCGATGGATTCCTGCGCATATGGGACAAGTAGACGAAACCCGAGTGAATCTCAACTAGGTCGCCAACGACCGGGCACAAGGACTGAAATGCCGTGCCGGTCAAACTCGAGGTGACGTCCATGACCATTCGGGGGACACAAAAGTTTCACTGCTGTCATACAACGAAATTACAAAGCACTACTACATGGAGCGTAGGCATTTTCCGTTGCCACACCTAAAATTAAATACACCACAGGCGGTCAGTCTGCGGTTACTGCAGACGGGTACCTACCCGACACCGTACAACGTGAATAAAATGTATCAGGAGCTGGAATTAAGGACAGCGTGCGATGTATGTAATGGCGTCATGGAATTCAGACACGTGATGGTGGGATGCCCCGCCTCTCTGGTGCCGACGTGGACGCTGCTCGCCTCGGCCTAAAAAAGCCGAGCTTCAGGATGTTTTCTATAAAGTTATTCAATCAATCAATGAATCTTTTCTTCACTAACTAGTGCTAGTTAGTGATTCGAAAGATATGCTAGACCTGCCAGTTTCAATGCACTGTAACGTTATCACTAATATTATGCTTCACCTATCATAGTGTTTTCAGTGAATCAGCATACCTGAAATACAAATAGCTTTCTAGTATGCGTATTTTTTACGCGTATTCCTTTATCTATATTCCGGGTTACTTTTTTCGTCTATAGGAAAGGTATCTCCGAAACATCTCTTTACTCCAAAGGCAAATGTGTCTCAGTATCTGCACTTTAGGCTTCCAACACATCTATATTGATATCTGCATTCCGAAATGCTTTTCCTAGCATTTGTGCGCAGCCCTGTCGAAAAAACACTGAAGTGCTCTTACGCCATTTCGAGCAATTTTTAAATTCGACTTAACTCTATTTTTAAAAGCTTCCGACCTAACAAATTAATTACAACAAAGTAAGGCCGGTACCCACAAAGTAAGGCTGCTACCCGTATGTTTGAATGTCTTCTTCCCGCTTTAACAAGGCACCTTTACAAATATTTTCCCGAAATATATTATTGAAAAAGCCGTTAGATCTTTATTCTAATTTTGACGCAGATGGGCTTCACTTCAAACGCGTGCACTAACGAAAGGTAGAAGGCAATCTGGCGCTGTGAGTACTGAACCACCATGCAAATGATGAGACGTAACGGTTTCCGAACGGATATTGTTAAATAGCGAAGTCTCTAAAAGTCTTTTCTACATGTTCACACTTGTTCAGCCCGGATGAGCTATATCCTGCCGCGTGGCGAGTGGTGTTCTCGGTCGTGGGTGTTGGGGTGTGGCCCAAAGAACCTAAGCGGTGTCTTTGTTATTGAAAGTACCCACCGCAGCTGAGGCTGCCTGTTTAGACAACCACACAATAACACCCATCGATATTTCTAACAACGTCACTTTATCTCGTCTAAATAGTCTAAATCTATCCAATACCTGTGG
Source organism: Rhipicephalus sanguineus (assembly GCF_013339695.2). Classification (NCBI taxonomy): domain Eukaryota; kingdom Metazoa; phylum Arthropoda; class Arachnida; order Ixodida; family Ixodidae; genus Rhipicephalus; species Rhipicephalus sanguineus. The sequence continues at coordinate 106,745,729 of NC_051186.1, forward strand.
CATCCGTGATATTAACTCCAAGGTGCTGTATAGCACCGTCAGGACTTCTGGCAAAATATTACATCACATCTTCAACTGCCGCTAACTTCGGGAGTGATAAAAATAACATGGTTGGTCGCTCCGTCACCGGAATATGTACAACACGAAAGTTGAAGGTGTCCTCATAAATATATTTCAGTGTTTTATACATTGACGCACGAGAGATTGGACTATGTCTGTTGATGTTTGGCAGCCATAACACCATTTGATGTGGACGTACTGAGTTGCCGCCTTGCGGCGCGTCTGCATCCCGACCTTCTATTGCATGAATTACGAGAAAGTCATTTGAAAAACATTTCACCATCTACCACAAAAGGGAACCATGTGGAAATGCGAAGGAGCGCATTGGTCGACTTAAAGTTCCATTAATCACGGGCACCTTGCGTCCTTGGATGTGGAGCACACCATGAATGCACTGTAGTAGCTGTTGCTGTTACTTGTCCCGGACTCTTGTTGGAGCACGCCACGCGGGTTCATCGCGCGTCTGCAGAATCTCGTTCCTTGACGCCATCACGTGATTGCTGAGAGAGTGTAAGGGGGAGAGGCCACAGCGCCTTACCCAGCCCCTTACTCAGTCCCGAATGCGCTACCGTGTGCCAGCACACGTGGCTTTGTCTGCGTTACGCCAAGCTAAGGCAGCATACGGCAGTTCGGGCCCCTAAAGTGCTCTGCAGGTATCATCATCAAGGCTATCGAAGAACAAGACGAAGAAGACTTCTCGTTGGCGCGAGCGCGCTCAAGATGTTATAGATGCCTATGGTAGGTTTTATAAAGCGGATGGTCGTCAATGTAACTACGGACAAAGCCCAGTGCAAAAGCTGTTTCGCATCTAAAAACTAAAATTACTTATACGAAAGGCACGATGCTTGCCATAGGACTGCCACCGCGTGCTCCAACGGACCTCTTGCTTCGCATGGGTGTTCACAACACATGGGAAGAACTCCCCAAAACACACCTCGTCAGCCAGGTCGCACGACTCAATCTCTCACCCACTGGCCGAGCAGTCCTCCGACGCATAGGATACACAACCGTCTCAGATCCCGGCGACGAACAAAAGGGCAAGGTACCTTCTCTGCTTCGAGAATGTCAAGTTCAGCGGATCCCCAATACATGCATCCAGAACATCACCGAGGAAGGCTGCTCGCCAGGGTAAACAACGTCAGGAGCAACCACCGCAATGACCCGCAGGCATGATACGTGGGCGCTGCCAAGTATCCCGGACGTAGCGCCTTCACGATTTGCGTCACAGACCACAAGGGGACGGCACTGGCGACTGCGACTATTCTGCCCAAATGCGCGGATACAGCCGAAGAGGCTGCCATAGCACTCCCCACCCAAACGAGCGAGGATCGCTTAGTGGTCTTTACCTACCCCCAAACAGCGGAACGCAACTACCTGAAAGGAAGGATCTCCACAAGACCGATAAAGATACTGAAACGCATCGACACCCCCCCTTACACCTGCATTGTCTGGGTTCCGAGTCACGAGGGCCGCGAGGGGATGAAGCGGCACACGCCGCGACCCGCGAATGCATCAACCGGGGTTCCCCACACAAAATTCAAGGCACCTCCCACACCAGAGCCCCCGCAGAAGCAAGCGAAGCAGTACCCTTAACATACCATGAATTGCTGCAACACTATCACCTTGAGCGGAGGTTCTGCCCTCCCCCCCCCATCCCAAACTTTCAACAGACGAACAGACTACAGACGACTTCAAAGCAACACATTTACGCGCGGCGTTCTATTGCATCACCTAAAACCAACGTCATACGACTACATCTGCCTACACTGCAATGTGGCAGACACCATAGCACACCTTCTGCTGCAATGCAAAGGCAGCAACCCAACCATAGAAGCAGCAGCTACAGATGCAGACATAAACCTCGTTAGTGAAGCTTGGGAGGCTGCGCTGCGATCTCCAAGCCGCATGTGGTCGACCAGCAGGGTTGCCAATGGTGGCTACTTTTCGCCAAATTGGCGAATTTGAGAGGCCCGTGGCGACCTAAAATTATGAATGGCGACATGGCGAATTATTGGCGATTTTCACCTTAGGTCTCCACTGAGTTATGCATCCTAAGCTCAGTGCCTTCCCAACAAATGAGCGGCACTATTCTCTGTATTTTTCTGGGTTTTGAGGTGCACATTGCGCGCCGTTCTGTATGTCCGTCCTGTAACTCGTGTGTATCTCCTCAATTCATCTAGATGCTTCTAACTCAATTCATCTAGATTCATCTAGGTGCTTCAGAGCTTCGCTAAAGTTTCGCTTCTGAAGCGGCTAGATGACGGGTTGGTCGTGTGTTCCGGCCATTTGTTCCGCCAAAGCTCCAACTATTCTGAATAGCTTGGCGGCCTATTCACCGCTGCAGTATCCCCTAATCGAGCTCGTATAGCGAAGATGGGCGGATACGCGGGTGTTCGTGCAAAAAAAGATATTTATTCAGGCATTTTCCACTGTTTTCTGTGAGCGTGTGCAATGAAAACAATTGCTATATAACATTTTACAATGTCTACCTGTTCAATTATAACGCACTGGATTGACGCGGGTAGATATAAGTGATTATATGTGAAAGGGACAGTGGCGTCCGGTATCATATTAGTTCACACTGAAATGTATAAGACTCACTAATGAACGATACCTGTAAGAATTCTGTCTTACTACTTTCAATAAACATATTAATCCTTTTTTTTCATATAACGGGATATAAAACTGTCTACAAACAACGCCTTCGCGGTTTTCGCCCAAGGTTTACCACACTTTTACCTTTGAAACGAGCGGACAGGGATGGAAGGATATCATGAGCGTTTTATGCTTTCATACTTGCGCCTCCGCGCACATCTTGCAGCTAGTCGGAGAACCAGGTGCACCAAGCACTCCCATTGTGAAGGGGCGATGCGCCTTGCATTGAGAAATGTCAATATACTTTAAGGGCTTTGAATGGCATTGTATTCTATGGGGCTATACATCAGTGGAAGTTCTTATTACTAGGATATGCCGCACATATCTAGAATGGCGACCTTTTTGTCGAAATGTGTAAAAAAATGGCGACTTTTGGCCACTTTCTGCTCGTTGTTTGGCGACATTTACTCGAAAGTCACTGGCAACCCTGTGGACCAGCGCCAACTCGTCGCGCGGACCCGGCAGGCGGTCCAGGCCAGAGGGTTCTCTCTGGCCTGGACCCAATAAACGTTCTCTCTCTCTCAACTTTTATGATAAAATAAAGGAAGAAGAACATGTGCAAAGCTTTTCGGTTTTATTAAGACTGTTTTAGTGAAGATGCATGTCTGTGCCAAATACGGCACACCATTCCGGCGATATTGCTGCCACGGTTGAAAAACAAAATCTTACCGAGTGTGGCCTTGTTAGCGTGATGTATGGAATAAAAGAAAACAATTGTTTCCTGCGATCAAACATAACTGTACATTTCCCTTATTGCATCTGACCGCCGACTTCAATGTGCAACATCGCTGCTTACACGTTTGCCTGTACTTAGCGAGGTGGTGTCTCGCTATAGATTCCTGCCCGAATTACCAACCACTGCCTTGAGCCAGCTTGCGTTTCAGAGCATCGATTGCCCAGTAAATTGAAACAGCTAAATGTCGATGTGAATTAGACAGACCACAGATAGTTTTGCATGTACCTAAACTAATTATGCAAAAAAACATCGCCGGGTCCTGTTGCTGGCACCTGAAACTTTTCTGAAGGCTCTCAAAAGCTACTACGCAAATATAACTCCTGCACAACAGGGTTGTACTGCACGATTTCATAGGATGCGGTTTGTTTATATTTGTGTTTTGCAGCGCAACGGATATGGCAGCTTATTGCGCATTTCGTCACCGGAATGCATATTGTGCCAAATTTCGGTCATAAGCGATTTCTGGTTGTATACTATTCTGCGAAAAACAATTTATTAAAGTAACAACAACCAATGTTTTTAGGAACACAATTTATGCCAAGATAACTTTTTCATGGTTCTGTAGTGAAAAAATAGTTGCGATATTAAACTAGCAATCCCTGTTGTTCGCAGGCCGAACTCTTACGTGCAGTGTGATATCTTTTTCCCCTCTGTTTTTGGTACTCATCCAGGGATAAGAGCACTTTTATTTTGTTAATGCACATAGCTATGGATATTATTCTGGCAGTGCCAAATTCTCAAATGGGTCTCTTGCACCCGCAATAAAAAAAATTTTTAATCGGTATCGTCGAAACATGGGTACTCCATTTAAGGCAGGGTTAAACGCGTAATCATTTGAGGATATATTCGGGAGGGCATGCGCTCTATAGCAGGTGGTGCCAGTGCACTCGACGAAGTAGGCGGCTGAGAAACACCGTTAGTCCATGTGGAAGCGGCCCTACCCTGACGAGGCTTCGTCACACACTGACGCGAAAACAAGAACCGCGCAACTGTGTCGTCACAAAATTCAATCACCGTGGACGCCACATTTCAACGGCCATTGAGATCTCTACAATATTGCAGGAAGAGCCTCCAGCGCGCTCAGACTACAGGAACGCTCGCAGTCGGTACTCATTTGTGTAACGATGCATTACTCATGGCCTCCGAGATTGGATCCGGGAACGCACTGTTGTAAGTGTTGCTGAGGCCGTTCCGTTCGCACGAGGAGAGCGTAATCAGAGAAAGCGGTTGACAGGCATAATATTGTTGGTTATTGGACGCTGAGTTTGGGTTAAGCTCACCATCCCGCATAATGTTAGAGTTAACAAAAACATCACAACACGCCCGGGCATGAAACGCAACGGGAAATGCGACGCGCGCCCTGTCTCTCCTCTAGTCTGGCCTTGATTTCATCACAGTTCGAGCACAGAACGCAGTGTGACAGCCAGACAACGACAGCAGAGCTCTATTTTAATATGAATGTGTGCTACGAGCGAAGCTTGGGCTAAAGCCGCCACGTAGCTCTGTGTTTATGCCTTGACAAAATTATACCGTAGCTTCCATGATAACCGTAGCCTCTGCGGCAATGGCGACGCGAGCAGCCGGTGCCGATCGCGGTGGATACGAGAACACTACATTTGCAAACGCGCCGAATGGGACGGCCGTAGCAATGGTGCAAGGGCACGTTGCCGGAGCTAGTCGCAGAGGCCACGCATCACTTCACTCTTCCGCTCCCGGAGGCCGACACCTCCCCGCGAACCAAGAATACTGCCATAAAAAAGTGAGAGATAAAAGGTGCGCTTTTGAAGCCTCCTGCACGTGGGACTGTGGTACTGTGGTTAAAGGTCCATCCTATCGTCGCAGGCCGGGCCGATACCAAGCATGTCGACGGGCAACCTAGTCCGGGCTCTCTATGACGAACGCAGCGACCACACGGGCTCGTTGAATCGAGGCCTGGCGAGCCTCGGGAGGCCCATGGGAGAGATCATCGTCCCACAGCTATTTGGTGCGGAAGGCGCACATTATGTCTGGGAGAGGAGGGAATAATTTTGTGCGCACTCCCCCGTGACATGGAACGAAGGCAAGTGTCTGCGGGGAGAGGAGCTTGGGGAAAGTATGCCCTTGAAGTTGTGGAGGAAGAAGTGGCAGAGTGCCACCTCTTCCTGTCGTGAGAACGACGATGGAGGTGGGTATATAGTGTGTCTAGCCTCGGTGTAACGAAAGAAGGGAAATTTGAAGTGTCTGTTTTAGATGCGAAGTATCTTAAGGCCGAGCTCAATCCGGTGGTGGTGGTGTGCGGCGTGACCACCCTTACTGCGCATGCGCATACCCACCTCCTCTCCACTCACCATCTTCCCTTCCCCTCTCAACTTTCCCTCTCCCCTTCCCCTCTCTCCAGCCCCTCTCCACTTCCCCTCTCCACTCTCCCTCAGAAACGCGGGCTAGACATGCCGAAATTCTCTCCTGCGCAACGCCGCGATGAGCTCGAGCGCATGCGCGTCCCCTTCTCTGCGCCTCCCCTTCTCTCTCCTCTCCTACGCCGCCCCCCTCTCGCCCGCCTGTCGATCGCGTTCTCCGCTCGCCCTGTGAGAATTAACGGCCAGGCTAGATGGAAGATACGACGCGCGTAGCGTCCCTCTTCACGTTCCACGACGCGAGGTCGGTAGCATGCCCATCGAACGTCAACGGAACGCGATCGTGCAAGTGCTCCGGCTTCGCATCGCCTCGTGGTCCCCTTTAGCAGGAGATGGTGTATTTTTTAGGGGCGAAGCTCCTTAAGGCGGCCCCCGTTCTTCCCTCGTAGTCGTCATCGTCGTAGTAGTCCGTAACAAGTATTACGCTTTGACCTCCAAGGTGGTGCCGGTGGGAGATTTCTCCTGTGCGTTGTTGGGCAGAATTCACGGAAGATTCACGGTTTACCGATGAACCTCCGCAGCTTCGTCCACTCATCATCATTCACTCCGTGGATATGCTGTGATTTTTTTGTGTGTGTAGCGGCCGTGGTAATGTTCTGGCACGTTCGAGCACTCATTATGCTCATTTATTCGACCGCATCCAAGTAAACGTTAATGCGCCACTGGCTCATGATACCGCCACTCTCATTAATGTCTCAACTTTCATGCCCGTCCCGCAGAAAGAGGCAGTACACCACAGAGAACGCCGACAAAACGCCCACGGCCGCTACATAAAAAAAAGGTAGCGGCCGTGCAACGCCGCTCGCGTGCTCGGGCTGGCTCGGGCACGTCATGCGCACCTGACCATGCATGCGCATGACGTGCTCATGCGTATATGTCAAGTGAAGAGGGCAGGGAAGGGATTTGGCTTGCTAAGGCTACACGGGGCGTGTGGCAAGGGCTTGAAACTCGCCTCCTCGCATCATGAATTCGCGCCGCTACAAATTATTTTTTTAGGGGCGAAGCTCCTTAAGGCGGCACCCGTTCGTCCCTCGTAGTCGTCGTAGTCGTAGTAGTCCGTAACCAGTCTTACGCTTTGACCTCCAAGGTGGTGCCGGTGGGAGATTTTTCCTCTGCGTTGTTAAGAATAAAAAATTCGCAGCGTGCGCGTTAACTAAAAGCCGAATTCTTCTGTATCTCATTCCCCATTAGCAGCCATTGGCATGTTCCAGTAGGAAACGTTAGTAGAAGTAGAAGTGTAAGTGTTAGCTAAAAGCCGACTTCTTCTGTCTCTCATTCCCATTAGCAGCCATTGTTTACCTCCAAGGTAGTGCCTGGTGAGATTTCTCCTGTGCGTGATTAAACAATAAAAATTTTGTTCAAAACGCCGTTGATTGACGAAATAAACCAACGAAAGACGCCAGATGTTTTGTAAAAGCAGAACGAAAGAACGCCAGATGTTTTTAGGGGCGAAGCTCCTTAAGGCGGCACCCGTTCGTCCCTCGTAGTCGTAGTCGTAGTCCGTAACCAGTCTTACGCTTTGACCTCCAAGGTGGTGCCGGTGGGAGATTTTTCCTGTGCGTTGTTGAACAATAAAAAATTCGCAGCGGTAGCTAAAAGCCGACTTCTTCTGTCTCTCATTCCCATTAGCAGCCATTCTTTACCTCCAAGGTAGTGCCTGGTGAGATTTCTCCTGTGCGTGATTAAACAATAAAAATTTTGTTCAAAACGCCGTTTATTGATGAAATAAACCAACGAAAGACGCCAGATGTTTTGTAAAAGCAAAACAGAAGAACGCCAGATGTTTCTAAAGCAAAAGGAAAAGACGCCAGCTGCTTAGCGAAAGACGCCAGATGTTTTCTAAAGCAATGGTTTTCTAAACAATGAAAATTCGCAGCGTACATGTAAAATTAAAGTGAGCTGCAAGTCGTCATAACTCATCGAACCTTTAGTATAAACGCGCCCTATCTCACGTCGGTGATGATGTACTGGGCAGAATTCACGGAAGATTCACGGTTTACCGATGAACCTCCGCAGCTTCGCCCACTCATCATCATTCACTCCGTGGATATGCTGTGATTTTTTTTCTTAAAGTGTAGTAGTAGTAGATGTATGTAGCCACCTCGCCCGATCGTCAACGGGCGAGGTGGACCGGCAACGGCGCGAGGACGCTGCCGTACGAGAGTTAAATCACACTAAAAGACATACTTTGCGGGCGATACACTCTAGTGAGCTTTCAACTTTTCGTCTTAATGTACATGATAAAGAAATTATTTCTACGAAAAACGCAAGGCACACCTTGAGCAATATATTTGCTTTTGGGATGCTAAATGGAACCATGAGGCGATGCGAAGCCGGAGCACTTGCACGATCGCGTTCCGTTGGCTTTCGTTGGGCATGCTACCGACCTCGCGTCGTGGAACGCGCGTCCTGTCTTCCCTCTAGCCTTGCCTTTAATTCGCACAGGGCGAGCGGGGAATGCGGTCGCTCTTGGCGCTCTTTCGCTCGGGAGCGGACTTCTTCCTTGCATTTCACACTCTTTATATTATGTACTGGGCGCATTTCACGGAAGAGGTTCACGGTTTACAGATGATTCCCTCCGTAGCTTCGCCCCACTCATCATCATTCACCCCGTGGATATGCTGTGATTTTTTTCTTTATAGACACAACATTATGTAGAACCATGTAAAGCTGCTATGGGGGCTAGCTATGATGCTATTATGATGTAACAGTCAAGAACATTGAGTGGACGAATAGATAACTTGCCCCGGCAGGAACCACTTTACCAGGGACGTTAACTTTTCGTCCATTTTATATTGTTCACTAGTACATCATAATTACTACAAAAACATATCGTATACTTTCCTTGGCTTTCTTGTCTGTTAGTTCTAATCAATGTTGTATGGAGCGTTAATTTAGTATCGTTCCTGTGTCTCGGTTTGTGAGTGGCGGGCCGACTAAGTCAGGACTATAGGCCCCGCCATGCCGGGTTGATCGATGGCTAATTTCTCAAGCGACCGCATGAGCGCGCCCATAAGCACGAACTTTAAGAATTTTAAGGCGAAAGCCTTAGATGCCTCATCAAATGCGAAAATTTACCGTCAGGTGTCGTCGGTGTGCCACGTCGGGGGTGTTAACACGAGTGGTGCTAAGGTCGTCATCAGGTTAGGACGTCCCCATATGACGTCAAGTGACGGGATGATGATGTCACATTGCGATGGTGATCACGTGATGATCTCGTAAAAATCTATTCCAAGGCCCCATGGAGTTGTCTATAGAGAGAAATGCGAAGTGTTTTGAGCCTCCTTTTACAGTACTCACATAAACTTCATGACATCAAAGATGAGATATCGATAGCATTGTTCCGAGCAACACAGGAAGAAATGGCAACGTATCATAATCGAATTGTACAAATGCACCTTCTTAAGGGCATGGACTGCATGGAATGTGTTGCCGACCTGAGTGAACACCGTCGAATCTTTTAGGCCATACAAACTCGTCCAATGAAAATAACGCTTCAAAACAGCTTGATAATAACTAGTAGGAATATAAAATATAACTTATACTGCCTATTCGGTCATCATCACTGAAAGAAACTCTGGCCTTTAAATAATAAATCTGACTGATTGAATAGTTCAGACTGCACGATATTACAAAGTTAACGCTATGATTTCTACTTCTGCTACGATGGATGCGCAAATTCTAGATAAATTGGTCTTTCAAACTGCCCATGGCGTTCCATACGAATTTTATGCTAATGCTCTTCACACTGTATTGGCCGTCTGCAACGACTCCTTATCTTTTTTTTTCATACACGTTGGTTGTAAATTGCCACCGCATCTTGCTTGCTGTTTAGAATTGTTTGTACAACCTTGGTTTGGCCGTCATTGCTCTTTAAAATTGCACTACGTACTCTGTTCCCTCGGCTGCATTTTATTTTCCTCTCTCCACCTCATCGCGAGCTGGAGATAGCTAGCTACACGTAGAGAAAAAGAATCTCTTAGATATAGCAGTTGCTCATTTGACGTCAAACCGTTCGCCAGATGTATGAGTCGAAAAACACTAAAATTGCTTAACTTTTTACTGGCGTCAACCTCTGTACTTGACGAATATGATAAGTTGACATTTCTCACTGTGTTGCCGCGAACAATGCTCTCGGTTTCTCAGCATTGACGTCATGAAGTTGACGCGAGTGCTGTAAAAGGAGCCTCTACCAAGTATGTCGAAGGCTCTACCTTTCGACATGCTTGGCAGAGCCGCCTTTTACAGTACGCACGCCAACGTCATGACATCGAAGCTGAGAAATGGAAAGCTGAGAAATCGAAATGTCGAAAGCTCTACCCTTCGACATGCTGGCTATCGGTATGGTAACCATGGTGAAATCAGGGCCAGAGTAGAGGGGAGACAGGACGCGCGCGCATTTCTTATCGCGTTTCATGCCCGGCCATCGTGTGAACTTTCTGTTAAGTTCACACGTGGGATGGTGGGGAGGTGAGCTTAGCCCAAGCTCAGCGTCCAATAAACGACGATATTATGCCTCTCACACCGCTTTCTCTCATAACGCTCTCCCCGTGCGAACGGAACGGCCTCAGCAACACTAGCAACAGCGCGTTCCCGGGTCGAATCTCGGAGGCCCCGATTAATGCATCGTTACGCAAGCGAGCGCCGACTGCGAGCGTCCCCATAGTCTCAGCGCGCTGGAGGATTTTGCTGCAATATTGTCGACAACTCTATGGACGGTGAAATGCGGTGTCCACAGTGACTGAATCTGGAGTCTTTTCGCGTCAGCGTGTGACGAAGCCTCGTCAGGGTAGGGCCGCTTCCAAATGGACTAACAGTGTTTCTCCGCCGCCTACTTCTTCGAGTGCACTGGCACCGACTGCTATGGAGCGCATACCTTCCCGATTCTATCCTCAAATGACGACACTTTTCACCTTTCCTTGCATGGCGTCCCATATTTTCCACATAGCGATTAACATTTCTATTGCGGCTTGAGGATCTGACACTGTCAGAGTAATCTCCATAGCTATGTGCACTTAACAAAAGCGCTGCCATCCCTGGATCAGTATCACAAAAAAGGCAAGTAGATTTCACAGTGCACGTGCATGTGCGGCATTGCTATTTTTTTCATAGCAACCTTTTTTTTTCGTTGCAGAAGCATGACAAATTATCTCGGCATATATTCTGGCCTTAAACATTAATTCTTGTTGTTACTTTTCTAAGTCATTTTCCCTCCATAGTATAGAGCCAGAAATTGGTTGTGTCTGGAATTTGGCACAATATGCATTTCAATGCCGAAATGCGCAATACGCTGCAAAACACAAATATAAACAAAGTCCATCCTATGAGATCGTGCAGTGCGGCTCTGTTGTGCAGGAGTTATATTTACGTGGCAGCTTTTGAGAGCCTTCACGAGGCTGAGGTGCCAGCGACAGGACCCGGCAATATTTTGTTACACAATTAGCTTGGGTACATGAAAAATGTATGTGAGGTCCGACTAATTCAAGTGGATATTGCCACGCCCACTTCTTGTTTTATTTTGATGTATTCGGGTTTGACCAGCAAGGAAGGTTATCAACGCTCGACGCTGTCCGCGAAGCAGTGTTCGAGAAGCTTCCCGATTGTAGTAGATCGTTCTGTTAAAATTGTGCGCCGCACGCCAATGTTCCAGCTTTGCCTACAAATAACGCCGCCACCAGCGATATCGCTGGAAAGTTCGATAGCGCCTGTATAAAAGCCGACGCGCTTGACCACTTGTCAGTTGATCGGCGGTCGACGCTGTGTTCGCCGCTATCAGTTTATTGCTGTAGCTGGAGCTTCATTTTCCCGGCCACAAGTTCGGCCTAATAAAGAGTTTCATCTCGGACGAGCTGACCGCTGCCTTCGACGACGTCACGCCCACGTGACAATATTAAGCTCTTTCAATTTACTGGGCAACTGATGCTCTCAAACGCAAGAAGCTGGCGCAAGCCAGTGGTTGGTAATTCGGGCTGGAAACAATTGTTTTACAGGAAACAATGTTTTTGTTTTATGCCATACATCACGCTAAGAGTGCCCCAGTCAGTAAGATTTTGTTTTTAAACCATGACAACAATTTTGTCTGCATGGGGCGATATTTGGCACAGATATGTATCTTCATTTATAATCCAAATAAATCTGAAAATGTTTGCATACGTTTTTCTTCCTCTATTTTACCCGAAACGTCGGGAAATTGGCTCTCATAAGCATTCAATAGAGGGCTAAAGAGTGGTTGTGGAGTACTGGTGGTTATTATGTACATATTGAGGCCATCGCTGCGCTGGATTCACGATGTACTTCGCCCAGATATGTCTTAACTACTACAGCTGCCAGAAAGGTTTAGTCATGTTCGTTGACGTCAGTCGTCGGGATGGAGACGTCATTCGTCAGTCGTCAGCCTACCGCAAATGAATATCATATTGATTTCGCCATATGTGCAGTGTAGTAGTGGCACATTTGCTAACTAGCATGACGTAAGAACCAGCTACATTGAAGTGACGTTCCAAAGTGTACGAGGAACGTAGTATCTAATTTGCTGAACGCGTTTCGAACATCGGTATAACGGGACTCCAGATGATATGTAAGCGAAGGGCTTCAGGCCAGCCTTCTGACGAAGGCTGGCCCACCAGCCAAAACGTTACTAAAACTAAATTTCACACGCGAGTCCTTTTTTTCACCCATATATATATATATATATATATATATGGGTGAATGGGTGGAGGGGTCTTATGTAAGGAATGAAGAAACTACGACTTTCGTTGGTTCGACACTGTATATTTTCATTAACGTTTCGTCTGATGGACCGCACTTTGTCAAAGTCGGGACCACCAGACGAAACGTTAGTGAAAATATAGAGTCGTAGTTTCTTCATTCCGCATTCTATCGGGGTCCGCGTGATGCTTTTCCCACTCCTATATATATATATATATATATATATATATATATATATATATTGTAGAGAAGCCTTGGGACATGGTAATGGGTTACACTCTCCAGCGCCTTCTAGTGGGTCGTCCTCTTTGGTTGCCTGAAGAAGAACGCCGCTCGCTCAGGGAGTGCGTGCCTTGCCGTGACTGCCGCCATTACTCATTGTCGTTGAGTGCTGTCTAATAAACGCCTTAACAATTTGGTGGAGAGTGCTCTGCTCCCATTCAATGCCCCTGGAGCTCCGATCCCGTACCCTGCCATCTACCATGCCTCAAGACGCCGCCCAGCAAACGCCTCCTCTCGCAACGAGCACATGTCCCGGTGGCCCCCGTATACGCGATCCACCTATCTTCACTGGCGCCGATAGCACCGACGTGGAGGAATGGCTCACAATTTACGAGCGCGTCAGCATCCCCAACAAATGGGACGAAGAAGGCAAGTTAAGCAACTTGGTGTTCTACCTCGCCGGCGTAGCAAGCTTGTGGTACAACAACCACGTGTCCGATTTTGCGACTTGGTCCGATTTCAAGACCGCCGTCATCAGCGTTTTTGGCCGCCCAGCAGTTCGTAAGCTGCAAGCCGAACAGCGCTTACGTGAACGATCTCAGCAGGCCGGTGAATCTTTCACAAGTTATATCGAAGACGTCCTAGACTTGTGTAAGAAGGCAAACGCAACCATGTCTGAATCTGACAAGATCCGGAACGTAATGAAAGGCATTGACGACAATGCCTTCACCATGCTGCTCGCCAAAAACCCTGGCACAGAGGCCGAGGTCATAACACTGTGCCAGAGCTACGAGGAGCTCCGCCGGCAGCGTTCGATGACCCGTCGCTCCCCATCACGCGACGCAGAGCTTGCTGGCTTGGCGGCAATATCTGACCAGGCCGCGTTCCTGGCAGAAGTCAAGTCATTCGTGCGCGAGGAAATTGCACGCCAGGTCTCCCTCCTCGCCTTTGCCCACCCGCCGCACGTTCAACAGTCGTCGACCACCCTTCTTCCTCCTCTCCGCCGAGCGATTGAGCAGGAAATTGCGGAGGTCATGCCTGAGTACCACCCGCAACCTCCGGCTCCTGCGCCCCAGAGTTACCCTCCAGTTGTCGCCAGGACGCCCCAAGTAATTCCTGCGGCTGCCCCAATGAGTTACGCCGAAGCCGCCGCTAGACCTCCGTTCTTTGAAGCGGGTGTGCCGGCTACATATGCTGACGCCATCCCTCGGCCCCGACTGCAACCCACCATGCAGTCATTTCAGCAGCCGACCCGTCAATCACGTCCTGCGACATGGGCGTGGCCTACCCCGGCGAACCGATGGCGCACCACCGACAACCGGCCCATCTGCTTTGCTTGCGGTTACGCCGGTCACGTGGCCCGTTATTGTCAACGCGTGCAGCCGCCTCGAGTCGCGTCACCTGTCACCAGCCAGTCAAGCCGTGCATTCTACGACCCACCTCCACCTATGTCGCCGACGTCACGCCCACCTCCAGCTACTCGCCGCTCTCCGTCTCCACGACGTCGATCACTGTCACCCATGCGGCCACGTTCGGTCGCACGAGAGCAGGAAAACTAGTCGTCGCAGTCCAGGAGGCAAGGGCTGCGACGCTATCGAACTGTGAAAGCCCTCAGCGAAGTCCATGGAATGTAATAGACGTGCTTGTGGACGGTGTTCGCGCATCGGCCCTTATCGATACTGGAGCCGCTGTATCCGTTATGGACGCAAAACTTTGCCGCTTCCTTCGAAAAGTGATGACGCCACTTTCTGGGATGTCCCTCCGTACCGCGAGCTCCCAGAGTATTCATCCGGCAGCTGTATGCACTGCTCGCGTCGTCATTCAGGACGTTATGTACGACGTCGAGTTCATCATAATTGCGGCATGCTCTCACGACGTCATCCTGGAGTGGGATTTCCTCTCCCGCCGCGACGCCGTAATTCGTTGCGCACCAGCCGAAATCGAACTCTCACCGTTCTCACATTTGACGCCGACAGACAGTCCACCGGCAGTGAGCAAGATCCTCGTCAAAGACGATACGAAAGTGCCTCCAAACTCGTCAACGGCTGTGTCGGTCTACTGCGCCGGTCTCTCCGACACCATTGCACTCCTTTCGCCATCTGCACGCGTCTGCACTAGGAAAGGGATGCTGGTACCTCTCGCGACCGTGCGAGTCACTCAGGGCAGCACCGCTATTTTTGTTACCAACCCATCCCCGTGCATTGTTACGTTTGTTCGAGGGGAATGTCTCGGCAAAGTGGAACCCGTTGAAGACGCACAAGTTCTGGACGCACCCGATGACTCGCACGGTACCAGTTCCCGCACCATCAGTGCTGTTTCCAAGTCTGATTCGTCACCTACTGATGTATTTGGTCCCTCCATTGCTGGCAACCTTACGTCGGTCCAGCGTTCGCAGCTTTTGTGCTTGTTGGATGAATTTCGTCATTCTTTCGATGTCGGGCAAACATCCCTCGGCCGCACGTCCGCTGTTACGCATCGCATCGACACTGGCGCCCAACCACCACTGCGGCAACGTCCATATCGCGTGTCTCCCACAGAACGCCGGGTAATTAACGAGCAAGTGGACGATATGCTTCGACGTGACGTAATTCGGCCCTCCGACAGCCCATGGGCGTCTCCTGTTGTTCTCGTGGCGAAGAAGGACGGTTCTGTGTGGACTACCGACGGCTCAACAAGGTCACCCGCAAGGATGTTTATCCACTGCCGCGAATCGACGACGCGATTGACAGCCTCCAAGGAGCAGAATTATTTTCATCTCTCGATTTGCCCTCGGGGTACTGGCAAGTACCCATGGCTGATGATGCTCGACCAAAGACAGCGTTTGTCACGCCCGACGGCTTGTACGAGTTCAACGTCATGCCGTTCGGTCTGTGTAATGCGCCCGCGACCTTCGAGCGCATGATGGACACCGTTCTGCGTAACTTGAAATGGCACACGTGCCTGTGTTACCTGGACGACGTCGTCGTCTTCGCTCCGGACTTCTCCACGTTTGAGCAACGCCGGCCTCCAACTGAATCTGAAGAAGTGCCGATTTGCGGCACGGCAGCTGACAGTCCTCGGCTACGTCGTGTCCAAAGACGGAATCCTTTCCGATCCGGCCAAGCTTCGGGCCGTGGCCGAATTTCCCAAACCTACGTCCGTCAAAGAACTGCGCAGTTTCGTCGGACTGTGTTCATACTTTCGACGCTTCATACGAAACTTTGCCACCCTCATATCGCCGCTGACGAAGCTCCTTGGAAGTAACGGACCCCTAAATTCGTGGTCGTCCGAGTGTGACGACGCGTTCGCAAAGCTCCGTCATCTGTTGACGTCTCCTCCCATACTACGCCACTACGACCCTACGGCCCTAACGGAGGTACACACGCACGCCAGCGGTGTAGGCCTCGGCGCTGTCCTTGCGCAACGCAAACCAGGGTTCCCCGAATATGTCGTGGCGTACGCAAGCCGTACGCTTACCAGAGCCGAGACCAATTACTCAGTCACCGAAAAGGAATGCCTAGCGATCATATGGGCCCATACAAAGTTTCGACCTTATTTGTACGGTCGCCCATTTGATGTCGTCACCGACCATCATGCATTATGCTGGCTTTCGTCATTGAAAGATCCCTCAGGCCGCCTCGCCCGCTGGGCACTTCGCCTGCAGGACTACGACATCCGCGTGCTGTACCGCAACGGACGCCAGCATGCTGACGCCGACGCCCTCTCGCGCTCTCCCTTGCATGACGACAATGCCCCCTGCTCCGTATCTCACATAGCTGTTGCTTCAATCAGCGTTCACACCATCGCTACCGAACAGCGCAAGGATAAATGGATCACCTCGCTGATCGACTTGCTCACTGATCCGACGGCAACACCATCCACTCGCGCGTTGCGTCGTCAAGCCCACCATTTCGCCGTTCGTGACGACCTCCTGCACCGACGCAATTACAACGCCGACGGCCGCCAGTGGCTACTAGTGATACCCCGCAGTCTGCGTTCTGAAATATGCGAAGCCTTCCACTCCGACCCGCAATGCGCGCACTCTGGGGTATCCAAATCTTACCACCGCATTCGACAACGATACTTCTGGCGTGGGATGTACCGCTACGTGCAGAAGTTCGTTCGCTCCTGCCTCTATTGCCAACGCCGAAAACCTGCAACGCACGTGTCGCCAGCAGGTCTACAACCATTACCTTGCCCTAACCGTCCGTTCGGGCGCGTGGGCATCGATTTGTATGGACCACTTCCTCTGACTTCGGCTGGTAACCGCTGGGCCATCGTCGCTGTTGACCATCTAACGCGATACGCCGAAACCGCCGCCCTTCCAGCGGCTACAGCGCGCGATGTTGCCTCCTTCCTACTACACCGATTCATACTGCGTCACGGTCCACCCCAAGAGCTTCTCAGCGATCGAGGCCGTGTCTTCTTATCGGAAGTCGTGGAAGCCATTCTGAAAGAGTGCCATGCTGTTCACCGCAAAACTACTGCTTACCACCCGCAGACGAATGGCCTAACCGAACGCTTTAACCGCACGCTCGGCGACATGCTGTCAATGTACGTCGCCGCCGATCACACCAATTGGGATGCCATTTTGCCCTTCGTCACCTACGCCTATAACACCGCCCCTCAGAGCACTACTGGTTTTTCACCGTTCCTCTTACTGTACGGAAGGCACCCGTCGCACACGATCGACACGATACTTCCGTACAAGCCGGATCCATCTGAGTGTGCGCCTATTTCTGACACAGCCAGGCTCGCTGAAGAGTGTCGCGAGCTTGCCAAGACATTTACGACGCAGGAACAAGAACTGCAAAAGAGCATTCGCGATGGCACCACCACTTCTGAACCCACGTTCCTCCCTGGAGCGCTCGTATGACTCTCGGTTCCTACCACTGCAAGTGGTCTTTCTTCAAAACTGCTGCCGAAATACGAAGGCCCATACCGGGTCGTCGAGCGCACATCCCCGGTCAACTACTTGATCGAACCCATCGAACCAGCTTCGGACATGCGCCGTCGAGGGCGCGACATTGTCAACGTGGAGCGCCTCAAGGCCTACTATGACCCACTCATAGCGACGAGCTGTTAGGTCGCCGGACGGCTCCCTTTTCGTACCCGGGGTAATTGTAGAGAAGCCTGGTGACATGGTAATGGGTTACCCTCTCCAGCGCCTTCTAGTGGGTCGTCCTCTTTGGTTGCTTGAAAAAGAACGCCGCTCGCGCAGGGAGTTCGTGCCTTGCCGTGACTGCCGCCATTACTCATCGTCGTTGAGTGCTGTCTAATAAACGCCTTAACAATATATATATATATATATATATATATATATATATATATATATATATATATATATATATATATATATATATATATGAGCCTCACAGCCCCAACCGATGCACTGATGTTGAGTATGCATATATGAGAAGATGGATGGCATAAATAATTCTCGCACTAATCTCCCTGCGTGCGCGAGCGGCCGGCAAGGCCGCGATTTAGGCGGGAAGGGTACGCCGCACGAATGGCTTGAGGCGCGATGCGTGACCTTTTCAGATGCACGGTAACGACGCTCCAAAGAAACCTCGATGGGGGTGAGAAGGCAGTCGACTGGGGATGTTTGTTCACGAGAAACGTATGGTGCAAGATAGTGCGATTGAAGCTTGGCACACAATCCGGGAGTGCGAAGAGGCGTCCATGGAAGTACTTAATCTCCAGCATAGAAGGTGACCTCGCGATGAAAGCTGTCATAACGCTGCTTACGGTCTTGTTGGCTGGTCTCTGTGTTGTGGCCAGCACGTTGTCAACTTTCATCAAGCGCATAAACGAAGTGTTCAGGTGTTGTAGAGCTTTTCGTTGTTATATTGAAGAAAGAGGCCTCGATGGCGAATGTCGAGCACGACCGTAGACGAGGTAGCAAGGTGACTATCCGGTAGTTTGTTGGACAGCGGTGTTGTGCGCAAACGTCATGGACGGTAAGATTGTGTTCCAGTTTTCGTGGTGTGGTCCGATGTACATTGATATCATGGCGGTTAGTGTCCGATGGAACCGCTCCGTTAGACCATTTGTTTGAGGATGGTAGGCTGATGTCGTTTTATGAACTATGCCACACATTTTGAGGACTTCCTCAAGAATTGTGGGCAAAAACGTCTTGTCGCGGTCACTCAACAGCACATGAGGTACACTATGACGCAACACAATAGCTTCCCAAACGAAGGCGGCGACGTCTAACGCAGAACTAGAGCGCAGAGGGGCGGTCTCTGCGTACTGTGTGATGTGATCGACCGGCGTCAGAATCCACTGATGACCTGCTGGCGTTACGGGAAGTGACCTGACCAGGTCTATTGCGACTATGGCAAATGGTGTTTCGGGACATTGGGTGGGTTGTAACAGGCCAGCATTAGGTGAAGTTGTCGTTTCCGGCGTTGAGAAATTGTGGAAGAAGCGATGTACTTTGCCACAAAGGTAGAAAGGCCAGGCCAGAAGAAACGGCTCCTAACACGGTTGTATGTCTTGTGAAACCCCAAGTGGCCAGCAGATGGGTCGACGTGCAGTGCTTCGAGAACTTGTGTAGGCAGCGAACGGGGAAGTACTGGCACGCAGCGAGGGCTATCGGTGTTGTAAGTATTGCAATGCAGCACTGTTTTCCAGCTTGAACTGCATTAGCTCACGACGTAGTCTTGCATTAGGAGGAGACGTTCCACTTAGGCATCTGATGACGCGGTTACAACAGGGGTCATCACGTTGGCACAAGGTGAACTGAGCTCAGCGCTTGGAAGATAGCGACCCAGCAACTGCCAGTGGCGGTAACGTCCGTGAAGATAAAGCCTCATAATCACCTGAGGTTGTGATCACTTGATGCATGGTTGTAGACGAAAGTGGCAAAGGACAGCGAGAGAGAGCGCCGGCATCTTGATACTGTTTGCCAGAATTGTACACAACGTAAAAGTGTACTCTTGCAAACGAAGAATTCAGCGACCGAAACGCCCAGACAATTTTTTCAGTGTGGACAACCAGCATAAAGCGTGATGATCGGTAATCACAGTGAAATGGCGTCCGTAAAGACGCGGTAAAAATTTGTGAATGGTTCAAATTACAGCGAGACTTTCCTGCTCTGTTATCGAGTAATTCTGCTCCGCAGGGGTAAGGGCGCGACTGGCATATGCAACAACTCTCTCTCGTGAAGTATCATCGAGCTCTAGGAGGATAGCACTGATTCAATGGCTGTTTGCATGTGTGTGCAGAAAATTGGGGGCAATCTCGTCGAATTGACGGAGGACGGGTCTTATGTTAACGCACGTTTAACGGCCTGGAAAGCACACTCACAATATACAGTCCAAGCGAAGGCCGTTCCGGGCGTGAGAAGCTTGTGTAATGGTCCCGCAATAGCGCTTTGATGCTTTTGCTGACGAAGTGACACTTCTGTGTTTTGAGCCGAAGTCCAGCGTTCGAAATGAATGTTAAAGCTTTGTCCAAACGCTCAAGCTGCTGAGGAAAAGTGGAAGAAAAAATAACGATGTCGTCCAGGTAACATAAACAGGTTTTCCACTTGAGACCACGTAAAACAGTGTCTATCATTCGCTCGCATTTTGCAGGAGTATTGCTTAATCCGAAGGCCATTGCGTTGAACTCATAAAGCCGTCCGGTGTTGCAAAGACTGTTGCCCTTGTCCGCTTCCTGCATAAGTATTCGCCAATTCCCGCACTGGAGGTTGAGACTGGAGAAAGACTCAGCGCCTTCAAGGGAGTGGAGGGCATCGTTGATTCGTCGTAACGGATGTACGTCCTTTCTCGTGATCTTATGAGGTGCTGTGTAACCGACACAAAATCGTACAGGGCCGTGCTTCTTCCGGGCCGCCACCACATAAGATAACGAAGAGATGGACCAAGGCAGGATGATATCGCATTTAATCATGTCGGTGACGCTGTCCTCGATTATTTTCCGCCTCGCCGAAGACACTCGATATGGGCAGCGGCGTATAATGGAGCTAACATCGGTTTCGATGCGATGCACTACGTCGGAAGTGCGGCCCACAACCTTGGAATATACGTCAAACGAAACGCTATGCTTTTGAAGATGGTCTAAAAGGTCTCGTGTCTGCTCAGCAGTGAGGTGTAGATTGATGGTAGCTTTTAAAACAGCGGTCGCAGCTTTATGATCAGTCGAGGGAGAAAAAGGTGGCGATTCTTCGCGAATTGAAACCAGAGAATGTGGCTTGGTGTCGGCGAAGCAACTCACAGCAGTGCCCTGGGGCAGCGTCATTGGCGAAGAAGGCCAGGTGCGATGGTAAGCCCAGTAGGCATGCGGCGACTAGATTGTGCAATGAACATGCCACCATTTACGATGGTTTCATGAGCCAGTGTATGATTATTCCCGTCGCCCAGCGAAATGCAACAATAAGCGGATGTGACGAAGCGGAAGCTGTGCGGATCGACGCCGGAGGAAAACTCAGTGTCCGTCATATCAATTACTCGCTGAAGACAAGATATGAAAGCTGGTGCTGAATGAAGGAAGTCCCATCCCAAGATGGGTGCGTTAGAGCACGATGTCAGCACAAAAAACTAAATATGATGAAGGATGCCACTAATGAAAACTCGCACTGTACAAGCACTGGAAGGCCGAATAAGAATTCCGTCAGCACAGCGAAAGCGAGGGCCATCGTATGGCGTGTTCACTTTTCTGAAGCGGAAACACAAGTTTGCATTACCTTCGGAAAGCGATGTGCCTGTGTCCACCAGTGCCTCATTCCGTACACCTTCAACATACACCAACAATATATTTAATGGGCGGTCCGGAGGAGTTTCGTAGATTCCGAAAGATGCAGCATTCCGCCCCGAAGCGGGCCTATTTAGCTTTTCAGTCGGTAATCAGGAGTCGAAGTAGTTGGTTGAAGTAGGGAAGAGGAGCGCTGCAGCGGTAAAAGCGATCGACGACGCGGAAATTGGGAACTACCTACTGCGCCGAAGGTTTGTGGAGATGGTGAATGACGTGCGCTGTTCTGATAAGAGTGACGATATTGCGATGCATTGCACTCCCACATTGTAAAACTCGTCCCGTTCAATGTCGTCGTAGCCTCTTCGTTCGTCTTGCTCACAGCGTCGGCAAAAACTTGAAATATGGCCACGGATGCCACAAAGGAAACAGATCGACTCAGGATTGTGCCAGGCATTGTAAGGCTGGACCGGCGTTCCAGGTGTGAGAGAGTTGAGCGAGCCGTACCCTTCAGGCGCCTGTAGTGGCGTGTGCTAGGGCGGTGGTGTTGTGGCAGCAATCTGAGCAAAAACTGAAGAAGGAAAATCTGAGCTAGTTGGTTATTGTTAATTTTCGATCAGCTTACATCGCTATAAAAAGACAAGGACGCCGATCAAGGATGTGACCAGCGCTCCTGTGGTCACATCCTTGGTCGGCATCCTCGTCTTTTTATTGCTCTGTAAGCCGATCGAAAATTTGAACATAATTTGGGTTGGCATGGGATGCGGACTCGGGACTTCCGCGCCGGTCATGGAAGCCAGTATTTCCTGACGACGCCACGTAGGTGGGTACCAGGTGGCGCCGTACGAACCTCAAGATGGCACGGCGGAGCTTGTGAATGGAGTTCCTCTCGGATGATCGAGCGGATCAATGAACGCAGTTCGATGTCGTTGGTTGGCCTCTGGTCAGACATATGAGGTTACAGGCGTGTGCTCAGACATGTCAAGTTGCAGCCAGTACTCACCGAGGCGCTGACAGGTAGCGACAATATCCGGTATGATCGTGGGGTTTTGCACTACGAGAGCATTGAAAGTGTCAGTCCCAATACCTTTGAGCAGGTGGCGCAAACAGTCATTCTCCGCCGTGGAGCTGTCGAGGCGGCGGCAGAGGGCGAGCACGTCTTCGATGTGAGAAGGGTAGGACTCGCTCGTGCAGTTAACACGCCCAGCAAGCCTCTTCATCGCTATGTCAGAGCGCACAGACGGGTTGGCGAAAATCTGGCTGAAAACTAAGAAAAGTCACAGCTTCGCCGGAAGGGCGAAGCAATGAATGCGATAGCAAGAAACTAATGCTATACGAAGTGAGGCTCACCAATGGATACTCTCAGTTTGAAGAGCGCTCCTGTTGCAAAGGCGACCAAAACATCGAAGGAAACTAGAGTGCTTCAAGTGTCGAGCTGTGACACTTGATAGTTCGCGCTCATCTTCTGTTTGTTCGTTAGCGGCGTCCTTTGAGCTCGAGTGACTTTCGTACGCTCCGTAACATGAGCGCGGACATGACGGTGAAAGCGTGAAACATCCCTGTTCCCCTCAGCACGAGAAAACCGCGCGAGCAGACAGCGGAAGTGCAAGGTTCTCCCTGCGCAAACATAACAAGAAGCGAGCGCGCTCGCCGACGACTTCTAAATCCACCCGTCGCGCTCCTAACGCCATCTCGCTGGTAATAAAGAAACGTTTATAAGCGCCTAGCGTCTCTGAGTCCGCCCAGCGGTAAATGGTGTGTATATAACGCTCGCCGTTAGCAACGTGGAGTATCTGCGTTTCGTGGCGTAGTGGATAGCGCCACTCGCTGCGGAGCAAGAGGTCCCTGGTTCGATTCCCCGCTTCGGAGGCATTTTTCTGAATTATTTTTCTTTGGGTCTTTTATATTGTTAAGCTGTTTATTGGACGGCACTCGGCGACAATGCACCATGGCGACAGTCAAGGCAAAAGCACGGGCTCCGAGCGCGACCCACTAGGAGCCGCTGGAGAGCGCAACCGTTAAGCAGTACCAATTGCTTCGCCACAATTACCCCGGGTACGAAAAGGGAGCCGTCCGGCGACCTAACAGCTCGTTACTATGAGTGGGTCATACTAGGCTTTGAGGCGCTCCACGTTGACTATGTCGCGCCCTCGACGGCGCATGTCCGAAGCTGGTTCGATGGGTTCGATCAGGTAGTTGACCGGGGATGTGCGCTCGACGACCCGGTAGGGGCCTTCGTATTTCGGCAGTAGTTTTGAAGAGAGGCCGGTTGCAGTGGTAGGGACCGAGAGCCATACGAGCGCTCCGGGGAGGAACGTGGACTCACAAGTGGTGGTGCCACCGCGAAGGCTCTTCTACCGCTCTTGTTCGTGCGTTGTAAAGGCCTTTGCAAGCTCGCGACACTCTTCAGCAAGCCTGGCTGTGTCAGAAATAGGTGCACAATCAGATGGATCCGGCTTGTAGGGTAGTATCGTGTCAATGGTGTGCAACGGGTGCCTTCCGTACAACAGGAAGAAGGGTGAAAATCCAGTAGTGCTCTAAGGGGCGGTATTATAGGCGTAGGTGACGAAGGGCAGAATGACATCCCAATTTGTGTGATCGGCGGCGACGTACATTGAGAGCATGTCGCCGAGCGTGCGGTTGAAGCGTTCGCTTAGGCCATTCGTCTGCGGGTGGTAAGCAGTAGTTTTGCGATGAACAGCATGGCACTCTTTGAGAATGGCTTCGACGACTTCCGACAAGAAGACACGGCCTCGATCGCTGAGAAGCTCCTGGGGTGGACCGTGACGCAGCATGAATCGGTGTAGCAGGAAGGAGGCAACATCACGCGCTGTAGCCGCTGGGAGAGCAGCGGTTTCGGCGTATCGCGTTAGATGGCCAACGGCGACGATGGCCCAACGGTTACCAGCCGACGTCAGAGGAAGCGGTCCATACAAATCGATGCCCACGCGCCCAAACGGACGGTTAGGGCAAGGTAATGGTTGTAGACCGACTGGTGACACGTGCGTTGAAGGTTTTCGGCGTTGGCAATCGAGGCAGGAGCGGACGAACTTCTGCACGTAGCGGTACATCGCTCGCCAGAAGTATCGTTGTCGAATGCGGTGGTAAGTTTTGGATACCCCAGAGTGCGCGCATTGCGGATCAGAGTGGAAGGACTCGCATATTTCAGCACGCAGACTGCGGGGTATCACAAGTAGCCACTGGCGGCTGTCGGCGTTGTAATTGCGTCGGTGCAGTAGGTCGCCACGAATGGCGAAATGGTGGGCTTGACGACGCAACGCGCGAGTGGTTGGTGTTGTCGACAGATCAGTGAGCAAGTCTATTAGCGAAGCGATCCATTTATCCTTGCGCTGCTCGGTAGCGAAGGTGTGAACATCGATAGAAGAAACAGCAGTGTGAGACACTGAGCAGGAGGCATTGTCGTCAGGCAAGGGGGAGCGCGAGAGGGCGTCGGCGTCAGCATGCTGGCGTCCGTTGCGGTACAGCACGCGGATGTCGTAGTCTTGCAGGCGAAGTGCCCAACGGGCGAGACGGCCCGAGGGATCCTTCAATGACGACAGCCAGCATAGTGCGTGGTGATCGGTGACGACATCAAATGGGCGACCATACAAATAAGGTCGGAATTTTGTAAGGACCCAGATGATCGCCAGGCACTCTTTTTCCGTGACAGTGTAATTGGTCTCGGCTCTAGTAAGCGTACGACTTGCGTAAGCGACGACATATTCGGGGAACCCTGGTTTGCGTTGCGCAAGAACAGCACCGAGGCCTACACCGCTGGCGTCCGTGTGTACCTCCGTTGGGGCCATAGGGCCGTAGTGGCGTAGTATGGGAGGAGACGTCAACAAACGACGGAGCTTTGCGAACGCGTCGTCGCATTCGGACGACCACGAATGCAGGGGCCCGTTACTTCCAAGGAGCTTCGTCAGCGGCGATATGATGGTGGCAAAGTTGCGTATGAAACGTCGAAAATAGGAGCACAGGCCTACGAAACTGCGCAGTTCTTTGACGGACGTAGGTTTGGGAAATTCGGCCACGGCCCGAAGCTTGGCCGGATCGGGAAGGATTCCGTCCTTGGACACGACGTAGCCTAGGATTGTCAGCTGCCGTGCTGCAAATCAGCACTTCTTCAGGTACAGTTGGAGGCCGGCGTTGGTCAAACGCGTCAAAACATGCCGCAGGCGTTGAAGATGCGTGGAGAAGTCCGGAGCGAAAACGACGACGTCGTCCAGGTAACACAAGCACGTGTGCCATTTCAAGTTGCGCAGAACGGTGTCCATCATGCGCTCGAAGGTCGCGGGCGCATTGCACAGACCAAACGGCATGACGTTGAACTCGTACAAGCCGTCGGGCGTGACAAAGGCTGTCTTCGGTCGAGCGTCATCAGCCATGGGTACTTGCCAGTACCCCGAGCGCAAATCGAGAGATGAAAAGTATTCCGCTCCTTGGAGGCTGTCAATCGCGTCGTGAATTCGCGGCAGTGGATAAACATCCTTCCGAGTGATCTTGTTGAGCCTTCGGTAGTCGACGCAGAAGCGCACGGAACCGTCCTTCTTGGCAACGAGAACAACAGGAGACGCCCACGCGCTGTCCGAGGGTCGAATAACGTCGCGTCGAAGCATATCGTCCACTTGCTCATTAATTACCCGACGTTCTGTGGGAGACACGCGATATGGACGTTGCCGCAGTGGTGGTTGGGCGCCAGTGTCGATGCGATGCGTAACAGCGGACGTGCGGCCGAGAGAAGTTTGCCCGACATCGAAAGAAGAACGAAATTCTTCCAACAGGCACAGAAGCTGGGAACGCTGGACCGACGTAAGGTTGTCAGCAATGGAGGGACCAAATACATCCGCGGGTGAAGAATCACACGTGGAAAGGGCACTGATGGTACGGGAACTCGTGCAGTGCGAGTCATCGGGTGCGTCCAGAACTTGTGCGTCTTGGAGGGGCTCCACTCTGCCGAGACATTCCCCTCGCACCAACGTAACAATGTGCGGGGATGGGTTGGTAACAAAAATAGCGGTGCTACCCTGAGTGACTTGCACGGTCGCGAAAGGTACCAGCAACCCTTTCCTAGTGCAAACGCGGTCAGATGGCGAAAGGAGTGCAATTGTGTCGCAGAGACCGTCGCAGTAAACTGGCACAGCCGTCGACGAGTTCGGAGGAACTTTGGTATCGTCTTTGACGAGGGTCTTGGTGAATGCGGATGGACTGTCTGCCGCCGTCAAATGTGAGAACGGTGAGAGTTCGAGGGCGGCTGGTGCGCAGTGAATTATGGCGTCGTGGCGGGAGAGAAAATCCCATCCCAGGATGACTTCGTGGGAGCATGCAGGAATTATGATGAACTCGACGTCGTACAGAACGTCCTGAATGACGACGCGAGAAGTGCATACTGCTGTAGGCCTAATACTCTGAGAGCTGGGGGTACGGAGGGACATCCGAGAAAGTGGCGTCGTCACTTTTCGAAGTAAGCGGCTAAGTTTTGCGTCCATAACGGATACGGCGGCTCCAGTGTCGACAAGGGCAGATGCGCGAACACCGTCCACAAACACGTCTACGACATTTGATGGACTTCGCTGAGGGCTTTTACAGTTCGATAGCGTCGCAGCCCTTGCCTCGTGGACTGCGACGACTAGTTTTCCTGCTCTCGTGCGACAGAACGTGGCCGCATTGGTGACAGTGAGCGACGGCGTGGAGACGGAGAACGGCGAGTGGATGGAGCTGGGCGTGACGTCGGCGACATAGGCGGGTCGTCGTAGAATGCACGGCTGGACTGGCTGGTGGTGGTTGACGCGACTCGAGGCGGCTGCACGCGATGGCAGTAACGGGCCACGTGACCGGCATAACCGCATGCAAAGCAGATGGGCCGATTGTCGGGTGTGCGCCATCGGTTCGCCGGGGCAGGTCCCGCCCACGTCGCAGGATGCGATTGACGGGGCGGCTGCTGAAATGACTGCCCGGTGGGCTGCAGTGGGTGCCTAGGGATGACGGCAGCATACGTAGCCGGCACGCCCGCCTCGAAGGACGGAGGTCTAGCGGCGGCTTCGGCGTAACTCAACGGTGCAGCCGCAGGGATTGCCTGGTGCGTCCTGGCGACAACCTGAGCATAACTCTGTGGCGCAGGAGCCGGAGGTTGCTGGCGGTACTCAGGCATCACCTCCGCGATTTCCTGCTCAATCGCTCGGCGGATGGGAGGAAGAAGGGTCGTCGACGACTGTTGAACGTGCGGCGGGTGGGCGAAGGCCAGGAGAGAGAACTGGCGTGCGATTTCCTCGCGCACGAATGCCTTCATTTCTGCCAGCAGCGTGGCCTGGTCAGGTATGGCCGCCAAGCCAGCAAGCTCTTCGTCGCGTGATGGAGAGCGACGGGTCATCGAACGTTGCCGGCGGAGCTCCTCGTAGCTCTGGCACAGTGTTATGACCTCGGCCACGGTGGAAGGGTTTTTAACGAGCAACATGGTGAAGGCATCGTCGTCAATGCCCTTCATAACGTTCCGGATCTTGTCAGACTCGGACATGGTGCCGTTGGCTTTCTTACACAAGTCCAGGACGTCTTCGATATAACTGGTGAAAGATTGACCGGCCTGCTGAGCTCGTTCGCGTAAGCGCTGTTCTGCTTGCAGCTTACGAACTGCAGGGCGGCCAAAAACGTTGATGACAGCGGTCTTGAAATCCGACCAAGTAGCAAAATCGGACGCGTGGTTGTTGTACCACAAGCTTGCTACTCCCGCGAGGTAGAAGACCAAGTTGCTCAACTTGCCTGCTTCGTCCCATTTGTTGGGTACGCTCACGCGCTCGTAAATTGCGAGCCAGTCCTCCACGTCGGTGCCATCGGCGCCAGTGAAGATAGGTGGATCGCGGATGCGTGGGACACCGGGACATGTGGTCGGTGTGGGAGGCGGCGTTTGCTGAGCGGCGTCTTGGGGCATGGTAGATGGCAGAGGACGGGAACGAAGCTCCAGGGGCATTGAATGGGAGCACAGCACTCTCCACCAATTTGTTAAGCTGTTTATTGGACGGCACTCGGCGACAATGCACTATGGCGACAGTCAAGGCAAAAGCACGGGCTCCGAGCGCGAGTGGCGTTTAGAAGAGGACGACCCACTAGGAGCCGCTGGAGAGCGCAACCGTTAAGCAGTACCAATTGCTTCGCCACAATATATATATATATACGTACCTATACATATACGGTGCATGACGGGCGACGGCGACGGCAAAATTCAGCCGAGACTGTCCACATAATTGCTATCGCAATAAAAGGTCTAATTAGGGAAATCTATAGCTTGTTGATGAACCATGTCTGCGACGCCTGTGAGGTAAAACGCAACGTGGGTGAGTTTCGCAGACTCATCCCGATGGTTGATGGCCCTCACGCGGTCACGATCGTCCAGCCAATATTCAACGTTCCCGCCACGGAGCCCAGTGAACATCGGTGGGTCCTTTTGAGGGCTGGAGGGGTTGCCGCCGGGGAAAGCATTGGTGTTGCTGCCGAGGTGGGCTGCTCGTCTTGCGACATCACAGAACGCACAGGGTGTAACCGGCGTCCCGAACGGAGCTATAGGGTTGTGTTAGTGGTGAAGTTGGGAGGGTCTGTCAGCATGAGAGGATTCATGGACCGGACACCACCTCTACCACATGTGAGGCAACGTTTAGGACCCTCAAAACTCTTCTTTATTGTTGCAACTATGAGCCCCGCAGCCCAAAACCCATGCGGTAATGATCAGTATGTACATATGAGGAGATGAAAGGCAGAAATAACGCTTACCACCTATCTATATATATATATATATATATATATATATATATATATATATATATATATATATATATATATATATATATATATATATATATATATATATAGCATTATTTCTGCCTTTCATCTTCTCGTATGTACATAATGATCATCACCGCATGGGTTTTGGGCTGTGGGGCTTGCTTAAGTTTTGTAGCGCTCGTGAAGCAAGTTGGTGGTAGTTTCCCCTTTCACCTAGTATAGAAGTTCCCCTATTCTGACATTTGCAAGAAAGATTAGGCGAGTTGAAAAGATATTCTACTAGTTATTGAAAATAAATTGTGATTTTGTATTTTCATATGGCCAAGAAACAATTTAAATTGATCCGATGCTCGCAATAGCCTTCTTCACTGTGATTATTGTAACACTGGAGCTTTAGAATCAGCCACACCACGCAAAAAGGAAAGGCATCAATTGAATTGCGCAATAGCAAAAGCTAGTTAAACGCATGCCGTCACCTGCAAGCCTAATAATCGAGCATGAGACATATTGCGCAGTGTATGGAGATACTGGGTGATCACGATTTCACTTCCGGCCGTGTGCCGGTAGCACTGTGTTCGTTCGGCCCATAAATGGTAATTTTGCTAGAAACATATTTTTTTCAATTGAATAACACATTTCATTTCATTTCATTTCATTTATTTTACCCTCAATCGCAAAAGCTTTACATAGGGGAGTGGGGTACATGAAATAACAGATTATAAACAAATCAAACAAAATAACGTCAAAATAATAACGATTACAATACATATGAAGATACAATGTAAGGCTAATACAACTTAATACAAATGCAGGTACAATAAGAAATATGGAACAAAAAGTTGAAATAAAATATATATATATATATATATATATATATAATACGAACTTCACGCGTCATCAAGTAAGTAATTCTGTACGGTGGAAGAAAACAGAGCATGATTTGAAATTGATTTCTTTGCGTGGAACCGTAACAAAACGAGTTCAATAGCATTATGCAACTTAAGGCTTTTAGGTAGATTCACTTTGCTTGTAGACACAACTAAAACAGGCGCCTCACTTTGTCCGCGCTGCAGTTTCCCACAAAAACTCTTCTCTGCACAAGAGTCAGCTCAAAATAACAGTAATTCTTTTTCAGTTTGTGATAGGCGGGAAGTGGACCACTGTATATATCCTCATGATACGTAGTATTTCTTTACGCTTCTTCTCAACTAAATCCCCCTTTCGCAAATCATGTGTTGTCTCGTCTACGCCTAGCGAAAAATGACAATCTGTAAACAGCTGTGTGACATATTTTATTAGTTCATGCTGCGTATTATTAGCAAGCCACTCACAAGAATTACTGAGCGCGTGGTCCATCACTGGAAAAGCTGGTGCCAACGTCGACGTGACGTGCCTGGCAGGATCAGCAACTGCGTCGTCTGCTACGGTAGCAAAGACGCGCTCTGTATACGAAACTTTAAATGGCGCATGGGCTGTAATTCTAATTATATGGTTAGGTTTCAAGCTTATGCTGTGCGCTTGACAGCACTTGAAATCACTGCAATATGCAGTCACTGTTGAAGGCGGCTTAAGGCCGAGACAGACGGTACAATTTTCCATGCGATGCGACGTCCAACGCGGCAGTGTGGCCGCCGGTGTGGTGACGTTTCATCGCATCAGACCGCCGCATCGACGGCCCGGCGTGCATGAAAGTGGGTAGATATTTTTGTCACCGCGTGAAATCGCACAATTAGACACAGTTGCCCGTGCACGCTAGCCGGCTAATGCCTTTCTCCAGCAAGATGGCCCGTTGGCCACCTTCATATTGACCCTAACATGGCACCTTGCGAATGGTACAAGCCCTTCTTTATAGCAGCATCACGTACGCAACTCGTTACCTGAATCTAAAGACAGCGGAGAAAGAACAAATTAAGCTTACTTATATGAAAGGCCACGAAGCTTGCCATTGGACTGCCACCGAATGCATCAACGGGCCGCTTGCTTCGCATGGGTGTTCACAACACATGGGGAGAACTTGCCGAAGCACACCTCGTCAGCCAGGTCGCGTGACTCAAGCTCTCGCCCACTGGCCGAGCAGTCCTCCGACGCACAGGATACGCAACCATCCTAGAACCCGGCGACGAACAAAAGGGCAAGATACCGTCTCTGCTCCGAGAATGCCTGGAAGATCAGCGGGTCCTCCGCAACATGCATCCTGAACATTACCGAGGAAGGCGGCTCGCCAGGGTAAACAACGTCAGGAACAACCACCGCAAAGACCCGCAAGCGCGATACGTGGACGCTGCCAAGTATCCGGGACGTAGCGCCTTCGCGATTTGCGTCACAGACCACAAAGGGACGGCACTGGCGGCAGTAACTATTCTTGCTAAACACGGCGATAGAGCCGAAAAGTGCGCCATAGCATTCGCCATAACCGGACATAACCGGTGTATGGCCGTATACCGTTGTGGGAAAAAGAATTGTGAAAAGTAAGAACGAGCAATAATTTTTAAGGCCGCTATAAATGCCAACATTTTTTTCATGCTTCTCCAGCGAAACAAATGTTGCGAGAAAAAACTAGCAATCGCAGTTGTTCGCATACCGAACCTGCACGTGCACTGTCAAAAATCCATGTCCCCTCTGTTTTCATACTTATCCAGAGATAACAGCAATTTTCTTAAGTGCACATAGCTATGGAGATTCCTCTGGCGGTGTCGCATTCTCAACTGGGTTTCTTGCACCCGCAGTAAAAAATGTTGATCGGCGTGTGCGAAAAATGGGTATGCCATGCAAGGCAGGGTTAAACACGTCGTCATTTGAGGATATATTCGGGGCGGTATGCGCTCCATAGCAGTCGGTGCCAGTGCACTTGAAGAAGTAGGCGGCTGAGAAACACCGCTAGTCCATGTGGAAGCGGCCCTACTCGTCAGGGTAGGGCCGCTTCCACATGGACTAACGGTGTTTCTCAGCACCACGCTAAATTGTATATGATAATGTGGTTCCTTCCCGACATGAAGCCTGTATAGGACCTTTTTGCAAAGCAGTTTCAAGCGCCGGCATGGCTCAGAGGTTGAAAACTGGGCTCCCATGCAGAGGGCCCAGGTGCGAACCTCGTTCCTTCCTGGATTTTTTTTTCTTATATTGTTTTTTTTTCTTATTTCGAGCGATAGTGGTTACGGACACCGGCGGCGGCGGCGGCAGACAACTACGGCGCCAAAAACGGCCGGTGAAATATCTCATACCAGCTTTCCCTGTAAAAGGTGCTATAGGGGCTATTTGTGATGTTATAGACCTTATGCAAAATTGCTGCCATCTATCGGAAGTTTCACGAAGCTGCTGATCGGGCGCCATGTTGAGGGCTTGTGTCCGAATCGTATTGCTGTCGCTGCTATAACTTCTTGCTTGTATGTGCTGTGGTAGTAGGCGATCGGGTCATAAAAAACGTCAGACAAGTGTATAAGGGCCTGTACACGCTACAGGCATTCCGTAGTTATTACGCTGACATTTATTACATGTAAAGAACTGCCTCACAACGAGACGAAGGGCCAAGTTGTCACCGAGTCTCATGCAAGCCTGTAGTCGTTGAGCTTTGCGCTATGTTATAAATTTTGTCTGTCTGTTTTCAGTATAGCAAATAAATCGTTGTTAGCTATCTGAATATCATACGTGTAGTGTAGGATGATTGGGAGGAGGCTTTAGCGCGCGACACGGCTTGGCACAGCGATGAAGGTAAGAAAGTGCTGTTGGCCGGCCCATTTCAAAGCGTATTTCATAAGGGACAGCCTACGTTGACCTGGTGTAATGTGCGTCTCATTTTAAAATAAAATGTTGTCCTCTCCTTTATTTTCGAAATAAGAAATATTATATTTCGCTGCTATAGTCACCGACGTACGTTATGTAAAGAATTACCGCACGATTAAAATGAAAAAAAAAATTCCGTATCCCCCGCACGTGAAAAGTGAACATGAAAAGTGTTAGTTGCTTCAAGAAGTAGGCGCCAATTAGATGGTATTTTATAGAATATCGTTCCGACACATGCTCGTAAATAGCACGGTACACCAAGAATATTCGCGTTCACATCGTCGCTTTCGGGTCCTATTGGCGCCTTACAATTTCAGCCCGTAGCAGTAAGGCAGTTTTGCGTCACCCACTGAGCGCTTGCGACAGCACCTCAGAGGATAACGAACGGTTGCACAACCCACGGTAGAATGCAACACATTTACCGGAACAGCATTTCATTTCACTTTCATTCGAAAAATGCACACACTTGAAGCAGCTGTTGACAAGTCATGGCACACAGGGGTGGATACAGGATTTTTCCGATGGAGAATAAGCTTTCGGGAGACCCTGATATGTGCTCTTCTTAGTATATAAATTTTAAAAAAGAAGGTAAGGGGCCGCGGTCAAAATATTCGTGCCACCCCTCCGAATTTGACAGTGATAGAACACGAAATGCTTGAAAAATACGCATAGTGGAGTAATACACGCGCAAAGAATCCTACCAAACGGCCCCTTGTTAAACTCCGCAATCGAAAACAATCAATCGAACAATGGCAGCAGATATTGCATAAAGTCTATTATAATGTAACTGTCAAGAACGCAAAGTGGACGAATAGATAACTTGCCGCCGGTAGGGACCGACCCTTCACCCTGCCCGCGGGCACTTAACTCTTCGTCCACTTTATGTTCTTCACATGTAGATCAAAATTTCTACAAAACATATTCTGTTACTTCCCTTGGCTTTCTTGCCTGTTAGTTCTAATTATATTTGTGTCTAGCCTTAGTGTAGTATGGTTCATATGTCTTGGTATATGAGTGGAGGGCCCAATTAGCGAGGACTATGCGGCCCACCATGCCGGGTAGATCGATGGGTAATTTTTCAAGCGACGCATGAGCGGGCTCATGAGCGCGAACGTTAAGAATTTTAAGGCGAAAGGCTTAGATGTCTCATCAAATGCGAAAATTTACCATCAGGTGGCGTCGGCGTCCTGCGTCGGGGGCGTTAACACGAGTGATGCCAAAATTATCATCACGTATGACGTCCCCACATGGCTTCAAATGATGGGATGATGTCACATTCCGATGGTGATCACGGGATGATGACGTACAAATCTGCAACAAGGCCCCATGGAGGATTGTATAGAAAGAAATGTGAATTGTTTTGAGCCTGCTTTTACATTACTCACATCAACTTCATGACATCAAAGCTTAGAAACCGAGAGCATTGCTCACTGCAACACAGTGAGAAATGACAAGGATTCATATTCGAGTGATACAAAGGTACCTTCTTATGGGCAAGGATTGTATGGAATGTGTGGCCGACGTGACTGAACGCCATGGAAGCTTTTAGGCTCTACAAACGCGGCGCATGAGTGTAATGCTTCAAAACACCCCGATAATAACCACTATGATAATGAAATTTAACTTATACTGCCTATTCGATCATCACTGAAAGAAATGCTGCCTTTTAATATTAAACGGACTTATTGAACAGTGCGGACCGCACAATACTAAGTTAACGCTATGATTTCTACTGCTGCTGGTTCGATGGGCGCGGAACTTCTAGATAAATTGTTCTTTCAAACTGTCCACAGCGTTCCATACGAATGTTATGTTAATGCTCTTCACATTGCCTTTGTCATTCGCAACGACTCGTTTCCTTTTTTTTGATACACGTTGGTTGTAAATTGTCACCACAACTTTCTTGCTCTTTAAAATTGTCTGTACATGCCTTGGTTTGGCGGACATTGCTCTTTAAAAATGCACTAGATCCTGTCTTCCCTAGGCTGCATTTTATTTCTCTCTTGCTGCCCCATCGCTAGCTGGAGATGCCTAGCTACACGCAGAGAAAAAAATATCTTAGTTATAGCAGTTGCAGATTTGACGTCAGACCTTTCGCTAGAAATATGAGTCCAACACCGCTAAAATTGCTTAAGTTTCTACTGACGTCAGCCTTTCTACCTGACGAATATGATACGTTGGCGTTTCTCACTGTGTTGCCGTGAACAACGCTCTTGATTTCTCAGCTTTCATGTCATGAAATTGACGTGAGTACTGTTAAAGGAGGCTCTACCAAGCATGTCGAAGGCTCTACCCTTCAGCATGCTTGGTGGAGCCTCTTTGTACAGTACGGACGTCAACTGCATGACATCATAGTTGAGAAATCGATAGCTGTGTAATCGAAATGTCGCAGGCTTTATCCTTCGACATGCTTGGTATCAACAAGGAAACCGTGGTGAAATCAGGGCCATACTAGAGGAGAGACAGGGCGCGCGTCGCATTTCCTGTCGCGTTTCATGCCCGGCCGTGGTGTGATCTTTCTGTTACCTCTAACATTACGTGGAAAGCTGAGCTTAGCCCAAGCTCAGCGTCCACAAAACGACGATATTAGGCCTGTCACACCGCTTTCTCTGAAAACGCTCTCCGGATACGAACGGGACGGCGTGAGCAACACTACCAACAGCGCGTTCCCGGGTCAAATCTAGGAGGCCACGATTAACGTATCATGACGCAAACGAGCGCCGACTGCCACCGTTCCCGTAATCTCAGTGTGCTGGAGGCTTTTGCTGCAACATTGTAGATAACTCTATGGTCGATAAAATGCGGCGTCCTCGGTGATTCAATTTGGTGACGAAGCAGTTGCGCGATTTGTTTTTTCGCGTCAGCGTGTGACGAAGCCTCGTCAGGGTAGGGGCGCTTCCAAATGGATTAACGGTGTTTCTCAGCCGCCTACTTCTTCGAGTGCACTGGCACCGACTGCTATGGAGCGCATGCCGTCCCGAATATATCCTCAAACGACGACATACAGATTATTATTTTTTTATTGCGGGTGCAAGAGACCCAGTTGAGAATGTGACACTGCAAGTGTAATCTCCATAGCTAGGGGCACTTTGAACGAAAGTGCTGCCATCCCTGGATCAGTATCAAAAAAGAGGTGAAATAGATTGCACAGTGCAGGTGTATGTGCAGCATTGCTATTTTTTTCATCGCAACCTTTTTTTCGTTGCAGAAGGATGAAAAATTATCTTGGCATATATTCTGGCCTTATAAATTAATTCTCGCTGTTACTTTTTTCAATGCTTTTCCCTCCATAGTATGCAGCCATAAATTGGTTATGTCCGGAATTTGGCACAATATGCATTTCAGTTGCGAAATGCGCAATATGCTGCCATATATGTTGCGCTGTGAAACACGAATATAAACAAAGCCCATCCTATGAGATCGTGCAGTGCGGCTCTGTTGCGCAGGAGTTATATTTACGTCGCAGTTTTTGACAGCCTTCACGAACGTGAGGTGCCAGCAACAGGACCCGGCAATATTTTGTTACATAATTAGCTTGAGTACATGAAAAATGCATGTGAGGTCCGAATAATTCACGTTGATGTGTAGCTCTTTCAATTTACTGGGCAACTGATGCTCTCAAACGCAAGCTGGCGGAAGCCAGTGGTTGGTAATTTGGGCAAGATTGTACAGTGAACCACCACCATAGGTACAGGCAAACATGTATGCAGCCATCTTACACATAGAAGTCGGCGGTCAGATGCACTAAGTTAAATGTACAGCTATGTTTGATCACAGGAAAGAATTGCTTTGTTTTATTCCATACATCACGTTAAAAAGGCCCCAGTCAGTAAGCTGAATAAAACTTGCTGCTGGGCGATTTGGTTCATACTTGCAAGGAAAGAATATTGATGTGCACACACATAAAACCATGGACTCAGGAGACTCGGACGAGCGCAAACTTTCAACTAACTTTATTTGTCGTCGTCAACAATATATGCCATCAGTCAGAAATTTAAATGTGTTAACGGTCGACGACCCCTTCAGTACCAAGAGCTCAGACGATGTTGTGCGTTTTCTGCAAGAGGAGAATCGTATTGACTATGTGTTCTCTGTCGATGTTGAAGATTTATTTTATTCTGTTTCTCATGGACAGCTATTTGTAGCTGTACGTGAGTGCGTCAAAGCCGGTGGGGCCATTGACTTTCAAAACAACGCTGGTATGTCGGTGAATGACTTCATGTCGTTACTTGAATTTTAACATCGCTCTACGTTTGTAGCCCACGAGAACCGGTTTTATCTGCAGCGACAAGGGATTTGCATCGGGTTCTGTGTGGCACCTGCTTTGTGTAACATATTTTTAGCGGACGTGGATCGTTCTTTGCCTAGCATCCTAGAGACAACTAATGTTATCGAAGTTTTTAGGTATGTAGATGATTTTTTAATGCTTTTAAAGAAACCCATGGACATTAATCTTGACAAGAGTGTTCATTCTATCCTTGACGCGTTTCAGCACTGCGGGAAGGGTTTGGCCATTACCCATGAAATCCCTTATAATAACTCGTTGCAGTTTTTAGATTTAAGGCTCTGTTTAAGCACTCACGCGTGCTGGTCTTACAGCCCACGAGCGCCGAAGGGGCTGCTGTCATGTGATTCAGCGCAGTCGAAACTAGTTAGGCGGGCGATAGTGAAGCTTTGTCTGGGGTCTGCGCTTGGAAAGTCATGGCCATATGCTATGCAGGACAGCTTTAGAAATCAAGTACGGCGAGCGTTGGAAGCCGGATACCCTTGCACGCACGTTACGGCAGTCTCAGAGGCTCTCCTGCGAGAGTCAAAAGCACCCCGTTCCGGTAAGACACCAGGGCCGCAATCCGGCAGCCGCCCTGTAGTGTTGCCCTACATTCACCGCACTTCTCACAATCTGAAGAGGCTTGCGGGCAGGCACGATGTGCCGATGGTTTTTAGGGGCAAAGCTCCTTAAGGCGGCACCCGTTCGTCCCTCGTAGTCGTAGTCGTAGTCCGTAACCAGTCTTACGCTTTGACCTCCAAGGTGGTGCCGGTGGGAGATTTTTCCTGTGCGTTGTTGAACAATAAAAAATTCGCAGCGGTAGCTAAAAGCCGACTTCTTCTATCTCTCATTCCCATTAGCAGCCATTCTTTACCTCCAAGGTAGTGCCTGGTGAGATTTCTCCTGTGCGTGATTAAACAATAAAAATTTTGTTCAAAACGCCATTTATTGATGAAATAAACCAACGAAAGACGCCAGATGTTTTGTAAAAGCAAAACGGAAGAACGCCAGATGTTTCTAAAGCAAAAGGAAAAGACGCCAGCTGCTTAACGAAAGACGCCAGATGTTTTCTAAAGCAATGGTTTTCTAAACAATGAAAATTCGCAGCGTACATGTAAAATTAAAGTGAGCTGCAAGTCGTCATAACTCATCGAACCTTTAGTATAAACGCGCCCTATCTCACGTCGGTGATGATGTACTGGGCAGAATTCACGGAAGATTCACGGTTTACCGATGAACCTCCGCAGCTTCGCCCACTCATCA
This sequence comes from Rhipicephalus sanguineus, assembly GCF_013339695.2. NCBI lineage: Eukaryota > Metazoa > Arthropoda > Arachnida > Ixodida > Ixodidae > Rhipicephalus > Rhipicephalus sanguineus. Next base: position 106,784,265 of record NC_051186.1, read on the forward strand.
TCATGCACTCCGTGGATATGCTGTGATTTTTTTCAGCCCGCGCAAGCTGGCAAAGCTCTGCCCGAAAATTTCTTCGGCTAAGAAGAGTCCTGGAGTGTGTGGCATGAAGCACGAAATGCCTTATGTAGCCTGCGCGGTTGGTGTCGTCTATGAGATTTCGCTTTCATGTGGAAAGTCTTATGTCGGGCAGACCGGAAGGTGCATCAACGTTCGTGCAAGGGAACATGAATTGACAATAATTAATAAAGAGAACGCGCATTTACCAGCGCATATCCGACATTGCATGTGCGTACCGAATTTTCGAGCGATCCGAGTTTTGGGCCGAAGCCAAGCTAGGAGCGCACAGGAACTTTTGGAAGCCTATTTTATCTCAACTAGAGCAAACGCGTGTGTAAGCCAGCCTTCTGTTTCCTTATTGCATGGTGAAAAGAGGTTCTTGCGTGGCTTGTTGTGATCTGACAGTGAAAAGCGATTAGCGTTGTGACCACGTGACTGATGGCACTTATTGTTGACGACGAAAAATAAAGTTAGTTAAAAGTTTGCGCTCGTCCGAGCCTCGTGAGTCCATGGTTTTATGTGTGTGCGTGTCAATATTCTTTCCTTGCAGTCAGTAAGATTTTGTTTTTCAACCATGGGATCAATATCGTCTGCTTGGTGCGATATTAGGCACAGATATATATCTTCATTATCGTCAAAATAAATCTGAAAATTTTGGATACGTTCTTCTTTCTCTATTTTATCTTAAATGTTGGAAAAATAATTTTTCATGTGACTTTCTCATAATCATGCAATAGAGAGCTAAAGAGTACATGTGGTGTACTGGTGGTTATTATGTGCATATTTAAGAAATCTTTGCGCTGATTTCACTATATGCTATGTGCAGATATGTCTTACCTACTACAGCTGCCACAAATGTTTAATCCTGTTCATGGACGTCCGTCGTCGGGATGGAGACGACTGACGTCTCCATCCCGACGACGACTGACGGCTGAAATTCAACATCATATCGATTTCTCCATATGTACAGAATAGTAGTGGCACCTACGTAAACTAGCATGGCGTAAAAACCATCTACATTGAAGTGACGTTCCAAAGTGTACGACGAAAGTAGTCTGTAATTTGCTGAACGCGTTTTGAACATCGGTATAATGAGACTCGAGAATAAATATAAGCGATTTGCTTCAGGGTGCCAGCATAACCAAGCAAGTGAAGATCCTCGAAAATCATGGCCTGCACTCGCACATTCCTAATGGTGATGCTGCCAATTCTCATAATGCTTCTTAATGAAGCCTGTACAACCATAGAAGAGAAAGCAAGCATATTTAGAAATAGTAAGTATATATTTCCGCCCATTTTTTTTGAAATCTAAACGTCTTTAAGAAATGTTTATATGGATATTCTGGATTTACTGACAAACGCGCCGTTGTTTTCGCATAAATAGTGCTGCTCTGAAAATTCGTTCAAACACGGATTTCTCTCAAAAAACGTGGTAAAAATGTGTCAGCTGTTCAATTACGAAGATATGTTTAAATAACGTATATGTATGTATGTATGTATGTATGTATATATATATATATATATATATATATATATATATATATATAGTTTAAGGAGTGGTTGACTTTGGCTGCTGTATAAGTATGAGATGTGGCACTTCAAGAAAACTTGAGCCTGACCTTTCTCATCGTCTTGAGAAACGTCGACGTAATAAATGTCGACGTAATAATTGAAGTTTTCTTGAAGTGCCGCCTCTCATATATATTGTGGGCACTAGTTATGTGCTTCTTTCTCATCTGTACATTATCATAATCATCATCATCTGTTTGTCCCTCTGTCCTCATCATCACCGTGAGTCATTCTCATCATCATCGGGTGTGTGCACGTCTGACCATCTGTTCTCGGACGACGAGCGAACATTTCGCTCCCGCCAGCTGTCCAATCCATACTGCAGGCGTATTATGGACCACCTCTCGGGAGCCTCCCATCCATCTAACGCGCGACTTCGTCGTGAACTCGTGTAACTTAAGCTGCAAAATGGCGTTCTTTACCGCCACATTTACCATCCTGACGGTCAACGCTGAGTTCCTGTGCCACCACGCGCTCTTCGAATTCATGTGCTTAAAGCCTTCCACGATGATTTGACTGCTGGTCATCTTGGGTTTCAAAAAACTCTTGACCGCATTCGATGTCGTTTCTACTGGCCCGACCTCTCTACTAGCGTAGCGCGGTGCGTCGGTTCCTGGTTCCCATGCCAGCGCCGTAAACTCCTGACATCTGCACCTGCTGGACCTCTACAGCCAATTCCGTGCCCCACAATGCCATTCGAGGTTGTAGGTGTCCACCTTTACGGGCCTCTTGCCGTCACATTTGCTGGGAAACGATGGATAGTGACCGCCGTAGACCACTTGACGCGCTAAGCTGAGACAACCTCTGTGATAACTGGCTCAGCTGCGGAAGTTGCCGACTTCGTTCTTCACGGCATAATATTGCGTCATGGGGCTCCTCGTATACTGCTTAGCGATCGTGGAAAGGTGTTCCTGTCACAAATGTTAAATGAAGTACTGCGCGCTTTCGGAACTACTCACAAGACCGCTTCAAGCTACCACCCTCAGACCAATGGTCTCACCGAGCGGTTTCATCGTGCTCTTGCTGACATGATAGCCGTCTACATCCCAGCGGACCACAAAAACTGGGATACCCTGCTACCATTCCTCACCTTCGCCTACAACACGGCCGTTCAGCGCACAACCGGCTACTCGCCGTTCTACTTCGTTTACGGACGTCCCCCTGCTACCTTTCTCGACGTTTCCCTCTTCAAGAGCGAAGACTTCAAGAGTGAAGACTACATTTCTCGACTGGCCCAGTCCCGCCATCATGCTCGCATCAACACAGAAGTGAGACAACAAGAGCGGAAGATCATTTACGACGCATCCCATCGCGTTGTATCTTTTCGACCTGGTGACGAGGTGCTGCTTTTGACACCTATTCGCACACCTGGTCTCTGTGACAAGTTTCAACCACGCTTCATCGGGCCGTACATAGTTCTGGAACAGACTTCGCCAGTTAATTATCGGGTCACGTGGTCGTGACGTCGACGAAGACAGCAGTCGGCGTTTGCAGAATGAAACTGTTTATTTGGCTGAACTTGTGGCCTGGAAAATGAGAACTAGAACTACAGCAATACACGCTGTACAATGATAGCGGCGAACAGGGCGTCGTCCGTCGATCAACTGACATGCAGTAAAGCGCGTCGGCTTTTATACAGGCGCTGTCGAACTTTCCAGCGATATCGCTGGTGGCGGCGTTATCTCTCGACAAACTGGAACATTCTCGTGCGGCGCGCAACCTTAACAGATTGTTCCAAAACAATCGCGAAGCTTCCTACACATCACGGCGAGGCCTGCGCAACGCGTTGTCCACAGTCTTTGTGGGTGAAGCTTACACTCATGAAATATAAGACTCGCGGCAATGCCCCCCTCTGAAAAAGCATCGTCCCGATGCTTAAAAACAGAGCATGAATACATGCAATACTAAAGAAAACTAATAAAGAAAGCAAACATTAGAGTCCTCAGGTGCGCTAACGAGCATAGTACGGTTTAAGGCGCACCACATGCACGACCTCGGGTCGAGCTCGGCGCCTCTGGGAGTTCGTGATGCCGTCGGGGACAACCTCGCAGTCGAGTGCGCCGAGACGTCGAAGTACCCTGTATGGTCCGAAGTATCGTCGAAGAAGGTTCTCGTTCAGTCCGCGTCGTCGTATTGGCGTCCAGACCCAGACACGGTCGCCGGGCTGGTACTCGACGAAGCGTCGTCGAAGATTGTAGCGACGGCTGTCGGTGTGCTGCTGGGTCTTGATGCGCAGGCGGGCCAGCTGTCGAGCTTCTTCGGCACGTTGTAAGTAAGCGGCGGCGTCGACATTTTCTTCGTCGGCGACGTTGGGTAACATGGCGTCGAGCGTCGTCGCCAGGCTCCTTCCGTAGACCAACTTGTACGGCGTCATCTGCGTCGTTTCTTGGACGGTCGTGTTGTAAGCGAAGGTCACGTACGGAAGGACGGCGTCCCACGTCTTGTGCTCAACGTCGACGTACATGGCGAGCATGTCGGCGATGGTCTTATTTAGACGCTCGGTGAGGCCATTGGTCTGCGGGTGGTAGGCGGTGGTGCGGCGGTGGCTCGTCTCGCTGTACTTCAAGATCGCCTGAGTTAGGTCTGCAGTAAAGGCGGTACCTCTGTCTGTGATAAGGACCTCTGGGGCGCCATGACGCAAGACGATGTTCTCCACGAAGAACTTGGCTACCTCGGAGGCACTGCCTTTGGGCAAGGCCTTTGTCTCGGCGTAGCGGGTGAGGTAGTCAGTCGCTAGGACAATCCCCTTGTTGCCGGAAGTCGACGTCGGGAAGGGCCCCAGTAGGACCATCCCGATTTGCTCGATTGTTCGATTGATTGTTGATGAATTGATGATTGTTCGATTGGCTGCAGAAGTCCCGCTGGCTTAGTCGGCGGTGTCTTCCGTCGCTGGCAATCTCGGCAAGTCTTGACGTAGTGGGCGACGTCGGCAGCAAGGCGTGGCCAGTAGTATTTTTCCTGTATTCTGGCGAGCGTGCGGCAAACACCGAGGTGTCCAGCCGTCGGGTCGTCGTGTAGGGCCTGGAGGACTTCTGGTCGCAATGATGAGGGCACGACAAGAAGGTAGTCCGTTCGCAGTGGCGAGAAGTTCTTCAGGAGAACGCCGTTCCGTAAGAAAAACGACGGCAGTCCTCGCTTGAATATCCTCGGAACAACGGCGGTCTTGCACTCGAGGTACTCAATAAGGCCCCCCAGTTCCGCGTCGGCCCGTTGCTTTTCGGCAAAGTCGTCGGCACTTATAGTTCCGAGGAAGCAGTCATCGTCGTCGTCTTGCGGCGGCGCGTCGACGGGGGCACGAGACAGGCAGTCGGCGCCAGAGTGTTTTCGTCCGGACTTGTACACGACGGTAATGTCGAATTCTTGAAGCCTCAGACTCCATCGTGCGAGACGACCTGAAGAGTCCTTCAAGTTAGCTAGCCAACATAAGGCGTGATGGTCACTTACAACTTTGAAGGGCCTGCCATAGAGGTAGAGGCGAAACTTTGATGTAGCCCAGAGGATGGCAAGGCATTCCTTTTCTGTTGTGGAATAGTTTGCTTCTGCCTTGGATAGTGACCGGCTAGCATAACTGATAACCCTTTCAAGCTCGTCAGTCTTTTGTACAAGGACGGCACCGAGTCCTACGCTGCTTGCGTCCATGTGTTTTTCCGTATCGGCGCAATCGTCGAAATGCGCAAGTATGGGTGGCGTCTGCAGGCGTCGTTTAAGTTCTTGAAAGGCTTGCACTTGCGCCGTTTCCCACCTGAATTCCACGTTATTCTTCGTGAGAAGCGTCAGTGGTTCGGCGATACGTGAAAAGTTTTTGACGAAGCGTCTGTAATAGGCGCATAAGCCGAGAAATCGGCGCACGGCCTTCTTGTCGGTGGGTGGCGCGAAGTCGTCGATGGTAGCTGTTTTCCGCGGGTCTGCGCGCACTCCAGACTTGCTGATCACATGACCCAGAAACAAGAGCTCGTCGTACGCGAATCGGCACTTTTCTGGCTTCAGGGTCAGTCCAGAGGCCTTGATTGCTTGAAGTACTGCCTCAAGCCGCCGGAGATGATCGTCGAAGGTCGAGGAAAACACGACGACGTCGTCCAAATACACAAGGCACGTCTGCCACTTCAATCCGGCCAGTACGGTGTCCATGACACGCTGGAACGTCGCAGGTGCCGAGCAAATACCGAAAGGCATGACCTTGAACTCAAAGAGGCCGTCGGGTGTTATAAAGGCAGTCTTTTCTCGGTCTCTCTCGTCGACTTCGATTTGCCAGTAGCCGGTCTTCAGGTCCATCGACGAAAAGTACGTGGCGTTGTCAAGTCGATCCAAGGTGTCGTCTATTCGTGGGAGGGGGTACACGTCCTTCTTCGTGATTTTGTTCAGGCGCCGATAATCAACGCAGAAGCGCAGTGTCCCGTCCTTCTTCTTTACTAACACCACGGGTGACGCCCACGGACTCTTGGACGGCTGGATGATGTTGTCGCGTAGCATCTCGTCGACTTGTTTCTTTATCGCGTCGCGCTCTCGAGTCGAAACTCTGTAGGGGCTCTGACGGAGGGGCCTCGCACTTTCCTCCGTTATAATTCGGTGTTTCGCCACCGGACTTTGTCGAATTCGTGATGATGACGACAGGCAGTCCTTGTATTGCAGGAGCAGGCTTTTCAGCTGGTCGTGCTTGACCTTCGGGAGGCTCCGGTTGACGTTGAAATCTGCATCGGGACCTCGATTCGTTGAAGCAGGTTCGGCAGCGTCGAAGAGGGCAAGAGCATTGCTGGCGGCCACACATTCGTCGATGCAGGCGACCGTCGTACCAATGTTGAGGTGCCTATATTCGTGGCTGAAATTTATCAACACTACCTTTGCTTTACCGTCACGCAGTTGGGCTATACCGCTTGCGACGCAAATTTGACGATTCAAGAGTAGTTGCTGATCGCCCTGGATGACGCCTTCAATGTTCGCAGGTTTTTCGGTGCCAACGGAAATAATGACGCTGGAGCGCGGCGGGGCGTTCACCTGCTCTTCTATCACGTTCAATGCATGGTTCCCTGGCGTCGCGTGGGGCGGGAGCGCTTTGTCTGAGGTTAGCGTTATCGACTCAGACCTCAGGTCGTTGACGGCGCCGTGGTCACTTAGGAAGTCCATTCCAAGTGTCACATCCCTAGAGCAATTTTGTAGAATTACAAAGCTCGCAGGATAAGTGCGGTTATTGATGGTGACTCTCGCCGTGCAGACACCAATCGGCGTTACCAGGTGGCCTCCAGCTGTCCGGATTTCGGGTCCCTTCCAAGCGGTCTTTACTTTCTTCACCTTGGTGGCGAACGGTCCACTGAAGACAGAATAGTCGGCTCTGGTGTCGACGAGAGCTGTGACGCTGTGGCCGTCGATAAGAACGTCGAGGTCGCTAGTTCGTCGTCTCGCGTTGCAGTTAGGTCGTGGCGTGGGGTCACGGCTGCGTCGGTGTGTTCCGCTGCTTCCATTTTGCGTCGTCGGGTCCTCTTCAGTCCGCGAGATTTCGTCGTCAGGGGTCTCTCTGGTTCGCGTCGTGTTCTGAAGGTTTCGTCGCGGCGTCGTCGTTGGCGGCGGAGGATCTTCGGTAGTTCGTCGTGCAGCAACCGCACCTCCATCGGTTGCTGCCCTTAATTTTCCGGATACGGGCTAGGCGACCGGCCCCGGTTTGGGCCAGTGTACGGCCGGCGGTGCGGTGACATGTAGCGGCCGGGCGACGGCGAGCGGGAAGGTCGTCGTTCTTGCCACTGTGTTCCGGTGAGGTAGTCGTTGATGTCGCGCGGCCGTTCGCCTGGCTGCGGGCGCGGCGCGTTGATAGCGAATCCGCGTAGTCCCATCTGTCGGTACTGGCAGCGGCGGTACGTGTGGCCGGCCTCTCCGCAGTGGTGGCAGAGCGGGCGGTTGTCGGGGGCACGCCAGACATCGGTCTTCCTCGGGGTGTTGCGCTGGCCGACAGGTGGTCGGTAGGGCATCGGTGGCGGCGGCGGCAGCGTCTGGCGACGGTACTGCGGCGGTGTGGCGTCTTGGCGTGGGCATGGAGGAGGAGCATGACGGCGGGCTGCAGCAGCATAGCTAATAGCTTGCGGCTGCGGCTCTGCTAGCTGAGGCGCGCCGAGTGAATGCTGGATCTCCTGGCCCACGAGGTCGGCGATGGACTCTACTTGAGGTTGCGACGGAGGTAGAATGTTTCGCAACTCCTCTTGCACGATTGCTCGAATCGTCTCACGCAGGTCGGCGGGTCCTAGGGCTTGAACGTCGGCGTAGCTTGTAGCCGAGAAGCTGCGGTTGTATTGCCGCGTTCGCATCTCAAGCGTTTTCTCGATCGTGGAAGCCTCCGATGCAAATTCAGCGACCGTCTTCGGCGGGTTCCTTATCAATCCAGCGGAGAGTTCCTGTTTGACACCCCGCATGAGGAACCTCACTTTCTTCTCTTCGGGCATACTTGGGTCGGCGTGTCGAAACAGGCGATTCATCTCTTCCGTGTAGATGGCAATATTTTCGTTGGGTAGCTGCACACGGGTCTCCAGCATAGCCGCGGCCCGTTCCTTGCGGACCACGCTCGTGAACGCGCTTAGGAACGTCGTCCGAAAGAGATCCCATGTTTGTAGGGCGGATTCACGGTTCTCGAACCACGTCCTCGCGGCGTCTTCTCGGTAGAAGTATACGTGGCGCAGCTTGTCCTCGCAGTTCCAGTTATTAAATGGTAGACCCTTTCGAAGGTCTCGAGCCAAGTGTCGGGGTCTTCACATGGTGAACCACGGAACGTCGGCGGCTCCCTGGGTGGCTGCATCACGATCGCCGTAGGGGGCACTGCGTCAGTCATCGTCTCGGCGGTCGATGTGACGGTCTTCGGCTGCCTGGCGTTTTCGGGAAGGAGCCCGTACTCTGGTTGTAGTCCCTTCTGCCGGCGGCTGGTTCGAGGATCCGGTTTGTCCTTAGAGTCGTCTTCTTCGCGGCTTGGGCTTGGCTCAGCGCTCCGCGGTGGCGTCCGGATCATGAAGCAGCACCTCCACCAGATGTCACGTGGTCGTGACGTCGACGAAGACGGCAGTCGGCGTTTGCAGAATGAAATTGCTTATTTGGCCGAACTTGTGGCCTGGAAAATGAGAACTAGAACTACAGCAGTACACGCTGTACAATGATAGCAGCGAACAGGGCGTCGTCCGTCGATCAACTGACAAGCAGTCAAGCGCCGTCGGCTTTTATACAGGCGCTGTCGAACTTTCCAGCGATATCGCTGGTGGCGGCGTTATCTCTCGACAAAGCTGGAACATTCTCGTGCGGCGCGCAACCTTAACAGATTGTTCCAAAACAATCGCGAAGCTTCCTACACATCACGGCGAGGCCTGCGCAGCGCGTTGCCCACAGTCTTTGTGGGTGAAGCTTACACTCATGAAATATAAGACTCGCGGCAATCGGGTGACACCACTTGTAGTCCCAACAGACCGCCGTTGCCGTAGCACCGAGATTGTGCACGTTTCTCGAATGAAACCCTTCACCTGACGTTCCCCGTCACCTTGACTTGCAGCGGCCAGGATGTCCGCTTACACGTGGGGGAAATTAGTGTGGGCACTAGTTATGTGCTTCTTTCTCATCTCTGCATTATCATAACCATCATCATCCGATTGCCTCTCTGTCCTTATCGTCACCGTGTGTCATTCTCATCATCATCGGGTGTGTGCACGTTCGGCCCATTCTCTTCCGAGGCCTTGGGTCTAATAAACGTCGCCTCAACCAAGACGTCATAATATATATATATATATATATATATATATATATATATATATATATATATATATATATATTGCTAGGCAACATTTAGGACCCTCAAGCCTCTTCTTTATTTCTCGAGTAGGAGCCCCACAGCCGAAAACCATGCGGTGACGATGAGTATGTACATATGAGAAAATGAAGAGCATAAATAATGGCAATCGAGAGAATCCTCGATTCGTGGTACGGATATACGTCTTTTCTCGTCAGCCTATTAGGTGCTGTGTAATCGACACAAATTTGTACAGAGCCATCCTTTTTCCGGACCACCACCACAGGAGATGAGCAAGAGCTGGACGAAGGCAGGATGATGTCACATTCGAGCATGTCGATGAAGCAGTCCTCGATGATTTTCCATTCCGCCGAAGACACGCGATATCGGCGGCCGCGTACAATGGGGCTACCATCGGTTTCGATGTGATGCACTCCGTCGGATGTGCAGCCGACAACCTTGGATTCTATGTCAATCGAAACACTGTGCTTTTTAAGGAGGTCTAAAAGGTATCTATTTTGGTGTGCAGTGAGGTGGAGATAGATCATCATCATCATCAGCCTGTCTACGCCCACTGCAGGGCAAAGGCATCTCCCATATTCCGCCAATCAACCCGGTCCTGTGCTTTCTGCTGCCACGTTATACCTACAAACTTCTTAATCTCATCTACCCACCTAATTTTCTGTCTCCCCCTCACGCGTTTACCATCTCTTGGAATCCAGTCAGTTACCCTTAATGACCACCGGTTATCCTGCCGACGTGCTACGTGCCCGGCCCATATCCATTTCTTCTTCTTGATTTCAACCATGATGGCCTTAACCCCGTTTGTTCCCTGATCCACTCTGCTCTCTTCCTGTCTCTTAAGGTTACACCTATCATTTTCCTTTCCATCGCTCGCTGCGTCGTCCTCAATTTAAGTTGAACCCTCTTTGTAGGTCTCCGGGTTTCTGCTCCTTTCTCTTGAGGGATAGTGGTAGATTGCCATTCATGATTTGAGAATGCTTGCCGAATGAGCCCCATCCCACCTTATTCTTCTAGTTATTTCACTCTCATGGTTCGGCTCCGCGGTTACTACCAGTCCTAAGTAGACGTACTCCTTTACAACCTCCAGTGTCTCTCCACCTATCGCAAAGCGCTGTTCTCTGCCAAGATTTTTCCACATTACTTTAGTTTTATGCATATTAATTTTCAGACCTACTCTTCTACTTTCCGTATCCAGTTCAGTAATCATGAGCTGTAATTCGTCTCCCGCGTTACTCATCAATGCGATGCCATCAGCGAATCGCAGGTTACTGTGATACTCTCCATTAACTCTTATCCCTAATTCTTCCCAATCTAGGGCCCTGAAAACCTCCTGTAAACACGCGGTGAATAACATTGGAGAGATCGTGTCTCCCTGCCGTACGCCTTTCTTTATTGGGATTCTCTCGCTTTCTTTATGGAGGACTATAGTGGCCGTGGAGCCGCTGTAGATTTATTCCATTATGTTTATGTAGGCTTCTTCGATGCCCTGATTCCACAGTGCCTGCATGGAGATAGATGGTAGCCTTTAAAGCAGCGATCGGAGCTTGATGATCAGTTGAGGCAGAAAAAGGTGGCGATTATGCGTGGAGTAAAATCAGATCAAGATGCTTGGTGTCAGCGAAGCAACTCACAGCAGTGCCCTGGGGCAGCATCATTGGCGAAGAAGTTGGTTTGAGTGCGGCAACCAACGCTCTACCATGGTTCAACCGCACAAGGTCAAGCGCGATGGTAAGCCCAGTAGGCATGCCGCGACCAGATGGTGCAATAAACACGTCACCATTTACGATGGTTTCAGGAGCCAGTGTGTTATTATTTTCGTCGCCCAGCGAAATACAACAATCAGCGTATGTGACGAAACGAAAGCTGTGAGGATTGACGCCGGAGAAAAACTCAGTGTATGTCATATCAATGACTCGCTGACTATAAGATAGGAAAGCTGATGCTGAAGGAAGGAAGTCGCATCCACTGAAGGGTGCGTGAGTACACGAGGGCAGCACAAGAGACTCAATATGATGAAGAATGCCATCAATGAAAACTCGCACTGTAGAAACACTGGAAGGCCGAATAAGAATTCCGTCAGCACAGCGAAGGCGAGGGCCATCGTATGGGGTGTTCACTTTTCTGAAGCGGGAGTACAAGTCTGCAATAATTACGGGAAGCGATGCGCCTGCGTCCACCAGTGCTTCAGTACGTACACCTTCAACATACCCAAACAATATTTAGCTTTTCAGTCGGTAATCAGGAGTCGAAGTAGTTGGCTAGAGTGCGGAAGAGGAGCGCCGCAGCGGTGAAGGCGAGCGACGACTCGGTAAACGGGAATTACCAACTGCGCCGAATTTTTGCGGAGACTGTGACTGACGTGGGCTGTTCTGGTCGGAGTGAGAATATTGCGATTCATTGCGCTCTCTCAGTGTAAAACTCGTCCCGTTCAATGTCGTGGTAACCTCGTCGTTCGTCTTCTGATGGCGTCGGCAAAATCTTGAAATCGACCGAGGATTGCGCCGGGCGTTGTAAGACTGGACCGGCGCTCGTGGGGTGAGAGTGTTGAGCGACCCGTACCCTTCAGGCGCCTGTAGTGGTGTCTGCTGGGGCGTTGGTGTTGTGGCAGCAATCTGAGCATAAACTGAACAAGGAGGGAAATCTGGACTAGTTAGTTATTGTTCATTTTCAATCAGCTTACATCTGTGGCAACACATTGCGCACAAACCGGTGCAGCCTCCGCCTCGTCACTATCTAGCCCGGCGTGACACGGCTGCATGCTACACCACGCCTCCGATAAGGGACAGCGCCACCGCAGCGTCACCGGAGGCTTACGTCACCGACGGCTGCTAAAAAACCAAGCTGCCAAGCTCTGAAGTGATCCTTCTTTCGCGACCCGACTGAGCGCAGCGCCTTTATGCTCGCCGCGCTGCTGCTACTTCGCTAATAAACAGTTGTTACGTTTATGTTGAGATGCGTCCTTCCATCGACACGGCATCCCACATCTGGTGACCCGGAAAACGAATGCACCGCACAGCCATGGCCGACCCTGAAGCGCTTGCCGCTCTTCGCGAACATGTACAAGAACTTCAACATCAACTGCAGGCCCTGCAGAAACAACATCCCGGGAATATCTCGCACCCCTGACCGTACCTGCCGGCTCCGCTGAGGATGTCAGAACCCCTGCAGAAGGCATCCGGCACGCTGCCTCATACGATACCTGGCGTGTCGCTGTCAAGCTTCCACCGTTTTGGGCGGTCTCGCCCGAGGTCTGGTTCGCCCAGGTCGAGGCCCAGTTCTTCCTGGCGCGCGTCACGCAAGACCGGACCCGCCACAATTACGTCTCGTTGCCCACCTGGACGCACGTTATGCCAGCGAGGTCCGGGATATACTGGCCAACCCACCAACGGCCAACCTCTGTGAAAACCTGAAGACCGCACTCATCCGTAGCATGTCGCTCTGGGAAGAACAGAAGGTACGCGAACTTCAGTCCGCAGAGCTTGCCGAGCGCAAACCTTCCCAGCTCCTGCGCCACATGCGTGCGCTCGCGGGCAACATGCAAGTCCAGGATTCCTTCCTGCGAGCGCTTTGGCTCCAACGGCTCCCGCCGCACATCCACGCAATTCTGCAGGCTCAGGTTAGGCTACCTCTCGGCGAACTTGCGGAGATTGCTGATCGCGTCGTCTAGGTCTCCTTGCCGCAGCTGTCGCTCACCATCCAGGCTGTCGCCGCACCGCTAAACACCGCGGAGCTTGCACGCCGTATCGATGACATCGATCAACAGCACACTTCCCTTCAACAACGCCTGGGTAAACGCCTTCTGATGCACCAGACCCCCCCCCCCCCCCCACTCGCAAAGCCGCGACCTTAACACCACTTCGTCGCGGCAACCCGATAACGGCCCGTGTTACTACCACCGACGTTTCGGGGACAGAGCCCGGCAGTGTCGACCACCGTGTTCCGCTGGGCACGTGGAAAACGCCAACGGCAGCTCGTAGGGACGGTCGCAAGCTGCCAACCCGGAAGCCGTCACATCTTCGTCACCGACCAAATCACGAAGCAGCGGTTCGTTGTCGACAGCGGTTCCGGCATTTGCTGCTACCCGCGATCCCATCTTCAAGGTCCCCGTCCGCCTACGTCTTTTGAGCTCAGTGCGGCAAACCGCTCCACAATCAAGGCGTACGGCTCGCTCCGCCTGCACATCCAGCTCCGGAACTTACGCCGTCACCTTTGCTGGAATTTTGTCATCGCCGACGTCGCCGAGCAAATCATTGGCTCAGACATTCTCGGCCACTACAACCTCATTCCGGACTGCCGCAACGACCCCCTCATCGACGCGACAACGGGACATTCCACACAAGGCCAGCGAATGACCGCTCAACAGCCAAGCATCAAGGTACTAAGTGTTGACAATCATTCGCCGTACCACGCCATCCTCGCCGAATTTTCCGGAGTGACACGCCCCAGCGGGCTGCCACGCAAAGTACAGCGCACCACGCGTCCACTACATCCGCACTACTTCAGGCCCCCCGGTTTTCTGCCGCGCCCGTCGCCTTGCCCCGAACCGCATGCGCATAGCCAAAGCAGAGTTCGAGGCCATGCTCCGCGAAGGAATAGCCCACCGCTCTGACAGTCCATGGGCCTCCACAGTCCACCTTATTCTGAAGAAGACCGAAGGCTGGCGGCCCTGTGGGGACTACCGCGCTCTCAAAGCGCGCACCATCCCGGACAGGTACCCCGTCCACAACATACCGGACTTCGCCCATCGCATTTACGGCTGCCACGTGTTCACCGTGCTAGACTTGCTAAAGGCGTACACACAGATACCCGTCATTCCGGATGACGTCCCGAAAACGGCAATTATCACTCCTTTTGGCTTGTTCGAGTTTCCCTTCATTAGTTTCGGCCTGAGAAACGCTGGACGAACCTTTCAGCGCTTCATCGACGAAGTCGTCCGCAGCCTCGACTTCTGCTTCGTTTACCTTGAGGACATACTGGTATTTTCCCGCGACGTCGAAGAGCATCACAGGCACCTTCGTATGCTGTTTCAACGCCTCGATGACCACGGTCTACTCGTCAATATCCAAAAAAAGCACGCTAGGCACTTCCGTCGTCCGCTTCCTTGGCTACGAAGTTTCATCGGAGGGAACCCGGCCCTGGCCCCAACGCATCTCGGACCTGCAAAGTTACCCTCAACCCACCACTGCTAAAGACATTCGCCGTTTCCTTGGCAAGCTGAACTTCTACAGGCGTTTCTTGCCACAGGCAGCAGACTACCAGGCTTCCCTCCATAATGCTTTGGCTGGCCTGTGAGGAAACCAACCCGTCACGTGGACACCGACGTTAGCGAAATCTTTCGAAGATTGCAAAGCCGCTCTCTGCACCTCCACGCTTCTCATCCATCCCGTGCCAGACGCTCCCTTGGGACTTTTCACGGACGCATCTAGCTTCGCCATCGGCGCCGCGCTCATGCAACGCGTGGAGAACACTTGGCATCTCTTGGCGTTCTTCTCCAAGAAGCTCGAAGCTCGGAAAACGACCCCTTCAACCGCCAGTTCCACACTGACGAAACCACGACCACCGCCCCGACAAGTTTGCCAGCCTACTACAGAGAACTTCTGGCGATATACGAAGCAGTGCAACACTTTCGCCATATCCTCGAAGCACAGAACTGCATCATCTATACCGACCACAAGCCACTTACCTACGCCTTCTCTCAACGTCGAGACAAACTCCTTCCTGTACAGCAGAACCAACTCTTGTTCATTGCAAGGTTCACCACCGACATCCAACATCTTAGCGGGAAAGACAAGGTGGTCGCCGACGCGCTTTCACGCGTAGCAGCCATCAGCTCTGTGCAGATAACAGCGGACGTCCTCGCTGAGGCTCAGACTACGGACGCCGAACAGCAGGAACTTCTCAAGGGCGGGTCCTCACTCCAGCTACAACAAGTCCCCATCCCAGGGTCGACAACCGCAATCTGTTGCGACATGTCGACAGGACCAAGCAGGCCCTATGTGCCCCTGTCCCATCGCCGTGGTCTTTTCAACCAGCTCCACAACCTCAGCCATCCCAGCATACACGCCTCGACATGCCTCGTGTCTAACCGCTACGTCTGGGATTGTCGCACCTGGGCGCGCACCTGCATTCAATGCCAACGCGCTAAAGTCAAGAGGCACGTCACGGCACCACTCGGAACATTCCCTCGGCCCTCTGGTCGGTTTGAGCACGTCCACCTCGACATCATAGGACCCTTTCCCCCGGCTGGACCCTATCGCTACTGCCTCACCGACATAGATCGGTACACTCGATGGCCCGAGGCATGGCCCCTCGAGGGAATCACCACGGAAGACGTCGCCTCGGCCTTCTTCACCGGCTGGATTGCTCGTTTCGGCTCTCCCGGTGGCGTAACCACCGACCAAGGACGACAGTTCGAGTCGCACCTTTTCAGGCACATCGCGATGACCATCGGTTTGGAACGCTTGAGGACCGCCAGTTACTACCCCTGCGCCAACGGAATAATCGAGCGTTTCCACCGACAATTCAATGCAGCCATTATGTGCCACCCGGACTCAACCTCGCTCGAGGCCATCCCAGCCGTCATCCTCGGTCTTCGCGCCACCTTCAAACCGGACATCCACGCTACACCAGCAGAGCTCGTCTACGGGGAACCACTCGGGCTCCCAGGGAAATTTCTCGTCGCACTGCCATCCAGCACTACGACGTCAGATCCCACCGACTTCATCGCCCGGCTCCGACGCACCATCGCCGCCTTACGCCCGTCACCTGCAGCACACCACTCCAAGCCTACACCTTTCTTCTTCAAGGAGCTAGCATCGTGCACGGAGCTTTCCTCCGCGACACCGTGCGCAGGCCTTTCCAGCCACCCAACAGTGGACCCTACCTGGTCGTCCATCGCCACGACAAAAACTTCACTCTGCGCCTGAACGGGAACGATGTCCGCGTCTCGATTGACCGGCTCAAGCCCACATACATTACTGCGAACGATCCAGGCAGCGCCAGTCCACCCTCAGGCATCTATCCACAGCCGCCGACCTCGCAGCCCGCTCCGGTCACGACACGATCTGGACGTCCGGTACGCCTCCCAGATTTCTACAGGCCCTGGGGGCTCTGCATTCCGCGAGGGGTGATGTGGCAGTACACTGCGCACAAACCGGCGCAGCCTCCGCCTCGTCACTATCTAGCCCGGCGTGACACGGCTGCATGCTACACCACACCTCCGATAAGGGACGGCGCCACCGCAGCGTCTCCGGAGGCTTACGTCACCGACGGTGGCTATACACCAAGCTGCCAAGCTCTGAAGTGATCCTTCCTTCGCGACCAGACTGAGCGCTGCGTTGCTATGCTCATCGCGCAGCTGCTCCTTCGCTAAGAACCAGTTGTTACGTTTATGTTGGGATGCGTCCTTCCATCGACACGGCATCCCACACATCGCAATAAAAAGGCGAGGACGCAGACCAAGGATGTGGCCAGCGCTCGTGTCGTCACATCCTTGGTCGGTACCCTTGTCTTTTTATTCTGCTGATCATAAGTTGGGGTTGGCATGGGATGCTGACTCGGGACTTCCGCGCCGTTTGTGGAAGCCAGTTCCTCCCTCATGACATCACGTAGGTTGGCACCAGTTGGCGTCGTAAGAACCTCAAGATGGCACGGCGGAGCCTGTGCATTGCATCAAAAGCAGCTGGAGCTCGCACTCATGTAGCTCGACGGCTCGTACGCACAGTTCTACATCCAAGAATTGTATACCAGGCGTAATTTCAAAGTTTAACTTTGGCGCAGCTGGCACATTTGGAGACTATTAACCGTCATGCCATGCGCACAATAACAGCGTTACCCCGTATCACCCCGATACCAACTTTACAGGAGCACGCCCCGCTTAACGCAATTGCAGAGCTAATTTCGCAAAGGAAAAAAGCGCCTGAAATAAAAAAGCAACTTGTTCCGGTTGTTGCTGCGTTGCATGCCCACCTTCAACGCGGGTTGCCCATTGACCGCCAGTCCGATATAATGCCTCCCTGGGAATTCACCACCATTGCATCTAATAAGACAACCAAGTTACGGCGCAGCGATACATCAGCTATTATTGACGAACGCTCTGTTATCGAAGCACCATGTGCTAACGTCCGCAAAGTCTATATAGATGATACAATCCTACAAGACAGCGGACGGGCATCATTCCTATGTACCACGCATAATTTCATCAGTGGTCACCAGCATTATCTATCTGCGGAACTAGTCGTCTTGTAATTGAACTTCAAGCCATCCATGACGCAGTGCGGGATGTCACCTCTAAGCTGTCTACAATTAAGCAACTTGACGTATTCATCTATTCTTTAGTGGCTGTCGAGGAACTCAAGAAATTTCACAAGGTGATTGAAATCTGCGAGGCGATACATAAGATCAACCGTAATACAGCCACTTCCATCAGGGTACAATGGATTCAAGGCCATGCTGCCAACCTTCACAATATTGCTGCTGACGAACACGCACACTGCCTTCCTAATACAGACCTCCCATCTATTCCCCTTCCACCTCAACCCCTAAATACACTCCGTGCCCATAAAAACGTTCTCCGGCAGGATACACGCGCTCTTATCCCACCGTGTGTCTGCTCTCTTCCCCTTCACCTTACAAGGGCGGAGGAAGTCGTGCTTAGGAGGCTTCGGGCAGGGGTGGCCCTTACACCAGCTGTTATCTCAACATGGAATAGGTCGCATTTACCAGTTGGTGCTACTTGCCCGTACTGTTCTGTTCCGGTGATGCAAGCAGATGCATACCACCTTATATGGACATGCCAAGAATCACATTCGGAACGCTCCCGGCATTTCCTGCAAGATGGTCTTCGCTAAAGTAACACAAACAGTTTTGACCCGTGTATACATGGCAGAACATTCCACAAGACACTTCTTCACTTCATAGACAACACCGGCCTAACGGCGCAGATTTAACACATATATACACAACAAATATTATGCCTTAAGGGCAAGTCTATGTTGCAAATTAAAAAAAAGTAGGTTGGCCGCTGTCTAGACATATCAGGTTGCAGACGTGTGGTCAGACATGTCAGGTTGCAGCCAGTACTCATCGAGGCGCTGACAGGTAGCGACAATATCCGCTATGATCGTGGGGTTTTGCACTACGAGAGCATTGAAAGCGTCAGTCCCAATACCTCTGAACAGGTGGCGCAAACAGTCATTCTCTGCCGTGGAACTGTCGAGGTGGCGTCAGACGGCGAGTACGTCTTCGATGTAGGAAGGGTAGGACTTGCTCGTGCGGTTAACACGCCCAGCAAGCGTCTTCTTCGGCATGTCTAAGCGCACAGACGGGTTGGCAAAAATCTGGCGTAGCTGAAAAGTAAAAAAGGTCTAATTCGGGAAGTCTATAGCATGGTTGAAGAACCATGTCTTTGCGACTCCTTTAACGTAAACCGCAACATGGGTGAGTTTCGCACGTTCATCCCAGTGGTTGATGGCACTCACGCGGTCATACTGGTCCAGCCAATATTCAACGTCCCCGCCACGGAGCCCAGCGAACATCGGTGGGTCCTTTTGAGGGCTGAAGGGGTTGCCATAGCGAAAGCATTGGGGTTGCTGCCAAGGCGGGCTGCTCGTCTTGCGACATCGCCGAACGCAGAGGGTGTAAGCGGCTTCCCGAACGGAGCTCTAGGGATGTGTTCGCGGTGAAGTTGCGAGTGTCTGTTAAAATAGAAGGTGCATGGACCGGACGCCACCACCACCATTGAACAAACGATGGCTGGTCGTCCTCTTAAATTTATTTCAAAATTTTATATATTATTGCCTGATGACTGGAAAGAAGAGATCCGCAATTTGTTTTTCTGGCAAAAATTTTGTTCGAAGCACAGGAAATCAATAATGACGAAGAGGTGGAGTGGAGCGCTCATCCGCTCTGCTGTTTTGACCAATTTTCGTTATGAATTGCACAAAATATATTAAAGTTAGGTAGCTGAAATTTCTTTAACTAAATGCATGCATGTTTTTGCTTCTGCTCAGGTATTTTTAGTTTTTATACGCATGTTGTGTAGATGTTTTTATAAAAAACCCGAAAATTGGTTCAGGAAACGTTATTTTATTTAATTTGACCGTCTTCATCTCAAAAAAACCTTGTAGCAGAGCGACAAAAATTCCGCATTGCGCTCTTCGCATCCTTATCTACCAAACTGGCAAATCTTACATTTATGTAACGTTTCAGTAAAGAGATATCATAGGGCTAATTTCAAGATAACACCGAACAATGAACACTTCTGACGACAATTTAATAAATCCCATTTTCTATATTTCTTAAACTTTGTCCACTTATTCTCTTCCATATCAGCTTTCACAATCATTGAAAAGATGTTGCATAATGCCGTTGCACTAATAGTTACGGCGCCTCCAATGAGACCTTTAGGCAAGGATTGGTAATTCCGACTTCTTGCCCAGCACGTGTATAATGTGCAGGCCGGATTGAATTTCTTTTTATTCAAAGGCCAGCAGGTACCGAAAAAGGTGTCACCGGCACCGAAGACGTTAATTTTGAAATTATTTGGTCACTGCAGCGGCCACGAGCGTGGGGCTACCGAGCAGGCGCGCGGACACCCGAGATACTCGTTGTAAGAGACGGCGCAGTGAAAGCTCGTTTTCGCGTCCTCAGACCGACTGAGTTCGAAACAGCAACACATCTCGGGTGACTTGAACGCACGTGCACTGGAGCTTGGCTATTCTATCCGCCCTCTGTTCGAATCAACTTTACTAGATTAGCTTCAGTTTGCAAACTCCGCCTGAGCCGCGCGCGCGAATGTGTCCCCTTTCCGTCTCCTCTCGCGGGGTGGCGCTGCCACCTCTCTCGGCCTAGGGTGCCTTGATGCCCGCACGCTCCGCTGAGGGTGAGGACAGGCGCGTCGTCTGCTACGACGGCCGCCATTGCGAATCCCGCCGCAGCTCGGCGGCATGCGAAACGCGCTACACAAAGCGCTTGTGGTGCGCGAATACGTCGGGAAATAAGTGCACGCTAGTGAGCTTTCTCTTTTTCTTTTCTTTTTTAAAGCTTGGGCAGCTTTTATTGCTGTTGTTGCCGAAATGTTTATTAAGGAAGCATGTAATTCATGTAAGCTGACGGCCTGTGCATGTGTTAAACGCTAGGGGTAGACGTAGACTCTGTGATGTTTAAAACGAATCCTCTTCCATACGCCGGAAACTACAAACTCTAAAGCCTTACTTAATTTTCGCGTAAGCTCTGCATTCCAAATACACAAACAATCGTTTAAAGTATTTGTATACATGTCAGCAGCAGCAGCAGTATATGTATCTGAACACACACAATTGAGTGTTGCGAAGCTACCTAAGCGCGATTAAGGTGGCTCATTTTGCTAAGTTTGCTAACAATTTACTCGTTTATTATAAATGGCATCATACATATTGTACACAGAATAGAGGGCCACGGGGAAATATGGTGCGAATATCGTGCTAAAATGAAATGAAAGCTTCTTTATCATTAGTATTGCTGACATTTCTTGCTCACAATCTGTAACCGCTACTGTATCGGCACTCGAGTTGCACGTTGAGTTCTTATCAAAACGATGGATACGTTGTTGAGTAGTATGCCGTAAAACTTTGCATGCGCGCAGTATCAGTGCGTTTTTCCTTCTTCTTTTTGTATCTGCAGTTCCTTTTTCTGTATCTGCTGGTTTTCTCGCATGCCCAGTTGCATGCCCATATTAATGAGTGTTTCCAATACTGTTTTATACTTGGCGCGGCAGATGCACGGCGTCATTTATTTGTCTCTTTTACTAATAATAATACTGGGGTTTTACTTGCCAGAACCATGAGATGATTATGAGGCATGTCGTAGTTGAGGGCTCCATGAATTTTGACCATCTGGTGTTATTTACCCTGCGCTGACATCGCATAGCACACGGGTGTCTAGCATTTCGCCTCCACCTAAATGCGACTGCCGCGGCCGGGATCGAACCCGTGACTTTCGGGTCAGCAGCCGAGCTCCGTCACCACTATACTACCGTGGCGGACGTATTTTAATGCCACAGCCTTAAATGCCTCATCAAACGTGAAATTTGACCGTCGGCGTCCCGCGTCTACGGCGTCAGCGTAACAGGACATCGGGGACGAGGGATGAAGAAAATCATCGTCACGGAAAGACGTCACCATATGACGTCATCATGACTTCACAAATTTTGGCGTGACGTCATATGATGCCGTTATCACACGACATCGTAGCTTGGTCAAAAGTGGGCAGATCACAGAGGCAGTGCAAAGCCAGTTGATGTGCCTCCGATTTTGGAGGCAATGCAAAACCGCGCTAGGTGCGCAAAAAAATTAAGAAGATGGCTTTTGCCTTCGAGTCGTCTTAAGCGAACGCATAAGGGACCCTGTGAGTTTGTTTCATTAACTGGTTTTCCATGACGTACTCTTTGTACACCTTGACTTTGTTTCTTGTATTTTTTTACTGACATAGCGTGCCTACTGTACACAATGCTTCCCCATCTTCTTGTTGTTTACATGCGTCTTCTTTGTATAGACGCTTCGCAAGAACTGTTTGTATGCGCATTCCTGTATGAGCCTTCAGTGCTTACTATATTAATAACTAAATAAATAAATAAATTATGCTTGCTCAAAGAAATAAAATACTGAATGTGTGTGTTTGTATGTGCGTTTATATCCAGTTTACAGTCCATTTATTTGTGCGCATTAATGCTTCGCCGACAGAAGCAATTACACAAGTAACACGCAAATATTACAATAAAACACAACTGCCACTAGTCGCTTCACAGTGATCGTAAATGAATAAATAAACAAAAGCTGCGTAATTATTTAAGACAGGACGAAAATGTAACCTTGAAACACAGAAACAGGGAAGGATAAAAAACATGTAACTGCACACATACATACATGGGCATCAGACCAGCACAGAAGGCGTACTTGAAACACGGAAAGGAATATAAAAAATAGGAACCCGTCGTGGCTTTAGTTATGGTGCTTGACTGGTGACCCGAAGGTTGCGGGATCGAATCCCGGCCGCAGCGGCCCCATTTCGATGGAGGTGAAATGACAGAGGCCCGCGTACTTAGATTTAGGTTTACGTTAAAGAACAACAGATGGTAAAAATTTCGGGAGCTTCCAACTATATACGGCGCCTCTCATAATCATGTCGGGGTTCTTGGGACGTAAATCCTCACAAATAATTATTATTAGGAAAAAAGTTGGATCCGATCTGCAGACAAACACGCATAATATATTCCATGATACATTTGAAATCAAAGGCAGATACAGCACCAACCTAGTGCAGTAAAGAATGTTTGCGAAGAGAAATGCAGGATTCATGCACACGTGAACCAAAGCATTTTAAGCATGTAGCTGATAGTTTGTCCATTTATTACGCAAGGTTAACACCGGCAGAAGTTATCCTTGCATGTGCATTCGAAATACCAGCCGGAAACTTACCCTGCAAGTGCATCATATGTTCTTCGGATGCCGCTTGTCACGTTTGATTTTTACTGTCGAAATAAACCTCATATCTTCTAAACCGATACAGCTCCCAACGTTCTTTGAATGATTGGTGCACTGCGGCACGCAACACCCGGCCATGGTGACGGTAGCGAGCGCATAAAACTGGTGGGAAACGACCACCGAGCACGCGCGCCACGCACAAGTGACCGGGCGGGGCATTCAAAATGGCGGCCACGCTGCCGCCAAGGCCGAGGAGGCGGCAACTGCCCTTTCAAAAGCTGACACCACTCTGAGCGGGGGCGCGCGTATCGAGGCACTCTATCTCAGCTGTAAAACCGCGTTCGCTTGCCTTCGCGGCTGTCTGCGGCCGCCTGATCCGAGCGCGTTCCAGTGCGTTTCGTTTGCAACACGTGAATTTTTATTTGCTCCGCGATAAGATTGAAGTACAGACCTCAGGGATGGCGAATAAATTACATTAACTATACATCTGCGGTAATGCGAAGAGTAATGCGAGGGTATGGACTGACGTGCTATTCAGCTATAATCGCGCTAGACGTTCAGTTAAACTGCTCAACACAAAAATAGCCAATCTCGTTTGTTATTTCGGTGTCTTAGTGAAGTTGTTAATTTGACAGCATAGTGTAAGGCCAGCGATATCGTTTCCCATCTTTGCGTAAGTTACGAGACTCCGCGTTCATTTCGCGTATTCGTTGCTTGCTCGGGAGTCTGGACGAATGAATAAAAGAGAGCTTGTGTTTCGATTGAACAAGTAATTTATTCCTCTGTAAAAGCACAAAAAATTTGATGCGGCCACTTGGCCATAGATAACGCATTAATCTACAGCAAACGGGCCTTTTTATTCGCCACGGCGGCTCTCTCGCTATTCTCAAGGCGGCGATTCACATCCCTAGCGTAGAAGTACATCCTGGTAACTATAATAAAATTGAGCACCTGACATGTAAAGGCCGCCTCATGCTCTACGCATCCAAGACGGCCGATGTTCTCCATCTCCAGCTCATCAAGCACGTCCCAAAAGATGTCTGATGTGACTTGATCCCCGCTCAAAGAATGTGAAACTGCGCGGTTCACAATTTTCACGAAGTGCAGCATTTTTATCGAAGGATGTTTCAGTTATCCTTCCTTGAAGCTTCTGCAAATAGTGAGGTAAGCATCTTTGCCTACAACTGGCTCAGTGGAGCTTATGTCTCCTATGCACGAAGAGCAGGTGGTGGTCTTTGTGAATTTATGAACCACATATCCTGACAAATAGTACAGGATGCTCTCGTCTACTTCACCTTTGAAATCAGCGTGGTCGCTGTCTTCGTGGGAGTCCCCTGGCCATGTGGTTAAGTCACGCATCCTAGCCTCAATCAGATCACGCAACTTGGCCTTATTCAAGCTACCGTCTTCTTTCGTCCTTCTCAGAGTATCTCGAACACCAACGAGCACAGCACTTGGTGCAACTTCCACGCTCCCGCGCAGAGCTGTTTTGATCGGTGTATACAAACTCAGAAGCCGGAATATTTGAGTGAAGGTGACGACTGTTGGATGTGATTCATCGCCCCCAAATGAGCGCACTAATCCGAAGTGACGCTGAAAAAAGTAAAAGAAATCTGTCAGTTCTATTGAACTTGAATAAACACTGCTTTTGCACTCACCTCTAGGGGATCTTGGTTAAGCTTGGCTGTCAAAATATAGTGAGCACCCTGGCCAAACAAGTATTCAGTGATGTCAAGCGCTGACAGCAAAGTTACCCGCATAGCCTCTGTGGTCATTTGTGATGCAAAAAGCTTCAGGCCACTGCAGACAGCATTTCTCTCGGTCGTATTAAGGAGAGCCAAAAAAACTTTGATGACCTAAAGAAGAGTGGCATAAAGAGGGATATGAGCAAACGTTTTAGCAGAAATCTGAACAGATTTAACATGAGCAGAAGACATTTTAAAGCAAATATAACGAGCTGATTTATCACCTGTATTTTTTCCAAGCCAGGCCTGACTCCTTGGGACGGCAACTTGACGTTCAAGGCATCAAAAAGGTCATTGATGATTTTGGTGAATGCTTGTGTTCATTCGCTGTGTTCGAAGCCCGCACTTTTCCTCCTCGGTACACTTTGATTCCAATTGATGTAGAACGGCTGAAGAGCTGTCAAAGAAACGCTTGGCATTTCGGTTCTGTGGAACTCCGCAAGCTGGAGAAGCGTCTCATTTGAGTTGCAGCTTCGTGTTACTCGTAGGTGGACAATCCCGTATAAAATAAACCTCATAGACAGCATCGTTTGTTTTATTAAAGTTTGTCCTGGTCTACTGAATCTGCGATTCTCAGAAACTGGGAAGAATACTTTTTTTATAGTTTTGTGCTGCTGTTGGATGAATGAAAAAATTTCTTTTCCATAAAGAAACATTTATCTGTTCAGATTTGGAAGCAAATATTATGCATTGACTATTAGGCGAACTATACCTGCGTAGCAAGATAGACGCTCATTTTACGGAGATTGTCGGGAGCCACATGAGCTCTTGTCAGCTTGGGCACCACTCGCAGTTGCTTGTTCTTCTCTGTTTCATAAAGAGTAACGTAATGGTGAAAATTGATTTGATGATCACCCGCCTGAAAGAGAGAACATGTCAATAAAGGTTTGTTCATTTGTAGTGCGCCGTTTGCTCTTACCATTCCGTAGGCGTGTTTCTTTAGGTGATTTCGGATACACTTGATGACATGTGGGATATCACAGATGAAATAGATGTTCTGCGATGGTTCCAAGGGGTGCTCGATGAAGTGACATAGCGAATTCAATTTTCCCGATATTCCGAGCTGGCTCCACATGGAGCGGTTATTGCCAGCTCCATCACTTATGACAGCCAGCACAGAAGCACCATGGTTATGGAGTTGTATGACAGCACTGATTACAAGCTCGGTCAGGACTTTTCCTGGTGCAGCTCCTTTGGTGGCAAATGTAGCAATAGGTTGTACCCAGTCTTCAAAAAGCGGGACAAACATGAGTACTAGCCCATGACCCGCGAGCTCATCCATGCCTGTCGCTTGCTCATGACCATAGTCCACAAATCCATCCATTTTCTAGGAGCTTCGTTGAATGCTATAGCCTGCTTTAGTTTTATCTCATCAACGAGGAGCACACCACAGCGCCTCAGATGGCTCTTGTCATTTAGGTGCTCCTCGATGCACCTCAGTGCTACTTGGTTGTAGCCATATTTACATGGTATTCCACTGATTATTTGACGCAATCGTGCTTTAGTTGGAGGTAGCACCAGGTGCATATTAGATATCAAACTGTACGCCTTCGAACTGGACATTTGAATGAGGAGACACGTCAACAGCCACTCTTGGTCATAGCGCCTTCCAAGCTTTGATTTTGCTTTTGCTCCCATGAACACAGTTTCGAACACAAGTTGGTGCCTTTTCGGAAGTATTTGAACAACTTTATTAATCTTTGAATCCGACAGTGTGCGGAACTGCTTCTTCATTAGGAGGATATCCTGCCTTGCCGTTTCTCGCTTCAAAGTAGCACGAATAGCCTTGCGCCGTAGCGTTTTCACCAGAGTGCTCTTCTGCCTAGGTTTCCTGTGCATTTGCCTGTTCGTGCGCTGCGAAAACAGCTTGCCTAACAGCCTGCATTCATGACACGTGGAATTTAAGGACAGAGTTGCGCACGTGTTTCGTCGCCATGTGTTGCCATCCTGAGTAGCCACTGAGCTTTTCGATATAGAAGGGTACAACTTCGCAGGGCAGCCTTCACAGAACTTCAATTTCTCTACATACCCAAGAAAACACTTAAATTCTGCAAGTGTCTGCACGTCAACATTTTCATTTTGGCGTACACTACGGACGCCACAAGTCGCCCATTGGCACTCACAGAAACAGTAAGTGTCCTAGACACTACAACAGCCTTATCAACCCTAGGCACAGCATTTTCCATTTTCAGCTTGTACACAACAACACTGGCGTCAACAACTTCAAGAGACCAGCCTTCAATTTTCTGGTTTGTTTTTGCCAAATACACGAGCTCGCTGTAGAGCGACGCGACAGCTTCACACACAGGGGAGTTACTTCCATCATCGCACGGGCTTGTAACATAACCATCACCTTGCCTTTTGCGCACCTTAACGGGAGGTGCCCTCCGCACAGCTGGTCGCTTATGTTTCCTCGCGGGTTTCGACAGGTATGAAGGGCAGTTCGGGAACAAACGGGAAACAGCGTCGTCCTTGAGCGCCAAATTGTCGCGCGGAATGATAACAACGTTCCCGTTTATATTGTGCACGAACTCCTTCACTAAGTCACTGTCCTCGAAATGGAGATCGCACACAACGCAAGAACTTGTGAGCTGCTTGTCCAGACGTGGAATCGCACGCTGCCACACTTGAAGACGTGAGGAATCTCTAGGCGCCCGGAAGAAGTGCCGCTTCTCGGCAGATTTTTGAGAATCGTAACCGCTTTTGCAGCCGGTTAAGAAAAAAACGCGGCATGTCGATTGGTCACGATACAACGCCACTTAAAAAGTCAGACGACTCGAGCATGATGAACAAAGCACACGAACAAAGCACACCACCACAGCACCAACAACAACAGTTCGCGCAACGTGCTTCGACCGAGCGGCCGAGCGTGTCACTAGCGCCACCACGCCGCAGGAGACGGAAAGGGGACACGCGCCGCCGCGAGCTTTCAAACTGAAGCTAATCTAGTAACGTTGGTTCGCATCGCAGCTAGGCCCTGATAACACGGCGGAGACGGAAGCAAGATGAAAACGCTATGAGCGCTCGCTTCACGGACGCTGCTGCCAGAGAAACTGCGCTGCGCCAGTTGCGATCAGTGGAAAGCATGAACGTGGCGCTATTCGCAATGCCCACGAACTATAGGTGGCGCGCCGTGCTTTTCAAGATGGCGCCAGGAGGAGGGTCAACCCATTTGTTAGCATAGGAGCAGATAGGACGTGCGGACGTACGGCCCGTGCCACTTTCACCGGATGAAGTCATGAGCTGCGCTGAAATGGATATGAGACTAAAATACTTTCCCAATCCATGGAGAGTGCTAAGTACTCGCCACCTAATTATTTGCTGCGGTGTGAAAGGTTATATTTCAGCTCCGTTACCGTGCATAACGGTGCTTCGCGAAATCCTGTGCGTGCTACATAAAACTGTATGAACTAGAATTGACGTATGAGCTGAACGGCACTCCGAGGTATAGTATGTATCGAGCCTGCCTGACGGATTTGCGGCAGTAGTAGGCCGCCAGCGAATAGCGCTATCGCTGCTGCGCGGGACCATACGTTTAACGTGGTGATGGTTTGCAAACATAATATGCCGTCGTCATAACTTGCGCAGTCGGGAACGCGGAGGTACGTCTTCAACGAAACACAAGCATTTAGCATCCCATTCAGTAGCGCTTGTGACACAGCCATGCTGAGACGCTAGCCGTGTGCAATTCACTTCCCTCGCTTGTTGCGGGTTCGATCAGCGCGATCGAAACATGAATATCGAAAAGAATGCACACGTATGCTTTTCGCAACGTCGAAGAAGTTAGTCGAGAGGCGTGGATTGTGGCCGTGACTGCACGTTCCATCGCTCTAACCATTTCGCTTCGCAGGTCGAGCTCGGGCGGGTTGGCGGCATGCGGCGCTCCATAATATCCACAACAATTGTGATACATGCAATGCACAAGATGAACTATGCTTTTATTTTGATCTCGCTCAAGGTTATTATACATTAAATACAATCAAAGTGACTTACGAGCGTGAAAGAACATTAACGCACGAGGGGACATGAAGTGCAACTCGCTAATCGTGAGTTAGCAGCTGGTGGTTCATCGTCGCTGTCACTCTAGGTGCTTTCACAGTCTTCTACGTCCAGTGAAAAATCCTCGTCGTCAAGATGGTTTCTTTCAACATCACTGCTGAAAGCAATCTGAAGAATTTCCTCCGCCGAACGACTTCGACCACTCCGCGTCACCACGTTTACTATGAGAGAGACGTCTGGGCGCGAATAACATTTTGCTCTCAGACCGGTCAACAAGCAAATCGCTTGCAGTGTGCTGCCACCTATCAACAAACGTACAAAAACAAGCGGCGCAGCGGTGGCTATGAAACCCAACACACTGGCGAAGGACGGCGTGGATGGAAAGCGTTCGCTCGACGAAAGGCGTCGAGCAGACGCGTCCTCGAATGATTGAAACGTCGCTCGCACGATTAGTAACAGCGCTCTGCTGACAAAAGGATAGAGGCCCTATTTTAATGTATCGACAACTTGAGATCGCTCAGTTTTACAAGAGCACATCGCGAGCCCGCGCGACCTCCCGCGTACAGTGTTATGGGATTCATGCACTACAAGAAACACTGACCAATGCTATATGCAAGTAAAACAGGGTGAGCTTCAACTGAATATATCAGACGATAATATTTAACTAACCTACGTGGCTACAGAAAGCCTCGTGAAGCTGATAGTATGTGTACGCTCTGGGCTAGGATTGAAAGCGCGAGTTGCCATGTATTTTCATGAAAACTTCGCGTCTCGCAAGCACGAATCAGATTTCTCGTGTCGCGGAGGGCCCAGTTTGTCCACTGATGCAGGGAACATGCAATGTCGTTGTGTTCCTTTCTTGCCAACGCGTTAACACGGAGGCTAGCACAGCCGAACAAGGGAGCGACTGCGTAGTGCTGCCATTTTGTCGTCTACTAACCCTCCTCGAGAGGACGCTCTTGAATCCGCTTGGCGGCGCGACAGTCTATGGGCATTGCGAATAGTGGCAAAGCAAAATATGGCATGTCAAAGCAAAGAAAAGCAAAACTATTGGTAACCGCATGGGCTTGCCTATCTTAGAATCGGCAACAGACGGCCTGAACTGGCCGCGCGTTCGGTGCGCTGTTCACACTTTATTCGGCGCAGATAGTTCTTGCGCTTTGCTCTTGCACTACTCCTCCTGTGCGTCTCATGGCGAGAAAGTATAGCTCTGAATGAGTGTATTGTGGAGACTACGTTTCGAAGCAAAAGCAGCTTAAAGGAGTACTGACACGAAAAAAAAAATTCGGATAGTTGCTCTAAATAAAAATACTGGTGTCGAGTAACCTAAAACGACTATTGTGGTGCCTGGGAATGCATCGTATATATTATAATTGGCTCCACCTTAAAAAGACACTTTCAGTTTCGATACCGAGGGGGTCGCTTCTGAGTGTCGTTTCATAGCAGTGTGACGTCACGGAGATACAGAAACTCGCGACGTAATAGCGGCAAATCCGACATCTGCCCTTGGTGTACATAAACAACGATGAGTGAATTGTCCAGTGACCCTAACAGTGATTTCTGCGATTTAGGCTGCATGCAGGACGCGGAACTCGCAAACTCTGGGGAACTGCCTTGACTCGCAAAATATAACAGCACGAGAGACGGGACTGAAGACACAAAACCACAGGACGAGCGCTTTTGTGTCTTCAGTCCCGTCCCTCGTGCTGTTATATTTTGCATTGTCGCACCAACTTGCCCACACAAAGTATCTGCTATGTCTTGACTCGTCGGGATAATGTCCTTAGTAGGGCTGGCTTGCAGATGCTCAGCGACGAAAACTTCGAAGTCAAATTAAAATATTTTATACGTGTTCTCCGACTCCAGTGCATGGACAGCGTTGACACTGCATACCAACGAAGCAAAAAATGTCCCTTTTGCGATGTCTCAAAGTCGTGTCAGTACTCCTTTAATTATTGCAAAGAAGCCAACATTTCGCAGTTACCGACCTAGACAAAAATGCTTTGAAGGAACGTTTAACGCCCGAAAGATCAGTGACGGCCAGTGAGACGGACTATTGTGCTACGCGTGCTTTTGCTACCACTGCAATAAAAGACCTTCACGGAATGCACAATTTCACGATGACATTCTTATGCCCCCTGAAAATGAAATCGACGTCATTAACAAGATCACTGCGACTACCGGTGCACATGCGTTCAAGTTACCCGAGAGGTGTTGCTGTTTCGAATTCAATCGGTCTGAGGACGCGAAAACGAGCTCTCACTGCGCCGTCTCTTACAACG
Source organism: Rhipicephalus sanguineus (assembly GCF_013339695.2). NCBI lineage: Eukaryota > Metazoa > Arthropoda > Arachnida > Ixodida > Ixodidae > Rhipicephalus > Rhipicephalus sanguineus. The sequence goes on from NC_051186.1 coordinate 106,815,148, forward strand.
AGCATCTCGGGTGCGCGCGCACCTGCTCGGTAGCTCTGCGCTCGAGGCCGCTGCAGTGCCGAAATAATTTCAAAATTAACGTCTTCAGTGTCGGTGCCACCTTTTTCGGTACCTGCTGGCCTTTTAATAAAAAGAAATTCAATCCGACCTGCACATTATACACTTGCTGGGCAAGAAGTCGGAATTGCCAATCCTTGCCTAAGGGTCTCATTGGAGGGGCCGTAACTATTAGTGCAACGAGATTATACAACATGTTTTGAATGATTGTGAAAGCTCATGTGGAGGAGAATAAGTGGACAAAGTTTAAGAAATACAAAAAATGGTTTTCTTTTATTTGTCGTCAGAAGTTTCCATTGTTCGGTGTTTTCTTGAACTTAGCCCGATCATATATCTTAACTGAAACGTTACATAAATATAAGACTCGGCAGTTTGGTAGATAAGCATGCGAAGGACGTAATGCGGAATTTTCGTCGCTCTGCTACAAGGTTTTTTTGAGATAAAGACGGTCAAAGTAAGGAAAATAACGTTTCCTGGGCCAAATTTGAGGTTTTTTATAAAAACGTCTACACTACACATAAAAACTAAAAATACCTGAGCAAAAGGAAAACATGCATATATTTAGTCAGAGAAATTTCAGCTACCTAACTTTAACATCCTTTGTGCAATTCCTAACTAAATATGGCCAAAACAGCGGAGCAGATGAGCGGTCCACTCCACCTCTTCGATATATATACGAGCTCGAAAATGACAAATCCGGAAAAGCCTTATCACACGATGGCTGGGCAACTTCGTATGCAAGAGGTTCTCGGTATCTTATATGAAGATCACCCCCTTCTTTATTTGGCAGTAAGACAAAGGCAGTAAACGTAAACTTGCTTCAGTCCTGTAGCGCTCGTGAAGCAATTTCATGGTAGTTTTCTATTTTAACTAGCAGAGAAGTTCTCCTATGCTGACATTTGCAAGAACGAGTGGGGGAGTTGAAAAGATATTCTACTATTTAAATTCATCCGATGCTCGCAATAGCCTTCTTCACTGTGATTATTGTAACACTGGAGCTTTAGAATCAGCCACACCACACAAAAAGGAAAGGCATCAATTCAATTGCGCAATAGCAAAAGCTAGTTAAACGCATGCCATCACCTGCAAGCCTAATAATCGAGCATGAGACATATTGCGCAGTGTATGGAGATACTGGGTGATCACGATTTTACTTCCGGCTGTGTGCTGGTAGCACTATGTGTTATTTCGGCCCATAAATTGTAATTTTGTTAGAAACATATTTTTTTCAACTGAATAACACATTAAAGTGATCTCTTTGCGTGGAATCGTAACAAAACCAGTTGAATGGCGTTATGCAACTTAATGTATTTAAGCATATTCAGTTTGCTTGTAGACATAACTAAAATAGGCGTCCCACTTTGTCAGTGCTGCACTTACCCACAAAAAATCTGCTCTGCACAAGAGTGAGCTCAAAAGAACAATAATTATTTTTCAGTGTGTGACAGGAGGAAAGTAGGCCACTGTATATATCCTCATGGTAGGTAGTATTTCTTTACGCTACTTCTGAACTCAATCCCCGTTTCGCGAATCATGTGTTATCTCGTCTACGTCTATCGAAAAATGACTATCTGTAAACAGCTGTGCGACATATTTTATTAGTTAATGCTGCGTATTATTGGCAAGCCACTCACAAGAATTATTGAGCGCGTGGTCCTCCATTGAAAAAGCTGCTGACAACGTCGGCGTGACGTGCTTGGCAGGATGAGCAACTGGGTCGTCTGCTACGGTTGCACAAACGCGCTCTGTATAGGATGGCGCATGGGCTGTAATGCTAATTAAATAGGAAGTTTTCACGCTTATGCTGTGCGCTTGACAACACTTGAAATCACTGCAATACGCAGTAACGGTTAAAGGCGGCTTAAGGCCGAGACCGACGGCATAATTTTCCATGCGATGCGACGTCCGACGCGGCTATGTGGCGGCTGGCCTGGTGACGTTTGATCGCATCGGACCGCCACATCGCATGCCCGGCGTGCATCAAAGCGGGCAGATATTTTCGTCGGCGCGTCGGACCGTCGGACGGCCGGAGCCATTGACAGCTCGGAATACGTGTGTCATCACGTCGCTGGAGGCGCCCTCTCCCTGTCACCGCTCTCGTCACCGCGGCGAAGGCGAGTCGGTGGAGTCGAGCCGTCGGCCTCGGAGCATTTGCCGACATCGCCACTCGCGGTGGCCTGGCAAACATCGAGTACATTTTGTTTGGGACGGGAAATAATTCCTGATCGAATAAAGTACTGTTTGAAGTGTGCCATTTCTGCAAGACAGCGCCCGTTTCCAAACCACTAGCTAGATCGCGAGCAGCGATGCAAGGCCATTTCGCAGGTAAACACAGAGACACAGGCCTCTCAGCGAACCCGCCCGCTTCGCTTCCACCTATGCTGTTCACATCGATGACGTCAAGAAAGATAATAGGGCATGCTAACACATTACGTGCGAGTGCAAAACTTAATCGTGTTGGCGAAAACACGCCTTCGCATGTGATCGCGAAGAGCGTAGGCGACGGCCGGCGTGCGCCGTGCTAGGTCTAGCTATTGGAGTCGTGAGTGACGGCGGGCTGTCGGGATGTGCTTGTCGTTCGCGAACGCGTAGGTTTATTGACTATTTTCTTGTAGAACGAAGCGTGGCTCTGCAAAGTTGTTTGTTCTGTACTTCCTTATGAGGATACAGTCTTCCGAGTGTGCATGCCGAGGCGCCGTTGTGGGTAGAGCCTGCGGCAAATGGCTCGTTCGCCCCTTGTGCGCTGAATCGTCGTGCGCCACATGCCGGACCATCCGACGCCGCACGTCGCATCGTATGAAAAATTATGCCGTCTGTCTCGGCCTTCATGCGGTCGGACAGTAGTCGCTGCCGCATTGAAGGACGTGCGCAACGGAGCCCCGTGTCAGCCTTCACACGTGCTTTGAGGGTAAGAAGCTGCGTTCAGCGATCGGCTACAACACGCGGACGCAGCCAGCACTTCCGCGAACAAAATTTCTGCTTCGGCGGGGTGCTGCGATGTTCGATGCGTAGCAGAAATCGCTCAATCAGACACGGTCACCCGTGCACGCTTGCCGGCTAACGCCTTTCTCCGGCAAGCTGGCCCGTCGGCCACCATCATATCGACCCTAACATAACGTTTATTCACTTCGAAATTCGAGTTATCCCAATTCTACCTTAATGTTAAGGTGCCGTATGCATATATTGTCACGTGGTCGTGACGACGAAGACAGCAGTCAGCACGTTCGAGATGAAACTGTTTATTTGGCCGAACTTGTGGCCGGGAAACTGTAAGTCAATCTACAGCAACACACTGATAGCGGCGGACAGAGCGTCGACCGTCGATCAACTGACAAGCGGTCAAGCGCGTCGGCTTTTATACAGGCGCTATGGAACTTTCCAGCAATATCGCTGGTGGCGGCGTTATCTCTCGACAAAGCTGGAACATTCGCGTGCGGCACGCAATCTTAACAAAACGATCTACTAAAATCGTGAAGCTTCTCGAACACTGCTTCACGGCCAGCGTCGAGCGTTGATAACCGTCCTTGCTGGTCAAACTCGAACACATCAAAATAAAAGAAGAAGCGGGCGTGGCATTGCCCCCCTCTGAAAAAGCATCGTCCCGATGCTTGCAACAGAACATGCAAAGGAAAAAACAAGTGCATGCACAAATAAATTACAATAACAAAGGAAAAAGTAGAGTTCTCAGGTTCGCTAACGCGCAAAAAACGGCTTAAGGCGCACGACATGGACGACTTCAGGTCGTGCGCGGCGTCGCTGGGAGTTCGTAATGCCGTCCGGGACGACCTCGTAGTCAAGAGCGCCGTGACGTCGAAGCACCTTGTATGGGCCGAAGTATCGCCGAAGAAGTTTTTCACTGAGCCCACGTCGGCGTATCGGCGTCCAGACCCACACACGGTCACCGGGTTGGTACTCCATGTGGCGTCGTCGAAGATTATAGTGACGGCTGTCGACCCTCTGCTGGTTCTTGATGCGCAGGCGGGCGAGCTGTCGGGCTTCTTCGGCGCGTTGCAAATAGGCGGCAACGTCGAGATCGTCTTCGTCGGTGGCGGTTGGTAGCATTGCGTCGAGCGTTGTTGCCGGGCTCCTTCCGTAGACCAGCTTGTACGGCGTCATTTGCGTCGTTTCTTGCATGGCCGTGTTGTATGCGAAGGTCACATACGGAAGGATGGCATCCCACGTCTTGTGTTCGACGTCGACATACATGGCCAGCATGTCGGCGATGGTCTTGTTTAGCCGCTCGGTGAGGCCATTGGTCTGTGGGTGGTACGCTGTGGTCCGGCGGTGGCTTGTTTGGCTGTATCTCAGTATTGCCTGAGTTAGGTCAGCAGTAAACGCCGTACCTCTGTCGGTGATGAGGACCTCTGGGGCGCCATGACGCAGGAGGATGTTCTCAACGAAGAACTTTGCTACCTCGGCGGCACTGCCTTTGGGCAAGGCCTTCGTCTCCGCGTAGCGGGTGAGGTAGTCAGTCGCTACGACGATCCACTTGTTGCCGGAAGTCGACGTCGGGAACGGCCCCAGTAGGTCCATCCCGATTTGCTGGAACGGCCGGTGAGGTGGTTCGATTGGCTGCATAAGTCCCGCTGGCCTAGTCGGTGGTGTCTTCCGTCGCTGGCAATCTCGGCAAGTCTTGACGTAGTGGGCGACGTCGGCAGCAAGGCGTGGCCAGTAGTACTTTTCCTGTATTCTGGCGAGGGTGCGGGAAACACCGAGGTGTCCAGCCGTCGGGTCGTCGTGTAGGGCCTGGAGGACTTCTGGTCGCAATGATGAGGGCACGACAAGAAGGTAGTCCGTTCGAAGTGGCGAGAAGTTCTTTTTCAGGAGAACGCCGTTCCGTAAGAAAAACGACGACAGTCCTCGCTTGAATACCTTCGGAACAACGGCGGTCTTGCACTCGAGGTACTCCATAAGGCCCCCCAGTTCCGCGTCGGCTCGTTGCCTTTCGGCGAAGTCGTCGGCACTTATAGTTCCGAGGAAGCAGTCATCGTCGTCGTCTTGCGGCGGCGCGTCGACGGGGGCACGAGAGAGGCAGTCGGCGTCAGAGTGTTTTCGTCCGGACTTGTACACGACGGTAATGTCGAATTCTTGAAGCCTCAAACTCCATAGTGCGAGACGACCTGAAGGGTCCTTCAAGTTAGCTAGCCAGCATAAGGCGTGATGGTCACTGACAACTTTGAAGGGCCTGCCATAGAGGTAGGGGCGAAACTTTGACGTAGCCCAGATGATGGCAAGACATTCCCTTTCTGTTGTGGAATAGTTGGCTTCTGCCTTGGATAGTGACCGGCTAGCATAACTGATAACCCTTTCAAGCCCGTCAGTCTTTTGCACAAGGACGGCACCGAGTCCTACGCTGCTAGCGTCGGTGTGTATTTCAGTGTCGGCGCAATCGTCGAAATGCGCAAGTATGGGTGGCGTCTGCAGGCGTCGTTTAAGTTCCTCAAATGCTTGCACTTGCTCCGTTTCCCACCTGAATTCCACGTTAGTCTTCGTGAGAAGCGTCAGTGGTTCGGCGATGCGTGAAAAGTTTTTGACGAAGCGTCTGTAATAGGCGCATAAGCCGAGAAATCGGCGCACGGCCTTCTTGTCGGTGGGAGGCGCGAAGTCGGCGATGGCTGCTGTTTTCCGCGGGTCTGGGCGCACTCCAGACTTGCTGATCACATGGCCCAGAAACAAGAGCTCGTTGTACGCGAATCGGCACTTTTCTGGCTTCAGGGTCAGTCCAGAGGCCTTTATTGCTTGAAGTACTGCCTCGAGCCGCCGGAGATGCTCGTCGAAGGTCGAGGAAAACACGACGACGTCGTCCAAATACACAAGGCACGTCTGCCACTTCAATCCGGCCAGTACAGTGTCCATGATGCGCTGGAACGTCGCAGGTGCCGAGCAAAGACCGAAAGGCATGACCTTGAACTCAAAGAGGCCGTCGGGTGTTATAAAAGCCGTCTTTTCTCGGTCTCTCTCGTCTACTTCGATCTGCCAATAGCCGGTCTTGAGGTCCATCGATGAAAAGTACGTCGCGTTGTGAAGTCGATCCAGGGTGTCGTCTATCCGTGGGAGGGGGTACACGTCCTTCTTCGTGATTTTGTTCAGGCGCCGATAATCAACGCAGAAGCGCAGTGTCCCGTCCTTCTTCCTCACTAACACCACGGGTGACGCCCACGGACTCTTGGACGGCTGGATGATGTTGTCGCGTAGCATCTCGTCGACTTGTTTCTTTATCGCGTCGCGCTCTCGAGTCGAAACTCTGTAGGGGCTCTGACGGAGTGGTCGAGAATCTTCTTCTGTTATAATGCGGTGCTTAACAAGGTGCGTTTGTCGTACCCGCGATGACGACGAGAAACAGTCCTTGTATTGCAGGAGCATTGTTTTGAGCTGGTCTTGTTTGACCTTCGCAAGGCTCGGGTTGACGTCAAAATCCGGTTCGGGACCTCTATTCGTCGAAGCAGGTTCGGCAGCATCGAAGAGGGCGAAAGCATCGCTGGCGGCTACACATTCGTCAATGTAGGCAACCGTCGTACCAATGTTGAGGTGCCTATATTCGTGGCTGAAGTTTGTCAGCACTACCTTTGCTTTACCGTCACGCAGTTCGGCTATACCTCTTGCGACGCAAATTTGACGGTTCAGGAGTAGTTGCTGATCGCCCTCGATGACGCCTTCAAGGTTCGCAGGTTTTTCGGTGCCGACGGAAATAATGACGCTGGAGCGGGGCGGAACGGTCACCTGCTCTTCTATCACATTCAATGCATGGTTCCCTGGCGTCGCGTGGGGCGGGAGCGCTTTGTCTGAGGTTAGCGTTATCGACTCAGATCTCAGGTCGATGACGGCGCCGTGGTCACTTAGGAAGTCCATTCCAAGTATCACATCCCTAGAGCAATTTTGTAGGATTACAAAGCTCGCAGGATAAGTCCGGTTATTGATGGTGACTCTCGCCGTGCAGACACCAATCGGCGTTATCAGGTGGCCTCCAGCTGTCCGGATTTCGGGTCCACTCCAAGCGGTCTTTACTTTCTTCAGCTTGGTGGCGAACGGTCCACTGAAGACAGAATAGTCGGCTCCGGTGTCGACGAGAGCTGTGACGCTGTGGCCGTCGATAAGAACGTCGAGGTCGCTAGTTCGTCGTCTCGCGTTGCAGTTAGGTCGTGGCGTGGGGTCACGGCTACGTCGGTTTGTTCCGCTGCTTCCCCGTTGCGTCGTCAGGTCTACTTCGGTCCGCGAGGTTTCATCGGCAGGACTTCGTCTGCTTCGCGTCGTGTTCTGCAGGTCTCCTCGCGTTGTCGTCGTCGGCGGCCGCGGAGGATCTTCGGCATTTCGTCGTGCAGCAACCGCACCTCCATCGGTTGCTGCCCTTAGTTTTCCGGATACGGGCTAGGCGACCGGCCCCGGTTTGGGCCAGTGTACTGCCGGCGGTGCGGTGACATGTAGCGGCCGGGCGACGGCGAGCGGGAAGGTCGTCGTTCTTGCCACTGTGTTCCGGTGAGGAAGTCGTCGATGTCGCGAGGCCGTTCGCCTGGCTGGGGGCGCGGCGCGTTGACGGCGAATCCGCGTAGCCCCATCTGACGGTACTGGCAGCGGCGGTAGGTATGGCCGGCCTCCCCGCAGTGGTAGCAGAGCGGGCGGTTGTCAGGGGCGCGCCAAACGTCGGTCTTCCTTGGGGCATAGCGCGGGGCATAGCGCCGGGCGACAGGAGGACGGTAGGGCGTTGGTGGTGGTGGCGGCGGCGGCGTCTGGCGGCCGAACTGCTGCGGCGGCGCGGCGTCATGACGTGGACGAGGAGCGGGGGCGTTGCGTCGGGCTGCTGCAGCATAGTTCATTGCTTGCAGCTGCGGCTGCGCTGCATCGGGGGTGCCCAGCGACTGCTGGATTTCCTCGCGGACCATGTCGGCGATCGAATCCACTTGAGGCTGCGCTGAAGGCAACAGCTTGCGCAGCTCCTCCCGCACTATCGCTCTGATGGTTTCCCGTAGGTCGTCGGTGCCTAGCAAGTGCGCTTCTGTGTAGCCTGTCGACAGGGTTGAGCGGTTGTATTGCTTCGTCCTAATCTCGAGGGATTTTTCAATTGTTGTAGCCTCCTTTAGGAATTCGATGACAGTTTTCGGTGGGTTCAGCACCAATCCTGCAAAGAGGTCTTGTTTCACTCCCCGCATAAGGAAGCGGACCTTTTTTTCCTCAGGCATCGCAGCATCAGCCAGGCGGAAAAGTCGCGTCATCTCTTCCGTGTAGATGGTGACCGTCTCATTCGGTAGCTGTGCTCTTGTCTCCAGCAAAGCAGCGGCCTTTTCCTTGCGGACGATGCTCGCGAAGGTATTAAGGAACGTCGTCCGAAAGAGGTCCCAGGATTGAAGGCTCGATTCATGGTTTTCGAACCACGTCTTCGCGGCGTCTTCTAAGTAGAAGTAGACGTGGCGCAGCTTCTCTTCAGTGTCCCAGTGGTTGAAGGCGGCGACTCGCTCGTACGTCTCCAGCCAGCTCTCCGGGTCTTCAAACGACGATCCACGGAAAGTCGGTGGTTCCCTTGGCTGTTGCATCACTACCGTTGTAGGTGGCAGGGGGTCTGTCATCGTCTCGGCGGTCGATGTGACGGTCTTCGGCTGCCTGGTGTTTTCGGGAAGGAGCCCGTACTCTGGTTGTAGTCCCTTCTGCCGGCGGCTGGTTCGAGGATCCGGGTTGTCCTTAGCGTCGTCTTCTTCTCGGCTTGGGCTTGGGTCAGCGCCCCGCGGTGGCGTCCGGATCATGAAGCAGCACCTCCACCAGATGTCACGTGGTCGTGACGACGAAGACAGCAGTCAGCACGTTCGAGATGAAACTGTTTATTTGGCCGAACTTGTGGCCGGGAAACTGTAAGTCAATCTACAGCAACACACTGATAGCGGCGGACAGAGCGTCGACCGTCGATCAACTGACAAGCGGTCAAGCGCGTCGGCTTTTATACAGGCGCTATGGAACTTTCCAGCAATATCGCTGGTGGCGGCGTTATCTCTCGACAAAGCTGGAACATTCGCGTGCGGCACGCAATCTTAACAAAACGATCTACTAAAATCGTGAAGCTTCTCGAACACTGCTTCACGGCCAGCGTCGAGCGTTGATAACCGTCCTTGCTGGTCAAACTCGAACACATCAAAATAAAAGAAGAAGCGGGCGTGGCAATATGCTTGCCCGTAAGCTGCCGCGACTCTTGCGTCATCGACACGATTTTACTACCAAAATTGCTGGAGAACTTACCACAAAATGCTGCGCATTAAAACTTTACAGTGCGGTCTCTAAACCTTGTTTTTAAGACCCTTTGCAGCTTTACTTGCTGGAATAACGTCTTACTTTTTCCGCGCATTTCCTAGCTCAAGCGGTTCCTTGTGTAGCGCTGCTGTTTGGAAAACAAGTCCAGCGAACGTTTTTGTGGGACATTTGTTCACGTTCCATTCGCGCGATGCCACATGTTTCTCCTCTTACACTTCTCGTCCTTCTACAGCAATCGCAAAGCCTACGGTCCTTTGCTTTGGTCTATGCACGTTTTCATTCTATAGATACTGTCAACTTGAATGGCATGGAAAAAGAGTGCTAGGAACCGTGTTAAAGAAGAATGCCTGCTGGACGACATATGATCATGTTTTTCTTAGCACCAACCAGTGAACGTACTAGGTTAAAAAAAAGACAGTAACGGGACATCGCTTGTTTAGTACATCGAGGAAGGTTCCCACCAGATTTCCATGGCTCGTGAATGAACGAATACCTGCGCATGAAGAGCCACTTTAAGCAAAGGTGCAACGGAATTTCTCTTACTGGCCGATGGTTTAAAGATCAGATATATGCTGCACTGCGAACAATTCATGATCTCAAGTCCTGATGATCTCACCGACTTTGATGCTCATCAAGACGCAATTCCTTCTTCTATTTGGTGGAACGACTGAAGTACCTTCGTAGCGACTATTTCTTTCTTATAAAGCTCTCAAGTTCCATATATATTCGCCTAAGACGACTCGAAGATGACAACCGTGTTCTTCCATTCCTTCTCAGTTGATCTATCGAACTACGGCCGCCTCCTTTGAAGATATATCTGCACCTAGAAGATATATCTGTACATTTACCTGGTTGAGCACTGCCTCCGTGATCGGCCCACCTTTGACTAAGTGACGATATCTCTAGCAAAGCGGCGTCGCCAGGATGCTGAGCGATGTGCCCGATCACCTCTGCAGCAGCAACAACAAGACGCCGTCGATGACGTCAAGGCTCGCCTGTCGACTGCCTATACTGTGGAACTTAGCGAAAGCGCCAGTGCGGCTCGGACCTTCGAGGCGCACTTCGTAAACAATCCGTTTGGATAGGTGTGCGACGTGTGTGAAAGACTATGGCGCATGAAATACTTGACGCCGCTAAGTAGTGCCATGCGTGAAACGTTCAGGTTAGTGGCGGCGCCTGAGTAGGGTGAAACCGTGGCGCGGGTTTAGACAACGTGCAAGAACTTTCTCGTTATGCACAACATTCCGCTATTTAGCGTTACCGATGGGTATCGTTACCCGGCCATGCCGCCAGGTCTACCGGTTCTGAACGATGTGGCCGAATGTGTGTCATTGGGGCAGCAGTAATCATGACAATCAAGCTAATCCTAGACAATCTGGAAAGCTCAGAATAATCAGCTCAACCTTTGCTAACGCTACGTATATCCTGGCATAGCCGAACTTTTTCTTAACGCTCTCGCATTTAAGTTACCAATGTATGTTCTTGCCGTTCCTGGGTAGATATAAATTGTCAATCACCTGTGGCGCCTACCCGTACACCGCGGCCCGTGGTAAACGCATATGTGCCACACGTGTCTGGAGGAAGTTTTGACGACGTACGCGACAGCATTTCCACGTTATTCATATCATGAACCGAAAGTCTTATTCGTCAAATCCGCTTACCCTCCCATGCCAATTTTGGTGTCCACCAAGATAAGGAGGCGATCATGAGAGCCCCCAAGCGTAGGCGGCTAGATTGATAGATTGATAGATACGTAGACAGAAACGCTCTAAATGCCAAAGTTTCGTCAAGAAATGCTTCGCATTTAATAAAGGCCTGCCGTTTGCTCCTTCTGCTGAAGGCTGCGCTCTTCGACACCGCTCGCCTCCTATCCTTACCTCGCTTCATTGCAAAACGCCCACAATGATGCATAGAATTCACCTCGTGCTGTTGCCCTAGCACTCTATGGTACTCGGCGGTGGTGTTGCTTAACTGTGATAACTGCGTTGGTGGTCATGCTTAAAATTTTGTCGTATACGACAAGGATCTACCCGGTAGTACGTTGGCAATACAGGACTTGTTCTCTTCTGGAAATCAATGCGACTAACGACTTTGATGCTTCTTCACCTCTCCTACCATCAGCATAGCTCCCACAACCACCACCCCGCCCCATAGGCTATCGCGTGCGAAATAACATGCGGTAGAGTTTGGAGGGCAAGCAGCGTTACTTGCAAAGGCTGAGATTCTTTAACCTACTTGGCCCGAGCAGTCGGATATCCCTAGTTTAGCTGCTGCCCTAAACTACGTTTTATAGTGGTTGTCTAGACGACATATAAAATAGAAAAACAATCATTTATGAAAACAATGCATCTTTTGTGTTAAGCGCGCCATATTTCTTTTAGCATAAAACCGCACTCGCCAAATTTGGCATTTCTTGGCTTGTATTTACTAATGATTCTAGGATACGCTGTTCTTAAAAAAAAATGTAGCAGCTACAATGATTTTAGCAATCGAATTAGAACTTGAGGCATAGTAAACCACACTACGTCATCTATTTTACAATGCGTCCATGCTTAAGTGATAATGAAAATATATTCTATTGCACTTATAATTCTTTATTGCAGCTGGACGCACACATTTGTATTTATATCGCATGTCTGGCTGAGAGTAATCTGCAGGCATAGCTTTGCAAGTTCCTGTTTATTATCTTTAACAGAAATTTACAAATTGCAAAAATAAGCCCAGATAGAATCTGCATTGAGACGAAATTATATGAAATCGGGACCAAAAACTAAATATTTTATCTCGACCCTGGAATGTAATTAATATAGCTTTTCGAATTTTAGTTGACGCAACAGCTAGTCTGGTGCGAAATATTGGATAAAAATTTGGGGTAAAATATCCGTTCATGTACTGGGCACAAGCAAGCCGTCATCCAATGTAGAGTCTAAGCTAGGTAGTGAGTAATAGTACTGGTCTCTGCACATAGGAACGTTCTTCACTTCCATTTTAGTGCTTGTAAAATCGTTTGTGAACAGTGTAATCCTAAGACATTTAACTTGCCTGGGAAGTATTCATGAACTGCGCTAGTGATACATTTTTACGGATCAAAAGAAGCGATGAATGCGTAAATATTAAAAGGTTGCTTGAATGTTTATCCATGGTGTATAAAAAGATAAGTTCAATCACCATGAAATACAATCATATACGTTTCGTCGTTGCTGACAAAAACCGAGCTTATTGAAATTATTTTGGAGTTGCCTACAGAGACGACACCTCTAAACCTTATAAAGACGCCCATCAATATAGAATTGTTACCTTTAAAACACCTTTATATGCGTCATTACTTTGAATATACCACCAGTGAAACATTAGCCTTTTCAGTAAGTTGGTGTGTTTGTGACAGTACGTGCTATTCCTTCGTATATAGGACTATAATATATACTAGAGTCATCATATGACATCTCTAACAGTAATTCGACCAAAAAACTGCGCCATCATCTCCGAGGTTATTATAGAAGGCTGCTACCTATCATTCTGCATTGAGAGGTTGGAAACACTTGTACTGATATTATCACCATATTGTAATTTTTATAGTTTCCTTTATACTTCTAATACCCGTTCTTCATTGTGAGTAGAACTTTTAATGTTGTGAGTTTAATCGTAAAGCCAAGAAAGCGAATTGCGCAGAGAATAAATCACCCCACATTCATATGAAAAAGGTCATATTTCTTATTTCTGTCCCCTTTTTGTATTCGTTGCCATGCCAAATTTGATAGTGTGTATTTATTTGCTGCGTTACTATTTTTGCTGTTCTATTTTACTGATATAATATTCATTTGTATTTATATTTCGTTCCCATTATGTTTAGTATTTCTTTTATTTGTGTAATATTTGTTCTTTTATTTTAATAATGTCCATGCATATTCCCGCCAGACATGCAAAATTGCGCATAACCATACCCCGCTACAGATTATTGGTAAAAGAGGCCTATGAATATATTGTTTGCAAAATGCACTTCTCCACCTTGTTAGTGACAGTCTCGCACTGTTAAACATCTAAGGGCAGGTGCAGTTCACGGAAACAGCGGCGGTATTTTGATGCAAATTAACTACAGCTATTTCCTATATTTATTATTGCTTGCACGCTAAGGAACGTGTGTGGTAGAAATTTTTCCGCAGCATGCAACTGCAGCGTGCGTCATACATACATACCTATTCTTCGAGGTTTATTGATGTGTAGAGAAGCATTGGAACGTTGTAATTGGCCGTCCTCTTCAGCGCCTTCAAGTGGGTCGCCCTCTTCGCCTCTTCTCGGAGAGCACGCCCCTCGTGCTCGTACTCGTGAGTCTGCGCTGTCTCGTGACTGTGGTGCATCGTCGCCGTCAATCCAGCCGTCAATAAACGCCTTTACAAAGTGGTGGAGAGTGCTGTACCGTCACCACAACTTCGGTCTCCATTCGATGCCCCTGGAGCTCCGATCCCGTACCGTGCCATCTACCATGCCGCAAGACGCCGCTCTGCAAACGCCGCCTCCTGCCCCGACCGCTTGTCCCGGCGTCCCCCGTATCCGCGACCCTCCTGTTTTCACCGGCGCGGATGGCACTGACGTGGAGGACTGGCTCGCGATTTACGAACGGGTAAGTGTTACCAATAAATGGGACGAAGCAGGCAAGCTGACCAACTTGGTTTTCTACCTCGCGGGTGTGGCAGGCATGTGGCACAACAACCATGCATCCGATTTCCCGACGTGGTCCGATCTCAAGACCGCCATCGTCAACGTGTTTGGCCGCCCTGCCGTTCGTAAGCTTCAAGCCGAACAGCGCTTACGTGAACGAGCTCAGCAGGCAGGGGAATCGTTCACGAGCTACATCGAAGACATCCTTGACCTGTGCAAGAAAGCCGACGCGAGCATGTCGGAGTCTCACAGAATCAGGAATGTTCTGAAAGGCATCGACGACGATGCGTTCACCATGCTGCTGGCCAAAAACCCTCGCACAGTGGCAGAGGTCATTACCCTGTGCCAAAGCTACGAGGAGCTCCGCCGGCAGCGCTTGATGACCCGTCGACCGCCATCACGCGATGCTGATCTCGCAGGCTTGTCGGCAATTCCTGACCAATACACCTTGCTCGCCGAAATCAAGTCGTTCGTGCGTGAGGAAATTGCCCGCCAGGTCTCTCTACTGGCTTTCACTCCACCGCAGCATGTTGACCAGCCGCCAACTACACTTCTGCCTCCTCTCCGCCGAGCGATTCAGCAAGAAATCGCGGAGGTCATTCCCGAATACCACCAGCCGCCTCCAGTGCCTGCACCACAAAGCTACGCGCAAGCTGTAGCCAGGCCGCCCCCAGCGATTCCTGTGGCTGGCCCGCGGAGTTACGCCGAAGCCGTCGTCGGACCACAGGCCTTCGACGCGGCTGTGCCGCCTACATACGTCGACGTCGTCCCCAGGCCCCGACTGCTGCCCACAATGCACTCATATCAGCAGCCGCCTCGTCCATCCCGTTCTGCGACATGGATGGGACCTGCGAACCGCTGGCGCACTTCCGACAACCGCCCCATGTGCTTTGCGTGCGGTTGCGCCGGTCACGTCGCACGCTACTGCAATCGCGTGCAGCCGCCTCGGGTCGCATCAACCCTGACCAGCTCATCAAGCAGCCCTTATTATGACCAAGCGCCGCCTATGTCACCGACGTCCCGCCCCGCACCATCTACCCGCCGTTCACCGTCTCCACGACGTCGCTCACTGTCGCCAATGCGGCCACGTCCGGGCTCACGCGACCAGGAAAACTAGTCCTCGCAGTCCACGAGGCAAGGGCTGCGACGCTATCGAACTGCGAAAGCCCTCAGCGAAGCCCCTCGAACGTGATTGACGTGCTTGTGGACAGTGTTCGCGCATCTGCCCTTATCGACACTGGAGCCGCCGTATCCGTTATGGACGCCAAGTTTAGCCGACTACTGCGAAAAGTGACGACGCCGCTTTCCGGGCTCTCCCTCCGTACAGCCAGAGCCCAAAGTATTCACCCAACAGCGGTGTGCACAGCTCGCGTCATTATTCAGGATGCTCTGTACGCCATCGAATTGATCATAATTCCTGCCTGCTCCCACGACGTCATCCTAGGATGGGATTTTCTCTCCCGCCACGACGCCGTCATTCATTGCGCACCAGCCGAAATAGAGCTCTCACCATTCTCTGAATTGGCGCCGGCAGACAGTCCATCGGCTGCGGGCAAGCTACTTGTCAAAGACGACACCAAGGTGCCTGCAAACTCGTCGACGGCGGTGTCAGTGTACTGCGCCAGTCTCTCCGACACCGTTGCACTTCTCTCGCCATCTGACCGTGTTTACACGAGGAAAGGCGTGTTGGTGCCTTTCGCGACCGTGCAAGTCACTCAGGGCAGTGCGTCAATTTTTGTTATCAACCCATCTCCGTACAGTGTTATGTTGGTCCGAGGAGAATGTCTCGGCAGCGTCGAACCCCTCGAAGACGCACAAGTTATGGACGAACCAGATGAAATGCACTGCCACAGTTCCAGTACGCTCGGCTCTGTTTCGACGTCTGGTTCATCACCCGCTGATGTCTTTGTTTCCTCCATTGCTGACGACCTTACACCGGTCCAGCGTTCCCAGCTTCTGGGCCTGTTGGACGAATTTCGCTCTTCTTTCGATGTCGCTCAAACTTCTCTCGGCCGCACTTCCGCCGTTACGCATCGCATCGACACTGGCGCCCAGCCGCCACTGCGTCAACGTCCATATCGCGTATCTCCCACAGAACGCCGTGTATTCAACGAGAAAGTCGACGACATGCTTCGACGAGATGTTATTCGACCTTCTAACAGCCCCTGGGCGTCTCCTGTCGTTCTTGTTGCGAAGAAGGACGGTTCTGTGCGATTCTGTGTGGACTACCGACGACTCAACAAGATCACTCGTAAGGACGTGTATCCACTACCGCGAATAGACGAAGCGATTGACAGCCTGCAAGGAGCAGAATTCTTTTCATCTCTCGATTTGCGCTCAGGGTACTGGCAAGTACCCATGGCTGATGACGCTCGACCGCCTTTGTC
This sequence comes from Rhipicephalus sanguineus, assembly GCF_013339695.2. Lineage (NCBI taxonomy): Eukaryota > Metazoa > Arthropoda > Arachnida > Ixodida > Ixodidae > Rhipicephalus > Rhipicephalus sanguineus. Next base: position 106,831,479 of record NC_051186.1, read on the forward strand.
ACGCCCGACGGCTTGTACGAATTCAACGTCATGCCGTTTGGGCTGTGTAATGCGCCCGCCACCTTTGAGCGCATGATGGATACCGTTCTGCGCAACCTGAAATGGCACACCTGCTTGTGCTACCTCGACGACGTCGTTGTTTTCGCTCCGGACTTCTCCACGCATCTTCAACGCCTGCGGCATGTTTTGACGCGTTTGAGCTACGCCGGTCTACAACTGAATCTAAAGAAGTGCCGATTTGCAGCACGGCAGCTGACAATACTCGGTTACGTCGTGTCCAAGGACGGTGTTCTTCCCGATCCAGCCAAGCTTCGGGCCGTGACCGAGTTCCCCAAATCAGCGTCCGTCAATGAACTGCGCAGTTTCGTAGGACTGTGTTCCTACTTTCGGCGCTTCATTCGAAACTTCGCGACCGTCATATCGCCGCTGACGAAGCTCCTCGGAAGTAACGGGTCCCTCAATTCATGGTCGTCAGAGTGCGACGACGCTTTCGCGAAGCTCCGTCGTCTGTTGACGTCGCCTCCCATACTACGCCACTACGAGCCTACGGCCCCTACACACAGACGCCAGCGGTGTTGGCCTTGGCGCTGTCCTTGCGCAGCGCAAACCAGGGTTCCCTGAATATGTCGTGGCATATGCAAGTCGTACGCTCACCAAAGCCGAGACCAATTACACCGTCACCGAAAAGGAATGCCTGTCGATCATCTGGGCCCTTACGAAGTTCCGACCTTATTTGTATGAATTAAATAGTCAACTTCGCGCCAAATTCACATTCACACAGAAGAAGAGACACAAGACAGGACGGGCGCTCCATTTGTATGGTCGCCCATTTGATGTCATCACCGACCACCATGCACTCTGCTGGTTGTCATCATTGAAGGATCCATCAGGCCGCCTCGCCCGCTGGGCACTTCGCCTACAGGACTACGATATCCGCGTGCTGTACCGCAACGGACGCCAGCATGCTGACGCCGACGCACTCTCGCGCTCCCCCTTGCCTGACGACAATACCCACAGCTCAATGTTTCACAATGCCGTTTGTTCCATCGACGTTCACACTGTCGCTACCGAACAGCGCAAGGATCAATGAATCGCTTCACTGCTAGACTTGCTCACTGATCCTTCGGCAACACCATCCACTCGCGCGTTGTGTCGTCAAGCCCACCATTTCGCCATTCGCGACGACCTCCTCCACCGACGCAATTACAACGCCGACGGCCGCCAGTGGCTACTACTAATACCCCGCAGTCTGCGTTCCGAAATATGCGAATCGTTCCACGCTGATCCGCAGTGTGCGCACTCTGGGGTATCGAAAACATACCACCAACGGTACTTCGCCAACGGTACTTTTGGCGAGGCATGTACCGCTACGTGCAGAAGTTCATTCGCTCCTGCATCGATTGTCAGCGCCGCAAAACTTCAATGCGCCAGTCACCACCAGGTCTGCAACCTTTACCTTGCCTTGACCGGCCGTTTGGGCGCGTTGGCATCGATTTGTATGGGCCACTCCCTCTGACTTCGGCTGGTAACCGCTGGGCCATCGTCGCTGTAGACCACCTTACGCGATACGCCGAAACTGCCGCCCTCCCAGCGGCTACAGCGCGTGATGTAGCCTCCTTTCTGCTCCGCCGGTTCATGCTGCGCCACGGTCCACCCCAGGAGCTGCTGAGCGATCGAGGCCGTGTCTTCCTGTCGGAAGTCGTCGAAGCCATCCTCAAAGAGTGCAACGCTGTTCACCGCAAAACTACTGCTTACCACCCGCAGACGAATGGGCTCACGGAACGCTTTAACCGCACGCTCGGCGACATGCTCTCGATGTATGTCGCCGCCGATCACACAAATTGGGATTCGATTCTGCCTTTCGTCACCTACGCCTAAAATACCGCCCCTCAAAGCACCACTGGTTTCTCACCATTTTTCCTATTGTACGGCAGGCACCCGTCGCACTCAATCGACACAATCCTTCCATACAAGCCGGATCGATCTGAGTGTGCGCCTATTTCTGCCGCAGCCAGACTTGCTGAGGAGTGTCGCGAGCTTGCGAAGACCTTTACTACGCAGGACCAAGAGCGGCAGAAAAGCATCCGTGGTGAGACCAACACTTCTGCACCCACGTTCCTACCTGGAGCACTCGTATGGCTCTCGGTCCCTACCACTGCAACTGGCCTCTCTTCGAAACTGCTGCCCAAATACGAAGGCCCCTACCGTGTCGTCGAATGCACATCCCCTGTCAACTACTTGATTGAACCCATCGACCCATCTTCCGACATGCGCCGTCGAGGGCGCGACATTGTCAACGTGGAGCGCCTCAAGCCCTACCATGACCCGCTCATAGTGACCAGCTGCTAGATCGCCAGACGGCTCCCTTTTGGTACCCGGGGTAATTGTAGAGAAGCACTGGAACGTTGTAATGGGCCGTCCTCTTCAGCGCCTTCTAGTGGGTCTCCCTCTTCGCCTCTTCTCGGAGAGCACGCCCCTCGTGCTCGTGCTCGTGAGAGTCTGCGCTGCGTCGTGACTGCGGTGCATCGTCGCCGTCAATCCAGCCATCAATAAACGCCTTTACAGTTGCAATATTTACAAACGTATGCAACTTTTTTCAGGAAGCAACTATATGATCTGGATGACGTGTAACGTGATTATTGCTTTTAAGAATGACTCCACACCAAAAAGTGTGGCAATACTTCTTAAGCGAATTTTAGCATTTAAATGGAAATATGTTGTAACACAACGTGCCACACAGTATCTTGTACTGCATTAGTCGCATTCTGTCAGTAACGTCGGGTCGGGAGTGCTATTTTAGAGGGCTCTAATCTCTCCATGCTAGGAAATGATGAAGCCACTGAAGTCAATCTTTGAACTGGATTCCTATTTTTAAGCCTGCCGATGCGACCCCAGATTGCCCTATGGAAATCGGTCCATGAACACCTTTTACTACAGCGAGCGGAGCTTCATATGTCCTCGCAACGGGTACGAGTACAACTGCAACGGATTCTCATCGTGGAGGATGTGTGAGGTAGCCTGCCGCCCTTGACTTGGCCGGCATTACTGTGTATTGCTCCTATTTACCTAAGCAGACCTGGTAATAAATTTATTCATGCTAAGTCAGTGGAGATGGTGCCCACTCGTACAGTTTTTATTAATACACCGCGAGAACATTTAGGCTGGAGGTATTGCACTGCGTGAATGCGGCAAAAAAAAACTTGGAGGACACTTGAGCTTCGCCTTCAAGGGTAGAATGCGATAGCGTAATCGAGCCCCGTGCGCACACCTGCTGAACTGCTAGCCTGGATTCAGTTCTCGGTGCATGCCTCAGTCGTGCCGCAAGGCAACGAACCTCTGCGCGCGTAACATTTGCGATTCAAGCTATCCTTGAACGCCTACTGCATGTACAGTTGCGCAGTGCCCACAACGTCATAATTCTTCCATTGCTGAGGTACACTTGAATGTGGCGCAATATACGTTTCGTGAAAAAGGGGCGTCGGGAAGAGAAGCGCTTCACTTTCTTCTCTTCCCTACTCCCCTTTTCACGAAATGTATTTCGCGCCACTCTCAAGTGTACCTAAGCAATGTAAGCACCAACTAGCCCAAAAGGAAGTCATTTTGGAACATAATTCTTTTCTTTGCGGGACAGTGAAGGGACCGCTACGCATCCGCAAGGCAACACGCTAACCTATGCAGATGCTCAATTGGTTTTGGCTTTTGCTGATGACGATGTTTAAATATTTCTGAGCGCTTTGTAATGGGTGGGCCTTTAAAATCGCCGCTCGTTGCGTAATTCATATGTATTGACGCATGGCCTGATTCAACGATTCTTCCACGCAATATTCCAACTACATGGCATTCATATAGTGTTTTTTTTTTCCGAAGCTGTTTCAAGGAATAGCGTACCTTGGTGGTAGAACACCTGCTTGCCGTGCAGACGGCCTGGGTTCGATTCCCACTCAAGCGAAGATTTCTATTATTTATGTTATTTGAATATATCTCGGTTATTCGGTCACGGACAAAGCTGAGTTTTCGCTCACACCAAACGGCGCCGAAGCCGACTCAATACCGTCTTTGAGAAACGAGCTCTTCAAGAGTGTTGCATTGAAATGTTATATGTAAGCAACTGTTGAAAGTGTTAGCACGTACGCCTGCACGCACCTACGTGGTCTGAAATGTATGATAAGAGATTGAAAAGACATGAATTGCACAAAGCTGCATCCCGTAAAGCATTACACCGCGTTCGCAATGCTTGCAAGAAGGAGCCTAGAACAAGCAAACATAACTTGTCGTTATTACACCCTTTAAGCAGGTCAGAAGGGTTGCTGATCGGGCGAGTTGTTCATCCAACTTAACCTATGTTAACTCGCTACATAAAAGAACGGAACACGACACAGACGTGGATATAGGTAAGAGCTATACTTGCAACTGTTGATTTCATGCCATTCAGATTTATTTTATACATCCGCGAGAAAGCACAGTGTACCGATCACGGAGGCACTGCGAAACGACGTGCGGTGACTCCAATCACCCGATAAAGCTTCCAATTCTTCCAGTACCTAAGGCAGTGCAAAACCACTTTAGTTTCGGAAAGATTTGGAGCGCGAACAATACAATAGACGCAGATGAAAAAGAATGTAATTTTTGGCTTGCAGTGTTCTCAAGAAATGCACACAAGACCGTTCGACGTGCCATATAATTACCTGCCAGTCATCTTCGTCAATACAGGGCTGGGTAGAATCGCGATGCTCTTGTATCCTGTGGTATTGTCGAGATACCATTGAGTATGCGTATTCCTGTATTGCGACACTTTTGAAGAATGTATTTATATTTCATAGGTTTAACCGATTTACGATGTACCGATTATATCGCGGTACTGCGCAGCAGGTGGTATCGACAAATTTTTTTGTCGGAAATGACCTGACGTGTTTTCAATGGGAATGAAATACTTGTATGGGAAACCAAACAAATGCCTGCCGCAGATCGACGACACACAATGGGAGGTGAAGGGTTGGCCAATGCGGTAAAGTGCCCGACGCCGCTCACGTTAGTATCCCGAAGGCAGTATTGTCAGCCTCGTCCGACGAAAGTCGCTGTTTCTGAAGGACGGTGCAGCATCCGTAATTTCTTTTGGGAGGCCAGCCATTTCTCGAGTTCGCGGCTCTTGCCTTGAGGCGAAACCGACGCTGTCTAAAGACAGTCTACTTGAGAAACGGCTGTTAAGCGCAAATAACCCAAGAAATTTCTCAGCACAACAAATTTCTTCCGCAAAATAAATGTGTATCTTTTCTTCACTAACTGGTGCTAGTTAATGATTCGAGAAATATGCTTGACTTGCGAGTTTCAATGCGCTGTAACGCTATATTGATTCTTATTCTGCATTTATCATTGTGTTTCCAGAGCGTCAGCATGCCTGAAATAAAAAAGTGTTCTAGTATCACTATTTTTACCTGTATTCCTTTATCTGTATTCAGGGTTACTTTTTCCTTCTTTACGCAAAGGTTTCTCCTAAATATCCATTTACTTCACTGTCAAATGTATCTCAGTATCTGCATTCTATGCCACCAACATATCTATTTTGATATCTGTATTGCGAAATACTTTTCTGACTATTTCTTCGCCGCCCTGTCGGACAAACACTCAAGTGCTCTTACGCCAATTAGGGCACTTTCAAAATTATATTTAACCCTATTTTTTAAAAGCGTCTGATATAACAAAGAAATTACGATGCCTCGGCTGGTACCCGTATGTTTGAATGTCTTCTTCAACCTTAACTATCACAATTAAGTTGGTAGCAAGCCCGATTTAACAAACATTTTCTCTAATGTATTACTCAAAAAGGCGGTGGATTTTTTGTTATAATTCTGACGCCTCCCGAAAGAGATTACGGATACTGCACCGTCCTTCAGACACAGCGACTTTCGTCGGAAAAGGCCGACAATACTGCCTTGGCGATCTTAACGTGAGTGGCGTCGAGCACTTTACCGCATGGGCCAACCCTTCACCGCCCACTATGTGTCCCTGATCTGCGGCGACACATAATGTATTTCATTCCCATTGAAAACACGTGAGATCATTTCCGAGAAAAAAAATATCAATACCATCTGCTGCGCAGTAGAGTGATATAATCGATACATCGTAAAACAATTTCACTTATGAGATAGAAATAGATTCTTCGAAATGATCTCAATACAGAAATACGCATGGTCAAAGGTATCTCAAAAATTTTGTCACGATACAAGATTATCGCGATACTACCCAGCCATGTATTGACGAAGATGACTGACACGTATGGAATGGAACCTTATAACCGTCTTTTGTGCATTTCTTAAGAACGCTGCACGCCAAAAACCACCTTCTTTTTTTCTCTCGATCTAATGTATTGTTTGCGCCTAAAAACGTTCTGCAACTAAAGTGGTTTTGTACAGCCTTAGGGACTGGCGGAATTGGAAGCATGATCGGATGAATTGGAGGCACCGCACGTCGTTTCGGATTGCCTCCGTGATCGGCGCGCTGTTGACAAAGCGATGGTCTCACGCCATGGTGTCATAACCTGATGCCACAGGACGTGGTGTCATAGCGACGTCACGATTACGTCATGGGGATGTTAGAGATTGTGGTGACCCGTGACGTCACGATAGTGTTACAGGGGGACATCATCACATAATCATTTTTCCATCGGTCATGTTCATCCCACGGTCTCTTTTAGCGCATAATGAGACATCTAAGTTTTAGCATTATTGATATGACATGCCTGACGCGTACACTACGAAACATCTTAAGCCTGGTCCCCTGTCGCGCACAGCTGCACACAGCGGCCGATGTTATGCGCGTATACTCTACACGTGTTCCTTAGTCTAAAACATCCGAGTACCAGTCAAACTACATTTAAACCCTCACAGGCATTGGGTGGGTAAAAAAAGAGAAACACATAGCATTATCTTGTAGGCTAAGTTGTGTAACACGTGCTGCAATCGCCTTAGCTAGGATCCAAACGGCACATTTGGTAAATAAATGAATTAAATTAACTTCGATTCAAGTGCGAATTTAACCCAGGCTGTCCGTGTGTCAAGCAGGTCTTCTACCACAGAGCGACGGTATTGCTTGAATCTAACTTTGGAAGAAAACATTATATGAATTGCATGTAATCGAAGGCGCCTGCTTAACACATTTAATATTGCATCGCAGAAGAGTAGAATCACGCCAGGTTTCAAAACATGTGAATTGAGCAAAGAGTGGGTGTTTTCATGGTCCGCCCATTACAAAGATGTTTGCGTTGCGGACGCGTAGTGGGCCCTTGGATGATTCGCAAAAGGAAGAATTATTTCGTAGCGGGCGCTTAACATCTGTACTTGCAGTAGGCATTCTAGGATAGCTTGAAACGGCCAATGATACGTGCACAGCCGTTGGTGTCCTTATGGCACGGTAGATGCATACACCGAGAACCCAAGTTATGCTAGCAGTTGAGAAGGCGATGCGAACGGGGCCCGATTACCTTATCATGTTCTACTCCTTAAAATGAAGCTCAAGCTTCATCCATGTTTTTTTTTCTTTGGCGCAGCTCAGGTGGTTGAAGTTAATTAATCAATACCAAATAGTAGTGAAGAAAGCATGGCAATGCGCTCTCGAAAATTTCTGGACGACCTTTTGTCTCAGCATATTATGTGAGCCCCAAATGCGATTTTTACGCCTATCCAGTAGTGGCTTCTTGGCATGCAATCTTATAAATTCTTGAATCGTGTAAATATTTTACCTTATTTTTCATGGAAGATTCAAAACGTTTATCTTTCTGGGTGGAAAATATGATGAAATAGTAACAGCGTGAAATCCTACACGGGGACACACAAGAGAAGCAACACAGACAAGCACTGACTTTCAACTGAACTTGTATTGAACACGAAAGAAAAATATATACAGAAAATAAAGAAAACATTACAGCACGACAGAAAATCAAGGATGATCACACGTGCTCTTCCAAAAAGCATAATTGTTTCGACGACAAACAAACAGATGCCGTGCTGATGCATGATAAACCTTATTGTGCAATATGGGTGGCTTCAGGTATTTCGCGAGTGCGCTGGTCCTGATGTCTGCCGATGATCGTGGTTTGTTCAAACAGGGGAGTGCACCCGCAGGAACAGCAATGAATGGCTAAAAAACCTTCTTTCCCTATTGCCAAAGCCAGCGCCGTTCCAGTACCCCCAGCGTGACACCAGTACGTTTTTTGGTGCTGGACCGCACTGGGAACACTGGTACACGCTCGAATTCACTGCGACTCCGGTCAAAGCACCGGGAAAGAGCTGGGTCGCACTGGTAGAGACACTGGCTTTGCCGGTGTGACGCTGGCGCTCACTGGGAAGCGCTGGAGACGCTGGAATTCTCACTGGCGTGCGCTGGCACATACTGGAGCCTACACTGTTCTGCCAGTGCCGCGCGCTGCTTTCAGTATCGTGCGCGGCGGAATGCTTTGCTATCGTTGAATATCGAATGCCTGATTTGGTGGTACCAATAAATGCTATCCTAACGCGTCCGAAACATGTTATAAATTCTAGCTTGGCACAGAAAAAAGAGGAGATGCGCACTATTTTCATCGTGATATGATATATGTGAAATCACGGTCACTTTTATTGTTTCCCTGTCGAATGTGGAGAAAAATATGTTAATAACCCAAAGCAGCCAACACTTATCAGTTTCCTTTTTACCGCGCTTTTTTTATTCATGCAGTGCCAATAACGTCGTTAATTTTTGCGGAGCATGTAGCCGCAATGAACACACCTTTTGTGCATGCCGCGCATATATACCAGTTTTGCATCCGTGATCTGTTCCGGTAATGACTTCATGTTGTAATGTTTAGAAGTCTGGAGGTGTTCGTATGAACATACAGAGCAAACCGTTCCATCGCCGTGGAGTTGGCAAGAAGTAAATGAGCTCTGGCTTCGCGACCGCTCCCAACGGAGGCCAGAAAAACAGCCGTCGTTCGATATCGCCACACCGGAAAGCCGTTTCCGGCAATTCTTGCGCTTCCACTTACCTCAGCTATAGTTTAGGTAAGAGTTAAAACGGTTTCGAGGCTAAAATGCAGAAATTTCAACCATCGCAACTCATCTGCGCCTAGATCGGTCCCACCGAGTGCGGCTCCCAGCGAGTGTTAGGACTATTGTACCGGCCGAGCCCGTCTACATGCCACAGGCGCTTCTTGGTTTAAGTACATGCAATTCCAATGTGTAAGATTTACTGTAAAATATAGTCTGAACATCCGTTAACCTAAATGATCATTTTTTCTTGTGTACGGTGTCCGCACAAGGAGCGATGACCATAGATGGGACGCGCTTTCAGCAACAAACGCAGGCTCACCGAAAACAGCCGGCCGCACTCGCCGGTACTTCTCTGACTCATACGTCAGAACACATACCTGTCAACTGGTACGCGTTAGTGAACTAATACACCGGCATCTCTTTTCAGGTAATTGTATTTGTTTTTGCGGAGCGGTTTTATAGTTGTAGGTATCGATATAGGTAACCCAAGCTCAAGTTTGCGGGGCGACGACAGCGCCGCGCAAGCCGCGCTGCGGCTCTGTCGGAAAGCTCTGAACCTTCTGTGCGGCCGACTCAGCCCCTTTCACGGTAGCGGTAGCGCACGTGCACACGCGTTCTTCTCTCGGTGCGGGTAACTGGGGCGCCGTCAGCTGGGTACGTTGAACCGAGAGGCTTGCTGTGCGAAGCTGCGCATTTCCGCGATGGCAGAAGCGACCCCGCGGAAGCGCAAGCGTGGTCCGAAGTATTGCGGTTTAGCGGCCAGCCACAACAGTGCAGACAACACCAAGGCACACGATTCACGTGTTAAACTGTATCGTTTCCCGGACGTGTCGTGCGAGAAATAAAGGCGGCAAGCGTGGATAGCTGACAGCGCTGTCTCGCCTTCTATTTTGGCAGTCTGAGTTCATGGCTTTCGGTAAGTAACGCGGCACATGCACGCAGCGACTACATTAATGATTATTCGCTGTCTTCTCGTATTGTTAAAGTCCAGTTATGGTTGTAGGTTAAGCAACTTTGTGTTTTGATTCCCCGTGTTCGTGAGACCTACCCGTCGTTGTTGAACGTTCACATTCGCGTTATACCGTTAGCATTGCGCGGTTGGTTGAACTCAACTGAACTCGGCACATTGTCAGAAGTTCGGCGCCTGCATTTCACGCGTCGGGAAGGCTGCTTTATCCCGCCGGAACGGACGTCTGTGCATTGTCGAACCCCAGGACTCTACTGCGTAGAGTCCTGGGGTTCGACGTATGACTCTTATCTTGAGCCTGTACGACGGCTGCAAAAACGGGCTATAAGCACGATAACGTTCTCACATTACTACGAACATAGCAAACCACTGTTTTCTAGGTTGAAGATCTTACCGTTTGATTATGTGCGCGAACTAAGATTAGCTACATGTATTAACAGTGTAGTTAGAAACAAATAACCGTTCCCTATTTCATTACTGATATACTTTGGGCTGTAATTTTCCATCATGTATATATATTGCCCTTTATGTGTTTTGTGCTTTCATTGAAAGATGTTGCAATACCCTTGTTCTCTAAATTAAGCTATATTTGATACTTGCATTTACAAGATCCATTCTACAGTTCTGTACCCAGCTAATAAACAAGTTTCTGTGTTTAAAACAAGTTATGTACTTCTCTTTCCTCCTTCTTCAATCGAATTCAAGCGACTATTGTTAGCAGAAAAACATTACTTCTTGTATGAAAATATCACATTTGAGTTGTTTACTTCTATTTATTTTATTTATAAATATTACAGTTTCAGTTATGTATACTTCAATGGGACCCGCACTAGCCTTTGGCTATGGGACCATACAGTTTGTGCTTGTTTTGTAAAAGATATGTGTGCAATAAAGAACATTCCATTCAATTCAATTAAATTTTCAGCAAGCTTTGACATCGTTCTGCAGGTTTGCTTTGTTTTTGTCACTTTATTAGGGTGATATATATTTAAGCCGCTATATATAACTGGCACTTAATACATGCTTTGCAATTGCAACCTTGAAGTAACCACTTTCTGACTTTGTGCGATTTTCTAGCCGCGTTCACGCAACAGGTTTTATACGCCTGTCAAGTCGGTATCATAAAAAGGGACTGCAAGCATGACGCGAGAGTCGAAAAAACGAAGCGAGCAGTTCATCTTGCTTGACAGTGGTTAAAGCTCAGCTTGCTGCCTCGCGTCTTCATAGGCCGGTGATTCTCCAGCGGCACGGAGGACTTGACTCTAACCTTCTCAGGAAGCAGTGGCATGGCCGTGTAATCTTTTTTTCGCACGCCGCAAACGTTTGTTGACGAAAGTACACGGCTGCTAATGTAAGCATGCCATATCAAAACAACAATCATATGATTCGTAGTCCACGCCGCATAACGTCGATAGCGTGTACGTCTTCATTTCGGAATGCCTTTCCGAATGCATTTCGGAAACGCTTTTTCAAAAAATGAAAAAAGCCTTTCCTATAACCGCGTCGATGCTTTCCCGAGCAACAGAAGCGGCTTGCTAATCTCTATCTGTGCAGCGACTTAGCGCGGTGTGGTGGGATTTTGGCGCGTCTGAAGGCTGTTGGGCGCGAGGACATACCGTGGCGCCGCCATGCGGAGGCATCCCTGTGACGTGCAAGGTTGGATTGCTCCGCCAGCCCCCACCCGCTCAGCGCGCAGCCGCTTTCGCGTCTGCTTGTTTATTATTATTGTTGTACCTCACTTTGAGGAAGACAGTAAAATACTGCTGCGGCTTCGTCACTGACTGTACGAAATGCTAAATAACTGCTCAGAAAAAAATATTACGTCCTCATAATGCCTTAGACAGCGTCCTGATTGCCGGCGTCGTCTTCTATGGCCACCGATATGGAAACTACGAGGGCCGCACACGCTGATTTTGTAAAAGGTAACGTTGCGTTGAATGGCCTTCAGCGCGTGCTTGCGAGAATGACACATATTTTTGCTGCAAGAAATGCGTGTATCCGTGCAACTTCACTCATTGTAAGTTTGCATTTAAAAAGGGGCCGCGGTTGACACGACAAGCATGGGTAAATTTACATTCCTGCTTAGTACATATAGCTCTATGACGCACGACGACAACGGTTTCTCCGCTTTGTGGGAAGCAATCTAGTCTGATTAAAGATTCAAGCAGCTGCAACCTTTCTCGTATGATTGGAGACAAACGCACGAGTGCCATATGTACGCGCACGCCTCATTCAGTGTTGTGGCTAGATAACATTCCACATGAGTTTGTCTGCGGCATTATTTTAATATCTATCTGTTGCTTCTCATTGCACGAATTTTCTAAGGTTGTCACACGTACGGTGCATTTTCGATCGCCACCGAGCCACATCGGGATGAAAATTTTCCACAAATGACTCCGTTACACAGCTTGCACAAAGGGGAAAATCGCGATCAAAAAATACAGTCCCGATCGGGCTAGATTGCAATAGCAAATGCACCCTGTGCCTGCCAGCCGTATTACTTGCGCACTTGAATGGCCATGCTGCAAGGTGTAGCTTACGGTGGTCTAAATGGAAATTTCATGTTGCAGTGAAAACACCAGCGTCCAGCATTTATAAAGCTTCATTGATACGCAGTATGACACTTCGCGGCTACTGTGAGAAAGTGAATCAGTGCTTGAAGCTGGCCATGTTTTCGCCTGTAGCGTAAAAGAACATCTATAGAGAAGAATAAGCGCCACTGGCTATGGGCTCATTTTACAGAAATAGTCTATAAGCAAGGAAACCCATGGGCTGAAGTCGAGAGTCTGACGGAAGCGCCTGTGGTCGGAAAAAGACGCGAGGACAATTAAAATGGACACGAGGGCGGGGAAGGGGGGTGGTGCAAACTGTGGTGGAAGTTACGTAGGCGAGACAGGTAACTTTAAGCAAAGACTCAAGCAGCACATGTATGACGTAAGAAATGCTTCACCGAACGCGCTGGCCGAACACGTAGAAGCAACTGGCCACGAAATAGACCGGGATAAGACAATGATAACGGAAAGACAAAAGAAGTGGATTTATCGGCTTTATCTTGGATCTCTGACAATCTAGACAACGGCGCACACGCTTAATCATCATGACGACAACTTTCCAGACAAGTCCCTACGTTGCTTACGTCAAATTTTAAAACATACATAACCGGACTGCTTGCGCATTCATTTAGTAACTGTGAACAAGGCTCCCGTGCGGGAGCCGGGACGTCTTGCTTTTATGAATATTCGTGGTCGGTGTCCATTTTGACACCATATACTTGAAATAACAAAAGAGAAAGACAGGTGACAGCGGCATCATGCTCGTGAAAAACAGGGTAGCGATAAAAGTGAAAGCTCACGCCTGGCCCCTTCGCGTACGTAGTGCACTGTGGCGCGGAGCAGAAGAGTATCAGGCCGCCGATAATATTTACTGCACTTTTCAGGATTGTGTAGTCTCTGGGGGTGCACACAAAAGAAGTGAAAGCAAAACAACGCTGTTCAAAAGCGAAAGCGCCGCGAAATCATGGTTAAAACAACGAATTCAACCGTCCACTTCCCTTCGCCAGAGCGAGGCGAGGCCATGTGATCCAACCCTGCACGTCACAGCGATTGCAGCGCCCGCGTATCCAGTGGTGGGCCTCGCGTCCAATATGAGTACGTGCTATTTCTTGTTTTTTTTACCTTCTGTTTTCTTTTCTGGCAAATATTCTTATTCATATTCCTATTATTATTATTATTATTATTATTATTATTATTATTATTATTATTATTATTATTATTATTATTATTATTATTATTATATTATTATTATTAGTAGTAGTAGTAGTAGTAGTAGTTGTTGTTGTAGTATTCGTGCTACTGTGATAGCGACTCACAGCCACATTGCGGAAAGCAGCGGCCGTCACCAACGTAGAGTAAATGATGCTGAAGTAATAATATGCTCTCTGCGCACTGGGCACAAACACTTGACAAAACAACGTTTTGCTCACAAATGATGAACATCTAACATGCTAAACACGTCAAGAACCGTTAAGGCATTCACATCCTAATCGCATGCCCCAACGTTGCAACACAGAGACAATAATATTTCAGCGAATTATACCAAGAACACAAATGTTCACGCCGTACTTAGTTTTTAGGAGATCGCATCCTTGTACCCTTGTCTGAGGTGCCCAACATTTCTAAGATAAGGTGGATATTTAAGAGCACAAGGTGAGCCCTATAAGTCCCATACATTTTTGGTCATTTTAAGGTACCGTTGTCCCAGTGACTGAAAGCGATACCCACATAATGCATATATCATTTCATTCGAAACTTTCCGCTCTTCTAAGTGAAAAAAGATTTATTTATTTTGGGTAATATGGGGATTTCGGTGAATTTTTTACCACTAGGACCTAAATTTAGAGTTAATTTGCATCTCCGCACATTTCTAATGTAAAATTCTAAATTACGCGATTTCATTTGTGTTTCAGTAGTTGTATACAGTAGAGTACGTGCTATTTCTTCTTACTTTTACCGTTTGTTTTCTTTTCCGAGCAGTTATTCGTATTATTATTATTATTATTATTATTATTATTATTATTATTATTATTATTATTATTATTATTAGTAGTAGTAGTAGTAGTAGTAGTAGTAGTAGTAGTAGTAGTAGTCGTAGTAATAGTAGTAGGGGGAGGGGAGGAGGAGAGGGAGGGAGAGGAGAGGCTTGCTGCCGGCACGAGACGAGCCGAGCATGCGAAGTGGGGCTGTGGGGGTGTGGACGGCGCCACCGACGCCACAGGTGCGACTAAGAAATTCTCCGCATTTAAAACTGGAGTTTTGGTTTCTTGTTTGACCTCCATTCTAAAGAACCGTTTTCATATAGCATTTATTGCTTCACGTGCGGTAAATGCTGCATAGGACAAACAGGCCGCTCTCCGAAAGCGCCTCTGCAAGATCGCCGTCAATCATTGAGAGGTCAGCCTTCGTCAAATTTGGCCCTGCACTACCGTGAGTGTACGTGTACGCCTCTCTTGGCTGATGCCAAAGGGCTCGCACATCAAAGGCGCCAATGGGCACGTGAACTTGTTGAATTTTTTTTTTTAATTTGAAAGCTAGAGATAACAGCGTAGCAAAGCCTTCCCTTGCGTTAAATAAGCCAGAGTTAAGGTACCTGAGTGCGCATATCTGAGTTTTTCCTTCTGTTTGCGGTGAACATCTCGCTTGCGCTTCCTATATATTTCCGTTCTTTCTAATAAAAGCTCATTTTTAATATGCACTTGTGCTGTAGCTTTCTTCGTCTCGTCCTTCGATTTTTTTCGCGCTATTTTCGTTTTACATGAATTACCAACTCGCCCAAAAGTCTATTCTTGTAAGAATAAAGCAGAGGGCTTACTTTGGCAGGACATCACATATTACAAAGTGCAGTAAAGAGACGGCTAATGCAATACAGTGGCCTATTCAATATACGGGAATCAAAAGAAAGACAGCCAAAAAAGATCTTTTTTTGTCAAGAAATAAATAGTCAATTTACAAACTATTTCAGTACAGATGGTGGGGCAAAAAGATACGGCAGGCCAGGATACATTCTGTTAGGTAAGTGATCGTGCTATTTGATACAGCATCGGTACCGGCGGTAGAATAGTTGTTAGAAATAAGCGAAGAAAAAGCAATATCATGGCTTGTTTTTGCTGTTAGACACAACAAGACATAACTCGAGCGACGACACAAGCACAAGCCCTGCCAATCCCGCTTATACTGGTTTGCCTCATTAAACTACTCCCTTCCACTTGCAACAGTTGCACAAAAATAATGGGGGTGTGTCCCGCCGTCTACGGAGAGAAAAAAAGTCACAGTTTCGCCGCAAGGCCGAAGCAATGAATGCGATAGCAAGAAACTAATGCTGTATGAGGTGAGGCTCGCCAATGGATACTTTCAGTTTGAACGGCGCTCCTGTTGCAAAGGCGGCCCAAGCAGCGAAGGAAACTAGCGTGCTTCAAGTCTCGAGCTGTGATACTGGATAGTTCGCGCTCATCTTCTGTTTGTTCGTTTAGCGGCGTCCCTTGAGCTCGAGTGGCTTTCGTACGCTCCGTAACATGAGCGCGGACATCACGGTGAAAGCGTGAAACATCCCTCTTCCCCTCAGCACAAGAAAACCGCGCGAGCAGACAGCGGAAGGGCAAGTATAAGGAGAACATCAAGTATATACATCAAGTATAAGGAGAAGCGAGCGAGCTCGCCGACGACTTTTAAATGCGCCTGTCGCGCTCCTAACGCCATCTCGCTGGTAACGTAGAAACGCTTATAAGCGCAGCCGTCTCTGAGTCCGTCCAGCGGTGAAGGGTGTGTATATAACGCTCGCCGTTAGATACGTGGAGGATCTGCCTATCGTGGCGTAGTGGCTAGCGCCACTCGCTGCGGAGGAAGAGGTCCCTGGTTTGATTCCGCGCTTCGGAGGCGTTTTTCTGAATTATTTTTCTTTGGGGCTTTTATGTATATATGCATACTTATACATATACGGTGCATGACGGCGGCGACGGCGACGGCAAAATCCAGCCGAGACAGTCCATATAATTGCTATCGCAATAATATAAAGAAATATAACTTGTGAATTTCTTGACAACAAGTGGAGCGCACGATCCTACATCACTCTCGGCTCTCGTCTCTCTGCCAGCGTCACAACAGCGCATCCATGCTGAGTCAGCGTGCCATGTGCGCGCGCTATTTGACAGATGATAGAATTGGAGAGCTCTTGATGATTACTGGCTCCGAAAAAAAAACATAATTATTGGCTCCCCCACTCTGAATTAAAAGCTAATTATATCATTTGGATAAATAGTGTATTGCTTGTAATTTTCCTGTAATCGTTAATTTGTGAGTGCTACTTTTTATTCGATGATATAATCCCTAATGAAAACGTAAACATGTCCTGAAGGGTATCCTACTGCATTGGTCAGACGGAAATTCTACATAACGCGCAAGAAAACGCCTTCACGGAGTGTGGTGTAGTGCCAAAAAGTGGTAATGAAATGGTTAATGAAAATCGACAGAGAGTGAAGGCGAGGAAGTTTTGCGGCATGTTATGTGTAGGCTTTTTACTGAGAAACTTATATGCATATACGTCAATCTCATCATGTGTCTGATACATACATCTACGAGATCCTTGAAATCGCTCCCATGTGAAAGGTACGAGAGGCAAAGCAACCCCTTTCTTACATTATTCAGGCTTCGTAGCGAAGCATCACGCATGAAAAACTTGGATACCGACATTGAAGCGGCATCAGAATGTATGAGATAAATGCCACACGGATTGCAGTACGCGGCAGCGGACAGTGGCTAAGAGAATGTGCGATGGTCCTGACAGCATTGAAATACCGACACAAAAAGTTGGGCTGGGCGTAGACCTTCGCGCGCTTGTTTTTGTTGAGATGGTGCAAGTGCCACGACGTGACTTCTCTCCACCAATGAGGACTCGGAGAGCTCATCTACTGCCATCGCTGGAAAACTCTGGCAGAAGCACAACATAATCTCACTGCCTTTCGTTTTATTTAGGAGGCTTCGTGCAGCAACATCAGCTTGAGAAGCGGAGTTCAGCCAATGTTGTTTCACACATTCGCGTTGCGACCGCATTACGGACGGGTTTCATTCAGCCTCGGTGTCCTAGCCCGAGCGCACTTCTCTCGACATCCATCTTCTACTTGAACAAATTTTAGCAGACGCTCTAACTCCTGCTCAGGTGAATCTGAACCGATACGTCTGACCGCCAATGACGCTGCGTACTCTATATTTTGGCTCTTGTAATAGGCTACTGCCATATCCTGGGGGTTAGTCTGCACGAGTAGTTCGCCAAACATTGAAGCGTAAGGTCAAGCGCTCACCACAAGGTAGGTGAGTCCCCTTCGGTTGAGTTGAATGTCGTCGAATGTCTTCCACAACGCTGTAACGTTGTTCGATGAGGTTACAGATCCGAGCATGCGCAGGCTCTCCAAAAGTCTCTGCTCCATCGATTGGCGGTTGCCTTAGCGCTGCTTCTAGATTCCAAGGGCGTCGTTGTAGCTTGATTTCCCTCACTTGGGCCCAGCGACGGCTTAGGAGCAGCTCCGTGAAGCAGAGAAACCAGGCAATGGAAGCGATCCGTGTACGACTGCCTCAAGTTCTCGTGGACACAATGTAGAAACATGTCCCAGAACGGCTGCCATATCGCGATCGTTCCGTCGAAATGCACAAGTTCTAACTTCGGCAACCTGGCACCAAATTCACGTCGTGAACGTGTCGTGCTCGTTGAGAAAGCAGCCGATTGTTTCCCGTCAGTTGCGGTCGGTATCTTCGTTGTCGGAAGTGAAGAGGAAGTCTTGAGCATGTCAATATTGTGGTCGAGCGAGGGCAAAGCGCTGATAGCAGCTTCCTCGTATTCCACGACGGAATCATAATCTTCTCTTGCTTGCTCGTTGGTCATGACTGCTTCCAACTCGGCGTTGAGCACTGTCAACTCCGACTTCGTCGCCTTCAACCGGCTACGTGACACTAAGGCTAGAAAGATCCAACTGGTTATGATAGGGACGATGACAGGTGAGCCGAGTAACTGTGAATGCTTGTACTAAGCGGATCACATTGCTCTCGCAGAGGCCTCTTTTGCGATAGGCAATACGGTGGATCATGTGTGTGATTTGTGTAATCCGCTGAGTCAGAAGCTCTGTAGTGCGCGAGGCCTCTCCATCAGACTGAATGTGGTGGCCTAGCATACGGAGTCGAGGTACCTGGGGGATAGAACGGCCATCAAGAAACTGTGAAATATCGAGCTAATCGTCTGTTTGTGGCGCCGCTTGTTTATCAGTGACAACTCAGACTTTTCCACTGAGCAAGTAAAGCTGGCGGTAGCAGCATAGTCTTTTACAACAGACGCAGCTTCCTGGAGAGCGTCCTGAATGGTTCGGTCTGACCCTTTGGTTGCCCAAATTGTAGGAAGGAAGGAAAGAACGAGCAGAAAGGCATGGGGTTACCAGTTCTTAGACCGGCTGGCCCAAATAGTACTATCTGTATAGATGACATGCTGGACGTTGGAGAATTGCTGTTACAATGGAGGTAGTTTAGCCAAAGGCACGTTGAACGAAGCGGGCGAAATGACTGAGCCCTGCGGTGTTCCTCTGCCTGAGAGACTAATGACGTCTGACCGAAGGTCTCGAAACCCAGTAGTGATAATGCGGTCAGAACGAAAGGCCCTGACATAATTGCAGATACGTGCGCCGCACTGGGAGGAACCGAGGTTGTGAAGATCTAGGTTGTGGGAGACTTGCCAAAAGCGCCCTGGAGATCCAGGGCCAGAATTGCCTGCACCTGGTTTGAAGTAGGGCTATCCAACACGTCATCCTTAGGATGTAGTAAAACGCCCTGTACAGAAATACCAGGACGGTAGCCGAAGAGTGTATGTGAAAAAAAAATGAGTGTCTTCGAGAAATGGCTGGAGTCGGGAGAGGGCGACGCAACCAAAGAGTTTAGCTACACATGGAGTTAAGGATACAGAACGAAGATTCTGGAGCGATAACGGTTTGCCAGGCTTTGGAATAAGTATGATTTCTACGTGTCGCAATACTGTGGCAGCGTCTCGTTATTCCAATGTTCGTTGTAAAAAGCGTTTAAATGCTGCATGACAACCGCCCCCCCCCCGGTCATCTAAATTACGCAGAACTGTGTACGTAATTGTAAGCCCCGCGTGATGTGTTACGCTTAATGCTTTGCAAGGCCGCCTTTAGCTCTGTTTTTGTAATGTTGTCATCCAGAGGAGTATTGCTACGTGTGGCCAATCGCGGTAGGCGGTAAGGGCGCCTATGGTTACATAACGTTGCTGTAAGATCTGCGTTGCTGTAAGATCTGAGTCCTGATTTGTAGAGGATGGTGCCAATTTTGTTAAATGTGTGTATTTTTGTTTCCGTGGGACCTAAGAGAGCACGGAATATATGCCACGTTCCAGGTGTGCTTATTGAGCCAATGAGGCGATCGCAAAAGTTATGACAACTGTTGCTACTGAGGGTGTTCGCGCAGTCGTTTGCCTTAAGCTTGTTGGGCGATGTGGAAACAAAGTTTCTGGTCATGCTTCTGCAGGCGCCACCGCTGTGTCAAGCCTGTGTAGGCATCCCACAAATTCGGGTTTTCGCCACCGGAAAATATGCAACAAGGGTGGCATTCATGTTCGTCCGTCGATAATGGTTCTCCACACATTCGACAGTTCGTTGTGTCAGGAGGCTTTAGTAAGTCTTCTGGTGTGGTTTCGTGTCCTATTCTGTAGAGCACACCTTTGCAAGACTTATTTGTGCAACTGTGTGGTCACACACTAAAAGCACTACTATAAAAAGCACGGCTCATCCCTTTGACTACACGCACTAAAGACACTACTGTAAGAAAAAAAGATGGCTTATCCCTCTGTGTTAGGAATCGGTTAACATGAAATTGAAGCCTGTCTTCACTTACACGCTTTCCCTTGCATTCTTTCACCACAAGGAATGAATCCTATAGCAACAAATTGTTATTTCATGCGGAGAACGGCAAACAGCTCGAAACTTGCAACGCGATTTTCAAGTAGAAAGGACGCACGGAAAGAGCACAGACAGGATTAACGCGAACTAATAACTGTCACAGCTCGGTAGTTAAAGCGTCCTCCCCTCAAACAAAAAGGGGGACGCACGAAACGAACGCAGAAGTGTACACAGGATGAGCGCTAAGTGACTGTCGCAGTTGTAACTTATTTGTATGTGAGCAGCGCGCTCTTTTAGCAAAAGCGGCGACTGCAGTAATCGAAGTGGCATTCGTGCTTCAACGCAAGGGGCGCCACCTGGCGATTGAGTCCTACAATCCCGATACACATTGGCTTCGTTCTCAACTCCATTCTTCAAGGAGAATTTCTCCATGGTGACCCGAGCCCATGATAGGAACTTGTTCCTAACATCACCGCAGTCAAGCCTATACCGGACCTCAGTCTTTGAGTTAACTTTTCAGCGTCTTATAGGTTTCAGAAGTGGATAGGCGAGGTCCCCTCGCTAACCCTAAAACGGTGCAGACGTGGCTACGCCGAATGCTGCCCTGCTCTACCGTGCATGGCGAGCGTCTCCGCAAGCCGGGACTTCGCGATATTCGAGGAAGTGGGCGAGGAGGGCCACCATGAAGAACTATGAACTACTATAGACCCTTTTCATAAATACGCCACCTGACGGTGGGCTTTTCGTCAGTTTCGCTTCGCAAAGGAGCGTGGGATAGCCAGCGCCATCGTGAGGGCATGGAAAGCGAGCCGTCAAATGCGTGAGTGCTGTGATGTTTGTGTGGGCGGCTAGTTCTCCGTGTCATCCGCTAAAATCTCACCGTTTGCGTGCTTGAACGAGCTCTTAGTACTCTCCGTTGGTCTTTCTGAGGTGCTTCTGCTGCACAACGAGCAACATTTTGTACCCTTCAACGGTTTGGACGAGCAGTTTGGCTCGACTGCCGCGGTTGCGGGACCGTGACCACAACCAACTCGCGTGCGCGCCCGGACCGGGAAGAAATGGCTCGCCGAAGCTACAAACTTCTCAGCGAAGGAAAGCAAGGACGTCACTGTCGTGGAACTATGCGACCGCAACAGGTGAAAATTCTTTCTGCCGCAAGCCACACCATGCAACTATTTTCCGGACGCCACGCGTTGGGTATATTTGTATGCATTGGCGTAGCCAGGGGGTGGGGGCACACCTGGCCCGTGACCCCCCCCCACCCCAGAATTTTTTTTTGTCATGGCACACAGAGCACAAAATGACACTCGACCACATCTGCCTGTCCAGCCTCCTCTTCAGATCAAGGTGGTGCCCCCCCCCCACACACACACGAAAAAAATTTCTGCCTACGCCCCTGTTTGTATGTACTAAAAAATGTTGACACGTGGCTTACGATATGCTAGTACTGTCGCTACTAAATGAACGGTACGCAACATCATTTTTTATTTTTCTGACTGACCTTACGTACCCTCGCAGTATTTCTGCACAAACAATCTATCGCAATCACCGCATACAAAACAATCTATCGCAATTCACCGCATACACGCACTCGGAAGAAGACTATTCATTCGTAAAAGCAAGGCTACACATGGCGCTGTGAAATAAGCACGCCCGTTTCTGTAGCACGTTTACAAGACGGCGCCCTTCCGCACGTCCGTTTGACATCACGTACGGTGAGAGACCACGTGCGTTTGGTGTTCAAGTTTTATCGCGTACCTTATCGCTGTTCTCGTCGCGATATCCTCGATCGTGGCACATGGGAATGCAGCACGTCTGCACCATTGCAGCACGCCGTCTCTACGAAAAACGTTGATGACAGTTCACGATTCGGCGGTGCTGAAATGTCACGCACTGGCACGTTGCCGAAGCCTGCGTCGTCTGCTGCGGGGCCCTCACAATGGCGGCAGACTGTAGTTTGCGTGCGCGGCGCTAGAGGCGCCCTTTTTCGAAAAGGGTCTATTACCAAGAGAGCAAGCAAACGCCGATAGCCCTAATCCCATTCTGTCTCAATACTTGTCACCGTAACTTAAGAAGCAGCGATACCAAGTGAGAAGCCGAATATACAGCTCTGTGTTGAGAAAAATCAAAACGTTCTCACAATAACCTCCTTGTAATAATATATGGTGCTCGCGGGTTAAGATAGGCAAGAACAAAACAGTGCGCCGTGCGGTGGCGACTTGTGTGGCGACTTGTGTGGACGTTTGGATGTGTGCGCCGTGCAGTGGCGAAGATGATGACAATCGTGTGCGCGGCGAGCCTCGAGACAGCGTGACCAGTGCGTGGGCCGTGCGCGAGAGTCTAATTCCAGGGCTGGGATCTCCTTCGCTGGGCGTCTGGTTCATGGGAGAACTCGCAGCCCTACCTCCTGCTGCCTCGACAGACCAGAGCGCTCCCGCCTGTTCCGCTACGGGAAGATCGGGCCAGGGACCGTGTACGAGGCCGGTCCAAGCGTCGACACCGTGTGCAGGCGGGCACCCTCAGGGTTCGGCCCACGAGCAGGCATGAGCCGTGGGCGTCAACCGTGGAGCGGGTCCTTTGGGCGCGGAGTCCCGGCATCAACGGCCGCGGAGTACACCTTCTAACTTCACGCACACAGACTAAGCACCGAGCTACGGCATCGGACAGACGGTCGATGCACGACGCCTTCAACTCGGCAACGTCGTCGGCTCCGACAACAAACTGTACGCCACTGTTTCACTATTTCGCGTAGCAGCCATTATGTCAATGTAACTTTCCCTATTCGTTGAGTCCTTTCGTGTGGGTAAAGATGTCTTACGTGTGCTTGTCCACCTGCGTGCTGCGTCATTCTTTCTGGAGCGAATCCTGAACCCAAACACAACATCACAAACTGGCGAGCCTGCAAGGATTCGCTCAGTAACAGTGAAAGAAGGCAGTTTCACACGTGTACCAGCATACGTTCGTACTCGAACATGGACTTAGAGAAGCTTACCGCTGTAGGTATTCAACTCGGGCTGACAGGCGCATAACTGAGCAGGTGGATCGAGGCTCAGCAGGTAAAGCAAAGGATGAGAGAGCTGCGGAACGAGAGGCACTGAAAGAAGTTGCGGAGATAGCGCGCTTAGCTGATGAGAGGCAGCGTGAGATCCTCCAGCTAAAGCTACAGCTTCAGGAAGGAGCTCGGAATGTACCTTCCGCTGCTAATGACGTTCTGCCTGTACCCAGCACTTCATCACCGCTTAACCCACAGAAACTACTTCCTCTTTCTGACGAAAAACTCGACGACTTGCACGCGTACTTGCAGAGATTTGAGGGAGTAGCAAGCGGTCAGGACTGGCCGCAAGAGAAATCCGCCCTTGCTGTGAGCATGGGCTGTAAAATCCGAAGACTTCGTTCTAATATATACCGGGTTTAAGGACAATACGCCTGAAGATATAGAGCAGCGCGTTTCAACGCTGCCGTTTATTCCAGTCCAAAAAAACCAAAGCTTCGCGTGCCACGCGCCGTTTCTCTTCTCTCTCTTCTTCTAGCGCGCGCTATGTTTTCTGTTATTAACACAGCCGGCCCACGAATTGCTACGGGGCATTTCTAGGCAACACAAATGCTGTATAGGCCGCGTGATTACTTTGCCGACGGCTAGCTTTAGGCGACATGCACGCACAATGCCGTCGTTTCCGGTAATGTTCTTCAGAACACGTGTGAGTTTCCGACACAACTTGGGCAAGGCATCATCACGCACTATGACTATATTGCCTTCAGCAATACTAGTGATGTCCACCACTGGCCTATTATGGGCGCTTCTAAGGAGTAATAAATATTCCTTGTACCAGCGATTGCAGAAGGGTTTTTGCATCTTTTGTCTCTGTATCCATGTTTTAAGTAGCTCAGTATGGGAGCTAGGTACCACGGCTACAGTTTGTAAGTCAGGAAGTGCCGTCAGTCGCTTGCCATGCAAGAAATGGGCAGGTGTCAAGACTTGTGGTTCCTCTGGGGCAGTATATGAATACGTCAGAGGTCTACTGTTAATGATGGCTTCAGTTTCTGCTAGGACCGTGCTCATTTGACCATAATCTAGAAGTGACCTTCCTAGAGCTCTCCTCAAGTTTTCTTTCACTGACCTCACCATACGCTCCCAAAATCCTCTCCAGCAAGGAGCGCGGTCAGCAGAGAATTTCCACGTAATGCTATGAGCAGAAAGATAATTCCCAACATCACTTCCCCGAATAGTGTCATATACAACACGAAGTTCGCGAGAAGCACGTTTAAAGCACAGAGCATTGTCAGAGTAGATCACTGACGGAAGTCCACGACGTGCAATGAAGTGCCGAAAAGCTTCCAAGAGACTGTCGCCTGTTGAGCGCAAGAAAAGCTCCAGATGAACAGCACGTACTACCGCGCAAGTGAACAGTACGATGTAGGATTTTTGTGCCGGCTCACTCTTCAGGTACGCTGGTCCAATAAAATCTACACCAGCAATGTCAAATGGTTTGGACACATTCACTCGGTCAGCAGGTAGCGCCGCCATCGGAGCCGTCGCAGGTTTCACGCTTAATCGCGCGCACCAAGTACACCGCCCGATCACTCTTTTCACGCACTGCTTCCCCATTTGTCACCTAGAAGCGCTCTCGGAGTTCTGCGATGGTTGTTGCGATTCCTGCGTGAAGAAGCCTCCGGTGCAAGCCGGTTGCGATGAGTTCAGTGGCGATGTGGTTACCGGGAAGCAGGATCGGGTGTTTGATGCCTTCGTGGTACACGACGTTCCGAAGTCTCGTTTCAATTCGCAGCAAGCCATCCTCCTCAGAAAGAAAGGGGTGCAAATCCCGAATGGTCGACGCCTTGGGGAGATCTCGTCCTGCCTGGAGGGCTGTTAATTCAATGCCGAATCGTTGCTTTTGGGTAACGGACAGCCAGTACCTTTCAGAAGCGGCAAGCTCCACAGTCGTTAGGTGTCCTTGAGGGGTTGGCCGGGCACGGCAGGCTGCGACGAACCTCAATATCCAAGCCGTAACTCTAAGCACCCGCAACCAAGAACTATGTCTTGATAGGTCAAAAACAGTGTCCACCGATGTCGAGAATGCATAGAGCGTTACGGTATCTACTGCCAAATCCTCTTTTACATCATCTTTTACAGGAGTCGGATGCTTGGGCCATTCTTTGCGTCTTGCCAACCAAGGCGGTCCTCGCCACCAAATTTTGCTGCAATCAGGGACTTTATCGACGTGCCTCGGGAAACTAGGTCCGCGAGGTTTTCTTTTCCAGAACAATGATTCCATTGGGAAGAGTCGGTAGTACCTTGGATTTCAGTGACCCTGTTTTTGACAAACTCTTGCCACTTTGAAGGGACGCCTCGGATCCAACCAAGCGCCACCATTGAATCAGCCCAAAAATAGCATTTGGAAGAAGAGATTGCCAGTGTGTCACTTATGAATTTCGCTAGTCGGGCACCCATTAAAGCTCCAATAATCTCAAGCCGTGGAAGGGAAAGCTGTTTTATGGGAGCTACTCGGGCTTTCGCCATGACCATCTCAACAGGTGCTTCATCGTGGTTGTGCTGCAGGTAAGCAACATCACCGTAAGTGGCCTTGCTTGCGTCGGTAAATACGTGGAGCTCATAATCCAAGTCTCTAATTGACAAACAAAACCTGGGTACTGAAAGAGTCTTGACATCACAGACTTCTCTGCACCACATATCCCACTCTTGAGCAAGCTGATTTGGAATTTCACAATCCCAATCGAGTTGTAGCTGCCAAATACGCTGAAAGGGGATCTTAGCGCGGATAAGAAATGGAGCTGCAAGACCGAGAGGGTCGAACAGGCGACCGGAGGTCTGCAAGATGACCCGTTTCGTAGGCTTAGCTCCTTGGAGACGTTCAAGAACAGGGTCTACGTTCAAGCTTAGTTTGGCTGATCTGGTGTTCCACAGCAGTCCGAGTATCTTTGTGTGGTCTGGCTGTTCTATGCGGTTTTCCATGTCAGTGCAGTTAGTTGACCACTTCTGCAATTCATTCCCGCCTTGGCGAATATTTCTGCGGCATGATCGTATAACTCGCAGGCGTCCGATGCGGTAGCTACACTGGTAATTATGTCATCCACATAGAAGGAACTCCCCAACTCCTCTGCTGTTCGGCGATACTCTCCAGGTACGCACTGGAAGTGGTACTGCAATGTCGCACTCAGTAAAAAAGGGCTTGCCGTAGTGCCAAAGGGCACGCGAGTCATGCGGTAATCGCGAAGGCGATTCATGTCATGTACTTCTGTTGGTGTTGTCTTAAACCAAAAGAATCAGCGCGTCCCTATCACACGGCTTGATTCCAATCTGCAAGAAAGCTTTCTGGACGTCAGCCGCGACTCCAAACTGATGCTGGCGAAAGCGCAGCAACATCTTCGACATGTCGTTGCTGAGGTTGGGGTCCTTTTCTAAGTGGTCATTTAGCGAAGTCATTCCCGTGGCATGGGACGACGCATCGAAGACCACTCGGAGTTTCGTCGTGGTGGACGATTCTCTCATTACTTCTCGGTGGGGCATGTAGTATTTTGTGGTGGTCGCATCCTCGACGAGGGGAACTGGATCCGCATGACCATCCTTAATATACTGTCTGACTGCCGCATCATACTTGAGCAGAACTTCTTTGCTCTGAGATAGCCGATGAAGTAGGCAGCGAAGTCGTTTTACAGCTACCGCACGGTTATCACGCAGGCCTTCCAAGGCAGACAGACCTCGTATCGTTGATCGCGCAACTCAATGGTTTCGTTGAAGTCTTTCAAAACCTTCTTATCATGGGTGGATGGTTCATCCGCATCTGTGATCCCTAAGCTTTCAAGTTGCCAAAACTTCCGCACCTCTGAGCCTACGCGTTCTTGCAGCATCAGTTCATCGTTCATGCAGCAATTCGTCCGAAGTACACAAACGTTTGAGTTTGTGTGTGGATGAATGGTATCATCGTTGTCAAGGGGTCCTTGGAATGTCCAACCCAGTGCAGTTTCAATTGAAAGACCTTTGTGATTATCATGCCAAGCGATGTCTCTTCCAAGCATCTTCCACAATTGGTCTGAGCCAATTAATAAGCTAAAGCCTTCTTCTTGTAGAATATGCGGAAAGCAAAGAGCATCAGCCAATCGTCGACCGCGATTCTGTAACCCTTTCATGAATTCATGGTCTTGGAGTACTTCAACAACGACTTGACAGATGTGCTGTATCTCTATTGCTTCAATGATATGCTGAACACCATCGTACTGGCTCTGTAAGGTTACTTCAACTAGTCGTCGACGCGTACTTGGCCCTCCACGTTTGTTTCCAAACACGTTGACGGTAATGTCAATTTCTCCTAGCACCTTGAGGTTCATTTTTCTTGAAACATCTTCTTTAATGAAAGTGCGCTGGCTACCATTATCCAGAATGCCTCTTATATAGCAGGAATCTTTTGCGCCCTTTATCTATCCTCTGGATGTTTGCAAAGGTGTGGTATCAAGGTTACTCCGCCTATTTCTATCTGACACAGCGTACATGGAAGTACTGCTCGTTGCTTGTTGCGGTGTCGTTGTTATGTGAGCAGCTTTAGCATTCTTTCTGGAAGACATCGAAGAAGCGTGTCTTCCTAGGCAATACGAACAGCACACCTTACGTCGACCTCTTGCCCGATGTCCCTTGGTTGTACACCTGAAGCAGCAGCCAGTTGTCGACAGAAGACGCTTTTTTCTCCGAGTCAGGAATCGATGCGTCGCAATCCAGCGTCGAATGTGACTTCTGGCAGAAAAGGCATGCCTCCTCCTTCGTTAAGGCACTGTTATTGAGGACGGCAGCTGATGCCGTTGGCAGATTCTTACGGCTGCCGGAAGTCTGCTGTTCACTGCTGTACGACACCCGTCGCTGGTAGGTGGTCTGCTCCCTGCACTCGACCCCGATGCGAAGGTACTTGAGCAATTGCTGAAGTTCTTCTTCTGAGCTCGGCGGGTTGTTCGAACTTGACGCTTCAAGTCGCCGCCGTCGGTAATATTCCACCATTATGTCTCGTGGAATCGATTTCATCATCTGAGCGATTTCATCTAAAGGTCCCTCGTTCGTTCCCGGGTTTCGGCACCAGTGTAAAATCCGAAGACTTCGTTCTAATATATACCGGGTTTAAGGATAATACGCCTGAAGATATAGAGCAGCGCGTCCCAACGCTGCCGTTTATTCCAGTCCAAAAAAAACCAAAGCTTCGCGTGCCACGCGCCGTTTCTCGTCTCTCTCTTCTTCTAGCGCGCGCTATGTTTTCTGTTATTAACATGTGCCTCACTGGCGACGCTTTACCTGTTATCGGTAGGATGACTGCCGTTGATTCATTGGACTACCAGAAGGTGAAGAAAGCATTGCTGCAGAGGTTCCAACTTACGGCGCAGGGTTACCAAGACAAGTTTCGCAAGTCAAGAGCTGCGGATGGCGAAACTGAAACGCAGTTAGCCGTGAGAATTGCGAGTTATTTTGATCATTGGATCAACATGGCCAACGTGTCGAAAACGTACGAAGGGCTACGTGATCATATAATCTCCGAGCAATTCCTACGCTGTTGCCAACCGAAACTAGTTATCTTCTTGAAGGAGCGAGAGGGCAAATCACTTGACGAGCTCGCTAAGCTAACTGATCGCTTCCTCGAAGCACAGAATTTGCCGAACATTGGAAAATATCCCGACACCGAGAAGGATTTCGGTGAGAAACCTAATGAAGCACCCCGGAAACCTCAAGTGAAGTGCATCCTCTGCAATCGATTCGGCCATTCAGCTCCCGACTGTCGCAGCCAACCTAAACAAATGCTAAAGTGCAAATTGTGCGGCAAACCGGTACACACAGCTGCAAATTGCCGAGGTCAGCGCGCAGACAACAGAACGACTGATCGGCCCCTTTTCACCAATGTCAGACCGGGGAAACCGATACGTTCTGACCTTAGTTGATTTCGCAACGAGGTATCCGGGTGCTGTAGCACTTCCTGCAATTGATGCCGTTCATGTTGCTCATGTTGCCGAAGCGCTTATAGATATGCTTTCTCGCATTGGTTTGCCCAAAGAAATAGTCACCGACCAGGAAGCAAGCTTTACCTCCGACTTAATGAAAGAGATCAGTCGGCTTCTCTCTGTGAAGCTCCTCAAGACGACTCCATACCATGCCAGGGCGAATGGCCTCGTCGAGAAATTCGATGGCACCCTGAAGATGATGTTAAGAAGAATGTGCCAAGAGAAACCACGATCATGGGACAGGTACCTCGCGCCGCTGCTTTTTCATACCGAGAAGTACCACAGACATTCCTCGGGTTCTTTCCCTTTCAGCTTATCTTAGGCCGTCATGTCCGAGGACCACTTACAGTATTAAGAGAGCTGTGGACGAATGAGTAACTCGACGGAGAAACACGGACGACATGCACGTATGTTTTTGACTTGTGGAATCGGCTGGAGGACACGCGCAAGATCGCGCACGAACAATTAGAGAAAGCTCGCGAAAGCAAAGAACCTACTACGACAAGAAGAGTCGTCGTAGGAAATTATTTTCAGGCGACAAAGTTCTCATATTGTTGCCTACTGACTCCAATAAGCTTCTGATGCAATGGAAAGGACCATTCAGAGTAATTCACCGAAGAAATGACGTGGATTACGTCAATAACGTCTTCGAGAAAAACAAGATATTCCATAAAAATATGCTCAAGAAGTGCGAAGAACGGGAGCCTAGCGAGCCACAACAGGTGTCAGTTGTCACAGAAGTTAACGAAAACACCAGCGAAGGACAAGACGACCAAGTGAATCCTACGCCAGTACTGAACCTGCATCGCACGCAGTTTTGCACCAATGTCAACCTACCCACAGACCTTATTGCTGAACAGGTTGAAGAAGTGGAATGCTTATTGGAAGAGTATGCAGACATTTTTTCAGACCTGCCTGGAAAGACTGCGCTCGTAGAGTGCTCTCTTCGTCTTACATCCGATAAACCGGTGCACGTCCCTCAGTACCCTATACTATTTGCTTTGCAAGAAAAGGTCGAAAACGAAGTGCAAGAGATGCTAAAGTTGGGTATACTTGAGAAGTCTAAGTCGCCGTACCACGCACCCATTGTTGTGGTGAAGAAACCAGACAACACGCTTCGGCTCGGCATCGATTTCAGGGAGCTAAACAAGATGCTCATCCCATACTGCGAGCCAATACCACGCATTGATTTCGTGCTTGCGCTTGTTGGTCAAAAGCGCATTTTTTTCAAAATTTGACTTTACAAAAGAATATTGGCAAGTACCGATGCAACAGAGAGCCGGGAGAAAACAGCTTTCTCCAGCATGTATGGTCTCTACCACTTTATTTACATGCCTTTTGGTATCAAGACGGCGCCGGCCATATTTGCGGGCCTGATGAGAAATGTACTGGGTGGTGTCGAAAATGTTCATCATTACTTCGACGATGTTGTCATTGCGACCGACACATGGCAAGAACACGTAGACACCCTCAGGAAAGTGTTTGATCGAATCAAACGAGCCAATCTCACGATCAAGCCAACGAAATGCGAAATAGGAGAAAGCAGCATAGTCATCAAATCCCATCGGGAAGGCTACAGTCGAACCCCTTCTCAAAACACTGGAGAAGATTCTGGCTGCTAAACGTCCTACAAGCAAGAAGGCAGTACAGTCATTCGTGGGCTTGACTGGCTATTACCGGAAGTTCATACCGAACTACGCCGACCTAACAAAGCCATTGACAGTCCTCACAAGAAAGGGACAAAGTAACAATGTAACGTGGGGCCCAGCTCAAGAAGAAGCATTCACAGCACTAAAGGAGAAGCTCGGTGATGCGCCCAACCTCCTCGCTCCCGACCTTTGGAAGGAGTTTGTACTTCGCACAGACGCCTCGAATACGAGCCTGGGTGCGGTATTGCTTCAGGTGGGAAACGATCAAGTGCTACACGCTGTCGCTTACGCTAGTCGTGATCTATTGCCCAGGGAGACCCGCTATTCTACAATCGAGCGAGAAGGCCTCGCACTTGTATGGGCCATACAGAAGTTCCATATTTACTTGTATGGAAAATCTTTCATTGTGCCGTCAGACCACCAGCCCTTACAGTACTTGAATTCTGCCAAACACCTCAACAATAGAGTGTTGAGATTGACTCTCGTTTTGCAAGAACATTCCTTTTATGTAGACTACATAAAAGGCTGTGACAACGTAGGAGCGGACTACATGAGTCGTGCTTGACATGTTGCAACAAACTGAACCGCACAAACTCGAAAGCGTGATGTGCACTAACTGTTTATTCCCGCGCTTTTCTCTTGGAGTAGTTGTGAACAACTTCCTTAAAAAAGGGGGTATTGTAATAATATGTGGTGCGCGCGGGTTAAGATAGGCAAGAACAAAACAGTGCGCCGTGCGGTGGCGACTTGTGTGGCGACTTGTGTGGACGTTTGTTTGGATGTGTGCGCCGTGCTGTGGCGAACAGGATGACAATCGTGTGCGCGGCGTGCCTCGAGACAGCGTAACCAGTGCGTGGGCCATGCGCGAGAGTCGAATTCCAGGGCTGGGATCTCCTTCGCTGGGCGTCCGGTCCATGGGAGAACCCGCAGCCCTACCTCCTGCTGCCTCGACTGACCAGAGCGCTCCCGCCTGTTCCGCTACGGGAAGATCGAGCCAGGGACCGTGTACGAGGCCGATCCGAGCGTCGACACCGTGTGCAGGCGGGAACCCTTAGCGTTCGGCCCACGAGCAGCCATGAGCCGAGAGCGTCAACCATGGAGCGGGTCCTTTGGGCGCGGAGTCCCGGCATCAACGGCCGCGGAGCAGGCCTTCGTGACTTCACGCACACAGACGAAGCACCTAGCTACGGCATCGGACAGACGGTCGATGCACGAAGCCTTCAACAAGGCAACGTCATCGGCTCCGACAACAAACTGTACGCCACTGTTTAACTATTTCGCGTAGCAGCCATTATGTCAATGTGACCTTCCCTATCCGTTGAGTACTTTCGTGTGGGTAAAGATGTCTTACGGGTGCTTGTCCACCTGCGTGCTGCGTCATTCTTTCTGGAGCGAATCCAGAACCCGAACATAACGTCACACTCCTAATCGAAAAGTATCGCCTCTACGCTTGCAAAAATTACCAAAATTGCAGTCAACGCAGGAACCTATGGCATCACCTCATATGGTATTGCTCCTAATAACTTGTGCAAAGGTGTTGTTTACGGAATATGACACGAAACCACACCAGAAGACTCACTGAAAGAAGTTGAAGCACCGGGCTATAGGGTGCATAGGCTGACGCCTCGGCGACTTTGTAGCAACGGTGATCACATTACGTGGCAAGCGGGTCCCATTATTCGTCATCGCTTACGTGCAAGCTCTGTGCTGCTACCTCTAAAAACGGACCATTCAACACTGCAGAAAGTACAACAAGGCTCCGTGATGAAGAATGGCCAAAGCCTCCTCACACACAAAACTGTCTAGTGTGTGGAGAACCAATATCAGCGGACGAACATGAATGCCACCCTAGCTGCATATTTTGCGGTGGCGAAAACGCGACAGCTGCCAAACCGTGCCCAAAGCAGTATGTGCCGCCAGTCAGCCGACGCGAGCCATTTCAGCCTGTTTCTTCCAACCGGGAGGTCCAGTCCCCATCCCCGAGCACCGGAGGCCATAGTCCACCATCGAAGAAACGGCGGAGAAGCACGTCCAGGAGTGAAGCCAGCCGAAGGAGCCGTTCCAGGAACCGGTTGGGGTGTAAGCGGGGAAACTCGTCGTCGCGGAGTGGTTCCGTTAGCCGGCAGAGATCTCCAGGCAGGCACACGGAAGGGACAACGCAGAATTTTGGCCAGCAAAGCGGTCCACGCAAGAAAGGACAAATGGTCTTTCCCACTCTCTCACACAAATTTCAGTGCAGCAACATACACCGCAACCTATGTCAATTGACACCCAGCAACACCCTCACGTGCGCCCGACTGCAGCATGCGCAGACTATTCCACACGAGAGGCCTTGAGCGAAATGGCTTTTCACTAAAGAAAGAATTTGCCGCTATGATGGAGGTAGGAATGCAGAAAACGAAGGATTCCATTACGGGCGAACTAACAGCTCCGCTTGAACATATAATACAGCGTGCCCTACAACTAGAAGTGTGCATCGCTGCACCGAGCCACCGGCGCCTGTTTTTGGTCACCCCGCTCGCGCCGCCGCAGAAGTCCCAAAAGAGATCAAGCCGCCGCCGCCGCCTCGCAATAATTGCGGCGCGCCGCCGTTACTAATAGATGTGAAGCATCTTATAGCGGAGTTCAATCCGGTGGTGGTGGTGGTGGTTGTGTGCGGCGTGACCACACTTACTGCGCATGCGCAAACCCTCTCAACTTACCCTCTCCACTCCCTCTATCCCCTTTCCCTCTCCCCATCACCTCTCCCCCTCCCTCTGCCCCTCTCATATTGAATTGAATTGAATTGTGTTTATTCACAACAAGGTTGCGAGGATGACCAGGCAAAAAAGCTGCATTGAGCAGCTTGAGGGGAACCTGGCCACCTTATACACTGGGCGGCTTCACAGTGGTCAAACACGCGATATACATAATGGATGGACTAACTAAAACAGAGAAACAATAAACATCCACGGTCGGAATAAATAAACAAGGTTATTGTGGAAACATATGAAAACAAGGGGAAGAAATTAGGCGAAGTGCTAAAGACATAGAAAAAGACAAACAAATGAACCCATGGCAGCACAAGCAATCACAAAAATACATCGCGTAGCCTTTTTAACTACCGAGTTGATACACTGAGACCATTCTGTTTGTATAATTGATTTAGAACAGTAGGTAAACAAAACTGTAGCATTTGGTCACCGTATTTAGTTGTTTTTGTTAACGATCCAAGGTTCTAAATGACGAAATTTATAAAAAGAATTATGTTGCTGTAAGGATGCCATTTTTGTTAAAGCGTTATCATTCTTACTTTTTTTTCCATTCTATACATGCGGCAAAGCCTATATGTGTACAAAGATTCAATTTTTGTAGTTCTAAGCTTTGTAAACAAAGGAGCAGTATGCCAAAGTCATACTGCTCCTTTGTTCATATCCCTTTCCCACCCCTCTCCACTCCCCCTCTCCCCTCCAATCTATCCCCCTCGCTCCCTTTTCCCCCTCTCCACATCACCTCTCTCGTCCCCTCTCCCTCCCCTTTCCCCCCTCCATTTCTTTCTCCCATTTGCATCTCCCCTTTCCCCATCT
The DNA here is from genome assembly GCF_013339695.2 of Rhipicephalus sanguineus. Taxonomy (NCBI): domain Eukaryota; kingdom Metazoa; phylum Arthropoda; class Arachnida; order Ixodida; family Ixodidae; genus Rhipicephalus; species Rhipicephalus sanguineus. The sequence continues at coordinate 106,866,107 of NC_051186.1, forward strand.
CCACCTCCCTCTCCCCTTTCCCCTTCACCACTCCACCTCTGAAACGCGGGCTCTACATGCCGAAACACTGGTTCGCATCGCCTCATGGTCCCCTTTAGCGGGAGATGGTGTGATTTTTTTCTTTTAATTCGATTGGAGAATGTGGAAATAGAATACAGCACTTCGCCGGAGGAGCTCTTCTCGATGTGTCCATGTAATGAACTGTCCATTTCAGCGAGTGCTGAATAGCGGGAACTCGGAAAGAAGCGCGCCCCCTGTTTCCGGTTCCTGTTCTGTAGCGCCATCATGACATCACAACGCTTTCAAACACGTTCGACACAAATGATAGGGACGGAATGCGCTTCAATGCACCGAACGCAGCCCTCAGAGATCATATTTTCGGTGCGCATGTCTTTTGATCGTGTTAGTCATCGATTTTGGTTTAATGGGGCCGCTCGTCTAACGCAGCTGTAAGGTCGGTACCCATTCCCTGCATCGTTCTCAAACATCTGGGACACATTCATATGCAAATTCAGAATTGAAAAGTTCCTGTTTCTGTGCATTTCGTCCACTCTCTTCTTACGAGGAATGTGCTGGCGGGTTCGGTGCGGCGACGTGGTCAAGAGCGAGATGACATCGCGGCTTACCGCTTTTACAGCGAAAGCTGTTATGAGATCATTTCAACGGCCGTTTTTGGTGCCGTAGTTGTCCGCCGCCGCCGCCGCCGGTATCCGTAACCACTATCGCGCAAAATAAAAAAAAAACAAAATAAGAAAAAAATTCCAGGGTTTAACGAGGTTCGATCCCGGGCCCTCTGCGTGGGAGCCCAGTGTTCTACCTCTGAGCCATGCCGGTGATTGAAACTGCCTTGCAAAAAGACGCTATACAGGCTTCATGTGCGGAAGGAACCACAGTACTCTACGTAATATAGCGTGATAGAAAAGTGAAATAAGAAACAGCCGTCACACGACGTGAATTGTGTAACCGCGACTCACACAATGCCAATTGCGCAACGAGTAGGTTGTTGAATGCTTCCAACCCATTACGAAGGGCTCTGCCATAATTCTTCATCGTCATCAGGCACCACATCAACAAAGTGCGAATAACGCCTTACATGTTTTTAGCGGCTACCACGGCTCTCCGTTGAATGACGAAATATGGCATAGTGGCTGCTTCCCTACATTACAGAAATTATGATGAGTTATAGCTTAGTGGGTTTCTCTGAAGCGCACTTGTATTGGTTGCCAATGAAGCCCATAAGCCCATGATCCATTTCCTCAAGGTCTCAATAAAGCTCTCCCCCCCTCTCTCTCTCTTTCTCACGTCAACGTATGTTATATTGCATGGTGGGAGAGGGAAATAGCAACCGGTCATCACACTGTGCGAATTACGTAACTGGTGAGCCGTTTAAAGCTTCCAACCTATTACAAAGGGCTGAGCCACAATTCGTCGTCGTCATCAGTCGTCACGTGAACAAAGTAGACGTAATGTCTTACAGAAGTGTAGCTGGTACCTCGTTTCTGCGCAAAATGAAGAATAATGACGTTCGAGGTGCTTTCGAACTTCACAAATATTGTGATTTATGGCGTAGTGCGTCCCTTGCTATTGTACTTGTATTAATAGCCCCAAGAGAGTTTACAACGAGCTCTCAAAATGCCGCTCTTCCAGCTTTCGCTGTGACTGTGCTGCGCTTTCGGCGCAGGCCTGGCGTTTTTTTCGAATCACTGAATGCGCTTTGCCGAAATGGACTGTGGACATCTCCTTTGGATGAGCACATCGAGAATAGCTCCCCACAAGTTGTAGTACCTTTTTCTTCTCCAGAAATATCACGAGTATTGCGAGACCTTAACGCTGCCGCGTCCTCCAGCCCTAAAGGGACACTAAAGAGAAACAATGAATTGGCTTAGATTGATAAATTGTACTTTGAGAACTATATTGTCGTTAATTTCACCATCATAGATGTAATAATAATGAAGAAAAGTAGGTTCAAAATTTCACCTTTAAATTTCGCGCCAAAATTTCCACGCCTGAAGTCACGATTTTCAAAATGTATTTATCGTATTTTGGCGCCATTGGCTCATCAAAATTTCCTCAAACTTGGTAGGTTATTTCTATGGCCCACTGAGTGGCAGTGTGCTTCATATTGTTACGTGAATGAAGACTCGGTAGACTGTAGTCCGTAGATTATCTACACGATATATTTACAGGAGTGGTTGCAGCGCTGACCGGTTCAGCCAAGAGCCCGAGGAGAGAGAGAGATCTTCCTTCTCTTCGTCGGGCGCACACGCGCAAGGTGCAAGGGGCTGGCAGTATGCATGTAGCAATATTTACCGTTTAGGAACTACGTTGGCCCTAGTATTCGCCGTCCAATTATGTGACGTCACGGCGAATAGTGCGGACACTACAAGGTGGCGTCGCCATCCACATTTTCTTTTTGCGCGATTTCTCGCTTACTAAGCGTCTCGTCGCAGCAAGCGTGGTGTTCTTGGTATCGTGAAAGATTAGTATGCTAATACGAGAAAAATCATTTTGCTCTGTAGTGTCCCTTTAAAGAGCGATGACTCAACTGGGTGGTTCTTGGGGTCTTGGACCTAACACACTGCGCATATATATATATATATATATATATCTATATATATATATATATATATATATATATATATATATATATATATATATATTGTGGCGAAGCAATTGGTACTGTCGGCTCCTAGTGGGTCGTCCTCTTCTAAACGCCGCTCGCGCTCGGAGCCCGTGCCTTTGCCTTGACTGTCGCCATAGCTCATTGTCGCCGAGTGCTGTCCAATAAACAGCTTAACAATTTGGTGGAGAGTGCTGTGCTCCCATTCGATGCCCCTGGAGCTTCGTTCCCGTACTCTGCCGTCTACCTGCCGTCGCTCTCCATCACGCGACGACGAGCTTGCTGGCTTGGCGGCCATACCTGACGAGGCCACGCTGCTGGCAGAAGTGAAGGCATTCGTGCGCGAGGAAATCGCACGCCAGTTCTCTCTCCTGGCCTTCGCCCACCCGCCGCACGTTCAACAGTCGTCGACGACCCTTCTTCCTCCCCTCCGACGAGCAATTGAGCAGGAAATTGCCGAGATGATGCCTGAGTACCACCAGCAACCTCCGACTCCTGCGCCACAGAGTTACGCTCAAGTAGTCGCCAGGACGCACCAGGCAATCCCTGCGGCTGCTCCATTGAGTTACGCCGAAGCCGCCGCTAGACCTCCGTCCTTCGAAGCGGGCGTGCCGGCTCCGTATGCTGCCGTCATCACTAGGCCCCGACTGCAACCCACCATGCAGTCGTTTCAGCAGCCGCCCCGTCAATCGCATCCTGCGACATGGGCGGGACCTGCCCCGGCGAACCGATGGCGCACACCCGACAATCGGCCCATCTGCTTTGCATGCGGTTATGCCGGTCACGTGGCACGTTACTGCCATCGCGTGCAGCCGCCTCGAGTCGCGTCACCCACCACCAGCCAGTCCAGCCGTGCATTCTACGACCCGCCTATGTCACCGACGTCACGCCCAGCTCCATCCACTCGCCGCTCTCCGTCTCCACGACGTCGCTCACTGTCACCAATGCGGCCACGTTCTGTCGCACGAGAGCAGGAAAACTAGTCGTCGCAGTCCACGAGGCAAGGGCTGCGACGCTATCGAACTGTAAAAGCCCTCAGCGAAGTCCATCGAATGTCATAGACGTGTTTGTGGACGGTGTTCGCGCATCTGCCCTTATCGACACTGGAGCCGCCGTATCCGTTATGGACGCAAAACTTAGCCGCTTACTCCGAAAAGTGACGACGCCACTTTCTGGGATGTCCCTCCGTACCGCCAGCTCCCAGAGTATTAGGCCTACAGCAGTATGCACATCTCGCGTCGTCATCCAGGACGCTCTGTACGACGTCGAGTTCATCATAATTGCTGCATGCTCCCACGACGTCATCCTGGGATGGGATTTTCTTTCCCGCCACGACGCCATAATCCACTGCGCACCAGCCGCCCTCGAATTCTCACCGTTTTCACATTTGACGCCGGCAGACAGTCCATCGGCATGCGCCAAGATCCTCGTCAAAGACGATACCAAAGTTCCCCCAAACTCGTCGGCGGCCGTGCCAGTTTACTGCGCCGGTCTCTGCGACACAGTTGCACTCCTTTCGCCATCTGACCGCGTTTGCACTAGGAAAGGGTTGCTGGTACCTTTCGCGACCGTGCAAGTCACTCAGGGTAGCACCGCTATTTTTGTTACCAACCCATCCCCGCACATTGTTACGTTGGTGCGAGGGGAATGTCTCGGCAGAGTGGAGCCCCTCGAAGACGCACAAGTTCTGGACGCACCCGATGACTGGCACTGCATCAGTTCCCGTACCATCAGTGCCGTTTCCACGTCTGATTCATCACCCGCGAATGTATTTGGTCCCGCCATTGCTGACAACCTTACGTCGGTCCAGCGTTCCCAGCTTCTGTGCCTGTTGGAAGAATTTCGTTCTTCTTTCGATGTCGGGCAAACTTCTCTCGGCCGCACGTCCGCTGTTACGCATCGCATCGACACTGGCGCCCAACCACCACTGCGGCAACGTCCATATCGCGTGTCTCCCACAGAACGACGGGTAATTAATGAGCAAGTCGACGATATGCTTCGACGCGACGTTATTCGACCCTCCGACAGCCCATGGGCGTCTCCTGTTGTTCTCGTTGCCAAGAAGGACGGTTCTGTGCGGTTCTGTGTGGACTACCGAAAGCTCAACAAGATCACTCGGAAGGATGTTTATCCGCTGCCGCGCATCGACGACGCGATTGACAGCCTCCAAGGAGCAGAATACTTTTCATCTCTCGATTTGCGCTCGGGGTACTGGCAAGTACCCATGGCTGATGATGCTCGACCGAAGACTGCCTTTGTCACGCCCGACGGCTTGTACGAGTTCAACGTCATGCCGTTTGGTCTGTGCAATGCGCCCGCGACCTTCGAGCGCATGATGGACACCGTTCTGCGCAACTTGAAATGGCACAACTGCTTGTGTTACCTGGACGACGTCGTCGTTTTCGCTCCGGACTTCTCCACGCATCTTCAACGTCTGCGGCATGTTCTGACGCGTTTGAGCAACGCCGGCCTCCAACTGAATCTGAAGAAGTGCCGATTTGCAGCACGGCAGCTGACAATCTTAGGCTACGTCGTGTCTAAGGACGGAATCCTTCCCGATCCGGCCAAGCTTCGGGCCGTGGCCGAATTTCCCAAACCCACGTCCGTCAAAGAACTGCGCAGTTTCGTCGGACTGTGCTCATATTTTCGACGTTTCATACGCAACTTCGCCACCATCATATCGCCGCTGACGAAGCTCTTTGGGAGTAACGGGCCCCTACATTCGTGGTCGTCCGAATGCGACGACGCGTTCGCCAAGTTCCGTCGTTTGTTGACGTCTCCTCCCATACTACGTCACTACGACCCTACGGCCCCAACGGAGGTACACACGGACGCGAGCGGTGTAGGCCTCGGCGCTGTTCTTGCGCAGCGCAAACCAGGGTTCCCCGAATATGTCGTAGCATACGCAAGTCGTACGCTTACTAGAGCCGAGACCAATTACACTGTCACGGAAAAGGAGTGCCTGGCGATCATCTGGGCTCTTACAAAATTCCGACCTTATTTGTATGGTCGCCCATTTGATGTCGTCACCGATCATCATGCACTATGCTGGCTGTCGTCATTGAAGGATCCCTCGGGCCGTCTTGCCCGCTGGGCACTTCGCCTGCAAGACTACGGCATCCGCGTGCTGTACCGCAACGGACGCCAGCATGCTGACGCCGACGCCCTCTCGCGCTCCCCCTTGCCTGACGACAATGCCTCCTGCTCAGTATCTCACATTGCTGTTTCTTCTATCGATGTTCACACCATCGCTACCGAGCAGCGCAAGGATAAATGGATCGCCTCGCTGATAGACTTGCTCACTGATCCGTCGGCAACACCAAGCACTCGTGCGTTGCGTCGTCAAGCCCACCATTTCGCCATTCGTGACGACCTACTGCACCGACGCGTTACAACGCCGACGGCCGCCAGTGGCTACTTGTGATTCCCCGAAGCCTGCGTGCTGAAATATGCGAGTCCTTCCACTCTGATCCGCAATGCGCGCACTCTGGGGTATCCAAAACTTACCAGCGCATTCGAGAACGATACTTCTGGCGAGGGATGTATCGCTACGTGCAGAAATTCGTCCGCTCCTGCCTCGATTGCCAACGCCGAAAACCTTCGACGCACGTGTCACCAGTCGGTCTGCAACCATTACCTTGCCCTAACCGTCCGTTTGGGCGCGTGGGCATCGATTTATATGGATCACTTCCCCTGACGTCGGCTGGTAACCGTTGGGCAATCGTCGCCGTCGACCATCTAAGGGCCCGCTCACGCTAGCGGCACGGCAGCTCGCCGTTTGCCGTTTGACGTTCTCAGGCTGCCGTGCGCAAGCGATTTCGTTCGCGCACGTCTGCCGTTCTTTGCCGTCCGCAGAATAGGTCCGAGACCCATTTTCTCGCCGTCCTCCGTCTGCCGCAGAGCGACGTGGCCAATCAGCGACGGAGGAGCGGTTGCCATGACTACGGCGCGCCGCGTCGTCTGCTTTTGGCTTTCCGTGTCGTCTGCGTCTGCCGCGGGACGCTTCGAGCTGCTTGCTCTTTTTTTCTGCGCTTTTCACGCTAGAAGTGTGTATTTCGTCCGTGTCGTTTTCCAGGCATGGTTTCAGCAGTCGATAAAGCGTTTTAGTCTGTCCCGCATTAAAAAAAAGCGTCGCGCACGATCAAATAAAGTGTCCCCAAGCTGGCGCCACGTCAAGTGGCGCCAGCTATGGAGAATCAGAAACAACTAACAAACGCGTAATCTATGTCCCCCGAGCATTCGGAAACGCCCTTCTCGACTCGCTAAGCCTACAGCATCGATTATTTGAGCACGGCTCTCAAAAACGGGGCCGAATCGGCACGAATACTTTGCTGTCGAAGCTTAAGGACATGAATCTAAAGCAAATGGAAGCATCAGTCCGGAGCTTACACGCTACAGAGCGCACGGCGGCCACTTGATAGATTCGAGGTGGACGACAACCGTTTTCAGCAGTGCGGTCATGTTTTTCGGAGGCTCGCCGGCGAAGCTTGCCGTGCAAGTAGGACAGCTCTCGCGAGTGCGGCGACGGCCGACGTTCTGCGGCACCGCGCCGTTGCGGCAGGCTTGCCGCTAGCGTGAGCGGGCCCTAACGCGATACGCCGAAACCGCTGCCCTCCCAGCGGCTACAGCGCGCGATGTTGCCTCCTTCCTGCTACACCGATTCATGCTGCGTCACGGTCCACCCCAGGAGCTTCTCAGCGATCGAGGCCGTGTCTTCTTATCGGAGGTCGTCGAAGCCATTCTCAAAGAGTGCCATGCTGTTCACCGCAAAACTACTGCTTACCACCCGCAGACGAATGGCCTAACTGAACGCTTTAACCGCACGCTCGGCGACATGCTCTCAATGTAGGTCGCCGCCGATCACACAAATTGGGATGCCATTCTGCCCTTCGTCACCTACGCCTATAATACCGCCCCTCAAAGCACTACTGGTTTTTCACCCTTTTTCCTGTTGTACGGAAGGCACCCGTCGCACACCATTGACACCATACTACCCTACAAGCCGGATCCATCTGATTGTGCGCCTATTTCTGACACAGCCAGACTTGCTCAAGAGTGTCGCAAGCTTGCAAAGTCCTTTACAACGCACGAAAAAGAGCGTCAGAAGAGCCTTCGCGGTGGCACCACCACTTCCGAGTCCATGTTCCTCCCCGGAGCGCTCGTATGGCTCTCGGTCCCTACCACTGCAACTGGTCTCTCGTCAAAACTACTGCCGAAATACGAAGGCCCCTACCGCGTCGTCGAGCGAACATCCCCGGTCAACTACCTGATCGAACCCATCGAACCAGCTTCGGACATGCGCCGTCGAGGGCGCGACATAGTCAACGTGGAGCGCCTCAAGGCCTACTATGACCCACTCATAGTGACGAGCTGTTAGGTCGCCGGACGGCTCCCTTTTCGTACCCGGGGTAATTGTGGCGAAGCAATTGGTACTGTTTAACGGTTGCGCTCTCCAGCGGCTCCTAGTGGGTCGTCCTCTTCTAAACGCCGCTCGCGCTCGGAGCCCGTGCCTTTGCCTTGACTGTCGCCATAGCTCATTGTCTCCGAGTGCTGTCCAATAAACAGCTTAACAATATATATTGTGAAAGACTTCGTACTACAATATAGGAAACAAATATTTATTTTACCCTGACAGTTTCGGCTGGAGGACCAGCCTTCTTCAAAGGATGTAAGTGAAATGAAACGGCCATTGCCGAACCCGCTGCACAAGGGCCGCCCACCCAGTTCGGGGGCCAGACAATACTTTCAAAGAAAAGACAGAAAATAAAGAAAAAGGAAGTGAGACCTCACGAAGGAAGCAACAGTGACAAAACGAGGGAGGGAAAGAACAGCGGCAGGAGAGGCGGCAGGCTATGCCCGTCTTATCTTCATACGGTAGATAAGAAGCGGCGTGAACAAGGGGAAAAGACAAATGCCGCTTCTACACATCACACACGCGGCGTACCAGTTCAGATGGCTCGGCGGTTAGCTCGCGGCGCCGGGCCGTGTACACACATACGACAGCTCCAGCTGTGGGAAGACTCTGGCCACAATACAAGGTTAAATGTGCGCACCCCCCTTTCCTTCTCGAAAAAAAAAATAAAGAGTGGAGCCGGCTGATACATGTGGTGCCGACTGGGTCTGTTTTCACGCGCTCGATCGTTTCCTTAGCGGCCCGTGCGTCTGGACTAACGTGTGTGTAAATAAATTAATTCCCTTTCTCGGCGCTACGATTGGTCACGGAGGCACGTCAATCGCCCAGGGCTCTCGTTGATTCCGTGGGAGAGTGATTTGAATTTGTTTATGAAATATGACTCCCGCTGTTCGCGCTCCCGTGTGCTCTGGAAGCCGGATTGTAGAAGTGTAACACTTATGTGTTCAAAAGAGTGACCAGGCAGATTCATGTGTTTGGAAAACGGCAAATTAGGGAGGCCTTTCACGTGTGCCCTGTGGTTGTTAAAACGTAAACGGAACGCGGTTTCTGTCTGTCCAAAATATTCCTGCTTACACACTTCACAGCGAATTTTGTATACCACATTGCACGAGTCGCAATTAAGGTCGTCTTTAATTTTATACTCAAAGTCGGAATAGGAGGCTTCGGCCGTATTTGTGGTCACCATGTGTTTGCACACCCTGCAGCGAGGTTTCCCGCATGGTCTACAGCCCTGATGGTGGTCGGATTTGTGTGTTTTCGCCCTGACCAGGAAGTCTGTCAGGTTTTTATTTCTTCGGTAAACCACCTTGGGGGGGGGTTTGAAATACGGTAGAGAGTCGACTACTCTGTTGAAGTATGTTGAAGTGGCGGCTTAATATAGAGTTTACGCGAGGGGCTGCGGCGGAGTACGTGAGAACTAAATTTGCCCCTGACATTCTATCTCTATTTCCGTCCCTTTCTTCCATTGTGACCCCTCGGTCCAGGGAGCGAGCGCGCTCAATTGCATTGTCAATAATTTTTTCGGGGTACTTTTGACGCAGGAATGCTGTTCTCAGTTCCTGTGCGTGGGTGTCAAATTGAGTAATTTCAGAGCAAATTCTTCTGTATCTGTGGGCTTGGGAGTAGGGGACACCTGTTTTGCAGTGGCGGGGGTGACTACTGTGGAAATGCAGATATTGTTGGCGGTCAGTTGGTTTTTTATATAGGGAGGTGGAGATGCTGGTGCCACTGACCGATACAGTGACATCCAGGAAATGAACACTCTCCTGCGAGTACGTGTGTGTAAATGTTATGGAAGGGTGCAGGGAGTTGAAATCAGAGATGAATTCTGAAAGGCTATGCTCACCATCAGCCCACACGAAGAATATATCATCAAGAAAACGTCGGTAGAATATAGGTTTGGATGGAGAACTTTCGAGAAAAGGAATTTCTAAAGATGCCATGAAAATATTTGCATAGTTCGGGGCCATTTTGGTTCCCATGGCAGTTCCGTTGACTTGTAGGTAATGTTTGCGGTCGAATTCAAAGTGATTATGTTTAAGTACAAGATTTAGGAGCACCTCTAAAGCGCTTTCATCGCACTCACTTGTCGATTTACTTTTTTATAGGCTGCGATTGTGGCAGAATGCAGACAGGGCCGCCGTTGGGAAGGCAACGGATGGTTGCTCAACAGGACAGTCCTGAGGGAGCCAGCCTGGCAAAATGTCCTTGTACAGCCACTCGAAGTCGCGGATGGTTCCCCAGGGCACAGGCAGGGTGACCGGAGCATGCGCGATCTTGGAGCATCTCAACGGTCAGCCGAAGGTCAGCAGGCAAGCAGGCACGGCGTAGACGGGAACGAAGCGTTGAGCAGCAGTCCGTAGCATCATGTGGATCAGCGTTCAGCAGGACGTGGGCAGGTGGGCTTGCTGGAAAGAGTCCGACGGCGAACACACAGCCGCAGCGAAGATGGCCCCACCGGTTTGCACACCGAATGCGCGCAAACAGCCACTTGTGAGGCTAGGCCGGCCGAGACACTAGTGCCTCACCGGTATGGCCCCTGTGCCGGCCCTACCTCACAAGAGACCATGAGTGGGTCCGTGTAAGCGTGCCGGTGTGGGAGAACCTCACGAAACGTGCGGAAGCGCATCACTGAGAGCTCGAACCGCTCCAATCAAAAGAGCTCTATTCCGGGGGCAGTTCAAAATGCAGCTGTAAAGTGCTGCACGATAAGCGTCTTGCGGCTCTATGCGAGTGGTGTGTGAGGCCGTAATGGGGCACGCATGGAGAACGTGCGACATGTCGAGCGAGTATGACCCGCAGGGACAACGAGGCTCTCTCATGAGGTTAAACCTATGAAAATAATGGGGAAAGCGCCCGTGCCCTGTCAGGAGCGTTACAAGCAGCGGAGGTGGCGGGAAAAATGAGGGAATGGCACGGAGGTCTTGCACCCACCGAAAGAGCTCTGTGTGGGTGTGTGTTTCGCGCCAGCGTGCCGTCCACAGGACGTGCGTCTCCCGGCGTAGCTGCTGCCTAACCGCTCGGTATGGGAGAGGCAGAGAACGCTCCAGGCCGACAGATGGCTGTGCCATCTGTCGGCCTGGAGCGTTCACTGGCGGGATGTTCTGGAGCGTTCACTGGCCTGGGATCACTGGCGGGATGTTTCATGCCTGCGACGCGGCATGGCTGTGCCATGCCGCGTCGCAGGCATGGAACAATCCCGCCAGTGATCCTCCCACAAAATATATAAATCAAACAAATCAAACTGAAACCTCCCGTAAATCTCCTCAGAACAACACTGATGTCACCAATGTCGTTAACCTGTCTAGTGAACCTTTGACACCTGCGCAAATAAAGCTGCAATCAAAAGGTCTAACCTTCTGTCCAGCCTCTGGAAGAATTGACGAATTTCAGCTGTACCAAGATTTGGACAACTTTGCCAGAACACTGCGTCTAAAAGAATATTTTCATGACCGAAGCAGCACACAAGCAAATCAATTTTCCGATAAATCATGGACCCCAAGCGAGCAACGGGACAAATATTTAGACATGTACATTTCAGCAGTACAGGGAGATATAATCAAGGAATATCAAAAACACCAACGCATTCGCAACAATCTGTCCAGGGAGGAACGGGAGGCTTTACGCAGCTTAAGTGACAGCCAGAGCATTATTGTGAAACCGGCCGATAAGGGTGGCGCTGTGGTTGTGCTCGACAGAACTGACTACATAAAGGAAGGGCTTCGCCAAGTGGCAGATCAAAATTTTTACAAGGAACTCCCTTGTGATCCCACAGAGGAACATGACAGGGAAATTAAGGCTTCATTAACCTCATTGCGCAAAAGCGGTAAGATAACGCATGCTATGCTCAAAATGATGTCACCGGGCAATTCCTCTCCTGGCCGCTTCTATTTGCTGCCTAAAATTCACAAGATTAACAATCCCGGCCGACCTATAGTTTCTAGCAATGGCACCGCTACTGAAAAAATCTCTAGTTTCATCGACTCTCTCATTAGGCACATCCCAGAAACATTTCCATCATATGTCAAAGATACCAGCCACTTCCTTCGAGAAGTCTCAAATCTTGTTGTACCGCTAGGAAGCTATTTGGTCACCATGAATGTCTCATCGCTGTACACCAACATTCCCCACACCGAAGGAATCGCCGCCACAATCGCAGCCTATGAAAAAAGTAAATCGACAAGTGAGTGCGATGAAAGCGCTTTAGAGGTGCTCCTAAATCTTGTACTTAAACATAATCACTTTGAATTCGACCGCAAACATTACCTACAAGTCAACGGAACTGCCATGGGAACCAAAATGGCCCCGAACTATGCAAATATTTTCATGGCATCTTTAGAAATTCCTTTTCTCGAAAGTTCTCCATCCAAACCTATATTCTACCGACGTTTTCTTGATGATATATTCTTCGTGTGGGCTGATGGTGAGCATAGCTTTTCAGAATTCATCTCTGATTTCAACTCCCTGCACCCTTCGATAACATTTACACACACGTACTCGCAGGAGAGTGTTCATTTCCTGGATGTCACTGTATCGGTCAGTGGCACCAGCATCTCCACCTCCCTATATAAAAAACCAACTGACCGCCAACAATATCTGCATTTCCACAGTAGTCACCCCCGCCACTGCAAAACAGGTGTCCCCTACTCCCAAGCCCACAGATACAGAAGAATTTGCTCTGAAATTACTCAATTTGACACCCACGCACAGGAACTGATAACAGCATTCCTGCGTCAAAAGTACCCCGAAAAAATTATTGACAATGCAATTGAGCGCGCTCGCTCCCTGGACCGAGGGGTCACAATGGAAGAAAGGGACGGAAATAGAGATAGAATGTCAGGGGCAAATTTAGTTCTCACGTACTCCGCCGCAGCCCCTCGCGTAAACTCTATATTAAGCCGCCACTTCAACATACTTCAACAGAGTAGTCGACTCTCTACCGTATTTCAACCCCCCCCCCCCCCAAGGTGGTTTACCGAAGAAATAAAAACCTGACAGACTTCCTGGTCAGGGCGAAAACACACAAATCCGACCACCATCAGGGCTGTAGACCATGCGGGAAACCTCGCTGCAGGGTGTGCAAACACATGGTGACCACAAATACGGCCGAAGCCTCCTATTGCGACTTTGAGTATAAAATTAAAGACGACCTTAATTGCGACTCGTGCAATGTGGTATACAAAATTCTCTGTGAAGTCTGTAAGCAGGAATATGTTGGACAGACAGAAACCGCGTTCCGTTTACGTTTTAACAACCACAGGGCACACGTGAAAGGCCTCCCTAATTTGCCGTTTTCCAAACACATGAATCTGCCTGGTCACTCTTTTGAACACATAAGTGTTACACTTCTACAATCCGGCTTCCAGAGCACAGGGGAGCGCGAACAGCGGGAGTCATATTTCATAAACAAATTGAAATCACTCTCCCACGGAATCAACAAGAGCCCTGGGCGATTGACGTGCCTCCGTGACCAATCGTAGCGCCGAGAAAGGGAATTAATTTATTTACACACACGTTAGTCCAGACGCACGGGCCGCTAAGGAAATGATCGAGCGCGTGAAAACAGACCCAGTCGGCACCACATGTATCAGCCGGCTCCACTCTTTATTTTCTTTTTTTTTCGAGAAGGAAAGGGGGGTGCGCACATTTAACCTTGTATTGTGGCCAGAGTCTTCCCACAGCTGGAGCGGGTCGTATGTGTGTACACGGCCCGGCGCCGCGAGCTAACCGCCGAGCCATCTGAACTTGTACGCCGCGTGTGTGATGTGTAGAAGCGGCATTTGTCTTTTCCCCTTGTTCACGCCGCTTCTTATCTACCGTATGAAGATAAGACGGGTATAGCCCGCCGCCTCTCCTGCCGCTGTTCTTTCCCTCCCTCGTTTTGTCACTGTTGCTTCCTTCGTGAGGTCTCGCTTCCTTTTTCTATATTTTCTGTCTTTTTTTTTGAAAGTATTGTCTGGCCCCCGAACTGGGTGGGCGGCCCTTGTGCAGCGGGTTCGACAATGGCCGTTTCATTTCACTTACATCCTTTGAAGAAGGCTGGTCCTCCAGCCGAAACTGTTAGGGTAAAATAAATATTTGTTTCCTATATTGTAGTACGAATTTTTATTACGGTAGCCAGAAGAAGTTCTCCGTTATCTATCTATCTATATATATATATATATATATATATATATATATATATATATATATATCTCGGTGCGTTAGTACACTTTTTCCTTTTATGCTTACTTGATAAATAAATAAATAAATAAATAGAGAAGTAAAGAGAATGACAAACTTAGAATATTAGCTGAGCTGGTTGGTAGGTATTCATGTTAAGAAAACATGACGTGGAAACACGGACATAAGAGAAAAGTCGAGAGAGTGAACAGCTACGTCTCACGTAGACCACAACTCGCACTTGATTGATAGGTATGGTGATAAATATTTGTGTCTACCTTGGGTTCCGCTGCTGTGTGGTTTTTCAGTTGTTAGCGGCGTTTCTGGTCTTTTGACTACTCTCCTTTGTCCATGTTTGCACGCCCTGTTTTTATAATGGGGCCCCTAACAGCCTCTAAAAATACAACAAAAACGAAACAAAGAGCGCGTTATTCTCTCTTGGCGTTTCTTGTCTTTTGGTGCACTTGGTGATGCCAGAACAGTGATTCACGTGACATCATCAGGGTACATACTCTCGACTGGTCCATACACGAGAAATAACAGTAATTGTCTCCCATACTGCTGCGCTATGTAGCGCCCGCCCGCTCTTGCTTCTCTGGCACGACTATCGCGCGCGATTAATTGATTTCGCTCCATTTTGTGCGTTTGCGACCTCGCATACAGATATAACAGACTGTAGCCGACAAGCGCGAAATCATGATAGGTTCATGGCTTGGTGCGGACATTGTACGCGTGTTTTATGAAGAAATAAGTGGCGAGGAGATGTCCCATATAAGAAGGGTATTGAAGGCGAGAACGAAACCAATGGAAAAGGCGCCGAAATATATGATTATTCCAAGAGACGCACTCTTTGCAGTGGAGACGATGCAGCTTTCCAGGAAAAAGGCAAGCCCGCTTCGACGGTTTTTTGTATGTATTTTATTGCGTTTGCAATTGTATGGACACTCGGCACAGGTTTTCAGCGCCACCGTCATGTTCCGTATAAATTCTAAATCGATAACATCGCTCCCCACATTCTATGTTCTACCCGCGAGTAAAAGCTCGCGAGCGTTGGCAAGGAACACGGCTAAAGCAGAGACGAAACAAGCTGGCCATCTCCGTCACACTGAATAACATGAACCCGCGTGCGAGGCCTGCCATCGATTGTTCCTCAAGCAGAAAGAAACGGCCCGCCCGTTATTTGCTGAGAGAAGGAGCAGGAAGGAATATCTGGGGAGAGGGATTGCGTAACTCGAGCAGCAACTGTGAACTTTGACTGTAAGGGCGCGGTCGAGAGCGCTGGCACGCGCGCTATTTCGGCAGATATCCCACAGCGAACGGCGCGTATACCTTCTACGCGCTGTGAGCGTTTTGAGCGCTGTGATCTCACGATCACAGCGCTCGGACCACTGATACGGCAAACTGACCGAAAACCGCTTGTCTCCCGGGAGCAGCCGTATTGACATACACCAGCGTTTTGTAGAGTTAAGTGAGATCGGATCAAAAAGAGTTAGCTGATATCCTTTGTTCATGTAACATTACGGCGTGTACTTATCGCATTCACTGCTTCGCCCCACCCTCCGCGCCGTTCACGCGCCGCCGCCGGAGGTGGAAACACCGGCGCGCCGCCGCCGGTCATTTTGGGTCCGGCGTACGTGTCTACCTACAACCTGCCGTTCAGCAGATTGTAACGTATGTTAATCAACAGATAGCGGTTGCGCTTAGCCATCTCACTATGGCTCCACCTGTACCCAAACGTTCCGCGTCGCCAACACGCGAAGCATAGCGAACACACCCTTATATCCGCGCTTCCCGTTTCCTGTCACAGTCTCTAAAAACCGCCCCTCCAACCGCTGCTTGCAATCCAGCTTCCCACCACCACCCACCAAAATTTGCCTTCGTGTAGCGACGAGGCCCCAATATTGGATGAACATGGCCAGAAACCGTATGTCAACGCGTGCCACCCCTGAACTCCAACGTGTATGGCAGTGGAATTGCAGGCGCGACCATAGGAAGCGCGGAGCTCTAACACAGTTTCTCGCATCACAGCTGAATACTCCCGATATAATAACGTTACAAGAAGTGCAATGTAGCCCTACACTTCCCTACTACAACACATACACGGACAAATCAAACAATACACCGCATCACACAGCTACATTAGTTTCTAAGCATAGCGCTGTCATAGGACACACCCTTCAAAGCTCCTCCATACCGCATGCACTTCTCGAATTGGTCCTGTGCTCTCGCTCCAATAGCAGCCTGCACGTGTTTAAAGTCTATAGTGCACCAAACGCCAGGAAGGATGACTTTGGTCATCTATTTGCGCAACTATGCAAATTGGGTAAACCCATTTATTGTAGGAGACTTCAATGCCTCCCGCCCCTCTATGCAGACGGGATACGCAGCGGAAACGCCGAAAGGCCGCCGACGTGTACAGGCTCACGCAGTTCACCGCATGACCCTGATGACGGAACCTTAGCAACCCACTCATTTACGTAATAGCGTCAGTAGTGGCACATGCCCCGACCTCACGATAGCAAGGGGGTTAGTCAACGCTCTTTGTGTAACCTCAAGGTGAATCTAGGCAGTGATCATAATATACTCACTACAGAAATCCAGGTAGTTGTCAGGTGCGCCCCAGAACTCTCCCTTCCTTGAGGCTTGGATCAAACAGCTTCAGTCCGATTTTAAAACAGTTACGAAATGTATCACTGCGGCGACGGAGACGCCGGTTTTGGACCGGCATCCGGTGAATTTGTGGGATGCCCACAGAGGCTTGACACGGCGGTGGCGCCTGCAGAACCATTACCGGAAACTTCGTCTCCGCATCGCCCAACAAGCTATTAAGCCAAACGACTACGCGAAAACCCTCACTAGCAACAGTTGGCGCAAACTTCGCGATCACCTCAATGGCACCACAAGTACATCTCGAACGTGGCATATACTCCGCGCTCTCTTAAGCACACGGAAACAAAAAATACACACAGCTAACACAATTGGCACCATCCTCTACAAATCAGGGATCGACGATTCCACTCAATTGCAGGACTTACAGCAACGTTATGTAACCATAGGCGCCCGTAATGTCTACCCTGATTGCCCATATGTACACTATACTCCTCTAGATGACCACATTACAGAAATAGAGGTTAAGGCGGCCTTGTAAATCATTAGGCGTAACACATCATCCAGGGCTGACGGGATTACGTACACACTTCTGAGTAATTTAGATGACCGGACCATCTAGCATTTAACCGCTTTTTACAACACACATTCGAAGAACGGCACGCTATCACATGATTGTGACACACAGAAATCATACTTATTCCAAAGCCTCGCAAACCGCTATGCCTTCAGAACCGCTATGCCTCTGCGAGAACGATGTCATCCGCTTAGTACAAGCACTCATAGTTACTCGGCTCACATATCGTCTTCCCTATCATAATCTCACACTTGCTCAAACCGAAAATCTGCGCATCCCTCTAAGGACGGCGGTGAAGGTGTCTCTCGGCTTGCCTTCACACGCATCAACGCAACGCCTCCTTCAACATGGTGTGCACAACACCTCTCGTTCTCTACACTGATGCGGACCGCCACCCAGAAAAGCCCGTTATGTGTTTAGCTGTGATAGATGACACAGACGCCCTTGTGGCGTCTTCCACACCTCCCACTAAGCACAGCGTTTCGGCTGAGGAGGGTGCTGGAAATCGCGCGCGGCGCATGGAAGACGACGAGAAAGAGGTTTCGCTCGCGACTAGTAGAATGTGTTCGGAAGGTTTGTGATCGAGTGTCTTCGCCATGTTTGGACGGCTTTTCGCTCCGCGACAATAGACCCGCTACAAGTGTCTTTTTCCCCACATGTCTTTTTCCCCACATGTCTTTTTCCCCACAAGTGTCTTTTTCTCCACGAGCACGACACGTTCACGACGTGAATTTGGCGCCAGGTTGCAGAAGTTAGAACATGTGAATTTCGAGGGAACGATCATGAAATGGCAGCCGTTCTGGGACATGTTTCTGCATTCTGTCCACGAGAACTGGAGGCTGTCCTACACGGATCGCTCCCATTGCCTGGTTTCTCTGCTTGACGGAGCTGCTGCTAATGCCGTCGCCGGAACCGAAGTGACGGAAATCAAGCTACAAGGACGCCCTTGGAATCTCGAAGCAGCGCTAGGGCAACCGCCAAGTGATCGAGCAGAATCTTTTGGAGAAGCTGCGCATGCTCTGATCTGTAACCTAATCGAAGAACGTTATGGCCCTGCGGAATACATTCGACGACATTCAACTCAACCGAGAGGACTCGCCAACCTTGGGTGAGCGCTTGATCTTACGCTTGAATGCTATGTAAAATATTGCTGAAGGCTAGCCCCTATGATATGGTAGTAGGCTATTACAACAATGAAAGTACAGAGTCCGCTACGTCATCGGCAGCCACGCGCAGCAGTGTGGATTCAGCTGAACATGTGTTAGAGCGTCTGCTGAAATTTGTTCAGGTAGAAGTTGGCTGTCGAGAGAAGTGCGCTCAGGCTAGCACAGCGAGGCTCAACAAAAACCGTTGCAACGTCCAAAACAAACTTTGAGCTTTAATATGGCGTCGACTCCAGCGGCAAGGGTGCTTCACGATAAGGCAGAAGTCTTAAGCGAACCATGCTTCTTTTGTGCTACCGAGGGCCCCAAGACCGTACAGTGCACCAGTGACGTTAGCCTCGAAGACAAGCGCAGTAGGTTCAGGAATGATCGTCGATGCTTCAAGTTTACCATGAAGGGTCATCTTGTCCGTGGCTGCTGGCGCAGCAGGCAATGTACAGCATGCAAGCGTCTCCATGCTTCCCCGATGTGTAACGCTGACGTTCCCAATAGCTCAGTTATCGTAGTATCAAGAAAGACACCGAACGTCGCCATGCACGCTGCAACGAATGCTACCCGGTCTCGACTAGCTACAGAGGTTCTCCTCCAGACGTTCCGTGCGTGGATGACGACTCCGACTCATTGCTGCTAAGTCCGCGGTGTGTTCGATAATGGCACCCAAAGAACATTTTTGAGGGAAGGTGTATCCCAGAAGCTTGCGAGAAACGGCTCTAATAAAAGTGTTTGGATGGCTCGATCCCAGCATGCTCAGCGGGCTACGATGCTCAGCGCATGCTCAGCGGCCTAAGTTGGCATTGCACTTCGCAGCCAGCACGAGAACATCTCTGCAGAAAAAGAAGCGATCATCACGCCGTTCATCTGCGAAGATATGATCTAAGTGCCCCAAGATAGTTGTGCTGTGATATCGTCGCGGAAGGCAAACACCTAGCAGACGCAGAGGTTTTCTATGGAGTCACAGGTGAACCGGGAGTGAGTCTTTCGATCGGTTCCGACCAGATGTGGAAACTGATGCCGAAGTCGAGCGAGCTGAAATGCGATACCGGAAACCGATCTCTGGTAGCGTTCAACACGATCTTGGGATAGACTCTTCAAGGGTCCTTGGCGTTTGCACAAAAAGTTAGTCGGAAGACTAGAAGTCACATCTGTGGTTTGCGAGTACACGCACACTCCAATGAAGCCCTTTCCTTCACGATACAAGCAAGAAGAGTTTTTGACGTAGTTGAATGAAACGATCAAATGTCAAGACGGTCGCTATGAGGTGTCGCTCGCATGGAAACCAGAGGGACCAGATATGAGAGACAATTGCCAAGTTGCGCTGTCACGACTGCGCTCATTGGTTCGATGGCTATCGTGAAGCGATGAAACATTGAGCGCGTTTCACAAAGCTATTCGGCAATATGAGAAGGGCTGCCATGCGGAGAAGGTCAAGTACGTGCAAACGACGCAAGGCAACATTTATTACATGCCCCATCATGAAGTCATTCGCGAGAGGTCTAATACCACGAGACTACGAGCTGTTTACGACGCGCCTTCGCACAGAAAAGCGTCGTGCAGTCTAAATGACACACTGAAGAGGGACGAAACCTGAACTTCGACCTGCTAAAAATATTATTCAGGATTTGTTTGCACGCGTTCGGAGGTGCCGCCAATATACAGAAGGCATTCCTTCAAATATTCATCAAGGAAGAAGACCAAGATACGCTTCGCTTCTTGTGGTTTGTGAAACTACCGACCAAAAACAAACCGCTTCTGAGGCTCGAGGAGATAAGGGTGACTTGGGTGCCTTCCGGAACAACTTCTAGACCGCTTCTTCTGTCGGTTACGGTTCGGAACCACTTCAACCACGTAGATTTGAAACACGCAACCACAGCTCTTGTGTCTATCTATGTGTGTTTGTATTCCCACTGCATGAATTAATGTATTGTGTACCTTAACACACTAAGTAATGTGATCGTAACGCCAACGTGTGCAAGAATGTTGGCTGAACTCCGCTTCTCAAGCATATTGTCACGTGGTCGTGACGTCAACGAAGACAGCAGTCAGCACGTCCGAGATGAAACTGTTTATTTGGCCGAACTTGTGGCCGGGAAACTCAAACTACAGCAATACGCTCATAGCGGCGAACAGAGCGTCGACCGTCGATCCACTGACAAGCGGTCAGGCGCGTCGGCTTTTATACAGGCGCTATGGAACTTTCCAGCGATATCGCTGGTGGCGGCGGTATCTCACGACAAAGCTGGAACATTCGCGTGCGGCGCGCATTCTTAATAAGATGATCTACAATAACCGAGAAGCTTCTCGAACAATGAGGCGCGGGTTGCGCTGAGCGTCGCTAACAGTCTTTATGGGCGAAAACCGAACACAGCGAATGTGATAATAAGAGACGCGCGTGGCATTATGCTGCTGCAACGAAGCCTCCTGAATAAAACGGAAGGCAGTGAGGTTATGTTGCGCTTCTGCCAGAGTTTTCCAGCGAGGGCACGCGATGAGCTCTCCGAGTCCCCATTGGTGGAGAGATGTCACGCGGTAGCGTTTGCACCATCGGAACAAAAAGAAGCGCGCGAAGGCCTACGCCCAGCCGAACGTTTTGTGTCGATCGTTATTTACTGTCAGGGCCATCGCACTTTCTGTTACCCACCGTCCGCTGCCGCGTACTGCAATGCGTGCGGCATCTATCTCGTACATTGTGATGCCGCTACAATGTCGCTATCCAAGTTGTTCATGCTTGATGCTTCGCTACGAAGCCTGAAGGATGTAAGAAATGGGTTGCTTTGCCTCTCGTACCTCTCACACGAGAGCGATTTCAAGGATCTCGTAGATGTATGTATCACACACATGATGAGATTGACATATATGCATATAAGTTTCTCAGTAAAAAGCCTACAAATACTATCCCTCAAAAGTTTCTCGCTTTCACTATTTGTCGGTTTTTATTGACGATTTCACTGCCATTTTTGGCACTACTCCACACTCCGGGCCGGCGTTTTTTTTTTGTGCGTTATGTGAAATTTCCTCTGACCAATGCAGAAGTATGCCCTTCAGGACATATAAACGTTTTTATTAGGGGTTATCTCATCAAATAAAAAGTAGCAATCATAAATTAATGATTACAAGGAAATTACAGCTGTCAACTACTTATCAAAATTATATAATTAGTCATTCATTCAGAGTGGCTGGGCCAATATTTATGAATTGTTTTTCGGAGCCCGAATTGATCAAGAGCTCCTCAATTCATTCATCTGTAAAATAGCGTGCGCACATGGCACGCTGATTCACCATGGATGCGCTGTTGAGACGCTGGCAGAGAAACGAGAGCCGAGGCTGATGTAGGATCATGCGCTCCATCTGTTGTCAGAAAATTCACTACAAGTCATATTTGTCTATATATTCTCGCCATAGACGGCGGGCCACACCCGCATTATTTTTTTATAAGTGTAGCAAGTGGAAGGGAGTGGTTTAATGAGGCAAAACCAGTATACGCGGTATTGGCAGGTCTCGTGCCTGTGTCGTCGCTCGGGTTATCTCTGGATTGGCAGCGAAATCGTTAAGGTTGTGTCTAACACAAAAAACTACCCATATATTGCTTCTTTTCGATAATCTGTAATAACTATTCTACCACCGGTACCGGTGCTATATCTAATAGAACGAGCACTTACCTAACAGAATGTATCTTGGCCTACCGTATCTTTTTGCCCTGCCACCTGTATTGAAATAGTTTGTAAAATGACTATTTATTTGTTGACACAAAATATGTTTTTCGCTGTCATTCTCTTGATTCCCTTACATTAAACAGACCACTGTATTGCTTTAGCCGTCTCTTCACTGCACTGTGTATTTTATGAGGCCCTGCCAATGTAAGCTCTCTGTTTTATTCTTACACACAAGAATAGACTGTTGGGCGAGTTGGTAATTCATGATGAATAAAAAAAGTGCGAAAAAACGTAGGACGTGACGAAGAAGGCTACAGCACAAGCTCATAATAAAAACAGATTTTTTATTAGAAAGAGCGAAGATATACCCCCTCCTGTCACGGTGTACGCAATAGTGTACGCGAACTTCGTGGGCGCGTCACACGCCGGGTGTTTCTTGAAAGTGTGCACATTCTTGGAGACTTCGTGAGTGGACAACTATCGGTCATTTAGCTTCATTTTGCTGTGTACTGCTGCCCAAGATTACTTTGCTAGAGACACTACCGTGTTAGACGATCGTCGTTTGACGTGCCGCGTTAGAGGGCCAACGTCAAGAGTTTTTTGTCTCCGCTCGAAGCGAGTACAACCAAAAAAGCAAACTGTGCGTGCATTTGGGATCTAATAGTTGATTCTTTTTACGCAAGTATTGAAACTGACTGACGGCAGAATAATTAGATAATGAGTCACACGCTAACTAACAAATATTACTGAAACTCACTGAAAACAAAAGATTCCTTCATTAGTTTCATGGAGTGTACTACTGAGTGTCTACGAATTATTCCATGCGAATTTGACGCATTTACAGACAGTGCATCATAATTCGTGACTGAAGGAGATATAGGAAGCGCAAACGAGATGTTCGCCGCAAACACAAGGAAAACCTCAGATGGGTAGGTACCTAATCTCTGGCTTATTTAACGCAAGGGAAGGCTTTTCTAGACTGTTATCTCTAGCTTTCAAACTTAAAAACGTCTCAACGATCTCAAGTGCCATGTGGCGCCTGAACGTGCGAGAACTTTGGCATCAGACAAGAGAGGAGTGCACCTGCGCTCACGGCTGTGCAGGGCCAAATTTGACGAAGGCTGACCTTTCAAAGATTATACGGCGATCTTGCAGGCGCGCCATTGAGAGAGCGGCCTGTTTGTCCTATATGTCGTTTACCGCACGTGAAGCAGTAAATGCTGTATGAAAACAGTTCTTTAGAGCGGAGGTGAAACAACAAACTGCAACTCCATTTTTTGCTAACCTAGAATGGCTAGAATGCAAGCCTAAAATTTTCTTCACTGAACGCGGGGAATACAGCCGACAAGGGTAATTATAACCAAACGTATGTCAACTCTAAAAACTGAATAGCACCTTCTCTCGGTACTTCAAACGTGAGACTAAGGCCTGTTCCTTTCTCATTAAAAAGCTTGAGAACGGTCGCCCTTGTGGCAACACACCGACAACATTCACCAAGAACATGATAATCATCCACATACCGAAAAGATTTTACAGCAAAATCATTTAGGTCAGGTTCATGTTCCGGTCAGCCCTGCTCAAACAGGTGCCACTTAAAATTGGGGCGACACTAGAGCCGATGCACACACCCGACATTTGCGTGTAGACTTCGCAAGCCCACGTCGGCATATCGGCGTCCAGACCAAAACACGGTCGCCGGGCTGGTATTCCACGAAGCGTCGTCGAAGATTTTAGCGACGGCTGTCGGTGTGCTGCTGGGTCTTGATGCGCAGGCGGGCGAGCTGTCGAGCTTCTTCGGCACGTTGTAAGTAAGCGGCGGCGTCGAGATTGTCTTCGTCGGTGACGTTGGTTACCATGGCGGCGAGCGCCGTCACCGGGCTCCTTCCGTAGACCAACCTGTACGGCGTCATATGCGCCGTTGCTTGGACGGCCGTGTTGTAGGCGAAGGTCACGTATGGAAGGACGGCGTCCCACGTCTTGTGCTCAATGCGGACATGCATGGCCAGCATGTCGGCGATGGTCTTATTTAGACGCTCGGTGAGGCCATTGGTCTGCGGGTGGTAGGCGGTGGTGTGGCGGTGGCTCGTCCCGCTGTATTTGAAGATTCCCTAAGTTAGGTTCGTAGTGAAGGCGGTGCCTCTGTGTGTGATGAGGACTTCTAGGGCGCCATGACGCAAGACGATGTTCTCCACGAAGAACTTGGAAACATCGGCGGCACTACCGTTGGGCAAGGCCTTTATCTCGGCGTAGCGGGTGAGGTAGTCAGTTGCTACGACGATTCACTTGTTGCCGCAAGTCGACGTCGGGAACGGCCCCAGTAGGTCCATCCCGATTTGCTGGAACGGCCGGTGAGGTGGTTCGATTGGCTGCAGAAGTCCCACTGGCCTAGTCGGCAGTGGCTTCCGTCGCTGGCAATCTCGGCAAGTCTTAACGTATTGGGCGACGTCGGCAGCAAGGCGTGGCCAGTAGTATTTTACCTGTATTCTGGCGAGCGTCCGGGAAACAGCGAGGTGTCGAGCCGTTGGGTCGTCGTGTAGAGCCGGGAGGAATTCTGGTCGCAATGATGAGAGCACGACAAGTAGGTAGTCGGTTCGAAGTGGCCGGAAGTTCTTCTTCAGGAGAACCCTGTTCCGTAAGAAAAAGGACGGCGGTACTCCATAAGGCCTCCCAGTTCCGCGTCGGCTCGTTGTCTTTCGGCGATGTCGTCGGCACTTATAATTCCGAGGAAGCAGTCATCGTCGTCGTCTTGCGGCGGCGCGTCGACGGGGGCACGAGACAGAGTGATTTCATCCGGACTTGTACACGACGGTAATGTCGTATTCTTGAAGCCTCAGACTCCATCGTGCGAGACGACCATAAGGGTCCTTTAAGTTAGCTAGCCAACATAAGGCGTGATGGTCACAGAACTTTGAAGGGCCTGCCATAGAGGTAGGGGCGCAACTTTGACGTAGCCAAGAGGATAGCAAGGCATTCCTTTTCTGTTGTTGAATAGTTGGCTTCTGCCCTGGATAGTGAGCGGCTAGCATAACTGATAACCCTTTCAAGCCCATCAGTTTTTGCACAGGGACGGTACCGAGTCATACGCAGCTTGCGTCGGTGTTTATTTCCGTATCGGCGCAATCGTCGAAATGCGCAAGTATGGGTGCATCCGCAGGCGTCGTTTAAGTTCTTGAAATGCTTGCGCTTGTGCCGTTTCCCACCTGAATTCCACGGTAGTCTTCGTAAGAAGGGTCAGTGGTTCGGCGATCCGTGAAAAGTTTTTGAAGAAGCATCTGTAATAGGCACATAAGGCGAGAAATCGATGCACGGCCTTCTTGTCGGTGGGAGGCGCGAAGTCGGCAATGGCAGCTGTTTTCCGCGGGTCCGGGCGCACTCCAGACTTGCTGATCACATGACCCAGAAACAAGAGCTCGTCGTACGGAAATCGGCACTTTTCTCTGGGTCATCAAGCAATAAAGACCTCTGGGTCAGTCCAGAGGTCTTTATTGCTTGAAGTAGTGCCTCCAGCCGCAGGAGATGCTCGTTAAAGGTCGAGGAAAACACGACGACATTGTCCAAACACACAAAACATGTCTGCCCCTTCAATACGGCCAGCACGGTGTCCATGACGCGCTGGAACGTGGCAGGTGCTGAGCAAAGACCGAAAGCCATGGCCTTGAACTCAAAGAGGCCGTCGGGTGTTTTAAAGGCGGTCTTTTCTAGGTATCCTTGTCTACTTCGATCTGCCAATAGCCGATCTTGAGGTCCATGGACGAAAAGTACGTCGCGTTGTGAAGTCGATCCAGGGCGTCGTATATCCGTGGGAGGGGGTACACGTCCTTCGTGATTTTATTCAGGCGCCGATAATCAACGCAGAAGCGCAGTGTCCCGTCCTTCTTCTTCACTAACACCACGGGTGACGCCCACGGACTCTATGAAGGCTGGATGATTGCGTCGCGTAGCATTTAGTCCACCTGTTTCTTGACGGCCTCGCGTTCTCGCGTCGAAACTCGGTACGGGCTCTGGCGGATTGGTCGGGCACTTTCTTCGGTTATGATGCGATGTTTCGCGACTGTGTTGTGTCGAATTCTTGACGACGACGAGAAGCAGTCGTTGTATTTTAGGAGCAGGGGTTTGAACTGGCGTTGCTTGACCTTCGGAAGGCTCGGGTTGACATCGAAATCTAGTTCGGCACCTCGATTCGTTGAAGCAGGTTCGGTAGCATCGACGAGGACGAAAGCATTGCTGGCGGCCACGCATTCGTCGATGCAGACAACCGTCGTACAAATGTTGAGGTGCTTATATTCGTGGCTGAAGTTTGTCAGCACTACCTTTGCTTTGCCGTTACGCCGCTCGGCTACACCTCTTGCGACACAAATTTGACAGTTCAGGAGTAGATGCAGGTTGCCCTCGTTGACGCCCTCAAAATTCGCAGCTTTGTCGGTGCCGACGGATAAAATTACGCTGGAGCGCGGCGGAACGGTCACCTGCCCCTCTATCACAATCAATGCAAGGTTCCCTGGCGTCGCGTGGGGAGGGAGCGCTGTGTCTGAGGTTAGTGTTCTCGAATCAGACCTCAGGTCGATGACGGCGCCGTGGTCACTTAGGAGGTCAATTCCAAATATCACATCCCTGGAGCAGTTTTTAAGGATTACAAATCTGGCAGGATAAGTCCGGTTACTGATGGTGACTGTCGCCGTGCATACACCAATAGGCGTTATCAGGTGGTCTCCAGCTGTACGGATTTCCGGTCCACTCCAAGCGGTCTTCCCTTTCTTCAGCTTGGTTGTGAGTGTCCCACTGACTGTGGAATAGTCGGCCCCAGTGTTGACGAGGGCGGTGACGTTGTGGCCGTTGAGGAGAACGTCAAGGTCGCTAGTTCGTCGTCTGGCGTTGCAGTTAGGTCGAGGAGTTGTGTCACGGCTACGTCGGTTTGTTCCACTGCTTTCCTGTTGCGCCGTCAGGCCTTCTTCGGTCCGCGAGGTTTCGTCGGCAGGGCTTCGTCTGCCTCGCGCCGTGTTCTGCAAGTCTCGAAGCGTTGTCGTCATCGGCGGCCGCGGAGGATCTTCGGCATTTCGTCATACAGCAACCGCACCTCCCTCGGTTGCCGCCTTTAGGTTTCCGGATACGGGCTAGGCGACCGGTCCCGGTTTGGGCTAGTGTACTGCCGGCGGACCTGTTGACCAGACCTGTTGAAAGACGGTGGATAGATTATGTTAGAAAACTGGCCACCCTGTATACGAAGTGTCTCCCGACGGGGAAGATACCAGAATCTTGTAAGAATACCAACATCATCTTGATTCATAAGAAATGGGACGTCAAGGAGCTGAAAAATTACAGAACAATTGGCTTACTCTCCGTTGTCTACAAGCTATTTACAAAAGTAATTGCTAAGAGAATTATTACGACATTAGAGTTCAATCAACAAAAGGACCAGGCAGGTTTTCGTACAGGTTTCTCAACAATAGACCATATTCATACAATCAATCAGGTGATAGAAAAATGCGCGGAATACAACCAACCCCTATACTTAGCCTTCATAGATTACGAGAAGGCTTTTGAGTAGGTGGAGACATCGGCAGTGATGCAGGCACTGCGGAATCTGGGCATCGACGAAGCCTATATAAACATAATGGAAGAAATCTACAGCGGATTCACAGCCACTATAGTCTGCCATGAAAAAGCGACAGAATCCCAATAAAGAAGGGCGTACCGCAGGGAGACACGATCTCTGCAGTGCTATTCACCGCGTGCTTACAAGAGGATTTCAGGGCCCTAGATTGGGAAGAAATAGGGATAAGAGTTAATGGAGAGTATCTCAGTAACCTGCGATTTGCTGATGACACTGCATTGATGAGTAACGCGGGAGACGAATTACAGCTCATGATTACTGAACTGTATACGGAAAGTAGAAGAGTAGGTCTGAAAATTAATATGCATAAAATTAATGTGGAACAATCTTGGCAGACAACAGCGCTTTGCGATAGGTGGCGAGACGTTGGAAGTTGTAAAGGAGTACGTCTACTTAGGACAGGTAGTAACCGCGGAGCCGAACCATGAGAGTGAAATAACTAGAAGAATGAGGATGGGATGGGGCTCATTCGGCAAGCATTATCAAATCATGAATGATAGTCTACCACTATCCCTCAAGAGGAAGGTATATAACAGTTGCATCTTACCGGTACTTACCTAGGGAGCAGAAACCTGGAGACTTACAAAGAGGATTCAACTTAAATTGAGGACGACGCAGCGAGCGATGGAAAGGAAAATGATAGGTGTAACCTTAAGAGACAGGAAGAGAGCAGAGTGGGGCAGGGAACAAACGGGGGTTAAGGACATCATAGTTGAAATCAAGAAGAAGAAATCGATATGGGCCGGGCACGTAGCACGTCGGCAGGATAACCGGTGGTCATTAAGGGTAACTGACTGGATTCCAAGAGATGGCAAACGCGTGAGGGGGAGACAGAACATTAGGTGGGTAGATGAGACTAAGAAGTTTGTAGGTATAACGTGGCAGCAGAAAGCACAGGACTGGGTTGATTGGCGGAGCATGGGAGAAGCCTTTGCCCTGCAGTGGGCGTAGACAGGCTGATGATGATGATGACGGCCGGCGGTGCGGTGACATGTAGCGGCAGGGCGACGGCGAGCGGGAAGGTTCTCGGGGAGTCCATTGCGCTCCTGCGAGATAGTCGGCGATGTGACATGGCCGTTCACCTCGTTCTGGACGTGGCGCGTTAATGGCAAATCCCCGCAGGCCCATCTCACGGTAGCGGCGGCGGCGGTAGGTGTGACCAGCCTCTCCACAGTGGTAGCAGTGTTGGCGGTGGTCGGGGTTACGCCAGACATCGGTCTTCCTCGGGGTGTAGTGCTGGCCGACAGGTGGACGGTAGGGTGTCGGTGGCGGCGGTGGCGTCTGGCGACGGTAACACGGCGGTGTGGCGTCTCGGCGTGGGAGTGGAGGATGCGCATGACGGCGGGCTGCAGCAGCATAGCTCATAGCTTGCGGCTGCGGCTCTGCTAGCTGAGGCGTGCCGAGTAAATGTTGGATCTCCTGGCGCACGACGTCGGCGATGGAATCTACTTGAGGTTGCGACGAAGGTAGAATTTTTCGCAGCTCCTCTTGGGCGATTGCTCGAATCGTCTCACGCAGGTCGGCGGATCCTAGTGCTTGAACGTCGGCGTAGCTTGTGGGCGAGAAGCTGTGGTTGTATTGCCGCGTTCGCGTATCAAGCGTTTTCTCGATTGTCGAAGCCTCCAAAGCAAATTCAGCGGCCGTCTTCGGCGAGTCCCTTATCATTCCAGCGAAGAGTTCCTGTTTAAGTCCCCGCATGAGGAACCTCACTTTCTTCTCTTCGGGCATACTTGGGTCGGCGTGTCGAAACCGGCGATACAGGCGATGGCAATATTTTCATTGGGCAGCTGCACACGGGTCTCCAGCATAGCCGCGGCCCGTTCCTTGCGGACCACGCTCGTGAACGTGCTTAGGAACGTCGCCCGAAAGAGATCCCATGTTTGTAGGGCGGATTCTCGGTTCTCGAACCACGTCCTCGCGGCGTCTTCTAGGTAGAAGCATACGTGGCGCAGCTTGTCCTCGCTGTTCCAGTTTTTAAATGTTGAGACCTTTTCGAAGGTCTCGAGTCAAGTCTCGGGGTGTTCACATGGCGAACCACGGAACGTCGGCGGCTCCCTGGGTGGCTGCATCACCATTGCCGTAAGGGACACTGCGGCAGTCATCGTCCATGTTGTCTTCGTTGCCGTGGCTTTTGCCTTGTCCGGTAGGAGTCCGTATTCTGGTGGGAGACTTTGCTGTCTGCGGCTGGCTCGCTGGTCAGCGGTGGCACCGGAGTCCCCTTGACGGTGTGGTCTTGGCTCACGGTTGGAGGGAGGTGTTAGGTACATGGACGGGGAAGCAAGATGAAACTGTTTATTTGGCCGAACATGTGGCCGCGGAATGGAAAGTTAAGTTACAGCAATACAGACGGTATGCACTGACAGCGGCGAACAGAGCGTCGACCGTCGATCATCTGACAAGCGGTCAAGCGCGTCGGCTTTTATACAGGCGCTATCGAACTTTCCAGGGATATCGCTGGTGGCGGCGTTATCTCTCG
Organism: Rhipicephalus sanguineus; assembly: GCF_013339695.2. Lineage (NCBI taxonomy): Eukaryota > Metazoa > Arthropoda > Arachnida > Ixodida > Ixodidae > Rhipicephalus > Rhipicephalus sanguineus. Next base: position 106,896,386 of record NC_051186.1, read on the forward strand.
ACAAAGCTGGAACATTCGCGTGCGGCGCGCAATCCTAACAAAACGATTGACTACAATCGCGAGGCTTCTTGAACACTGCTTCGCGGACAGCGTCGAGCGTTGATAACCGTCCATGCTGGTCAAACCCGAATACATCAAAATAAAACAATAAGTGGGCATGACAATATGACCAAAAATTTATGGGACGTATAGGGCTTACCCTGTGCTCTTAAAAGGCACATTCTCTTAGAAAACTTGAACACGTAAGACAAGGGTACGAGGGTGTGATCTCCTAAAAGTACGGCGTGAAGACTTGTGTTGTTCGTAGAATTCGCTGAAGTATTTTTGCCTCTGTGTTGCAACATTGGGGTATGCGATTAGGATGTGTGTCTTAACGCTTCTTGGCTTGTTTCACACGTTAGCTTATCTTAATTTGTGAGCAAAACGTTGTTTGTCAGGTGTGTGTGCCCAGTGCGCCGGCAGCATCATATTACTTCAATATTATGAAGCCAAAGCTCATTCGCCAAGTATGGCCTTTACCAGATGCAGCTTATTACTCACGCTTGAGTCCCACTGTTGCTGCCCTTTCGCTAACAGCGCTAGACGGATTGTTCTTTCAGGAGAATTTTTATTTCTTTAAGTTCTTTTGCTGCCAAAGAGGCGCATTTATCTGCTTTTTTGTTGCCGGGCATCCCAACGTGGCTTGGGACCAAGCAGAAACGGTAGAAACTGCCACGCTATTTAAAAACATCAGGTTTAAAATGTGTCCAAGTTATTGCTGACTCTCGGATTTCGCATTAAGATTTTTTCATGCACCTAATGGTTTTCCGAACTGCTTGAATGATGGTTTTCCGAACTGCTTCATATGAGGCATACACTTCAGCTGAAAGTATAGGAATACAATGAGGTGCTCTCACACGAACTGCATTTTACCCTTTCGCGATCCCAATACCTGCATGGTTTCTTGTTTTCGAGCCATTTGTGTGAAAATCTGTCCCACCTCTTTATTTTTCCTGAAGTGCGCGGAATTCTTGAAATATGTGTTCTGATGGGGTGTTGTTTTTTGTTTATATGGTTTAATAAAAAGTTGCGACGTTGCGCCAGGCCGATCCATGGCGCCAGTCTTTGTGGCTTCTTGGCGATATCAAGCGCTCCTTCAGAGATTACACACGTGCGGCAGTATTCCTCAAAAAGTAAGACAAATGGCTTGATTTAGTTCGGTTGCATAGGCAGTGTGAGCGTTAGTTACACTTCGTTGTAATGTCGTAGCACATGTGTTGCAGTGATGGGCTTGTTCTTCAAACAAACAGGGTTAGTAATAGTGTACGATGACACAGAGAAGACTCCCTGCAGTGTACGTATAGATTTTGCAAAGGCGATGTTCTGTAAGCGCCATTCAACAAACGCAGGCCAAGATTGTGTACAGGGTCTAGATGGCCAATGTATGAATCTCGCGCTGAGCCGTAAACAACGCAACCATAACCTAAAATGTTGAGCCAACAACCGGTAAATTCGTAACAGGCATAGTCGATGGGAAACCCAGTGCTTATGGGATAAAACATTGAGGAGGTTGAGTGCTCTGTTTGACTTAGTTTTTAGTGTGTTTATACGTTGCCGAAAATTGAGTTTTTGGTCGAGTGTAATTCCAAGAATTTGGTATTCTTTTAGCGGCACTGAAACATTGTTTAATCTGCGATGTGTAGCAGGGTACAGTCCTATTTTTCGTGCCAACAGAACCGCAACAGCTTTTCTGTGTATTAGGAAGCGAAAACAGTTTTGGTCCACCTAGTGGTTCAGCTTGTTGACTGCAAATTGGAGTCGCTTTGCACAGCTAGATAGGGTGCAGACACGACAGGCCATATGAAAATTATTGATTTAGATAAATGCATGACTGTGGGCGGTGTGAACTTTTTAACTAAGCTAATTTTGACCATGATGAGGGTTGGGCTGAGAATGCAACCTTGCGGTACACCATTTTCCTCGACAAATGTTCGTGAGAGTGCAGCGCCCTAGCGTACATGAAACGTTTGGTTATTCAAGAAGTCCGAAAGACAACTCAGCATTTTTCTATGAATTCCCAGGTCAGCGAGGTGTAGTAAAATTCCGTGTCTCCACGTTGTATCTTCACTGATGTCTTCTCTAAACCGAGAAATACCGCCAGACAGTGCTGCTCATATAGAGATGCTTCTAGTATTTGATGCTCTAGTCGGAGAAGGTGGTCAGTCGTCGAGCAGCGCTCCTTATATCCACATCGATGCATGTCCAATGAATTTCTAGAGTCAAGCATGAATAATGCTTTCATAAGATTTTGCCACGCAACATGTAAAAGCAATTGAACTACACCTGCTGGGTGATGTGGGGGTTTTACAGTATTTTAAAAACGGCCCGACTATTGCATTTTTCCGCGATTCTGGCATAACCCCAGATTACCATATTCTGTTGAAAAATTTATGAACAGCATCTGTCAATCCTGCAGATTGGTATGCCAACATTTAATAGTGAATACGAGCAGGCCCCACTGCCGTTTCTGTGCCATTAAGGAGGACTATAATTTCGGTAATATTTTTGGAGAATTTCAAAGCTTCGTATTAGGGACCTGTAATAGGCAGTCTGTTTCTCAGCAGCCTGTTTGTATTTCAAAAACGCGTGCAAGTAGGTCGCTGAGCTAGAAATGTTCCACAATGTGCACCGAAAATATCTGCCTGTTGTAATGTTGTTTGTGTGACTGGGCTATTAAATAAGGGTATAATGCGGGATGAATTATCTCCCCTGAATATTTTGGGCTTCTCAAACAATATTTTGGACGGGACTTTAGTGTTCATACTTGCTATATGATGATGATATCTGGGGTTTAACGTCCCATCATACTTGCTATATACTTCACCCATGATGCTTTCTCTGCCTGCCAACGGAACTATTGAGCCTGCCTAAAATTGACGAGATTTGTGCAAGTAGAATACTTTCTCAGCACGCTTCAGGCACTATATGTTTCTTGGCATCGGTACATTCCGGAGACTGCTAGGTCAATAGCTTCTTTCAAAGAGTGTTTGGCGGTTCAGAATTGCTTTTTGTGCCGCTGCAACAAGAATGGAATACACTTTTCATTAATCTCAGGAATATTGCGATTTGGTGAAACTGCCTCTTCATCAATTACGCTTTTTGTTAACAGGGACCAGTCTGGACGTTGTAACAGCCAGGAGCGTGATTTAGTTTTGACGGTGTGTGATGTTTATCGTTTCACGGTGGCCGTAAATAATCGCTTCCTAATGAATTGTTCAGGACTTCCAACTTAAAATCGCAAAACAGGGCAGTTGAGCAAATCGCCAAGTCAAGGAAACTAAATATACATGATCTGGGAGAAAAAATAGGTAGGTGAACCCGAGTTCCGATGGCAAATGTTACCTAGCAAAATAAAATCTTGGATGATTGGTCCCCTTTCATCCGTCTTTTCGCTACCCGAAAGGGTGTAATATGCGTTAAAATAACCGACTAAAGCAAATGGCATTGGTAGTTGTGCTTTTAGACCCTAGTTCTCGCTTATATCCTGATGAGCCGGAATGTACAGTTGACTAATCGAAATGGTTGTGTGCGCTAAAATACTGATTGCTACAGCCTCCAGAAAGGCGTTTAATTTGATATCTCTGGTAACAGTGCCGCCTTGTACAACTATGGCGACTCCACTTGATAGTCAGCTGGAGTGCTCGCGGTCTTTACGGACTACAGTGAAACATTTCAAGAATTGAGCATTGTTGCACCTAAATTTCTTTCTTGAAGACAGAAAAACACTGATAAAAACTTGTTGATAATGTCATTTATGTCACCTAAATTGTGTATTAGCCCTATACACGAAGGGTTCTCAAACTTTCCGGCCTTGGGGAATCCCAATGGCTTTGTCAAAGTGCCGCGGAACCTCTAACATTTTGTTGAGCATGAAGACAATCAAAAGCGGGGAGGGTGTAGTTGATAACACTTTTTGATGCGCGCAACCGCAGTTTTAACACTGCCCGTGTTGTGTGTGTGTGTGTGTGTTTTTGCGCGTGCGTGTATGTGTGGGCGTGTGTGTGTGTGTGTGTCGGCAAATCTCGGCAGCAATTCCAGCCCCACGTCGGCAAATCACACTCGCGCTACTTTCACCAACATCGGTCTGATGTTGACTAGCCGGCGTTGGGCCGGTCTGGGCTTGCCGGCACTGGACCGATGTCGGCTAGCCAGCGTCGGTGCGAGAAGGGCCTACCGTTATTCAGTCGATGATAGAAAGCGGTCATTACGCCTATGTAATCAAGCCCATGCTGGCGTAATGACGGCCCCGCTGACGTCGCGAAGCCGCCGGCGTGACCGTTTGAACACGTAATTATGGTGTTATAGCAGTGATTTTTCGTGCAAAAAGTAACTTTAAAAGTGACAACCAGACTTGCAGAATATGTATACGCGTTAACTAATTACTAGAAAAGAAGCCCCACACCCGCCCCCGATGTTTATCAAATTCACCAAAATAAGGTTCGGTTGGTTCGCAAACATTAGGCATTCTCAACGCATGACAGGCAATTAAATTACCGCTATCTTTTCAGCGCAACTTACAATTTTTTCTGAGATTACTTACAGGCCAGAAACATGAATAAACTACTGCACGCGACGTGTAAAACATTGCAAGTCGTACCATAAGATTCCATGAACTCTACATCTAAACAATGTAGACGCGGAGGTACGCACTGCTAATCTCAAGGTAAGATTGTACCGGAGAGGGATCGTGCATGAAAACCTCTCACATGTGCCTGTTGGACCGGAGACAACGAGCGAATAAAAAATGTATGCGCACTATAGTAACATAATACGCAAAAAAGGATGGTCGATAGCAAATGCGCGTTAGGAACACAACAAACATTCAATGAGACGTAAGAGCAGTCGACACGTGGCCCTATATAAGGTGAGTGGGTCCAAAATGGAAGCACGGGGCCACTGGTTGCGCGCTGGGGTGATCTCTGCCGAAAATAGTGCCGGAATCCTGCCGTGTATCCATCTCGCACACGATTTTTATATTCCGCAACACATGCCCACACACCGTCACTAGTTGAAGAATTCTGCTTGCCGGAGCCAACAACCTGCTCCCGCAACAACGAGTATCCCTCTGTCGGGACGGCGACTCTACCTTGCCTGCCCAAGCCAGTTTCACGACCGTGACGTGGAACGTCGACGAGGAGGGTGGTTGAGGGTTGAAGGTTGAAGAAGACAATAAAGATGTTAATTCTTCCGTCTTCGGAAGAAGACCCGGTACGGTGGTCTACCGGTTATGATGCTCGACTGCATACACGCAGGTCGCAGGGTCGAACCCCGGCCGCGGCAGCCGCATTTTCGATGGATGCGCAAATGCTTGAGGACCGTGTACATAGATTTAGGTGCACGTTAAAGAACACCAGATGGTCAAAATTTCCGGAGACCTCCACTGATAACCAAATCGTGTTTCTGGACGTTAAGCCCCAACAGTTATTATTATAATATATCCTTAGGAACAAGACTCAGCCTCTGACAATGGTACGTGCTCCCCCCAGCATGTCGTCTATGGCCAAGCTGTTTGAGAACGGTGCTCGTCAAAGTTTCAATCCATCGTTTGTTGCAACGGGTGCTACATGAAAACAATGCATGCAGCACGTTAGAACCACAGTTTTTATCGTATTTCACGTGCAATATAACCATATTAATTGGGACTGTTTCCAAAAGCACGTAAGAAGCAATCGTTCAACGAGATTTTCACTTCAGAAAAAAGAGTATGGCACAAAACGGATGACAACGAAGTGGAAAGAAGAACTGAGAAACACTTGGCAAACACGTGCTTTTCAGTTCGTTAAAGATTATCGGTGGGCTAGTTGGTTTTGCAGTATTCTAAAGAACAAAACATGTCGTCAGTACGTCCCAGTCTTTTCTGTGCCATACCTATTTTTTCTTAGAAGGAAAGAACGAACTGGCTCAGCAACATGCCTTGTTGAGCTTTTTTACTACTTTCACAAGGTAAAATTATGTGACATCACTGAAGCAAATGCGGTTTAACGCTTGACCAAAACACGCGCCTGCGTAAATACGTGTACACACAGATAGGAAAGTATGCTTGTAGTTTATGAGAACTCGCGCCACACAGTCAGCGGCCGAAAGGATGTAAATTATGTAGCGCAAAAATATGATGTCTGGTTCGGTTTATGAACACAATTAGCATTTACATAAAACTTCTTCCGCTAAAAGCATTCGTGCGGAAATGTTTAGGCGAAACTTGATGCTGCATATATTAGTGAAGTGAGCCGACCAATGCCAAAACTTTTAAGAAAGAGAAGTATTCGAATTTGGGCCATGAAGTTAAATCTATGTATTGTAAAGTTTCAACAATTTTATAGCGTTGAACAACAGGTCAACAAAGTGGCCATCTAATGTGAGTCAGTCATTCGTTTCAAGGTCGCCTTTGTGGCTAAAAAAGCGACAGTGCTAGTGATAACTGTCAGTCATTGTCATAGCAGAACCTAAGAGAATGCAAGCTATTCAGTCGGCGATACTTCTCGCCCCAATAGCACGTGCGGCATTTACACGGTAGAATACATGCACTTCCTTATTTGTGCTAGTACAGTAATCCATGTAGCGGCTTTCTGCAGCTTAGGCGTCAGACATCCAAGCAACTAATGCTCAATTGCGTTCCAAGTGTATCCCGTGTTTAAGAAAAAAAAACAAATGAACAAAACTACTCAGAAGCGCGCACGGGTGACATTCCGGCAACAAAACACGCACATAGGACGTTCGACCTCTGATTGATACAAAGAATAAATGAATGAAATTTCGGTAATGCTGATCTCCATCGGATCAATCATCAGGTCGAACGTAGACAGGCGGCAAAAAGGGCCGCATATTCCCTGCAAAAGACTGACTGAGCTCAACCCTGTGCGAACGACGGCAAAATGGGCCCAGTATTATCCGGCAAATGCCAACGGCTCAGCCAACAACGGCTAAAGTGGCCCAATATTAGCCGGTGAAAGCCAGCGGCTCTGCCGTCATAGGCTAATGAATGGCAAAAGTGACCTATTATTAGCTGGTGAAAGCCAACGGTTGAGCCGACCAAGGCTGAAGAACAGAAAAACAGGCCCAATATTTGCCGATGAAAGTCATTGGCACAGCCGATATCGGCGGGATGCCGGCAGCCCAGGCTGAATATTGCCGATAAAAATCGAATATCGGATGAAGGGCGGCAAAACTGGACCAGTATTACCGGGCAAATGGAAAGGCTCAGCCAATAATGGCTCACTTCAAGCAACATTAGGCCGAGATGGGGTCACGAAAATCCACCGTAAGACCAATATCGGCTCGACATAGTGTGCTGCCTGGGATAGACCAGTTTTAGTTTCCTTTCACTTAATCTTGCTACTTATCATTGATAGACTGTTTTTCATGTGCAGGATCCTTGTAGGAAATGCATGTATATGTACCCTGCATGAAAGATCACACAAAAAATATAAGTTGCAAAGGAAGAATAAAATATACAGCAATAGTTTATCCTACACGACATGCGGGATCGCGGGATGTGCTGCCAAGGCCCTGCGCAGGTAGCTGACATAAAACACTTTTGTGAAGTTAGATTTCGTCGAAATGATATCTTATGCCATATTTCAAATCAAAACTCTCAGCAAATCATGTTAGAAAACAGGTAGAAACCAGGCCAGAAGGCCAAATAACACGCAGCACAACTGAAAAAAAGTGGAACGTCTTTATGCGAACCACCCTTACAGCAGATTGTTCCCAATATTCTGTAGTAGTCACTACTATTTTTTGGTAACGAGGGTTAGTTAATTATTCGTTATTATGTTTCTTACTGCACAAACACCCACCTAATCAATAAAATATACCAGTGAATCACATGCAGGCATGTTCAAATGACATCTAAAGCCACTATTTTGAACTACGTACTAATTGCGCGCTTGCTTTTCTTGGGCTAATTAAGAAACTCTCCGAAATCTGAAAAAATGACACGTTACTAAACAGCAGCGCGCATCAGGAAGCAGCGCCCTCAAACAGCATCACTGTGAGGTAGCAAGTCAACACTAGGCTTTCTATTTTGCGGGGGCGAGCTTAAAGGGACACTAAAGAGAAACCAGAAGGTGCTCTTCGATGCTAGATTATCTTACTACGATTATAACGGCACCATTGTTATGGCGAGCAGAGCTCTCGTAAGCGAGAAAATAGCGAAAAACCGAAGTATGGGTGATGACGCCCCCTTGGCTTTCCCGCACTAGTCGCTCGTGACGTATAGACCTTATGCAAAATCTGCTGCCATCTAGCGGCCGCCGTGCGCATTTTCGCCATGTTGAAGGCTAAGCGCGCTCCGCATATGTACACACGGAGCGTACGTATCGACGTGAGGCGGCTGATAGGAACGGCAATGTCGACATATTTTCGTGTGCCGTGTTGCTCAGATTGAGGAAATTGGGGTGCTGAAAAAAAGGTCGCACCGTGTGCTTGCAGACACAGACAAGGCGGTTTCGTGTACGAGCTTCAAAGCTGCATCGCCGCTACTTGCGCGTGCCTGCGCTGCTGTTGACACCAATACTTTGTTTATTACATTGCGATAACAATTAAATGTTAGACAGATAACTCGGGCGCGTCATCGATTCCCAGCGAACGAGCCGATTGTGCTGGAGCGTGTTGTTTGTAGTTTGTTTTCGATTGTGGAGTTTAACATTTGGTGGGATGCTTTGCGCGTATGGCTTCACTATGCGTATCTTTCAAGCATTCCATGAGCAATCACTGCCAAATTCAGAGGCGGCCCGGATGGCCTGACCGTCCCCCCCCCTCTTATTCTTTTTTTAATTTATATCCCAAGAAGAGCACATATCAGCATCTCCCAGAAGTTTATCCCCCTTCGGAAAAATCCTGTATCCACCACCGTGTGCTATGAAATGTTAACGGGTGCTTGTGTGTGGCACTTTTTGTAAGAAGCAGAAAAAAAAGTGCTGTTCCAGGAAATGCGTTACAATCGACCGTGGGGGCGCTACCTTTGGTTACGTGCTGAGGTGGTTTCGCAAGCGCTCAGTCGGTGACGCAAAACTGCCTTGCGGAAACAGGTTGAAATTGTAAGGCGCCAGTGGGCCCCGAAACCGACGATGTAAACGCAAATATTCTCAGCCTGTCGTGTTATCTAGCCTCTAGGAGCACATGTCGGAAGGATATTCAATAAAATACCAGCTAACCAGCGCCTACTTCATGGAGCAACTAACACTTCATGTTCACGTACATGACAAGTGAAAACTTTTTGTATTTTAATCGTTGTCTGTAGAGCAGCGAATATTTTTTGCTTCAAAATAAAAAAGGACAAAGTTTTATTTAAAATTAAATGCACAATACATCTGGTCGACGTAGACTGTCCCTTATGAAATACACTTTGAAATGGGTCACAGCACTTTCTTACCGTCATCGCTGTGCCTACCCGAGTCGCGCGCTAAAGCCTCCTCCCAACCACCATACACTACGCGGATGATATTCAGATAGCTAACAACGCTTTATTCGCTACACTGAAAGCAGACAAAATGCATAACTTAGCGCTAAGCTTCATTCTAAACGACGACAGGCTTACATATGGGTCGGTGACAAACATATGTACTACCTTCTTCTCGTTGTGAGGCAGTTCTGTACGCGTAATAATTGTCAACGTAGTAACTAGGAAATGCCGGTAACGTGTACAAGCCCTTACACGCTCGTCTGACGTTTTTATGCCCCGATTTCGCACTGTCAAAGCAGATACAAGCAAGAAGTCATAGCAGCGACAGCAATACGATTTGGACACAAGCCTCCAACATGGCGCCGAATAGGTAGCTTCGTCAAACCTCCGACAGATGGCAGCAATTTTGCATAAGGTCTATAAGATCACAAGCGCAGACGGGCCACGATTGGTCGACAGTGACTGTCACGACTCGGGGCCGAAGCACAAGCTTCTCCCAAGATGTGGCATGGGGGTTGGGCCTCTGGTGTATGGCTTGCGCCAATCGCCGGTATGAGAGTCAAGGGCCTTCTCCAATCATATATAGGCTCAACGCTGCGCCCATATATGACTAGACGGCAGAAGGAGCCAGAGAAACCGATACTATCTTCTCTGCATTTCTCGCCATCGGATTATGTTCCCGATGCACACCATTCCCGATGCAAACCATGAGCCTTCCCTCGGGAAGGCTGATGGTGTGCCCAAAAGCGGAGCCCTCTCTCGATCAGCTGTGCCACCCAGTCTTTCCTGCCAGAGGTGCCCTTGCAGAAGCAAACCAGCGTCTCGGTGAGTGTCGAATCCCAATTATGATCGCCACCGTAAACGCATACCGAGTAGGCACGTCACTTTTAAAGACGATAGTCTTTCTTGGGGAAATTAAACGCAGAAATTTTGGTCTGTCTTTCTGTTTGTCGGCACGTCACCCGATTCATCCACCCGGCTAAAGTTGAACCACTTGCTTACTGCCCACCCATCTTGAACTGGTACGGCTGTTCATACTTGTGAACGTTGTCGATCAAAAAGTAAATATTACGCATATCTGAGGCGCAACATCATTAGGTAAGTATTAGGTGGTGTGTTCCTTTATTAGAAAATACAAAGATACGCAATTTTTTAGACCCTAGTTTCTTAAGCTGCGCTGAAAATGCGGCTGCGCTGAAACTTGTCTTGCTCCGTGCCCTCTGCACAAGCTCATTTGTTTCGGTTTCGGTTCAGTATTGCATTGTACAAATGACAGGGGGCGTCGCTCTGGCATTCCTCTTTTACCCAGGCGATGTGTAAATAAGAAAGTGTGGAGAGTACTCCTTGAGTGCGGACGTTTCTTCTCCTTTGGCACATCGCGCCAAACAGCGTGTTCGGGCTGGCCGGCGTCCCCACCGGTCGCGTTGGTCACCGCCTGTCTTCGCCTGCCGCTGCGCCGGGACTACCAGCCCGCAACACACCACTCATGTTTCCCGACGTATTGCCAGATGGCGTCCATATCTCACGCAGCGCCTCTTCTATCGTCTTTGGACGACATTTGCAGCGAAGCACGCAGATACACGGCCAATTTTTCCCTCTTGTTTGGTTTTTCAGCTAGGTTGCTATTGCCGAGTCTGCGATCGAGAGCGACGCGGCTGGTGTAACTGCGGAAATCCAAAGTGGGGTAAGTTGAGGCATCCTCATGAGCCGCAGTATATTGCAGGGGTGAAGTGTGTTAAGATATTGTGTGCATTACAAAACTGTACGAAGGTCTGAACGAGTGTTTGGCGTCGAACGATGCGAAAGCATTCACACTTTTCGTGTGTGCGACACAGAATTGGTTCTGCTTCACGGGACAGCTGCGTCGCAGAGACCGAGGTCACAGGATGGCGCAACCACTGCGCCCTTTGGAAGCCACAGAAAGCTACTAGCAATGTTTACGGTGTCATATCATGGTACTCCATGGTACAAATCAATCCCAACTTATCTTGTCTGCTTTGAGCATATAGAAATGTGGCAGTTCACTCGAACCTGGCACAATTTCTGTGATGGCAGCAAAGATTATTTGTTTTTCAGGTCGATGATTCCTACATGTGAGACTACTGAGGATGATACAGTCGGCTGTCCCATGGAAATGCACACAGAGGTAAGTGAAGTCCCGAGCACACCATGAGCGTGGCATATAAATCATGCCCTACTTAACATGCATGTCAAGATAGTCGTGTTAAGCTGTCATTTATGTGCGTCGTACAGTCACTTCATGCAATATCAACTTTGGTGTGTCTGAGGCTAATGAACCGGTCGTGAGAGTACGATGAGCGTGGCATGTAACTCATGTCCTAGAGGACAGGCATGCCATGATTGTCGTGTTTCCACCGGTCATTTATGTTCATCGTACAGTCACGTCGTGCAATATAATTTCTGGTGTATATGAAGCTAACGAACAGGTCACGAGCGCACCATGAGCGTGGTATGTAAACCATGCTCTACTTGACATGAATGTCACGATTCTCTTGTTAACACCAGTCATTTGTGTTGTTTATACTGTCACGTCACGCAATACCAAATTTGGTACCTTTTAAGCTAGCGAAACTGCTGCGAGCACATCATGAGCATGGCAAATGTGCCATGCCGAACATGACATGTGTGTCATAATTTTCATTTTACCACCAGTTCTTAATGTCCTTCATACTGAATTCTTTTGTGATACCAGTTTTGGTATATATCCATTTAATTAAACAGTTGCTAGTGCCCCGAGACCATGCCATGTAAAGCATGCTGTACATGACATAGCTCTCATGATTTGCATGTTAAGATCTGTCACTTACCTTGGTCATACGTTCTTGTCACGCCATACGAATTTTGGTATACATCAAGTTAACAAAATGGCCGCAAGAGCACAAAGACCGTGGCATGTAAATCATGCCGATCATGACATAAATGTTACTATTTTGATGTTACTACCTGTCACTTACGTTCGTCATACCGTCATGTTATGCCACAGCAATTTTGGTATACATCCCATTAACGAAACGGCCAGGAGAGCACGAGGTCCTAGGCGTATAGATAGATAGATAGATAGATAGATAGATAGATAGATAGATAGATAGATAGATAGATAGATAGATAGATAGATAGATAGATAGATAGATAGATAGATAGATAGATAGATAGATAGATAGATAGATAGATAGATACGCTGAAAGTCCCAGAAGTTCGCTAAGAAATGCTTTGCATTTAATAATATTCATTACAGAGGTTGCACTGAAAGGCTTTCTTTTGGCAGCTGTAAGTGGTATATGTGCTTCCTACATAGTTTGGGCCTTTTATAGGTGCTGCCTATTTGTCAGTACCAGTGGATTGCTGAAGCAAAAGGATCATTTCCAGTGCCCTGCAAGTGCCAGAACTGGCCGCAGCATTGGACTTAATAAAAGTGTGCAAGTTCATGTGCGAGGCATAAGTGTTGGTGAGTATAGTGCATTGGTGACAACAGTGTGCTAAACTCTGTGACGTGAAAAAAATGAGTCTCCCAATAATTTTGTTCGCAAAACTCGAAACTTTCATTCTCTTTCAGCATGACCAAATGAAAGTGTTTTGTTTTCAAACCCAGGTTTAGGGTATAGTTATATGGCTTATTTTAGCAACATGAAGGTGCATGAACAGGCTCCTGTCTAAGTTCATTTCAAATCTCTTCAATAGGCCTCTGTCCATCAATCAGGCTAATGTTGTATGCACTAAGCCCAGTATCTCCCAGTTTCCTCATGGCTGACATCACTTTGAGGCAATGCATTCGACTGCACTGGCTGCCCTTTCAGCCCAGTTCAGGTGACCATGCTTCCTCATTTGTACAAGAAAAAAATTGGGTGTTATTTTAATATCACCATAATCTCAAAACTGCTGGGTTGTGCATGGTAGATAATAGTTGCAAAGTGGGCAAGGTACTGGTATATTTTGAAAAAGCAGTTAGACCAGGGGGACAAGATAAACAAAACAGTGTGTCTTGTGTCCACTTTTTCCCCTTATTCCTAGCTCTAAATATTGTTCCAAAGATTATACGTGCTATAACGCTTTGAGAAACCCCGCAGCACCCAATAATTAACTGCCTGAAAACTTCTTTGCATAGTGATTGCCACAGCACACAGGTGTGCATTATTTCTGCTAACAGCAGTCTGAAGTTCATAGATTTCGTACAATAAAAAATGTTGAGCTCATCAGCTTTTCCATTTATGTTTCATACTGTTATGATTGATGTCTCATTTATGTCAACCTTTTTGCTATACTTAGGGCTCAAGTGTACCTCATTATAAAGGAAAAAAGATGAGGGCCTCCAGATTAACATTAACGATGTGTCACTGACATCCTCACCATAAAAGCGACAACAGCAAACCCCTCCTGAGACCAACTATGTTTCCTCACCTAATTTATCGCCTATCCGGACCAATATGGACACCACTGGCTCTACATACCAACCATACGTGTCAGCTTGGACCCTGGACTGGAGGAGGATGATGGCTAGCACGATTTGATTATTTACGTTAGCCGTAAGAAAGGGAAGAATAGACAACCACCCATTTTTAGCACGAAGCCACAAGGAAATCCATACGAAGCCACAAGGATTTCCTTGTGGCTTCGTGCTACAAATGGGTGGTTGTCTATTCTTCCCTTTCTTAACCGTTCCGCCACCTTGCGGGATTCCGCAGAACCTCTTTGCAATACGTTAGCCGTAGTGTTGCATAGACGGAATGGATCAAATAGAATTTCTTGTAGTGTGCGTATAGTGAAATTTCATCTCGAATCGAATAGTGCTCAGTAGTGGCCAAAAATATCGAATACAAAAGATTTATTGAAAACTGAAAGAAAGAACAAAGAAATGAAATCAGCTTATGTCCTCGAACATATAATGCGGTCAGTGACTGCTACCGAATAACTACAAATTGTCATGCATAAACACGACCTGTTCCACATGCCTGGCTTCAGATTCTCTCGCCGTGACGTTACAGTGTTTCCTGCAGTTGAAAATATGCACTCACTGAGCTGCCCTTATTTATATATCTTATTTACACAAAATTTGTACCGCCAGTTACGGCAATACAAAGGAAAAATTAGGACCGTACGGTGTGGTGACAGCTTTATTACGCGCTTGTTTGGGAGGTTTTCTTTTTTCAAGCTTTTATAGGCGTGCAGGCATGTTGATAGAAGAGCCGCCATTCCAGACAGCAGCGGAACTCCTAACCTCCCAACGGCTAATAAAGAGAGGTGTCGTAGCTAGTCCCTTTTTCCCCTATGTCGCATAACATGGCTCATCTGACAGTGGTAATGTTGTGCTTCATTGTCATTAGAGCTCCGAGCTCAAAAATCTTTGGGGTCCCATTCACAGCACTGCTTTAACTGCGTGACGGAACGATGGGAGTTTCTTAACGAGTGGTGCGCTGCGGCAGTGACGACTGCACAGCGTGAACAAATTTTCACATATGAAGCCAATCGCTGAGGGTTTCACGAGGCAAAGTCAGGATGTCTTTTGGCGCTTGAGGCATGCGCAACTGAACTACGCAAGAAGTCCGTGTCATCATTTCGGAAGCGAAGTTGCAAGAGCTTGACAGTACGGAACATAATCTCCTTAAAAATAAATATGCACCCGCTTTGAACTAGGATATTCATGAAAGAATGAACGAAATGCCTGCTGAATGACGTTAGTGTTAGTTATATCCATCCTGCCCTAACCACGTGGCACCATTGGCATTTGTTGTGTTTTAGATATTCGCCCTGTCTAATTATTTGACACTTCCAATACTAGCTATTCCAAAGTCGAATCAAGTTATTCGATTCGAATCCAAAACTCGGAAATTTGTACACCCTTAAAAATTTCCCAACATAAGTTTGCTTACAGTCTATTGACATCATACATAGATAAGTTTGAACACATCTCTTGCATTCATATTGCAAGACTCAGGTGGCACCCAAAAAAAATCACGCCATATCCACTAAGTGAATGATGATGAGTGGGCGAAGCTCCGGAGGTAATTTGGTAAACCGCCAATCCCCGTTGATTTTGCCCACTCGATCATCATACAAAGACCTAACAAACAAACGCGGGGGTCCTCATATATGACGTTAAGCTCAGGGGAACGTTTATTGTCGGCGTTGCCGTTTTGCCTTTCGAGGGCGAGAGCGCCTTCACGATTGTTTTCATCCATGGCAGAAAGAGAATGTGTGGTCTGCAACACGCTCATACTTCATGGTCATCAGCGTCATCGTTATCACGTGTAGTGGGTACATTCCACTATACTAGAACGCGCTTATTCTTCATGGTCATCAGTCGTCATCGTCATGGAACGCGCTTATACTTCATGGTCATCAGCGTCATTGTCATCGTTATCACGTGTAGTGGGTACATTTCACTATACTGGAACGCGCTTATTCTTCATGGTCATCAGTGGTCATCGTCATCTTTATCACATGGAGTGGATACATCCCACTATGCGTGGCTACATGCTACGTACTAAAAAGGAGGGACAGGCCCACACCCTGAGGAGCTTCGCCCCTAAAAAGTAAACAGAAGCCGCTAGTGGTGTGGCATTAGTGCATGCTTGGACGATAAGCAATATTGTCTACAGGAGCATGGCAACCACGCAAAAAGAAATAAATGACTGCATAGCCTTATAATGTAATTTTATGCATTAGTGAGAATTCACATTTTGTACATTCTTTTTCAGACGGTGTGGATACGGAAGACGCTCGGCCTTCGAGTTATTACATCGTCTTTCATAAATTTCTGATGGTGCTTTTGAACCTCTGCCACACATGCCCCTCCACTGTCTGCACTGCGAAGCTTAGGAACTCCGAGACTCGCATCACAGCAAGAGTCTAGTGCCCTAATACACGCACGTACACATGATGATGTCAACCTCTTGTTGGCGACAAGCCGAAGGGGAACATTGACTTGGCCACAGCTTTGCTGTTGTCTGGATTGAGTGTTGCCTCCAGCCTATGAATGATGCGTTTCATGGATCTCCAAGCAGCCATTGAGCGTTCCTTCTTCTGAAGTAAGGCATGTTGTTGGTATAGTTGGTTCATAAATTTAGAAGAACGTTTAAACTGCACGAAGAACATTTAACACGCACACACATGAAGTGCAGGCATTCAAGTGTGTTTATTTCTTGAATGTGGAACATTTAAAGAGTTGACAGAGAGCAATTGCACTGATAATATAACAGGCTGCGAAAATGTGGCAAGACCACGGGCGCTTTACAATTCCAGAAGAGTCCATCTCAGATGTGACCATCTAAAAATTTATTTCCTTTTTCCTCTTTTTTGCGATGAAGAAAGCCTGGATGATACCTTTCTGTTCTCTTTATTGCCTTAGAAAGGAATTTAGTTTTTTCCAGCTGAGGAAAACAGCTCATGCTGGCGCAGTTCTTGCGTGTAAGGCAAGAATGTGGATTGCTTGTTTCCTGCGCGCATTCATTGAAGCAGCAGCCGCTTTGACCAATATACGACCGACCACAGGACAAAGGAATTTAATAAATAATGTTTGATATGCATTTTGTGTACTCATTCTTGCGGTCCTTTGTGCACGAGCCTTGCTTGTTTTTAGTTTAGTCAGCAGAGGGCACACTTTTTTAAGTTTGCATGACACTAAAACACGACGTGAATTTCGTACCTTTCTGCTACCTTTTCGATGTGTGATAGGCAATGCAAATATGGCACAACTTAAGGTGGTTGTTAAATCAAGGGTTGCTGTTTCCTTTCTGTAGATTTTATTTTCTGAAGTAGGCTTTCAGAAGTGCTGCGGATTGGGTGATCTGGGTAACCGGTGGAAAGCAGGCACGCAAGCTGGCTGTTGAAACTCGCTACAGCTGTGTGTGCACAGGCATTCTGCAGGGCTGAGAGGAAGCTAATGATGCCTTGCTTCATAAGTTTGGAGTTTGCGCTCTTGTAATGCAACAGACATTTGTTAGACCTTGGGTTGTACGACCAGCAAACGAGGGTGTGTGTGAAATGCAGTTTAAAATATAGAAACTGGGTGCAGCGATGTTTAGACACGAGGTGGAACTCCGGGTTCTCTGACGCATTCTTCAGGCTGCGCAGCAGTGACAGGGTCTCCCATCTCTCGACAGCAGAGGCACTCCTCCTCGCTGAAGTTGTCGAGTACCACGCAATGTTCGCAGTCGCACCTGAAACAGCACCAAACAAGCGCTGGAAAATTTCACGTTGGGCAGCGTTCAGAAGATAGTGCACGCAATACATAGCTGCTGGAGGCGCCTTTTTGCATAAGGTATCGGTGGTCGGGAGCTGCACATGACAAGGTAACAGGGATCATTCGGTCGAGGTGGAGCCCGATTAAGGTCTAATTCCTTGATCAAAATTTAAATAGCTTCATTCTTCACTTACTCGCGCAAACACACAGGGACAAGAAGAGACTTACGATGACAGGCGCGATCTAACAACTGATTTATTTTTCGGAATACGCACATATTTAACAGCCCACTGTTCTGCTCGAACAGGTTAAGAACACCAAAAACATGAAACATACTGATATCAGCGAGAACTCTTTTGCAAGCAAAGCAATCTTAAGTCTCTTCTTGTCCCTGTGTGTTTGCACGAGTAAGTGGAAAATAAATTTATTCCAAATAGGCCAAATCGCAGATTTGTTTAAATAACTTCCTTGCGGTGTCAGTTGTAATAAATAGGCTCTCTCCTGGTCAGGATGAGTTGGTGTCGTTTGACGTACAATACAGGTGTCGCAAGGCGCGCTTATGGCGGTTATCGAGGTCAATCGGAATCGATTTTTTTAATCGCGACCACCTCCCGGTTGTGGTCCCTATCGCGGCTGGAATGCGGTCGAAAGTGCACCGTGTGACGAAACATTCAGCACGAATGGCGCATTCCTAGACGCGATGGCGTAACACCGCTGCGAACTGGGCTTGGTGAAATCGCCCTGATACTGCATAAATAAGCCGCAGGAGAGATTGCGCAGCGCACGCGGGCGGATTTCTGGCCCGAGGTAAACCCTCGCTTCGTCGCGTTGACGCACCATCCTACTTCCGAGGCACCTAGCAGAGGCAACATTTCTTTTCACTGATAGAAAAAAATGCGTGGGCAGTGAAATGGTTTAGCGCTTACGATTCAGTACGGGTGAGTCGCGATTGAAGCTTTTCACCGACGATGTCGCTTGGCTGACTGGCCGCCTCGCCTTCCATCGACGAAAACGAGGCTTCGCTCTCCGACGGCGTGCGCTGAAACACTAGCCGCGCGAGCTCGAAGTATATCGCGCTGCACTTGGCTGCAGTCGCTGAAATGTAAACTAATTTCCCTTGCGAGGCCTGCGCTGCAATGTTCAGCGCGTTCAATCTTCACCGCTATCCATCGCAGCCATGATCGCAGAAAACACGGAAGCAGCGATGAACCAGCGGCGGCGGCCGCTTACGCATGCGGTGACGTATCATGGCGCCCTCTGATTCGCTGAGAGCAATGGACGCAATGACGACACAGCTCCAGTGCCAAATTTCAGGCGAGTGAAATTGAGGAAGAGATATTTGGTCTTTGATTACGAATTTCTCCATTAATATGTCATCTCTTTTGTACCGAACAAAAACCTGCACGCATTCTTGAATGCCCATATTTTGTTCCGTATCAACTTCGTGGCGATGTTTAGTGTCCCTTTAATCACGTGTTGTTTTTCACACTTCGCATTTTTTTATTCCTATATCTTAGTTGCACAACCCGCAAACTTTTGGTTTGATGTTACCTTAAAAAAGCCCACAAAAGGAACACGAAGTACATGTAGATGAGAACACCACTGATCTGTGTTTCTGCGAACCCGGCACAGAGCACAGGCTTCACTACAGATGAAAAAAAGCTCTTGCAACAGTGCTGCTTGTCTATGACAAGTACTTGTATTATTATGAACCAGTATGCTTCCGAGAGCAGCTAATACGGCATGACAAATATTTCATATCATTTTTTATCAAACAGAGATGTCACAACAAAGGACTGCTTATGTTAGCTTACTAAACGTAGTTAACTGGCAGATTTGTCGAGAATTGATAATTAGAGATCCCGTGCTACTTCAAGTTAATGTGCCGTTACTGTAAGAACCACTACATAAGGTAACTCACTCAGATATATTATCCTTCGGTGAGTTCACTCAACGCGAGGCCATTTCTGGTAGCAACAACCTTGCAAAGCCAGATTAAAATAATAACCGAGCAGGTTAAAATACTAACTCTTGACACAAACGAGCATGGTGCGGTAGTCGCGGGCGCAGTCACAAACACACACCGCTCAGGGCACCGCACGCACGTGTGTGTTGCCGGGGCGTCTTCTTATACCTGCGTCACCGCGTACTACATGTCACTTATTAAAGTCTTCTAAAGCGTTACATTATCCCTACCTACTTCAATTAAAGGCTCGGCACTGAACGGTATGTTTAAAGCAATCCCATTTCCATATTGACAAGCCTTTGTACAAGTAACTTCAACCTGGCGCAATATACAGCTATAGTCGATTTCACTAACTTAGGACGACGCTAAAACATACATTTACACATTTACAACTGAAATACAAGAACTACCGTAAATGATTCTTTTGGTTTACGATCGCATCTGAGCGGCACAATTCTCTCTCTCTTCGGCCACAGCGCCGCCCCATCGCATAAAAATGACCGTGCTACCAACCACGGTAGAAAATGCTTCCCTTCCTTCCTTCCAACCTGAACTCCCCCTCCACCCCCCCCCCCTCCGGTGCCCTGCGCCAAAAGGGCAGTGCGAGTTCAGCCCTGCCGATGACAAAGATACATTGTGCAGGCACCTCTAAGGATACGAAAATTCCGGGTAGACAAGCGGTCACGGTGCTTTTGCATACCTCCTCCAATCAGCCACCCAGCAGCACCGAGACGCGAATGTGCCGAGCAACAGGCCTTTTAGCAGTGGAACAGTAGCCGAGGAAGAAGAGTCCCATGAGACGCGAGGCTCGCGTTACAGAAGCGCAAGATAGCACAAAGCAACCTACCTTCAACAACCCGTCGCTGTTGTAGTGAACACACATGGTAAACTAAGAAAGCACCGAGCACCGCACAAAACACATCTGCCTCTGGCCTTCCTTCCTCTGGCCATCATGCCCGCAGTATATTATGCGTTGATGTTTTCTAATCTTTGCGTGTGTGTCCACAAAAATCTATCCCACAGGTTATGTCACTGTCACGAGGCTATTAAATCAATGCGCTCTCGTGCAGGTTCGTGAGTGAAGCGATGACCTTAACGCCATCAAGAACAGACGAGACCGCCTGTACACACACGCACACACAATGCTAACTATATTTACAACATAAACAGATATCAAATACAAAAAAACAAGCGCTCGGTACGCAAAACCAAAGGTACATAAACCACCGGTCGCTATTTAGCGAAACGGCCAACTGCAAGTTTATTCATATATGTCACCGTTCGTGAGGAAGGGCATGGACATCATCGAGGAGGAACACGCGTTGACGTCGGAGGCAGAGGAAATGGTGGCGAAGCTCGACCGTCGGCGAAGATGCAGATGGACGCGCCCGGCGAGTAGGGTTCAACGACCGGATGGCCTTTCGGCGTTCGCCAGCCACAGACTGTGGTTGGCCCGGGAGACGCCGGTATTGGCTAGCTAACGCCAGGCGATGGAAAGCTTGGGTCGGGCCAACGCCAGACGCCTGGAAGAAGGTGGGGTACGCGCCCAGGTAGGAGGCCGCAGCGCCCGTTGCACGAGTACTCTGTTGGCCGCCACTCCCGCACCCTGGACTCCTTCTTCATTCCGCCAGGTCCTGGCCACGTCTCCTCGCTATCTCTTGAGCATCTGTGGTTTTTCTCTCCAAACCAGCGTGGAGGCTGCCCATTGGTTAAGCTGGTCTTGCCCACGCTCACCTGTTGTATCTTTAGATCTTCTTCTTTCCCGATTTTTCACCAACAGTGCTCGCATCCGTAGTTGCTGCCATCGTCCTCCTCGTCTTGGAATGCGCGCCTTCATCACAATCGCGCGCTTTTCAAAACGCGCACTTCACTCATCACAATAGTCCACCCTTTGAAAAGTTAAAAAAAAACTGTCGATGAGTGTGCGTTCGGCCACGCGCTACACATATCCAACGCAGTCCACTGCACTATTGTAAACTAACACACATAAGGGACCTTGAAAGTTCCCACACACAAGAAATCAACTTGTTCAGTACACCACAGATTTCTCACACATTTACATCGTCATGCGAAAAACTATACATCACGTGACACTTCGCAATGCACGCAAGTTCACAAACGAAAATAATTAAAGGCAATGCAACACTCCTGTCCGCGGTCAAATTCCCAAAAATGGCAGCCAGTTATTACATTTGATGCTCACGTGATGGTATCCCAGACGAGACGACTGACATACTTCTGCAAGTACAGCAAAGCAATATAGACGCTTGGAAGCATTTCTGGCCAGACGCATGTGTGTAAATCTGCATGAAAATATTTGGACGCCCTGCCGATTCACTATCCTCAACAGAAACACGATCGGAATGCAAATGACGGCATCGTCTCCCCGCGCAGCACGTCAGAAGCGTTCGAGCGAGTTCTTCCGGCGAGCCAACACTTGGCCTTGGCTGACAGGCGGTCAGTGGATCTGATGTTTCAGAGAAAGCGCCTTCTGCACCCGTATATGTCACAGTAGACACCTGGCGTTCGTCGCTCCTCAAAACGTTATGCACTCTCAATTTTCCCGTATATTCCGGCTCATCTTCTACAGATTTAGCGCTGAATTTCACCCTATTGACCTTTCCATTTTGGCCATCCTGCACAACCACTTCATCATATACGGAAAACCGTACTTTACTCGCTGTTCCGTCCACTTGGACATGTACTTTCTCCCTCCATTCCGTCTATTTTTGACACACCGCATGTGTCCCGTTATGAGAAGTTAATTGCTGTCCCTTTACAAGCGAGTTCTTAGCATGGTTTTCGACCATGCTTGTGGCCCCTGTTACCGCATCCAGCGGTACACATGAATCGGCGGCCACCACCTCGGAGCTTTCTTTGCGAAAATCGCTGTCGTTAGCCTGGGCTCCCTTTAACACACCTTCCATGGCGTTAGTCGGAGACACTCTTACTTCATTAAATGTGGTTAGCCTCTCAGAGGTTCTAACGCACATCTTATTCTGACTGCAACTGTTCTGCTCTATGTATTCGAAGTTGTCCTCCGCCTCATCAAGCTCATCAACAACGTTACTTTCTTGGCTGCCCACCTCTCTGCATTCCTCTCTCTGAGCCCCTGTCTCTAAATAAAGGAAATGGTGAGGTACAAGGCTGCCGCTAACGAAAGACACTGATTCGCCCCTGTCGGCTCTGCCTTCGGAGCACACATCTAGCATCTGCGCTTCTGATCCCAGAAATGAAAATTCCACCTGCGACCAGCTACTAGCTCGTCGCATCGTTTCAACCTCCGCCAGTTTAAGCCTCAACTGCAGCGTTCTCCGTTTCAGCTCTTGATGTTCTCTTTCCGTCTTTTTGATTTCTCTTTCGGACACCATTTGCTCGATCCTGTCCTTTATTTCTTCAGCCCTCTCTTCGCGAATTCTCCTCTCGCGTACCTCGTACCATGCCGCCAGTTTCTCACCTTCTAGACGCGTGCGCCTTGCCAACTGTAGTAAATTTGCCCGGCTCATATTTTATATATATTTCAGAACCCCGGTCGAGTGTCACAAATGGTCTCGTCCTGTCGTAGCGGGCTCCAGTTTGTGACAGATTCGTTTAATAAAGCA
Organism: Rhipicephalus sanguineus; assembly: GCF_013339695.2. NCBI lineage: Eukaryota > Metazoa > Arthropoda > Arachnida > Ixodida > Ixodidae > Rhipicephalus > Rhipicephalus sanguineus. Next base: position 106,919,593 of record NC_051186.1, read on the forward strand.
AGTGGAATTAGTTGTGCAATACTATTCTTGAATAAGAAATGGAGGTGAGCGTTTGATTTTCAAACAAATGAAAATGTATTTGCACACACACACACACAAAATAAACTAACAAGCGTCAGCCTGACCACAAATACATAGAGTTCTCATTAAACGAGGGAAACTTATCATAAGCCTAAATGTCATGCAAGTCCACACGCTAATGTCGTCAGGAGAGTCGTGATGTGGAAACACAGTGCTGCGGCTCACCAACGGGTTGGGCAGACAGGCAGTCAAGAGAAGAGGGCGGGGTGGTGGAAGTCCACAAGCTCGGGCCCTCAGCCCGATGGCTCACTTCCACTCCCGGTGGATGCCGTCATCGGCGGGGCTGTCTCCCGTCCAAGCAACACCACCACGCCGTGTCGGGGCCTCAGCAAAAGCCACTCAGGTAGAATGGTCGCAGGTCCGCCTGAAGGTCTGCGCCGTCTAGGTGGACGCCTTCAGAGCTCGGGTACAAGCGCCCGACAAGCTCGCACTCCGCACCCTCGCCACGTTCCTCGAAAAGCCAGCACAGCTCTTTTCTTTTTCCTTTTCGGCGCAGTGGCTCTTGGTGATTTCTTTATTTCGCACTTTTTTTTCTTCAATGCTCCGATGTACGGCGCGCTCACGCAAGTAGCACGTTTTGCGTCGTCCTTATCGTTCTTGCTGCTCCAACCATACGACGCACCACACTCGCGCACTTCACTCATAACAGTTACCTTCAGAAATTTGCGTTGGTATTCCGTTAAGCAAAAGCATACATTTATGCTCGACACAAGGTCTGTTTTGCTGGGAATGTTGTTGCGTTAATTGCACTTAGGTCTCAAGACAAGACTCGCGAACTTGCGAAATGCCTTGCCACCCGAAAAAAAGTGGGGTGTGCCACCTGCCCCTAGAGACATTTCATCGACATAGGATGACAATACTGCTTCCGTGTTTCTGCCGTCAGCGAGGTTAGACGCTTTACAACATGGGCAATTCTGTGTGTGTGGGGAACCCTTCGCCACCCTGACTGTGTCGGCTACACAGTGAGGGTGGATTAGAACAAACCGTCTTCCTTCCCCCTTGGAAACACGTCAACTAACCACCCAGAAAAAATTAACGATACCCATGACCTGCACTGCATACACATACTATTGATGCATCGTAAAAGTGTTTCACCACTCAGACACAAGCACAGTTTGCAAATGTATCTCGATACAGAAATACATATACTCAAAAGTATCTCCAGGATACTATCGCGATACTGCCCAGCTCTGCCCGAGGCGCACATGGACAGTTATAACAAACCAACCTACCAAGCATTGTAGGATACAACTTAAGAAATCCGGAGAAGCCTCTCTTACGTAACCGAAGCAAGGCTGTCGATCTCCTGTGCCACTAAAGAAATATTCCAGCTCATGGACATGAAAATGTACTCCGAAGACGGGGTCACCAGCCGTCCCGCTCACAACGTCATTCAGGAGGATTTGCTTCGGTGCAGTCTTTAGTGTACCCGACCATGAGGGGGATATACTGCACTCTTTTAAAGTTGTATCCAACAATATAGACGAAACGTCACTGAAGCTCTACCCACAGAGTCTCACTCGGAATAACTCACAATAATCACGCAGGAAGAAATGGACTGCAGCTTGTGAATGAATCGGTCTTTTTCGTGATTTCTTTGTAGTATATAATAAAATAACCTCATAATTTATTCTAGAATAACAGCACGAAAGAATGAAGAAACGTGCCATCCATAAAAAAACCTCTCGTGCCCTTTGCGTGACTTAGCAAAGTGTAGCACGCCAAGCGTTGGAACTGTGAGTTTGACTCCCCCATATTTCACGCTGTTCTGCCATAATGAGCACGCTATGTTGTCAATGCCGACAGTGTTTTTAAGGACACAATTGCGTTACTGAATAATTAATTTTTTTTATTTGTGCGTGCATCTGTGCGTGACAGGGCGTGTGGGCGTGCTAGTGTGTGTGTGTGTGTGTGTGTGTGTGTGTGTGTGTGTGTGTGTGTGTGTGTGTGTGTGTGTGTGTGTGCCTCCTTTTACAGCATAAAATTTTATGAGCTCACAACAGGAGCAGGTTTTGGTGGCGATGTTGTCCGCGAAAGAGTTGGGTAACGCCACATGCACCCTTGCTGAGAGCGCGAAACACCCTTCGCTCTCTCACCAAGGGTACTGCTTTGCGTGCCACCCTTCACGACAAGGGTGATCAGCATACCACACTTCCCGGAAAAAGTACAAGTGGAAACAATGTTCTCGCCGCTTAAACAGTCCTGAAACCCGTGGTAACAATTGTTAATAATTCAGACTTAACTATGATAAATGACTTCTCTCTCGTAAATGGCTACAGTGCTCACAGTCTCTAGGAATTGAGTTCTTACGGTCTTCTATTGTCACGACAAGGCATCGAAGTGCTAACTTCTACTAAAAATTGGCACGAGTGATAAACGTCTGTTCAGCTTGCACAAGTTACCGGCATGAACAAGACACGGGGGTTATCAAACAAGCAAAGAACAACAATTTGTAACAGCAACGCGTATATTCCTTGGATATAACAATTAATTACAAACAGAGGTACAACGAACATGAATGTTGCTAATTCTTACAATATAGTGCCACCATTTTTGGCAAATCGGACGTGTTTTGTAACTGGAACAATGAGCTATACGTCTTTGATTGGACAGATGACCCGACAGCTCAGCTGAATTGGATATGATCTATCAAGTGTGTCTGTATTTCCACTACATGAAGTAATGTATCGTGTATCTTGATACTAGGTAATGTAGTATCATGAAGTAGGTAGTGTAGGTAATGTAGGATCGTGAAGTAGGTATCGTGTATCTTGATACTTGATACTATGTAATGTGATTGTAACGCCAGCGCGCGAAACAATGTTGGCTGAGCTCCGCTTCTCAAGCCGATACTGTTGCAAAGAAGCGTCCTGAATAAAACGAAAGTAAGTGAGATTTTTTACGCTTCCGCCAGAATTCGTCAGCGAGGGCAGGCGATGAGCACAGCGAGTCCCCAGTGCTGGAGAAGACGCAGGTTGTCTCGACAAAAACACCGCCGTCTCGACAAAAACAAGCACGCCAACGTCTAGGCCCAGCCGGGCTTTTTTTATCGATATTTATTTATATCAGGGCCATCACACTTGCACTTAGTCACTGTCCACTGCCCCGTACTCCAATGCGTGCGGCATCTATTTCGCACATTCTGATGCCCATGTAGTGTCGTTATCGAAGTTTTCTTGTGTGGTGCTTCGCGACGAAGCCTGGAGAATGTGAGAATGAAGTTTCCTTACCTCTCGCACCACTTACACGTCAGCAATTTCGAGGATATCGTGGATGTAAGTTTCACTTACACACGATTTGATTGACTTGTATGCCATTATGTTTCTGATTTAAAAGCCTAAAATAGCATCCCACAGACATTCCTCGGCTTCACTATCTGTTAGCGTTTATTAAGAATTGCACTGCTATTTTTTGCACTACTCCACACTCCGTGCCGTCGTTTTTTAACGTTATGAGGATTTTTCGTCTTACCAACGTACTAGGATGCTCTTCAGGACATGTCAACAGTTTTCTTAGGGACTATCTCATCAAACAAAAAGTAGCACTCAGAAACAAACGATTACAAGAAAATAAATGAAAAGCAATGAAATAATTATCAAACTAATATAATTAGCCATTAATTTAGAGTGGCTGAGGCGGTAATTATGGATTTTTTATAGTCTGAATTCATCAAGCGCTCCTGAATTTCTTTGTCTGTGAAAGAGCGCACGCACATGGCACGCTGGCAAAGAGACGCGAGCCAACGCTCATGTAAAATCGTGCGCTCCATCTGTTGTCAATGAATTCACTACAAGTTATATTTGTATACATCTTCTCCCCATAGGCGGCGGGACACACCCGCATCAGTATTATTTTTTAAAGTGTGTTCTCGCAAGCGGAAGGGAGTGATTTTAACAGGCGAAAGGAGTATACTCCGGAGTGGCAGAGCTTTTGCGTGCGTCGTCGCCCGAGTTATCTCGGGATTGTCAGGGAAATCGTTAAGATTGTGTCTAACACACGAAAGAACTGAGTCCTTATATTCACTTTTTTCGGCAATTTGTAGCAAGTATTGTACCTCCGGTACCAATGCTAGATCTAATATAACAATCATTTACCCAACAGGCTGTATCTCAGCCCAGGCCTACATAGCCGACCTATGTGGCTTATAAAACGACCATTTATTTGTTAACGCAAAGGCTTTCTTCGCTCTCTTTCATTTGCATCCTGTACGCTACCTAGGCCACTGTATTGCCTAGGCAGTGTCTTTAATGCACTATGTATTTTTCTTAGGTGCTGCCAAATTAACCTCTCTGCTTTATTGTTACTTTTAAATGCATCACTTCTACTGCTGTCAACATATTCGCATTCCACTCGAGCTAACTCTTATCTAAATGTGATGTGGATGAGAAATATATAAAATGTAGGAGGACGCTGGATCTTCGCCTCAAGAGTACAACACAATAGCACATTGGGACCCCGTTCGCGTAGACTTTTGAAATGGTTGCCTCGCTTTGCTAGTCGGGGAAAACCTCAACCTTGCCACAAGCATAGGAACGTTCGCGCGAGTGACACTGACCGTTTAAAACTATCCTAGAACATCTACTGCAAGTACAGTTGCGAAGTGCGCACTACGCCGTAATCCTTCCTTCTTCGAATCAGCGAAGTACACACTAGGCGTCAAAGCGAGCCTACACCAGCTGCTGACTTTGTTGATGTCTTTGCTGCTCACGATGATTTATTACGTCTGAGCGCTATGTAATAGGTGTGCCTTTACACACCTGACTCGTACGTTTTACAAGTGTTCGCGCCTAACGCGAATCTACGTTTCTACCACGCAACACTACATGCGTTAAAGAGACGCCTCGCTATTGACGCAATTTACATAGGTGTTTTTTTTTTGGAAGCAGCTCCCAGCAGTGAGGTGATTTTGTGGTAGAACACCTGCTTTTCACTCAGAATGCCTGGGTTCGATTCTAAGTTGAACCGAAGTTTCTTTAACATTGAAACCGTTCAGCAAATAGTTCTTCGTTCATCTCGTACCAAAAAACAATCATCTATACAAACCGATATGTGCCACAGAAATTGGAGAAATCCTACAACCTCCACTGGTCCAATCAAAACGAAAAAGGCAACAGTGAGGCCAACAAATGTCTGCGAAGTGACAGCGACAAGCTGGAAACACCGACTACACACAATGACAGAATACCAGGGAAAGGGAAAGGCAACTGCGGCCGCGAGAAGACCACGAAGGATGGAAGGCCCACGCCAACGACGACGTGCCAGTAGATCTATGAGAGGTGCGGACGCTTGGTTTCAGCGCGAAGGTGGGCCTCTTAAGTTTGGACAACCGTGTCGTGTCTGTGACCATCTGTGGTTTAACTCGAACCTCTCAACGCTGAGAATCATCGTAGAAGCAACCCAGCATCACCAAGCCAAAGCCTAGCTGCGACCTAACAGCACCCTAGAAAAACGCTCATCACCTCTCGAAGGCTTACAAAAACCCTAGAAGCAACCACATTATTCTGCAGAATCGTCCAGTTTAGCTGTTTCAAGCCTTGGGCGGCGTAGTGCAGGCTGCGTCAGATTTTTGTATTACTTATTTGCATACATCTCGAGTTTTCGGTCACAGACAACGGTAGGTTTTCGCTCACAACCAACCACGCCGACCTTAACACTAGAATTTTTGAAAGCAGCTGTTTAACACTATAGAATTAAAAATCTGTGCATGCCAGCAGTAAGCAGTGTTAAAAATTCTGCTTACAACTGGAAATAATAATAAAAATTCTTAGGAGTCATAATAAACAATATGTTAGCAAGGTCATTCGCGAAACATGCTGCATCAAATGATCCGCTTTGAAAGGAAAAGCGCGTGTTCGCGAACCAAAGGCACTTTGACCGTCTCTATTTATCCATCAATCCAGCCTCTTACGTTCTGGTGGTGTCGCTGTCGTCCACTTATTTTAGTATATAACCAGATGGACATTGAAGGAGAAGATATACAACTAATTATTAATCACAGGTCATGACACGAAGACCGTTGCTTGCTGGTCGCGTACATCATGAGCAGCTTTTCACCTGTCACGTGTGGCACATACCCACAAAATAGAGCCAGTGGTATACCAGTGTGCGCCCCAGGTGGTTCAGTCTATATCAACCCAGGCTCAGCAGGAGTAGACTTCCCTAATCATTTCGCGAAAGCGTTAAGGAGCTCGGGTCGTAGAATGTCCGGTCATGGCATCGATGGCACTGTCAATGAGCGAGAAGTTAAGGTAGTAGCAAACGTTATAAATCACGGCCCGAACCTAAATCGATCCCGAACATTCTGTATGGCAGTCAAATATAATGTCACAAAGCCACGCCAGTGTTTCAAAACAATTTCCACGATGAAATCGTTTCCCATAATTCGTGGGATCTGCCGGACTTTTCTCATGAGCGTCCCAACGATCCGTTTAAGGTTATTTTCCATAGGCACTCAATTTTCTATTTTCGTGCTTTGCCAGGTAAGAGGATGATAATTCATCCCTAATTGTCAAACCCTTTAGTGGTGGAGTATGCATATTTTTATATCCTGTACGCTGTGATTGCTGGATAATTAACCACCTTTCCATTGAACTTATACTTTTTTGTTTTCTTTTTTAGGCCCCACTATATTTTAAGGTCGCAAATCACCAAGTTATTGCTACTATACCGTACGCCTGAGGCGTTTCTCGGCCGGCCATCTCGTAGAACAACTGTTAAAAGATTGCATATTAAGATATTATGCCGCTAGGGAATGCCTTACGCCAGCAGATAAGTGGAATATGAAAAGTAATTGCAGATTTATGTCCTTTATGTGTACACGACGCGCCATGAAAAATGCCCTGCCAGCGCTGTTGCTGCTGCATACGTGTACGCTGGTCATATATTACGTAACAAGTAATACATCTATGGACAAGGTAAACCTACACAACAGTATTCACGCCATCGTGCGGAGGCGTGTGAGGTTCTTGTGACTGGATGAAAACCGGCTAGCTGGTAAACAATCAGAGCAGCGACTCCCATACAATGGTAATAGCGACAAGTGAAACCGCTGAGCGTGAAGATTAAGAAAAGTCGTCTTGTTAAGCAACTAAAGCAACCCATTAGGCTGTTTCGTAATGAATGAAATTTACTTTCAGCAAGTAATACACAAGTTTTCAAATGCTAAGGGACATTTTATTAAAATGACATAAAGTTAGTCGGTCGCAGTTACCAAATTTTCATGTTGCATTTTTTCATATGGTTTTGCTGCTCCGTAATATACATCTATAATAGCAACATGCAGAGACATCGAACTATCTTAAGATAGAATCGGGGAGCATCGTATTGGATAGAATAGTTGTGGTAGCATCTTGTGCAGGTATCTCAAGTACTTCTGGCCCGAGTGTATTATATTTTATTGCGATCAAATGTCAAGGTACCTTCGCCCAGCCCTGACTCTGTACCCTAGTGCGCACCGGTGCCGCTCATAGCCTCAGCGTTCCTCGAAGCCGCTCACACTAAGTGTGCTACGGCGTCCACTAAGACTAATGGTTCTTGATTTCCAGAGGCGATGGTAGCTGCGTGTTTCACTCAGCGGCAGCACCGCGATAATTTATCGCTCCCAGAGCACACTTATCAAGCGTGAAACCGGATAGGGTATATAAGCTTCTCTGGAAGGCACTCCACCTCTAGCTGTCTAGACAATTGCCCCAGCCTTACACATACGCCCCGATTGCCGCCATGGTTCACATTCACTGGCCTTCTAGTTGAGTGGTAAAAAATGTAATCGCACCTACAACGCCATGGTGCGGACACTGCCTCCCGTCAAATGTGGTGCCCCGCTGTTCAGATGCTCCTAGCGATCATGTTCTCGGTGCATAAATTTAATACACAAAACAAAAGCCGCGCATACAAGGCAAGATATGTTGAGACATACAACGATCATATTCTCTGGCCTTTTACAACGCAAGCAAAAAGCGGTGGGAAAACGTAGGCCGGCTGGCGCCCCTGTTCTTAGAAAAGAAATATGGTAGAAGCGAGGTTAGACTTGAAGCCAGCAGATAGAAAAATAATTTTAGTACACCTCAAGACCACATGCGCTGAAAATTTCAAGGCACATATCCATGTTGAACATTCATTGAGGCATGAAATTTTTATGATAGTTGAGCAGCTGATTTGAAACAAGAGCTGATTTGAAAGTTGGACACAAGTGACCAGTGGAGGTAGTGCTGTTTGACGCTCAAAGAATTCAAAGAGTGCACGTGGGGATGAACATGAGCAAGATTGAGTTCGAGAGTGGACATAAGTATGAGTATAATTTAGCACCGAGGTTTGTGAGTAGACGTGAGTAGTAAAGGCAGTAACTGCACGTATGACTTAACGCGTGTATAAACTCGAGTAATTATATACTAACGCGTGCGAGAACACATGATTATGTACGTGACCTATTGCCTTTGAGTGACCAAATTCATGAGAATGAAAATTAGCGAGTATACGCAGTGTGAGTAGAATGTGAGTGTACAGCCGAGTAGACGTGAGAATGAACCTGAGTGAGTACGTTTCAGCTTGAGTTGATGTATGAGCGTGACTTAGTACGAACAAGTGTGAGTATACGTGATTATCATGGTGAGTGAGCACCTGTGAGCGTGAGTTGATGTGAGAAGAGACGTGAGAAATTACCTGAGAAGGTGAGTTCATGTGAGTGTGAACGTAACTGAGTACCTCGGAGTACGAGCATATGTGAATGTGATCGCCAGTGAGTACGTAAAGGTATAAGTACATGTGAGTACGAACGTGAGTGAGTAGTTTGGTGTGTGGGTATATTTGTGTATGAACGTGAGCGAGTGCCTGTGGGCATGAGTGCGCGTGAGCATGAACCTGAGTGAGCAGCTTTTTGCGTGATTGTTTGATTATGAGGGCGAGTAGGTTGGAGTAAGTATATGTATAAACGTGAGTGAGTAGCTTGGAGTGTGAGGGAACGTGAACGTTAAGGTGAGTACGTGTGGGTCACAGTATATGTGAGTATAAACTTGAGCGATTGCGAAACCTGAACGACCTAGGGTGATTGAGTATGAGTCAGTACTGCCATGTAGTGCTTAATCATGCCAACTGGTTTCCACTGAGCGGAGGTTTCCTAGGTGAACGAATTCAAGGCAACGACAACAGTAGCTCGAAATGAGATTAAGTGGCCCTTCGCGGACACCATATTGTACCGATGCTGAAGCACACATGCTAATAAAGCAAACGTATTTCTTGGGGGTGAACCTCTGCCCACAACTCTCAGTGAGTGCGGTCTTAAAACTGCGAGTCATTCGAACTCCACAGATTTTGTTCAGCTGTCTTCTTTCCCTTCGCGACGCGCCCCCGAGTACGTGGTGCATGCGAGCCCGGTCGGGCCAAGTGCTCGTGCCACGATGGTCGCTGCGCGGCCCTACAATACTGCGCGCATACGCCTCCAATATGCGCGTTATTTCAATGCGGCGAATATATCATGGCATTATCCCCCTCCTCACACGTAGCGTCCTGATGCGTCAGACATTAAAATTATTCGTGCGCACCCTCACTCGTTTTCCGATATTCTTTATTAGTAGGGCTTCATGTGGAATACGTGTACCACCACCGTGGGATTGTGGCGTCTCACTCTCTCATGCCCAGTTGATTTGACATCGCAAGTGTCGTCACTCTTACAATGTTGTACTTCGTAAGGGCCCTCTGGATAAAATGCACCGGACTTCTCCCGGATAAAATGCGGGACATCTCGTTGTTGTTGTGCTATTTCCGATGCGTCGACAATGTCTTGGAACGAGAAGTCCTCTTCCTCTGATACACTTGTGTCGAGTGGCGCGTGCGACAGGCATTCGACATCGCTGTGTTATCGCCTTGATTTGTACAATGCTGTAATAGCATACTCTTGCAGTCTTACGTTCAATCTAGCTAGTCGTTCTCGCAGATCCTTCATATTTGCCAGCCACCACAATAAGTGGTATTCACTGCGTGCTCTGAATGGTCTACCATACAGGTAAGATCTAAATTTGCTCTTTGCCTGGATGCCTGCGAGAAACTTTTTTTTTTGTTCTAGAGTAGTTTGTCTTAGCCTTCAAGAGCTTGTGTTGGCACAGGCTAAGCGTTTCTCTTGACCGTTTTGCCGATGGACTGGAATGACACCGAGGCCGACATTACTTGCATCGGTGCAAAGTTCAATGTGGGCTTTCTTATCTTAATGGGCAAGTGTGACAACGCGATGGGCAATTGTATATTCGAAAAACGAACAAGAATAAAAGAACAGAGGGCCTGGAGCTCTTTGTTCATCGGTGTCGTACTAATGTGGTATTTTGCTCGAGGGTTCTCGTCGAACGCAGTGCGTGAGCCTCGGTTGGACGGCGGGGTGCGATCATAGCTACACGATCGGGACACACCAAAAAGGTGATGAGAAAAAACTTGTGAGTGGAACGCTTCAGTTTACATTTATTTACGTTTGACTTCAGTTCCCTGTGTGCGTCACTCGTGGCTCTTCAGGAATCATGTCAGTCGTAGCTCCAGCACCGTTCTTACCTGCACCTGGTACCCCACCAGTACCGTGGAAGCGATGGCTAAATCTTTTCATTCTTTTGCAGAGCGAAAAGCGGCTTTTCCCCTGACATCACTCGGAGCGGAGGGAGAGCGTCAGTACTATAACAATGAAGAAGTGAAGCAAGCAACAGCTGTCAGCGTCCCTACGGACACAATGGCCACAGCCCCGCAACTTCAAGATTCCACTGCACCGGTTTCGACATCTGAGCGTCGCACGGGAGCATCGAATGATTACACAAAGTTACTGAATAAAAAAAGCTGCTCTGCGAGGATGCAACAAATTTCGTCATTGAGAGGAATCAGTTCTGCAGGAGGCTGCAACTGCCCGGCAAACCTTTCACTCTGTATGTCGCTGAACTCAAAGAACTGGCGTTGACTCGGTAATTTGATGCGACATTCAACGAACGCATACGTGATGAAGTCGTTGACGGAGACTCCAGCCCAGCGTTGCGTGAGCGTTTCTTGAACGCGGGCCGAACACTTACGTTGGCTAAGCCTGAAGAAAACGGCAAAGCTTTGGAAGCAATACAGCAAGCTAACGCAGCTTATGATGGAGCACCAGTCCAACGCGTCGACGTATCTGCATTGCAAAATCGGACGCTAGATGAGCAGTGTGTTCTTCAAGCATCGTCTCGATTTCGCGCGCCCGTTCACGAGCCAGATAGCGTTGAATGCCACTACGCTGCAGCGGGCTTACGCCATGGAGTCCGTGCAGCAGAAGAAAGTGCTAGAAACAACCAAGTTAACGGTGGTCAATTTTTTTCCTACCGCGGGGTTCTAAACTACCCAGATCGCAGTAAACAGTGCCACAATTGTGGGAAAATTGGACGCTTTGCAGTTGTTTTCCGTCAACAACAGTCCGCAGAATTTGGAGCATCGCAATCCGCTGTCTCCACTGTAGAAGAACATGTCGTCCTGAATTCTCCACATGTTCTTGACATACAATTGCCACTATACAAGAAGGAAATCGTTGTCTGTATAACATATAAAAGAAATACTCTTCCTCTTCTTGTGCGTACTGGCGCTGCCGTATCACTCGCTAATAACGCCGATATTCAGAAATATTTTGCTAGATGTTGCAGCTTGTCTCCTTCAGCGCTGGGTCCTCGGGACTACTCTGGCAAGATGATTTCTAGTCTCGGCACCTTCGAAGCACAGATTGTATACAGCGGTACTCAAGCAACAGTGACATTTTACGTCACACAGAAAGGTTCTTCGCTGCTCGGCCTTCACGCCACCCAGAAGCTACAAAAATAATATTGTAGGCTCAACCCCGACTTGCTTTCACACTACTACAAATCATTTGGAGCTTCCGGAAACCACGCCCCCATGATTTTAAGCACTGTTTTCAGAAGGCGTTGGATTTGTCAAAGCTACGTGCATCAGATCAAACAACGGCCGGATGAAACTCCCGCGAGTGCCAAACTGAGGCGCTATCCTCTGGCACTCAGACAGCAGTTCTCTCACGAACTAGCACGCTTCGAGCACGAAGACATAATGGAACGCGTCGACGCATCGGAGTGGTTGCCTCCATTGGTGGTAGTCAAAAAGAATGGGGGGATCGCTGCGCCTTTTTGTGGACTTGCGGGAACCCAACAAAGCCATCGTAGTCGACGGTTACCCTTTTTCGCATACCGAGGAGCTTTTGCAACTGCTTGCCGGAGCCACATGGCTCCCGAAACTGGACTAGGCCTCGGCATACCATCAAGTAGGACTTGCAGAAACCAATCGCGAGTTGACAGCATTCAATTCTCATGAAGGGCTAGTTAGACTTAACAGAGTGTGCTTTGGACTAGCTTCCGCCCCAGCTACGTTTCAAAAGCTTATGTGAAATGTTTGGAAGGGTTGTCTAACGTAGGCAGTTATTTAGATGACATTGTGGTTTGGGGAAGGACCAAGTCGGAGCACGACCTCAACTTCAATAATGTGCTATCACGCATTTACAGCACCGGGCCGCTGTCGATATGCCGGCAATGGGCCGTCGTATAGCCAACGTAGTTGCCGATGTGCGTCCAGCATCGGGCCGTTCCAGGGCCATGTTGCAGCCAATAAAATGCCCGTATTATGCCGATGTTCGCTGTACGACGAATATTGGCTACCAGTGGCTTGCCGATATGCAACCATTATTATTAGGGAACTTTTGCTACTGGCATTCTTTTGCCAGTAGGCTCTACAATACGCATCGAGAACTTGGCCTGGCAGCTCAGCAGCCCCGTACAAGCTCTGCGGTGCAATTTACTTGAAGGTGACAGACTACTGCATGCCGTAGTGTCTAAACGCACTGCACCATGCTTCTAAATCGTCTACTTATGCCTTTTAGATGTCATCTTATAGCGGAGTTCAATCCGGTGGTGGTGGTGTTAGGCGTGACCACCCTTACTGCGCATGCGCAAGCTCTCTCCACAAACCTCATCTCCCTCTCCACTTCCTCTCCCCTCTCCTCTCCGCTTCCCCTCTCCACTTCAACCCTCACCTCCCTCTCTCCCCTCCCCTCTCCCCTTCCCCTCTCCCCTTTGCCTCTCTCTCCTCCGCTTTCCACTCCCCCTCTGAAACGCGGGCTGTACATGCCGAAACGCTGCTTCGCATCGCCTCATGGTTCCCTTTAGCGGGAGATGGTATGATTTATTTTGCTTGCATTACCCTCCCCCTCCCCACACGTAGGGCATCAAACTGCACGAAGTTCAGTTCACCTGCCAGCTTTCCTGCACGTATTCCTTCTCTGTCTTGCTGGCAAGTGCCCCCTATGTTGTTCCATCAAATAGCTAAAAAAACATTGACTAAAATAACTGCTGGATGCAGATATCCTGCACACAAGCAATTTATAAATGAGAATACTACAAGAAAACTTTGTTTATAAAAGTACAAGCCAGACCATTTATTTTCCAGTGCAGTTTTTCAAGTTACTGTAGTTAATTAGGCAACACAGCCAAAAGTAGGGGAGCCCAGCAAGGCTCCATGGGCATAGGGCTGGCCAGGGCTGCAGGGACAAGGTGCTGATGACTGCTGGCTGGCCGGAACCTCACAGGCAGCGGCAGGGGATGAGGTAATGATGGTGGGCTGGCCAGAGTCCTGAAATCGGCGATTGGGCTGCTACACTATGCATGCATCTGTGAAGTGCCTCTCCATGCCTCCATTCAGGTCAACAGACTTTGGCAGCTAGTTTTTGATGGAGTGCTGTGCTTCTGGCAATTTTTTTTCCTTTTTCACAGATACCTGCTGACAAGAATAGAAATAAAGACCATAAAATAAGTATTAAGCACTGCTGTAGAACACACATGCAGGATAAGACAACGAAAAACACCAACTGTAGAAGTCATATTGCACTATCAAGAACAAATGCCACATGTCCATTTAAAAAGAAATGAACAGCTACTTCAACAGTCCTTGTGAAAATAAAATCTGCCACAGCACAAAATAATTGGCAGTAGGTTTCAATTAAAGTTTGTTGTAACAAGCTTGCGTGATTAATTTACAAGTGGACACAAGGGCTTCATGATTTGGAAACATGCCTTACGGTGTTGCAAGCCAGATGAACAACCCTGCAGCTGTTGCTCATGGCTCTATACATTTGCACAAAGGACAACAGAATGCACACAAGTGCACGAACTTTCAACTCTGCGTTATTCACTGGCACACATCAATACACAACAGGATGGCTGATTAGCAAATACAAGAACACGAGATGAAAGAATCAATGCAAACTACATTTTTGCACTGACACTTGTGGCTCGATGCAAGGCTCTTCTATGAATCTTATGTAGCATCTCCCAATGCCATAAAAGGTGTGCTGCTGCAGTTTCCCAAGTCACTCCTTTTGCATTAAATAAACCTCCGAAATTTTGCGAGCTTTTTGAGACCTGCATCGATCCAAGACCTTGGTTTCATTGAGAGGCTTGCAGCTGCATCGTTTGCAGTGTGATAACAAGCATCCTGGCAACTGGAGCATTCCTTTCGCTTATGTATGCTCTGTTTACCCTTGAAGTGTCAATGCCGTAGATGTACAGCACCATCAACAACCCCAAATGATCAATGCCGTACATGTATGGTGCTGTCTGTGTGCTTGAAAAACATGCCACTTCAATATTATTTTTGCCAAGCAAGTGCTGTCAACCTATGGAGAAGCAGGATTTTTTTTGTCGCAATGTTGGCCTTTCGTTTCTACTCCAAGGTCTAGTTAGGCCGCCACATCGGCTATTGCTTGCGCATGTGCACAGTGACAAGATTGCTTTTGTCTCGCAGGCAGTTTCTGTTTGTTGCGTTAGCAAAAGCTCATGTCTAATCAGACGTGTAACCACATCACCTGACCTAGCTTGTTTAGTGCTTACAGGGATGAGATTTCAGACATTCGCAGGTGAACTATGGTACTGCAAAACAATGCCGTTGCACACAAATGCTACCATGCCTGCATGTTTGGTGTCTTGGAGCGCACACTTTTATTAGCCTATGGAACATATTTATTCCAATAAACAAGTTTTCATTAATAGCATTGGTTTCTTAATTTTATTGCTCCTGAATAAGCACCGTACCTGTACCCAGGCATGGGCACGTTAGCAGTAAAAAGTAACAGTGTTACAGAGTTTTGAAAGGCAACCTGTTACAGTTACAGTTACTGCGAAAAAGTAACGCTGTTACTTTTCTGCTACTGTATAAAATAATAGATCACAAATCAAATGATAGAATTTATTTAATATGTATGAAGGCATGCGGGTAGTCAAAATTGAAGAAGTAACTCTGTTACAGTTACAGGGTTTTCAAAAGTGATCTGTTACAGTTACTGTGAAAATGTAACGTTGTTACTTTTCCGTGGCTGTATAAGATTATAGATCACAAATCAAATGATAGAGTTTATTTAATAACGTATGAAGGCATGCGGGTAGTCAAAATTGCACGTGATAAAAAGGTAGACAACGGAAACCTAATTGGGCCCGACACAAGCAATCGTTTTGCACGCCTCATACTTGAAGTGGAAAAAGTGGTGGAACGACGGCAGTAAGAAGCGCATGCGAAGTGCAACAGGGAGTGCATCACTAGTGGAGACAACATGCATTGTGTCTGTTCCGTATGTTTAAGATGTGGCAGACTCTGTTCGGAGAGCTTCGCGTCCACTGGGCATACAAACTGTTCTTAAGCCCCGTTACTATACCTTGGGACATGTGTTCGCGAAATCCAAACACCACCCACCTGCGGACGATCTTGGGGATGTCATCTAAAAGCACGATGCGGGGATTCCGACACATCGGCGAAACATGCAAGAAAGGAATAACGAGGCCTAAAGAACACAAGCGGAATGTTGCTAAAGCAACCCATTCAATCGTTTAAGATGGAGCTTGTTGAACACTGCTGGATGACAGGGCATAGCGTTGACCTAAACAATGCGACGATGCTGGTTTGTGAACGAAGGTGGGGGGGAAAGGACTTCTGGAATCGTGGTTCATTTGCCGTGGCGCATCGGCTGCAAAAACAACTGGACATTTAGAAGGACATGCGTGACTAGCGGAGTGGTTAACCTCAGCTCACTATTTTTTTTTTCTTTTTTGTTGCCAGTGTATACTGCGGATGCCACCAGCATAGGAGGTGAAACGTCTGTCATTTTTTTTATAATCGCTGTGTTAAGTCGGAGTGAACATTTTACAATCAGTTCCAAAGAAGTCTTAAAAAATCGCTTCGCTAGTTAATGGTATTTCTGGCTCTTAGCCGTCTCGCGTTTGGCTGCTTTCTAGCCACCTGTCAAACACGATTAGCTCAGAGCCTCAGACGAAGGAGACTGTAAACTAGGCACCCTAATGCTTCACCTGTGCACCAAGAACAGAGCTAGATGCTCAAGTGGCAAAGGCGATATATATCCGGAAAAAAAATGGACGTCAACTTAGCAGCTGTTCAGTTGCCATATGATTGATTTACATGTTGCGTTAATGACTGACCTCTGACCTTGGTCTTCTACAGGGAAGATAATTCTCTTAGTGACCCCCTCTCCTGAACTGCGAGGGGCGCCCTATTCAGGAAAGTTGAGAGGTGGAAAGGATATGGTAAAAAGAAAGTTAGAAAAAGCGAAAGGCCTTTATTGAGTGTTGCTGTTAGATAATTTTTTATAAAAACAGAAGTACCTGTAACGGTATTTGCCGTTACAGTTACAACTTCCTCTAACTTAAAAGTAACTAGTTAAAGTTACTGAAAAATAGCTAGTTAGCAGTAACGCATTACTAGTAACTAGTTACTGTCCAAGACTGCCTGTACCTATGGAAAATATTGCCACTTTATGGTCACTCTAAAGAAAAACTTGAGTAATTTTTATTTAGGTCACCCTAAAGATTTGCAATACACAATAAAAAATGTCAATAATCAATGACCACATTTGGGAAAAATGTTCGAGCCTCACAACGTCACAATCATTTAAGATCAGCCTGCCTCCCTAAGAGCAACTTTCTATGCATGAAAAGGGTATTCTAGACAATGTTGCAGGCACATTTCAAATATCTATCTGCATGATTTATTAGAGCCAACAAAACGAAATCGGGCTAGTTGGTCCTGATAAAAAATGTATGGAATTGCACAGCGCGGAATACAGGACGAAACACTTGAAGAAGCGCACACGGACAGCGCTGACTCTCAACCAAGGTTTACTGCACACGACGCATGAGCATGAAAAATTACTGATGAGCGAAAGAAAGGAAGAACAAGAACCTCAATCTGTTTACCGTCTGTGCGTGGCTTTCAGGAATTTAACTTCTTTATCGCTTAAGGTGATAGAAGGCTGGCTGATACACTGCTCCCTATATTTGGTAATGTGGTACGTCTATAGGATAAGTCTTTTGTTCATGTTACTGTGCCTTTCTATCACTTCTGTCTTGTTCAACGGTGGGTTGCATTGATGCTGTGTGCAATGAGCTACCAAGTTTGATAATCGGTCATTCTTTTCGCATTTCCTCTGGTGCTCCCATAATCTAACATTTGCGCACCTACCAGTCTACTGCGGCATAACAGAGGGATCTTGTATACTACTTCTGTAGCACATGGAATGAAGGTGCTTCTGTGTTTCACACCGCATTCACCTTTCTTTTTGGTTTTGCCTTCAGCCCTGCGCTTAACATGCGCGCAAATGCTGCCAAGCTTCTTGGGAGCCGTAAAAACCACCTTCACATCATATGTGGATGCTACATTCTTAAGGTTATGCGCCATCTTGTGAACGTAGGGCAGCGGGGCGGCGATGCGGCTTTCATTATCTTTCCCTCGGTTTCCGCGTTTACTGGATTGTTTGATCCATCTCGCCCCCTTCTCACAGGATCTAGTGACCAAATAATCCGGAAACCCTACTTTTTGCAACCTCTGGATCTCAGCATGAACACTGCTCTGCACCGTGTGTACACATGACTTGGACACGGCTGCCCTACCAAAGATGCAGCCAACCCATCTTTAATCACTTTGGAATGAGGTGATGTGTAAGTCAATAGAGGTTTTTGCGACCTGTACACGTACTGCCAGCACACATGCTCCGGGTAAAAAGTTAGCCTTAGGTCTAAAAACCGAAGGATTGATTCCTGTGGCAGTTCTGTCGTAAAGTTAAGTACACTTCCGCTCTCAGTGTTGACAGGATCACTCAGGACAGATGAGATGGTTTGGCGGTCAAAGTATTTCGGTACATTAACGATTATCTAGTCCTTTGTGAAGGGAACGATGTCAACAAAAGGATGGGAGATATTCTCAAGATATTTAAAGAGAGCGAAAGTGGACTTAACTTTACAAGAGAACTGCCACGTGAATCAATCCTTCAGTTTTTAAATGCGAAGCATTTCTTAGCAAACCTCTGGCACTTTGAGCGTTTTTATGTACGTATCTATCTATCTATCTATCTATCTATCTATCTATCTATCTAGCCGCCTACGTCTGGGTGCTCTCATGATCACCTCCTTAACTTGGTGTAGACCAAAATTGGCATGGGAGGGCAAGAAGATTTGACAGATATGACTGTCGGGTCATGACATAAATAACGCGAAGATCCTGTCGCGTACGTCGTCAAACCCTCTCCTCCAGACCCGTGCGGCACATACCCGTTTACCAGGGGCCGCGGTGTACGGGTATGCGCCACAGGTGACTGACAGTTTATATCTACCCAGGAACGGCGAGAACATACATTGGTAACCTAAATGGAAGAGCGTGAAGAAAAACCGACATCGGCAGCGTTGACCCGACGAACGGAAAGAATGAAAATTAGGACCGCAGCAGGAATCGAACCCAAGCATTCTGCGTGGCAATCAGGTATTCTACCACAGAGCCACGATAGGTACATAAACTGGTTTGGAAAAAACAGCCTATGGAGGCGTAATGTCGGTGCAACGTCAATTGTGGTTGTGGTGCTGGCTATCTAATTTTGCAACAAAGCAATAAACACTACATGATACTCCTACGATACAGGCGTCATATCAGATTAACGTCTGTGGTTCCGGTGTTGGCTCCGGTTTTATAGCAGTCTAATAAACATTACATTTGTATTCCTATGATTCAGCAAGCTATATTGATGCATTGCACGACCCCGGAGGAATACATTAACGAAAGTTACGTATGATATCAGCCCGCCAGAACGCCGCAGTGTATTCTTCATTTCTTAAGAGGGTGGGCGATGGCCTCATGCTGACCGAGGATGATACCAAGTTTACTGACAGCCGCTTTGTAGACTAGGCTACGTAGGCCACATAGGCCCAGGTAGTCTACGAATACAACAAGCGCCATCCATTTATGTTGGTCTACCTAGCACTATCCAGGCCTACCAGCCTGAACGGCCTATACCTCACCAACGCGAAGGGTGACTTCAGGTTCCGACATGTCGCCGGCTCTATCGACAGACAATTTGTTGACGAAATGACCGAGGCATCCACGATTTCCAACAGGTGCACAATACGTCATACTTCACTACACATGGACCCTTCGTCACCGCGATAACGACCGGATCCAGTTGCAAGTCATGACGAGCTGTTGGTGCTCACTGACCACGGTGATGATGACCTAGTTCAAGAACTGTCAGGAACTTCTTCCACACATGCACACGGGTTCGTGAAACGTGCTTATGTTCTCCATCACAAGGACATACACTACATATCAGCTTACTGTTCCTGGTGTTGGTAAACCCATGTTGCCGTACGCAGCGTTACCCAACTGTAAACAACTGGTTATAAACACATATGCTGGTCTTCAACGTATATGTGTGCGTATAAAGTTTATGCAAATCCTTAGCGTCACTTTGTAACGTTTCGCTCAGAAAAAAATTACGCCACAGTCACCTTTCCGCCGCATGCTTCGCATACATCGACTCTCACGGTGCGTGGGATCTGCCGAATTTTTAGACCTAAGGCTGACTTTTTACCCGGAGCATGTGTGCTGGCATTACGCGCCCAGTTCACAAAAACCTCTATTGTCTTACAGATCAGCTCATTCCAAAGTAATTAAAGATGGGTTGGCTGCTCTTTGGTACGGGCGGTCGTGTCCAAGTCATGTGTACACACTGTGCAGAGCAGTGTTCATGCGGAGATCCAGAGTTTGCAAAAAGTAGGGTTTCTGGATTATTTGGTCACTAGATCCTGTGAGAAGGTGGCGAGATGGATCAAACAATCCAGTAAACACGAGGACCGAGGGAAAGATAATGAAAGCCGCATCAGCTCACTGCCCTACGTTCACAAGATGGCGCATAACCTTAAGAATGTAGCATCCAGATATGATGTGAAGGTGGGTTTTACAGCTCCCAAGAAGCTGGGCAGCATTTGCGTGCGTGTTAAGCGCAGGGTAGAAGGCAAAACCAAAAATAAAGATGAATGTGGTGTGAAACACAGAAGTACCTTCATTCCGTGTGCTACAGAAGTAGTATACAAGATCCCTCTGTCATACGGCAGTAGTTATATTGGTCAGACTGGTAGGTGCGCAAATGTTAGATTACGGGAGCACCAGAGGAAATGTGAAAAGAATGACCGATTATCAAACTTGGTAGCTCATTGCACTCAGCATCAATGCAAGCCACAGTTCAACAGGACGGAAGTGACAGATAGGCACAGTAACATTAACAAAAGACTTATCCTAGACACGTACCACATTAACAAATATAGGGAGCAGTGTATCAGCCAGCCTTCTATCACCTTAAAGTGACACTAAAGACAAATAATAAGTCGACGTTGATTGTTGAAATAGCGGTCCAGAAACCTCGCAGTGCTACTTTTATGCCAAGGAAGTGCTTATTTTGAAATAAAATCACGTTTTAGTGGTCCGCATCGCGTTAGCGCACTTCAAACCACTCGCCTGAAATCAGTCTTTCAGACGTCACTGCTGCCGTGCCCAACGTTGCCCACCTTTACTGCGGGGCGGCGTGCACTGGCGGTGTGCACCATTCGGGCATCCGGCAACATCACATGTATGAGGCACTTTGTCGAATTTTCTGTCAGAGCGACTTTCACGAGCGCGCAAAACACACGCGGCAGTATGCGATACCGAAACTACCACTGAGACGCGACCGTGTGAGCGAAGCAGGGCACCAGGCGAAGCGCAGTTCGGTGAAAACAGAACCTTTGAACCACGCACACCGTTCCCCATGGCAACGCCCAAAGAGGTTCTTTTTTCCATGGATCAAACAGAAACGAACACAGCATTTTATTACGTCTCTTGATGCACGGAAGGTTCTTTTTTTTAATGCTGCTAGTTTTATTACTAGTGATTAATTGTAGGCAGACTCTCATATGTCATCGGGATAATTCTGAAAATGTGCCGCTCGCGGTGCTGATCGTGTGATACATTTAGATTAATTTCTTGGTAAGTAGGGCACTGCTGTTGATAATACTGCCGTTTTAGACGCTGTCATACACTGAGCTTTCACGCTCACAAATTGTTATTTGCCTTTAGTGTCCCTTTAAGTGATAAAGAAGTTCAATTCCTGAAAGCCACGCACAGACGGTAAACAGATTGAGGTTCTTCTTGTTTTTCCTTTCTTTTGCTCATCAGTAACTTTTCATGCGCATGTGTCATGTGCAATAAACCTCGGTTGAGAGTCAGCGCTGTCCGTGTGTGCTTCTTCAAGTGTTTCGTCCCGTATTCCACGCTGTGCAATTCCATACATTATGGATGCTTTATAACACATTTTTCTTTTTCTTGCGTATTTATCTTCGTTCTTGTCTGCACAATCCCTTCAACTTTCAAGGACATAAAAAGCCACTTTTGCTCCACGCCTTTCATTAACCATTTTGAGGTCATGAGATTTTAAGCACACAACATATCGCAGTTACCTTCGTTTTATGTTCATCATCCTCTGTACTCCCCCGCAGGGGCGTCTGCGTGAGCAGTCGTTTGGTGTGTAGCGACACCACGGACCTGAGCCAACGTGGAGGTTTCGACCCCCTCCCACGCCTAGCCGTGCGTGGCTTTGCCGTGTCCGGGGAAAAGGGGATCCTGGGGGTTGAGCTGACGCCGGGTGTTTGGACCGTTAAGGCCCCCCGGCAGAGGCAACACACCCCTTTGGCCCCTTCACGTAGACGGCACCCCTGGGCTGACCCACCCAGGGGAAATCGGCAGTCGCCTTTTCCTATCTCTCTCTCCCACGTCTTTGTCTTTCTCTCCCACTTTTAGCCTTTCCTGTCCTCTCATGTCTTCTATTTACTTCCGTTTTTCTTGGCGGCGAGTGTTAACCTTGTGTATGTGCCCTCCCTTGAACACATTATATTTGGTTATAGTAGCTCTGTACAGCCGGCGTTGGCTCGCCTTATAACAATATAAGTGCGGTCGCGTCCCCATGTAGGGCTCCATGGTGGGCGGCTGGCATGGCTGCCGAATTCATCCATTATCTATGGCCTCAACCTCCTTTCCCAAGCTTAACAATCGTCCTCTCACAAAGAGGGGACGCACCGAAGACACTGTAAACATTTTCGTGAAACCTCAAGAAATGTTTCCAAGATCCCACGTGATCCACTGCGAAACAGCTGACAAGAATGCCCGAACAATATCCCCTTTTCTTGTTTCCAAATGCCTCACTGAAACACTCGGCAGTGGATATCAGGC
The DNA here is from genome assembly GCF_013339695.2 of Rhipicephalus sanguineus. Taxonomy (NCBI): domain Eukaryota; kingdom Metazoa; phylum Arthropoda; class Arachnida; order Ixodida; family Ixodidae; genus Rhipicephalus; species Rhipicephalus sanguineus. The sequence continues at coordinate 106,942,246 of NC_051186.1, forward strand.
ATCGAGAATGGCTAGCGGACATCTTCTCCTGGAAGTTCAAAACAAAGCACAATATGAAAAACTGTCCAAACTTGTTTCGTTCGGAAACACACCTGTCTCTGTCACACCACATCGTTCCCTGAATAGCTCGCGAGGTGTAGACCTGCTTGAATTGACAGAAAGTGAGCTCCTCGAGGGCTGGAGTGAACAGCAAGTGACAAATGTACAGAGAATCAAAATTAGGCGCGATGATAAGGAAATCCTGACTAAACACCTAATCGTCACATTTGGTACAAGCACGCTGCCAGAACATACTCAAACAGGCTATTTGAAATTGAAGGTTAGACCATACATCCCTAACCCACGCCGTTGCTTCAAGTGCCAGCGTTTCGGTCACGGCTCTCAGAGCGGCCGTGGCCGCCAAACGTGTGCAAAGTGTAGTTCACATGAACACCCTGTAGACGACTGTGTTGAAGCTCACCATTGTGCGAACTGCGAGGGTGGGCACCCAGCAGTTCACATGAACACCCTGCAGACGACTGTGTTGAAGCTCACCATTGTGCGAACTGCGAGGGTGGGCACCCAGCCTACTCTCGCAGTTGTCCCTCATGGAAAAAAAGAAAAAGAAATCATAACACTCAAAGTAACTGAAAGTATCTCATTTAAGGAGGCGCGCAGACGCCTTTCCTTTCCGCAGGGTCCTACTTTCGCGGACGTGGCACGTCAGGGGGCAGTGCCACAAAAGTTGGCGGTGGCCGCACGTACCACACACAGTGGACGGGCGGCAGCACCATCCGCCCCCCCCCCCCCCAGCGGAAGCAGCCCGTACTGCTCCGCAACCAAACGACATGCAGGCCTCCGGACCTGCAGGCCCAGGGCCTTCTGTGCCGTCAGAGGGCCCCAAAACTCTGACACCCGTGCGCGTAACCCGCGAGCGGGCATCCAGCGTCTCTGCCGAGGCGATGGCCACAACGGCAAGTCTAACGGCGTCACAGGCGCCGAAGGAACGGCGCAGATCTTTGGAGTGCGCCAGAAAAGAAAAAACCCGCATCACGGGGGCTGGAAAGGGCTCTGTGACTTAAGCCTACAGTTCTCTCCATACACACAGCAATAAATTCAAAATGGATACACAAATCTTACAATGGAATGTGAGAGGTCTTCTCAGAAACCTTGATGATATCCAAAAACTCATACACGAACACTCGACAAAAGTGCTGTGTGTATAGGAAACACACCTGAAAACCAAACACACGAACTTCCTTAGACACCACGTCATCTTCCGTAAAGACAGAGATGAAGCTACCGCATCTGGTGGCGTCGCCATCATAATAGATCAAAGCGTAGCATGTCAAGGTTTGCAGATACAAACGCCGCTCGAAGCAGTGGCCGTTCGTGCTGTTATTTTAAACAAACTTGTTACCATTTGCTCACTGTTCATCCCCCCCATCATCAGCTGCACAAACATGAATTTCAGTCCTTAATCGATCAATTACCTGAACCCTATATCGTCCTTGGAGATTTTAATGCCCACAGCCCTTTGTGGGGCGACTCTCGTAGCGATGCGCGAGGCTGTTTGATTGAGAATTTTATCCTTTCCACTGACACATGCCTATTAAATAAGAAAGAACCCACGTTTTTTAGCCTGGCGAAGAAAACATACTCGTGCATTGATCTTAGCATCGCTTCGCCCACCTTTTTATCCGATCTTAAATGGGATGTTATTAAAACCCTTATGGAAGCGATCACTTTCCCATACTGCTAAGAACGCCAAAAGAAAACGAATATCCACCCCAGGCTCCAACTTGGAAGGTAGACGGGGCAAGTACCGCAGTCTTAGTAGTATCTCGTGGGCCGAGATTTCCCCCTTAGGAATTGATTTTGCTGCTAGTTATTTTACCGCTTTTATTATTGACGCAGCTTCAAAATGTATTCCCCAAACAAGTTGTGGTGCCTGCAGACGTCGTGTACCGTGGTGGAACGACGACTGCAGGAACGCTCGTAAAAAGCAGAACAAAGCGTGGGGTTTACTACGCGATTCCCCCACTGCAGAAAATCTGATCAATTTCAAACAAATAAAATCCCAAGGAAGAAGAACGCGCCGACAGGCAAGAAGATACAGTTGGGCGAAGTTTTTATCAGGAATCAGTTCCTACACAGATGAAGCCAAGGTCTGGAACAGGGTAAATAGAATAAGAGGCCGAAAGACACACTCACTCCCTTTAGTAGACACAGAGGGCAACAGCCTTGGAGACTAAGCAAACTTCCTGGGCGCTCACTTTGAGCACGTATCCAGCTCATCGCACTATTCAGATACGTTCAAACGGTACAAAGAGAGAATAGAAAGACAAAAACTAGAAAGGAAATGTGTAAAACACGAGCCATACAACGAACCATTCCACTTAGCTGAGCTGCAGGCAGCGCTAAGCTGCTGCAGCAAATCTGCGCCAGGCTCTGACCGTGTTATATATCAAATGCTGAAACACTTACCCCATGAAACACAAAAAACTCTGCTGTGCCTGTACAACACTGTATGGTCTCCCGGCGAGATTCCATCTGCGTGGAAAGAGGCCATAGTAATACCTATCCTGAAACAGGGCAAGGATCCATCCTGTGTTTCAAGTTACAGGCCTATAGCCCTCACTAGCTGCCTCTGCAAACTACTTGAAAAGATGATAAACTGCCGACTACTACATTTCCTAGAATCTAACAAACTCCTCGAACCATACCAGTGCGGATTCCGAGAGGGTCGGTCCACCACCGACCATCTCATTCGCATAGAGGCACAAATACGCGAGGCTTTTGTTCATAAGCAGTTTTTCCTATCTCTCTTCCTTGACATGGAAAAGGCATACGATACCACGTGTCGGTTCGGAATATTGAGAGACCTCTCACACTTAGGTATACGTGGTAATATGCTAAATGTGATCGATAGCTACCTGTCCAATCGCACATTCCGTGTCCGAGTGGGCAATGTATTGTCTCGACCGTTTGTGCAAGAAAGCGGAGTGCCACAGGGCGGTGTCCTCAGTTGCACACTTTTTATTATAAAAATGAATACCCTGCGTTCGTACATACCACGTAATATGTTTTATTCAACATACGTTGAAGATTTACAAATAGGTTTTAAATCTTGTAATATCTCATCATGCGAGCGACAGGTTCAGCTCTGTGTCAACAAGGTCTGCAAATGGGCAGACGAGAACGGTTTCCGTCTAAATCCGCAGAAGAGCTCCTGCGTTCTGTTCTCTAGGAAGAAAGGCCTCCACCCCGATCCCCATATAGAGTTGCAGGGTGAGCTTGTAGCTGGTAAAAAAGGACAGAAATTTTTAGGCATAATTCTAGACACGAAGCTCACGTTTGTACCACACAATAAGTACATTAAGGAGAAGTGCATGAAGAAAATGAACGTCCTAAAGGTGCTGTCCCGCACAACTTGGGGCAGCGACAGAAAACGTCTTATGAGCCTCTATAAAAGCCTGATACGCACGCGTCTAACTATGGGGCGGTAGCTTTCCAGTCTGCAACACCAACCGCCTTAAAAATGCTGGACCCTGTCCACCATTTAGGCATTCACCTTTCTACGGGTGCCTTTCGAACAAGTCGCATGGAAAGCCTTTACGCGGAATCGGACGAATGGACGCTAAAAATACAAAGGTCGTACCTATCTTTTACGTATTTCTTGAAGATAAATGCAAGCACGGACCATCCCGCACATCATGTCGTAAATGACATGTCCAACTGCCAGCTCTTTCAAAACCGCCCCACTGTGAAAAAGCCCTTCTCGCTGCATGTGCGAACACTAACTGAGGAAACAGGCGTCCCGTTACTCGATCACCGCCTAATGGCCCCATCTTCACACGCCCCGCCATGGAAATGGCAGGTCATAGACTGTGACAGACCTTTCGTAGATATCACAAAGCATGCCCCACCTCTACATATACAGATGTACCTCCGTGAACTGACACACAAATACGCCTGTCCCGAATTTTTCAGTGACGCGTCTAAGTCTCACACAGGTGTGTCCTACGCAGCGATAGGTCCATCTTTTTCGGATGCTGGTGTTCTTCACCCAAGCACGAGCATCTTCACAGCGGAGGCTTACGCAATACTGGCGGCAGCAAAGAACATTAAAGAATTAAGTATAAGTAATGCAGTGATATACACGGATTCGCTAAGCGTCGTGGAAACCTTAAAAACTACTAGAAAGTAAAAAACCCAGTCATTGTCTCGCTATACTCCCTCCTGTGCGACATGTGCACTTCCAAACAGGATGTAGTTGTATGCTGGGTGCCAGGACACCGCGAAATCGAGGGAAACGAACAGGCAGATGCGCTTGCAACATCAGTTCATGCAAACGCTCCGCAATCATCTCTAGCTGTCCCCGCAATGGACCTGAAACCCCTCCTAAGACAGAAGCTGAGGGATTACTGGCAGCGTACATGGGACCAGCAGCTGCATAATAAATTGCATGTAATCAAGCCTTACCTCGGTGACTGGCCAACCACATCAAAAACACGCCGCACAGATGTAACACTCTGTCGGCTACGTATCGGTCACACACACAGCACACATGCACATCTTTTGTCCGGTGGTGACCCGCCCAAGTGTGAGAGATGTGGAGAAGCACTTACGGTGCTTCACATCCTCATTCAATGCAAAGAGATAGACGTTATGAGAATGAAGCACTTTTTATTACCCTACCGACAGCAATTTTCACTGCATCCTTCCATGTTTATTGGTAGGGATCCACTCTTTAAATATGATTCATTGCTCGCGTTTTTTAACGACGTGTGTAGTTTTCATGTGATCTACCCACGCAATCCGCAGCACGACCTCTGAATAGAGGTCGCAGCTGCGGTAGCTACACACAAAAGCACCTGCCTCGCGGCCCTTGGACTCAAGGGCGTTGACGAGGCACTCGTGCTTATGCCATATATCTTCACCATAGTTTGATCACCATGAGCAGAGCCATGCATCCCATTTACACACATTTCACGTCGCCCCCATGATCTTAATACTTCTATGCTTTGCCCACCTTAGAGTGTGGAATTTTAGGCCTCTATACAGCCACGAAACACTGTCATAGCTCACATCCCTTATGTAACGTAAAACACGGGTCATTGTGACTTTTTCACCACTGTTCATGGCGCTCTTTGGCCAAGCATGGCACTTGCGCCATTAAAACCCACATATCATCATCCTCTGTACTGCTTTTTTTATGTTACCTAAACTTGAAACTTTTTCAGCCACGAGCATTACAAGTGACAGTGTTCCCACTGCCCTTAAGCTTCGCGACTTGCCACTACAGTCTACGTTAGATCCTAAAGCGACGACTTTCTGAGGGCTTGGTTGTTATTGAGCGGAAATTGTTCTTTTTAATGCGTTTAAATGCACTGAATCGCATGGGAGAAAACTTGTTCTCCTTCTCGTTTTACGCTCCTAGCTGTTAGCTGCTCTGCGCATAAACTTGATGTCTGAAAATTGGAGGCTATGTTCATTTGGCATTTCAACCGTAAACTACAGCCCTTGGTGTGTACGTGTGAACATTTAGACATTTTCTGTTTTAGTATTATCTACAAAAGAGTGATATAAAAAAGAAATTAAAAATCAACGTAGGGAAACATTTAACTTCTCCAAGCTATGTAGCTCATGCACCTGCAGAAAAGAAAATGATGAAGAAAAACCTCGCAAAGAGCAAGCAGTCGGCGTTTGAGCCAAATTTTAAGAGGTGGATCGACTTTTTGTAAAGAGAGTTAGGGCATATCGTGGTTTTACCAGCCACATCGACCACACAGCACCTAAATAGTAGCTTATGCTTGAAAGTGAGCACAGACATCGGTTTCATCAAAACGAAGTGTACGCTACGGTGTGCTGATGTGCATATCACAAAGAGCATTCGTTGACGCATTCTTGCTGGGACGAGAAACACTTGACTATAGCTTGCCGAGTCATAGGAGTACATATGTAAAGTTTATTACACTGCTATAAGAATGGAAAGCCTACAATGCAACCCCGAGTAACAAGGCAAACACCACACCACAGCTGCTGATGTAAAACATTTACGTACAAGCTGTACCGTGTGGTTGCTCACTAAGAGTCACTGCAGAACATTTGTCAGTGCTTGTCTGGTACATTAAAATCACCAACTATCATAAATCGTGCATCTTTCTGTTCTCTAACCCAAGCAAAGTGTCTTCAAAATTACCCACCGAGGTAGCTTGGCACATGAGGCATCGCGCAGCTAAGTTCGAGGGTCCGGGTTCAATTCCCGGCCACAGTGGTCGCATGTCGATAGGGTGCACGTTAAAGGTTAGGTGCATTTAAAGAATCCCAGATGGTCGAAATGAATCGTGAGTGTCCCCTATGATATGACTCATATCGTAACGTGGTTTTGGCAAGTCACACTTCAGTGACCATTACTGTGCTATAAAATTTTCAATATCTATTATCACCGTTCTTGGGTTTCACCTGTGGCGCATGCCCGCACACGAAAGGTGTTGGTGGCTACGTGCCACACCCGATGGGGGAAAGGGTTTAATAAGGTATCTGACAGGCATGTCATGTTATTCATGTCGTGATCTATCACATTCATCAGGCACTTATGTCCTCCTATGCCAATTTTCGTATATACCACGTTAGGCACATGACCACAACAGCACTGAAGTAGGCAGCTAGATATACGGACACATGGAAATGGCTAAAAGTAAGTGCCTTTGGTTCGCGAACAAATGCTTCACATTTAATAAAGAACACAAACAAGTATTTGAAATGTGTCAACAATGTTATCTACAAGATCCCTTTCACGTGCGGAAAATCGTACATAGGGTAAACAGGCCGATGTATTAATGTTAGGCGAAGAGCTTGTGTTGGGGCTAGTTTGAATACCTTGCTTATACTTAAAAAGCAGCGCTGCAAAGAAACAGACACAGCGCAAAACTACACACACTAAGCATTGAATCTGTGTGGTTTCGCCTGTGTCCATTTCTACTTTGCCAGCACTGCTTTTGACATACAAGTAGGTGAAGATGACGTAAATATGCAACAGAGATGCTTCAGTCACCGGGACACTTGGCATCGCACCGCACACAGTGCAGCTGCAAGCCTATCTTAAAAAAAACAAACGCTTTGAATCAATGCAAGTCTTTTTGAGAATGCCCGCTGCAAATGAAATGAGGATATGCTGGAAATACCGAGCACTGAGCAGCCTTTCAGTTTGAAGGTTGAGCGCTACTAATATACAGTGCGGGCAACATTTGCCAAGAGTGTTCTTTAGGCACAATGGGGCAACAGCTCCTTCAAAGCATGGAGTGGGCGGGATTGAAAAGCGAAAGTGGTTTGTTAGCGTGCGTCTCAAAGCACCAGCAGGCACCAACATCTTTGAAATGAAGCCACATATCTAAAAATCTGAACCAGCCATTGACTTGGACATGGTGCGCAAGGTCAAGTAAGTCCATTTATCTTTGAGCATAACCAACACCTTTTTGCTTTCACGTTTAACACCTGCGGATCACAAATGAAAACATTGCTATGATGTGAAAGTCAATACACACTACAGGCTATCTTATCTCAGCAGAATGATTGACCCAGAAGCAAGCAAGCAAGCAATGTGTCTGCGGCATAAAGCACAGGCACTACCCCTCTTGCACAGTGTGCAAGAGGGGTAGTGTACGAAACTTCTCTAAGATGTAGAAAGTGTACACTGGCCAAACTGGGACATGCATCAATCAATGATAGGTTCAAGGACCATGCAAACAAAAAAATGTGCGTGAAGGTTTCGTTTTCTGGCTCACCACTGTGTAACTTGTAAGGACTGCTCACCAACTTGGAAAACACTTGACGTTGAAGGAGAAATTTTTCATTGGTGCTCTAAAAACAAAAACACTGGTGTCGAGAACCCTAGATTATATATAGTGGTACCTCGAAATGCATTGAGTATAGTTTCAATAGCGCTGCCTTAAAAAATCACTCTGTTTCGATATTGAGGGGGCGGTTTCACAGCGACATGATAACACAGTCTGGCGTAGGTCTAGGTCATATGGGGACAGCAACTCGCGATGTACAATACTCGAAGACAGCTTATCTTGGCAGTCAAGCAAAGGCTACCGAGGCGAGGCTACCGCATATTCATGGTGCTCCGCTAGTATTACGCAGCTTGCAGTCGATTTCAATCTGCTTTTTTTTTCATTATGTCACAATGCAAGCACCCTCATCCTATTGGAAGAATGCGTCTTGATCTCTGAGGCTTTCATTCTGGCGATAGCGGCCGTTCCAGCCCATACCAAAAAACAGAGAGCAGCAAAGGAAAATGAAGGCAAATTCCAGTGTATGTTTTGCTTGCTCACAGCGTTAGTGCCTTTACAAAAACATATACATGAAAAATGTGAATCGAAGAGACATTTCAATTGCTCAGTGTATATCTCAGTCATGTTTTGGGTATATTTTTGGGGGGAAATAGAGTGTGCGACTGCACAAGGACCAACACATGTCAGGAATGCCATTTTTACCTTGGAAAACGGGTGCGCAGAATAAGTAGTGCTACTAAGAAATCAAATAATGAAGGAATTTTTGTAAAGTGAGCAATAATATTACGACTCTTTTAGTCTCATAATAAGTAAAACAGTATTCGTTGGCGCAAGGCTAATGGGAGAATTATCAATAAAGTTATGTACTATTTCCTGGCGTGCGAACAGTCATGCGTTTAAGTTCGGTAGCATACACAGCACTGCCAATAAAAGTTGTCCCCGAGTATAGCAGCAGCTACAGTCTATTGTCTGCCATCAGTCTCACGTAAGCAATGATGAGTGAATTTGTTTATGAACTCTGGGAGCGATTTTGGCCAGATGGAGGATGCAGAGTTCGCAAACACAGCAAACTGAGCTGACTCGTCATCCTAACGCCTATCGTGGTGAAATTGAAGGGCCCCTAAAGAGCCTCTGAAAACACAAAAAAAACAAGCGCCTTATTCTCTCTTCGCGTTTCTCATCTTTTTGGCACACTTCGTGACGCCAGAGCGGTGATTCACGCGACATCATTAGGGTACAAACTCTCAACTGGTCTATATACAAGAAATATCAGTTGTGAATTGTCTCCTACCCTGCTTTGCCATGCAGTAGCCCACCCGTGCTTCCGTTGTCTTGCATGATTATCGTGTGCGATCAACTGATTTCGCTTAACTTTCTACATTTCTTCCTGCACGAGTGAACATAACAGATTGTAGCCGACAAGCGTGAGATCTTTATAAGCTCAACGCCTAGTGCTGACGTTGTACGCATGCTTTATGAAGAAATATGTGGCGAGGAGATATCGCCAGTAGGAAGGGCGAGACACTGAAGGCAAGAAACCACTTCCTCTTCTCTGAACTCGGAGTGGTTTAGGAGCTCTTTAAATAAAATAAAATATTATAAAATACGTGTTTCCTGCCTCCGATGTTTGCAGGGCCTTAATATTACATGCCAAGGGAATGAAAAATATTCCTTTTGTGATGCCTGAAAATCATGTCAATACTCCTTTAAGAAGAGCAAAACTTGTACGACATGAGAAATCATAGAATCTGAAGCATTCCTGATCATGGCCTCTGCCACATACGCAGATAAACGCCTTGTTTATTTACACATGGGCAGGCGATGGCACCTCGATTAGACGGCATATGAACAATAATACCGTATAAAGTTCAGAAGTTCAGCACTCGTGCTCATCCTCTTGTTTCGCTTGTCTTGTATTTTTTATTGTTTTGCTGCAGTATTTTTCCATTATGTACCAACACGGCGCCACTTTATGTCGTTTGTGTGTCTTTAAAGGCGAGAACGTTAAGAAAAACTGACATCGGCAGTGTTGACCCGACGAATGGAAGCAATAAAATTAGGATCCCAGCAGGAATCGAACCTAAGCATTCTGTGTGGCAATCAGGTATTCTACCACAGAGCCACGCCATGTCTATAAACTGGTTAAAAAACAGCCTATGCAGGCGTAATGTCGGTGCAACGTCAATTGTGGTTGTGTTGCTGGATGTATAATTTTACAAGAAAGCAATAAACACTACATATGTACTCCTACGGTAGAGGTGTCACACCAGATTAACATCTGTGGTTCCAATGTTTGCTGCGCTTTTATAGCAGTCTAATAAACATTAAATTTATATTCCTATGATTCAGCAAGCTATATTGAAGCATTGCTCGACCCCGGAGAAATACATTAACAAAAGTTGCGTGTGATATTCGCATGACTGCACCATAAAGTGCACTTACTTTCGATAATACTGATGAATTTACTCTAACGCGAGGGCTACTTCGCGCCATAAGTTACCTTTTAAACAAACGCCAGTGTTGTCGACGTGACTGGTAAGCCCACAATGTGCACACAGCTACTACACTTACAAAAACACGTCGATCCACCTCGTAACGCTTCGCTCAAAGCCATAAAATACAGCATAGAAGTACTCGCTGACTGCTTCGCATGCAACCGATTCCCACAACGCGTGGGACCTGCGAATTTTGTTGCTTACTGTCTGTGAAACAGACCATGTTGCCTACCCCCACCATGTGTTACTTCTCAGATTCCACTCAGACTTCTTGCATACCATAGTCAAAGCGTAGCGTCTCATGGCAACTAAGTTCACACCAGCTGGTTGCCACAAACGCAGCATTTTGATACCATAGTCAAGAGTCTGAGGGAATCCCGTCTGGTCGGGGACAAACATGGTGCAATATAACGAAAAACGCTGACCAAGGTAAAATACACAAAAATTAAAAAGACGATATTTCGGGTGCCATCACATGTTGCAGACATCGTGCATACATAGGAGGGAGTGTCCCGAAATTCCTGTTGAGTGTATGCGCAGTAGTCTGAATGGCCAAAGATTTCATATGCTATCGCGGAAACAACTTTCTTTCCGTGGCAATGATGCAAGCGTTATCCCAGTTCATATCGTGTCCAGTAGACGCAACATGCTCGCCGAGGGCATTAGAAGATGCTTTCCTGTTCCTGACGTCATTAAAAAGTTCCCGCAGCCTTCTTTTGTAGTTACCTGTTTCGCCAATATACACATGTTCACAGTCTTCGCAAGGAATTTTATACACTACACCGGGAAAGTCGTCGCTGTCCAACTTATCGTTGGCATTTGTGAGACTGCCTCCGAGCTTGCGTGCCGGAACGTGAGCCACTTGGACGTCGTAGCCGCGCAAAACCCGAGCGAGAGTTTCACTGAAGCCTGGGACGTAAGGCATCGACGCGCGTTTTCTTGTAGAGATTGTGCGAGATTGAGCTAGGCGTTGCAGTTGTCGCTGCACCGACTTCATCAATGAAGGCGGCTATCCGCAAGCAGCCAGCTCCCGTCGAACGGTCTCCACATCTTCTAGTGCGTCTTCTTGCTTAGAGCAAATCTGCCTAGCGCGCTTCACAAGTGTTGACACCACTGAACGTTTATGGCAGGTGGGTTGCACAGAATGAAAGCTCAGAAAACGACCGGTATGTGTATCGTTTCTGTAAACGCTGAAAGTCAGGCGACTACCGTCTCATTTCACGAGGACGTCAAGGAACGGAAGGCATCCATCTGATTCTTCTTGCACGGTAAATTGTATCGCGGCCTCAATAGAATTTAGTCGTTCTAAGAATCCTGGCAGGGCATCCCGGTGCAAAATACAAAAACAATCATTACAAAACAATTTGGGCTGCCCCGCCGAAAACTTTTCTTCGATATGTGGATGATTGTTTTTGTATTTTGCACTGGGATGCCCTGCAGGAAAACGCGCTCTACAAGAGAACGCGCATCGGTGCCTTACGTCAAAGGCTTCAGTGAAACTCTCGCTCGGGTTTTGCGCGGCTACGACGTCCAAGTGGCTCATGTTCCGGCACGCAAGCTCAGAGGCCGTCTCACAAATGTCAAGGATAAGTTGGACAGCGACGACTTTCCCGGTGTAGTGTATAAAATTCCTTGCGAAGACTGTGAACATGTATATATTGGCGAAACAGGTAACTAAAAAAGAAGGCTGCGGGAACAGTTTAATGACGTCAAGAACAAGAAAGCAGCTTCTAACGCCCTCGCCGAGCATGTTGTGTCTACTGGACACGACATCAACTGGGATAACGCTTGCATCATTGCCACGGAAAGAAAGTTGTTTCCGTAATTGCACATGGAATCTTTGGCCATTCAGACTACTGCGCATACACTCAACAGGAATATCGGGACACTACCCCCGTGTATGCGCTAGGTCTGCAACACGTGATGACACGTGCATAAGAAGAGCGCACTACGTCGTTTTCTGTCATTGTGAACAAGGCTCCCGTGCGGGGAGCCGAAATGTCGCCTTTTTAATTTTTGTGTATTTTACCTTGGTCGGCGTTTTTTGTTATATTAGACCATTTTGATACCATGGTTACACAGGCACGCTGACCTCAGTTACGACAAACCTCAGTTCCCTTAAACCGTAGTTACATCCAGTTAGACGGAAAGCCTAATCGCAGCTATCCCACTAAATGTGGCCACTAAGAAACGAGATCGAACACCTAATTTAAGGAAGCTAACAAAACAGTGGCACCCATGTCGGCAGTCGAAGGCAGCGTGGCTGCAACGGAGGCTAAAAAGACTTCCTAAAAGCGAGCCAACTGTCCTTTCTCAACAACAGAAATGCTCACATGTGAAACAGTCCGTCAAACCAAACCAAACATGATACCAAACGTATCAAGCAGCAGATTGTCTTGGCTTTCGCATCGACCTCAAGGTGTCTTCACCTGTGGTTAGAGACCAACCTTTTCTCTTTCATGACCAGCCTGCCTTGGTCAATGCATGTTCTCTTCAGAGGTTGCACGTTTCTCTGCTATTTTAACTTGCTTTATGCCCACCACTGAACATGCTTTTCTCCTGCCTGCACAGTATGAATGGTATTTTAATTCCACTTACATGCAGGAAAACATATGTGGGGCAAACAGGCAGCAACTTAGGTGAACAGCTATGTGAGCACCACAATAATGCGCAGAATGCCGTGCAGGGCCACCGTGGCATCTGCTGTTGTGATTGTGGGTGTTCCCTCTTCCGTGATCAGTGTTGAACTTTGGCGAACCACAGGTACTAATTGCAATATAACTGAGGCACCTTGGTGACACCATGGATCCCCTAAAATCAAATGAGAGTTCCACGTACTATGCATCATCATTGACATCTTGGATGCAGCTTTAGGTGCTGGATGTGCTTCAACAACTCATCTAAGAAGTGCAGGCACCCAATCGCTTCCTTTTCCTGAAAATTGACAACCACTGAGATTACAGCACTTTTGAGTGAAGACTGAAGCAGCAGTAGAATATTTTCATCAATACATGCAAGGAAGTGAGTTCTTTGTCATGAAATACATGAGTCCGCATCTCATGTATGCCTTAAAGTTCCTCAATCGCAACGGTGATGTCCACACTACCCGCAAACTGCAGTAGAGGTTGTACATATCAAAATTCAGTACAGACATTAGCCACATCAAGGGAGCTGACAACATTGTCACTAATAACGTGACACGTTACCCAACTAATGCTGTCACCTGTCTCAGAGGAATAGACCTCAAAAAAGTGGCAAATGCTGGACATGATGACGAGGAATTCTGGCATGTGCAAGAATTATAAGCTTTAACGATGCTAGAATTTCAGTGGTTTCCTTTGCCAGGAACAGGAAACGCTTGTTGTGACACATGTTGTGACACAAGCCTTGATCATTTATGCCCACTTGCAATCATCATTAAGAATTCACACCACTAGAGAATCTTTCACACCCAAGTATCTGGGAAATCCAAAAGTTTTTCACGGTAGATTTCGTATGATGTAGCATCACGTGGGTGTTCCACCAGCAGACTCGTGAGTGTTGATCGCTTTGCAGCACATCAAGATTCAGTCACGCTGTGATATTCTTGGATATGTTGGCAGGCCCAAACACTTGATAAACCCACATTTTTGTGGACCTCATCGTGCCATTGCCACCCCACCAAAGCCAAACTTGTTGGCTCGTGTTGACAGCATGTTTCAAGTGTTGCATGGAATATTTTCGACTCCAGACGTTACAGCTGCAACTGTTGCTCCCGCTTTTGTTAGCCACTGGCTGTGTCACTTTGAATTGGCATGCCGTCCTCCATCAAAAGAGAGACAGAAAGCCAAACTGAGCCTACATTACTCGACCACTACCTACCACCCAATGAGCAGTGGAATGGAACATATACGCATGACATTCAAGGCAGACATATTGGCTGAAGCAATGTAAAGCCTGCTTAAGGCATGACTGTAGGTCTGCCCAGTTATTAAGTTCTTTGAGTCTGACCAGCACCAAGCCCATATTCCTGCTGGTGACTACACATCTCGTATACATGACATCAAGGTCTGACCTACACTGACAGCGCACAGGAAGAAGGACACATATGTGAGCAGTGATCTTGAGTGCTGCACATATCCTAATGAAATGATGCAGGTTGAAAACCGTCCGTCATCTCTGACATGCTGCGCTCACTTCACAAAACTTTTCTTTTGAGTAACCTTTACTCAAATATGTCATGGAAACAAAACAGATGTTTCACTATTATGTGGATATCATCATTAGTACACAAATAGCCTGAAAGAGCGAAAATATCCTACTTCATAGAATCAATAACATTCTGCAGGAGGCCAAGGTTAAAACTGCACGTTCACCTGTTTTGAGTATAGCCAGTAAAAAAATCTTTATGGCATCAGCTATTCAAGATTCTGGGAAATCTTTCTTTCTGTATTTCATTTATGCACCACGCTTGGTACCTTGAAATAATCATTTAGGTGTGAGAAAAAATGCATAACCCACAATTGTGTTTCTGACACTTTTGTTATGATAGCTATACAAATTATTGAATCATTGCTTTAAGTTATATCTCATACCATTGAGTAAATCTATGTTGTGGAGGGTTTTGCACATGTCTAGCTCTTGAGTGCCACAATAAGAGTCAGTAAAGTTATTTAAATTTTCTGTGGCCTCAGTGGCACTCTTTAAGTGGATTTGAACAGGAAGTGCAACTTTCTGTTTTCCGTGAGCTTGATCCCTGCAACGAGTTCTCACACAAAGAAGGTTCAGGCACTACATTTTTTTATCAGTCGGCATAAAAGATAGCATGCTCACACATATTGAGCTTTGTTTTAGTTGTATACTTCAACAAGCTCATGGTCCTAAGTCGTGCTCGTCTTTCCCAACTGACTCACATCATAAGCACTGAAGGTAAAGCCACATTTGAAAAAATGAAAGATTGAGGTGGCACTTGTGCCCATGAACAGAATAAAGCAGTCTTGAAGCATTTTCTCCTTGATATCTTATAATGTGACAAATGCTGTGAAGCCTGCCACATGTCATATACACAGTACTCCAAACAATTTTAGAGGCATTTTTGGTCACACAGCAACTCTGAAACTGGTTAGCACAGCTATAGAAGTCAAAAAGCTTACTGTGTACACAGGATATTCACATGTAGTAGCTCTACCTCTACTTGCTGATGGGAAAATTCACTAGTATGAGGTCTCTTCGAGTTCACTGTTGCCTTAAGGTGGCGGTCCCACTCCGGCGAACCCCCTCCGCATTTTACGCATTGTTTGCGGACGCACTGTGCTCGCTGCGCTTGACAAATAAATATTAATTCTAATAATTCAGAAAGCTTATGATCTCCGCTTTCTAATGACACCTGGTGTTAATGCCTGTTCGGAAGCGTTACCTAATAGCAATGAAAATAGTGTGAGCAAGAAAAGGCATTTTCGTTGTACAAGCCTCCGTTGTACTGCCTGTACGGCGAAACTGTTCAACATAACAAGACCAAATTTACCGTGCCTTTAGAAGAAGTGCTATTTAAGGTTTCTATGAAGAGATATTAGCCATAAAATAATTAGTGACTTATTTACGCTGCAATGAAAATGGGCAAAGTATTAAAAGTTTTTGTGAGAATATCTTTTTTACTTTTCAAAGCAGAACAATGATATTTAGTGGCTACGTAGACTACATTACATGTATTTTCCATGCGAAGTTGCTTTGTGTTCTGATGAAAACTTGATGAATTATTATTGTGTCAATGCGGCAGTTTATGGCTGTACTTGGTCACGCATTACCGATGAAGCGACAAAACTACACAAGCTGATACTGTGAACTTCTACATAATGAAGAAGCAAGGCCCTTTCTATGATTCTATGAAGAGAAAATTCCTTTATCTTTATTCGGGAACCTGCAAGACAGCAGTGAATTTACGTAATTTTCCTGCTGACCAGTCCCGTAGAAACTCGCTTTTTTTCTTTTAGACGCTAATTGCCAACGAGTCTTGCACATTAGTAGATGCATATTGTGTCTTTTATCTACTTGTGCTCACTAACTTGACCACTCAGTGCTTCAAACAAAATATTTTCAATGAATCATAAGTCTCACAGGCGTTTTTTGGTGGTAGCTCCCTCTATGAAATGAAACATCAAGTTGCTTTATGCGAGTTCAAGCGTTCGCCAAAAGTGGCGCAATTAAACATAATAAAACGGGTAGAACAGGCATGAATTATATCTCCAGGCCTCATAGTTTGCTTCACTAGCTAAGTCTAGTCGCCGCGCGTAACAAACACCGACCGTAAAAGGAGGAGGGCTTAGTGATAAACCCTTTCCACTCGCCCCACGTCAGCAGGTGGGGCGGTCTCATCAAGCGGCAAATGGTTTCGGTATGCAGGAAGATTGCGCGTTCGTCACGCGTTCTTAGAACCAGTGTTCCCCGGCACGTCTTTAGTAATGTGCATCTCTTTGTGGTTCAGCTGCTCGTGTTTTGCGCGTTCCTTTGAGTGTTTTCGTGCCTGTGAGGTTCGAAATTGTGAAAGGAAGGACGCCGACATGCCGTGTGAATGATATGTATGTAGCGCCGCTTTAAAGGGGACACGATGGTGAACGTATGAAAGCTTGTCATTGCCGGAATTTTCAAAGTATGCCTGTCGAGCACTGTGCCGACAACTTCCACTGACCAGTAGTGGTAAGTTGTACCCAATCAGGTAATTACATCCTAGTTGCAACGATGCGACAGAAGCGAGATTTTGTTGAAGATGCAGAACGTTCTAGTCAACGTGGCAGAATATTCAATGTACGGGACCCTGGAAAAGTTACATTGTGCTTTGTGAAAAGACGCACTCACTTCGGATAAGACGATCACTGTCTTTGTCACTAATGAGCGCTACGGTGTCAGGAAACAGTTCGACTGAGGAGGACTACTCTACTTAGTGATAACGCTGTTGCGCACTGCTGCTTTGTCGTAAAGCGGCTTGCTGCGTAGCCAGAACTACTACTAATGATCGGATAACAACTAGTTCGTAGCAAAGTATAAGGCGGACAGTGCAAGGTCCGGTCACCGAAGAATAACCTGACTTAGACGCACGTGAGAGTGGCCACATGAACAAAATAGTGCCGATACATATGCTACTGACGAACATTTTGTTGAAAAACTTTTGCGGCAACCTAAATGGAAAACTTGTCGATGGTGCCTGTAAGTCAAAATAAAGGAAAACCACAGCTTTCCACAACAAATAAGTGTGTTCATGCTTTTATAGAACAAGCATAAATAAAAACTGGATTCTGTAAGAGCCTACATGACCGGTCATGTAAGCCCCCAAGGCGACCCTGTCCAGCTCTGACCCAGTGCAGCAACAAGCCCTGGTCGACCGTCGTGCCCGGGCGGCGGCAAAAGCCAATGGTCTTCCGGACTAGGAGGCCCACCCCCAATAGCGACTTATTTCTACCAATAAATGTTGTATTCTCTCCCTCCCAAGGGGGGGGGGCGCCCAGCTCCCTCGTGTGCACGCCTACGCTGGCCGATGTACCTATACTCAGTTTCATACAATATATGCAACGCTGTGGAAGCTATACAAGAAGTTCAGTCAGCAGTATGTGTGACTGCGCGTGTCTTGCGCCTGGCTTTCATCGTTGTAAATGCTCGTGCGAGACGACCACGAACGCGCCTGCACAGCGTCGCGAAAGGTTACAAATGAGAACAAAGAGACGAAAATAACAGGGTGTCTTGCCCTCCAACGCACAAACCAGCTTGGTTTATTACTGTTCCCAAGAGAAAAAAAATCATGCCTCACATGGAAAAATCATTGTCTTCTTCCTCACGCAAACGCATTCATTGTCAGACGTCTCGCTGGCCTCCACCGTGTTGCACCTTATGTATGATAAGGAGTATAGGATAAGACATTCGTAGAACACATGGACATGGGCTCAGAAGTTTCGCTCTTATGTATGTTTTTTATGAAGGCTCACTGGGACCGTCCTAACTACCTATGATTTGCGCCTCCTCCCCGCCCTGCCACTAAGTACGATGCTGGGCCGAATCGGGCCGCTAATTGCCAAACTGCGTGTTCGGGCGCTTCGATTGCATCTCAAAAACGACTGTGGGCAAAAATTTAAAAGAAAACAAAGAAAATGCAGAGAGGTGCGTCAGTTTTGGCGACGGCCATCCCATAACTCTCGTTCTATGGGCGGTAGGACCGGCGAGCGGTTGTGAATTTCCTCAAGCAAACACTTCGTGGGAGCTTAGTTTAGCATAATTTAGGCAGTAGCACAAAGATGGTGAAAGCAAGACGGGAAACAGCGTGAAACAACTTATGAATTATCCCACGTAAAATGTTTTAGCAGAAGCATGTGTTCTAGGAGGTTCTAACTCCGGTAATTAGTGGTAGTCATGTGTTCAACTGATCATCAAGATGTACTTTATTTTGGTAACCGTTTATTGCGGTTTGAGAGGATGAAATTTCGCAGATAACTCTCGAATTATAATCTGCTGAAATCTGTCTGTCCATTTTTTCCTCCTCCAATTGTAATAAGCAAAAGCAGCCCCCCCCCCCCACACACACACAAAAGACATGCGCTCGCGCGATGCTATAGAAGTCACTGGCACGGTCGCTAAAATGAACCAAAATGATTGTTTTAGTAGCGGCCGTGCAATTCCATTGAAACGCGGCGAAGCGTTTGATTGATGTTTTGTTCAATACTATTTCACTGAGGCACATTATATTATGTGAGTGAGTGCGTTAGTGAGAGCGTAGCGCGTGCGTGTGGGTGAGAGCGTGTGTGTGTGCGTGTGTGAGGGCACGCTGTTGTACGCACCAGTGTGCATGTGTGTGCGCGTTTTTTTTCTTTTGTTCTCAAGCGATTGTATTTAGACGCTGCGCTGTCCGTTCTCAAGGGCTGCAATAGGAAGCGAGCGTTTGTCCTTACAAACAATTCCGCAACTTCAATGTTACCTTACAGCCAGTATTGTTGAGTGGTAGCTCATTACAACGTTGCCTCTCATCTTGGTCCTTTGTCGTGCGTGATATTGCTTTCATCAGTGAGTTGTCTGCCCTCAAGACCTGCAACTGAATTATTTGCGCTTACATACCATTGGGAAGCTGAGGAAGGCTCTGTCGCAGAAGCCAACAGGATTATCGGCGAAACGTCGAACACACCTGAATGCCTTGACAATGAAAAGGTAAGCTTCGCATTCCTCAGTCTATTTCTGGCAGTAGTAGGTCATGTACTGCTTCTATGCTTGCCGTCAGGATAGTACTTTTTCTTTTATCTTTCTGTCGCAAACTCGCTCACGACATTTGGATTTCTATGATGATGGCATAAGCGTCGGCTCCGCCCTTCAGAAACATTCAAAATGCTTATATTATTTTTCATCCATACTTACCAAAAGTCTTCAACAACTTTTATTTGCTTTTTACAAGAAAAAGCACAAGCAACTTTGGCAAGCCTGAAGATTTACAAAGCTTCTGACGAGTGTGCCATTCTGCGCCCGGAACTGAGTGATGGCGTCTGTGATGAACTTTCTGTACAGTACTGGGAAGGCCTGGGGGTGGACGAGCAGTTACCAAACCTCAGCATTACGAGTACTTCAAATGATATTTCATCGGAGTGCATGAACATATCAGGAAGAAGAATTGTCTCAGTCACTCATTTCATAAAGGCGATACAAGAACTCGGCCACCATCGTTGTACCAGTCTGCATGGAGGATGCTTTGAACTTCAGACAGAGCGCCGAGTAGGCTTTTGGTCCGAGTATACGTTCAAGCAGGCACGTAGGCAAGGGGGGGGGCGGCCCCCCCCCCCGAAATTTGTCCAGTCTTTTATATTCGCGGGCAACTTTTTTTTTTAATTTTTGCCATGCAAAGACTTTCTTTCGCATAATTTAGCCTTGCCCCCCCCCCCCCCCCGAAAAAAATCCTGGCTACGTGCCTGCGTTCAAGTGCAATGGATGCGCCGAGAACAGAAAGGTCACCACTGACCCTGTAGAAGAGCCAACACCTCTAACGGATAAGACGGCGCTAGGAGTCAATGATGCGGCTGTGTGGGGATTTATGAGCATAGGCTTTGGCCACTCTCACCTAGAAGAGGCGATGTCCGTCATGGAAATCCCTACAATGAGCAAAGGAGCATTTCTGCGCCGAGAGGAAAGCATTGGTAAGGTAAGAGACTCATTATTTTATATTTTATATAGCTAAATGCACCGATCAAACACGCAGATACGGTGCTAGGGTTTTGGCTTATTCTCTGAGCGTTTCGACTTACCAGGTAGTATCCCGCAAGCCCAACCTTTCCTATTTACTTTTTAGGACGATCTAGTCGCATTGGCAGTGATCCGCTTGCCCATTTCGGTAAAATATCAACAATTCAAATCCAGAGAATAACTGCGCATACATATTCAAATCTCGGCACAGAAGACGGCGAACAATGCCCGTAGGTTGGGGGATGGCCCCGCATATTTACGAAACATCAACGTAAAAATCACAGCATATCCACGGAGTGAATGATGATGAGTGGGCGAAGCTGCGGAGGTTCATCGGTAAACCGTGAATCTTCCGTGAATTCTGCCCAGTACATCATCACCGACGTGAGATCGGGCGCGTTTATACTAAAGGTTCGATGAGTTATGACGACTTGCAGCTCACTTTAATTTTACATGTACGCTGTGAATTTTCATTGTTTAGAAAACCATTGCTTTAGAAAACACCTTGCGTCTTTCGTTAAGCAGCTGGCGTCTTTTTCGTTTTGCTTTAGAAACATCTGGCGTTCTTTCGTTTTGTTTTTACAAAACATCTGGCGTCTTTCGTTGGTTTATTTCATCAATCAACGGCGTTTTGAACAAAATTTTTATTGTTTAATCACGCACAGGAGAAATCTCACCAGGCACTACCTTGGAGGTAAACAATGGCTGCTAATGGGAATGAGAGACAGAAGAAGTCGGCTTTTAGCTAACACTTACACTTCTACAGAGACAGAAGAATTCGGCTTTTAGTTAACGCGCACGCTGCGAATTTTTTATTGTTCAACAACGCACAGGAGAAATCTCCCACCGGCACCACCTTGGAGGTCAAAGGGTAAGACTTGTTACTCACTACTACGAGCACGACGAGGGACGAACGGGTGCCGCCTTAAGGAGCTTCGCCCCTAAAATGTTTCAGTCGCCACTTTTCAAACTTTCACTTAGGTTTCATTACGACCAGACGGCATTTTATGTGACCCTTGACTTGAGTGCTTGCGAACCTTGTCCAGAAAAATGCAGTCGTGCAGTTTCATGATGCAGGTATGAAATGCTGCCGCGGATAGCCTGCCCCCCAGCTCGTGAGAACAGAACGCTGTCTGCGGGTGGAGCCGGCGTCGATTCTGTCATGCTCTTTTCAGCGTCCGTTATCATGTAGAACAGAGCAGTGAAGGAACTGTCACGCAAATACGGAAGAGAGGTTGACCATTTCAATTTTCTCGAAGTTTCAATGTTTCTGAAATGTGTCATTTCTGATATTGACATCACGCAGTGTACAGCATTATCGCCTTTAGTCCGCCTACACATAATATTGCAAACAACGCCCACAACTAGTATACTGCTTCCCAACTGTTTTTCGCTTCCTCGTTAGAACACGTTTACTTCACTTCGAGCAAGCACGTTGTCTTGCCTAGGGTTCAGGGCACTCGCTTTCAACCCGCGGGGAACCGTGGTCCCACCCGACTCCGTAAAGGAAATTTATTGCGTTCAATTTAATATTTCATTGGTGCGAGCCGCACGTAGCCGAGGAAGGTTTTTCGTAACGCAAGCTACATAGGTCAGTCATTACAAGTTTCGCTTGAACAAAAAGTGGTCTGTGACCATGTGCCAAACTGCATACTTGCGCCTGTGCCCATATTTCCGCCATGGGCATCGAGCGAACTGTGGAAAATTAGCCTAGGAGCACAACTGCTTCATCTAGACAACAATCTTGCGATGCCGCTAGCTTTAGTACTTACGCAAATGAGCAAGCTCTGACGTGTCGCGATTGAGTATATGTTAACATTGCGGCTTCATTATGCGCGCAAAGCGCTGCATTTGCGCTTCGTAGTCGCGAATAGGTTTTCATTTCATGCACTGTGCCGGTGTTATTTTCTGCCTCTAAATTACGCACGGGTACAAAGGCACCCCTTACTGATGAATATTTTTTTATCGGAAATGACATCCTAATGCAACTGTTATAGTGCCCGAAAAAATGTGCCACTCAGAGGTGAATGTCGCCATAAAAAGTAACTTGAAATGTTGCTGAAAGCTCCCACGTCTTCATATGTTTCTTTTCAGATGTGGAAGGGGACCCTCATAAAAGAGATGACTGAGGCCGGCGAAGAAGAAAAAATGCTGGCAGAGGCTGCAGGAGATTTCTGCGAGGATGGCACCACCCCATGGATCACCGTAGTTGTGGACGGCGGCTGGTCCCATAGGAGTCATGGCCACAGGTACTCTGCCAACTCGGGTGTGGCTGTCATCGTAGGAAAACGCACACAAAAGCTGCTCTACTTGGGTGTGAGGAACAAGCTGTGTAGCACTTGCGAGTACTATGCCAAGAAAGGCGAGAGAAAAGAGCACTCATGCTACAGAAACTGGGATCAAAGCTCTGGCGCCATGGAGGCCGACATTCTTGTTGAAGGATTCCAAAGGAGCACTGAAATGCATGGCGTGCAGTATCGCACTTTCATAGGTGATGGAGACTCCTCGGTGTATTACCAACTTCAGACAAGGGTAGACTACGGTGGATTCATAAAGAAAAACGAGTGCGCCAATCATGTAGTCAAGTGCTACACATCTCGGCTTTACAGCATCGCTAAAGAAAGCAAAGGCACTCGTTCGCTACTGTCGGGTCCCAGAATCAAGCGAATCAAGAATGGTGCACGAAAGGCTGTGAGCCACTACGCCAAAATTCTGCGCGATTTTGAAGGCAGCGAGCAAGACCTCAACAAAGAAAAGGAAAGGCTTATTCAAGAGCTAGCTTCAGACATCAGGAACGGACCGCTTCATGTGTTTGGAAGTCACGATGGTTGTAAAAGCTACTTTTGTAATGGAAGCAAAGGAGACAACCTGTACGACGGACTTCCTAAAATACAACAAGTGAAGCTTATGTCTGCAGCCAACATCATCGCAGACAAAGCCGACCGTCTAATAACAGATGACACCAGCAATCTCGCTGAAGCCATAATGTCTCTCGTGGCCAAGTTTGCAGGAGGAAAGCAGATCAATCGTTGCCAGAGGGGTTCTTATGAGCATCGCTGTCAAGGTGCAGGTCTTCATTTTCAACTGGGACCCGAGTGGCACGCTAAAGCTAGCGAGGGTGTTACTTGCGCAAGTGGAGCCCCGATCCTGAAGAAATACACGCAGAAGAGACTAAATGTGAAAAGGCAGGCGATATCGCGCAAAAGGCGGCTGCTTCAGGAGTCGGGCTGTCGTGAGCGCACTTACAGTAATCAGGCACTAAGCGATTCGGCACCGCACTATGGCCAAAATGTCAAAAGCCAGATATGTCAGCTGCCTTACTTTCTGCAAACTCAGAAAAGCAGCTGCTCGATCTACAAGTGGATGAAAACCGGCAAGCAAGGATCGAAGAAGAAACGCGTGGCCAGGCTAGCAATCATGAATGGCACGAACAAAGAAGGCTTCGCCTCACCGCGTCTGATTTTCAAGCTGTTTGCACAAGGAAGGACAGCACACCTTGTGATGCGCTAGTGAGGAGGCTCCTTCATCCTAAGGGCTTCGCAACAGCCGCCACAGAGCATGGGAAGCAACACGAAAGTGTTGCACTTCAACTGTATGCTTCAGAGAAAGGGACGGTTGTGCAGCCTTGCGGTCTTTTCGTTGACTTGGAACACGGGTTTCTGGCAGCTTCCCCGAACGGACTGGTTGGCACAGACCGCATTGTGGAAGTAAAATATCCCTTCAGGTACAAGGAAGATGAACCAATGGAAGCAGCACGAAAATTTTTGACGAAGAAGCAAGAAGACGGCGCTCCTGTCCTTTCAAGATCGCACAGGTATTTTTATCAAGTGCAGGGCCAGCTGCATATCACCAGACGGATCATGTGCGACTTTGTAGTGTACACCACGAAAGGAATACACGTGCAAGAAATACACAGGGATGATGCTTTTTGGAAAACAAAAATGGAACCATTTCTTCTTCGCTTCTACAAAGACTGTGTCCTTCCAGAAATAGTCGACTCGAGACTTGCACGATCCATGGACGTCCGCCGTCCAGAATGGAACAGACTTGCCATTGAGGCTAAAGAAAAAACGAAGAATGACGCGGCATCAAAGGCGAAAAAATCCAGGAAAGAGAAGGAATAAACAGGCACGTAACCATGCATGCTTGCGGTGGTATAAAGCGGAACGCAAGCCACAATATTCCCTTCACGCCTTTATTTAGTGCCCAATATCCGCCACGCTGATGAGAAAGAAATGACAAGTTTGCTACAAGAAACAGCCGTTTCCACGTGCCGTACTGTAGGGCCCCTCCAACAACTGAGCTAGTGTTTGGATGCCGACATTACTTCCATACAGACACGTTTTGAAGAGTAAGTGCACTTACACATTTTATTATTCCATGTTATCCAATGGAACAAGTTCGCATAAGTCTTACGAATGCTACTGTTCATTGCGGTGCCAGGAGGACTGTTGATGTGTGCCTTACGAATCACGCTTGTCAGTGCAGTGCAAGTAGGACGCTTCGCGTGTCTTCCGAATAATGCTCTTGAATGCCATGCAAGGGAGAGTCTTCACGTATTCCTTAGAAACTACGCTGCTCAATTGAAAGCAACAAGTACAACTTCTGGAACTGAATGAACACTGCATTCCATATTTACGTTGAAACGTCGCATTCATTGCAGTCATGTGGGTGTTTGTAGTGTTCGCGTGCGCGTGTCAGCGAGCGCCTCTATGTTGCAGTGTTTGTCATTATCTTGCCCTCAGGCTATATATATATATATATATATATATATATATATATATATATATATATATATATATATATATATATATATATATATGTGTGTGTGTGTGTGTGTGTGTGTGTGTGTGTGTGTGTGTGTGTGTGTGTGTGTGTGTGTGTGTGTGTGTGTGTGTGTGTATACCATTTATTTGCTCGATGTGTCGGTCAAAGCGAGAGCTTTTCCATTTTTCAACAAAGGCTTTGATAAGAGAACGCCCGCACGAAAACACCGGCGAAATGAATAAAGTAATCTTGAAGTGCTTCTCATACTGCTATATGGCTTGCGTTTTTCATTGTCTCATTCACTGCTTTCCATCAAACCGTAACAATGGCAAGCCAAAAAAAAGAAAGGATGCCGCCAAACATGAATTCATTATCAGCCCATCGTCCGTGTACACGTGGCTGTGACGTCCAAATATCAGTACGAAAAAGAATGATTGAAAGGGAGGGGGCATGCATGGAGCGAGTGACATTTAGGACAGGATCATGCAGCCTTTTTGCTTTTCCACGCCCTAGCTTTCGCGCTTACGTCTACATTACATTCGGCTGTTTAGGGAAGTGTTGTTTCGTTTTTTTCGCGAATTACTGGTGCCCGTAACAAGTTTTCGAATGCCTGGCAAGGCTATCCTTCAAAACAAAAAAAAAGTCCGCCAACTGTCAATTGTCTTTGGTCGTGTCCTTCAAACGACGCCAACCCTCGGCCGATTGTGGGTGAAAGACGCCGTCCGCGTTTATGCTCCTTGCTTTTCATCGGTCGATTCCCGCTGCCTCGCGCGGCACGCAGGAGACGCGCGAGGCGTCACTAACCGTACTTCAGTGTTGGCAGTAACGCCATTACCGGTAACGTGTTACCTTGTCGGTAACCTAGATAACGTACTGTTTACAAGTTCGTATCTGTAACGCCACTATAGGGAACTAGAAAACTATAGTCGCCACATCAAAAAGAAGGTTAGCGGCCATGCCAGTGCCACGACCTTGTTTTTATCCAGCGGCCGTGCCAGTGCATTCATACGCTTCGAAGCGTTTGGTTCATGTTATGTTCAATCGTTATTCCATGGATGTAAGTGAGAGAGACAAGATCGTTTGTGTATTTGCGAAAACACTTGAGCGAAACGACGCCGGTTTCAGTCTGCCAGCTGTCACTGGGGCACTTATCGTCATGTCGTTGAAACGACGCCAACAGTTGGCCCCGATTGTAGGTGAAAGACGCCGTCCGCGTTTGTGCTCCTTGCTTTTTGTCGGCCGATTTCCGTCACCTAGCGCGACATATAACATATAAAACACGCGCGAGGCGACGCTGACCATACTTGCGCGCGCAATTTTCTCGCTTTCTGCAAACGTGGATGAGTGGCGTCGTCTGTTGTCGTTTTTCGAACTATTGGCAAGATGGTGGTAGTGGAACCGCCACCTTAATTGCTCAAGCGCTGCTCAATTGGTTCTTTTTTTACATTTTCACAACTCCAGCACACTACAATAATGCTATTCAGATTCCCAGAAGCTTTAGTACAACAAACTGAGTTTGTTGCTGACAGCTATATTCATGGTTTCAAATACTGCTAGTACTCGTTCAAGAGGGGATAGTGTTGTTACTTCTCATATCTAAAAACTTATTTAGAGCAAGGAACAGCATTAGGTAGTAACAAAAGCTGTATAAATCGAGGAATGTGCGAGCCGAGTCTGAGAGTGACTATAAAGAGATGTACCGAAGCCATTGTTGAGGATCCCAGCACAAGTTTCTTCTGTTAGTGCATGGAATATGAGCCAGATATGCGTCATGGCTTTCTTTTCCATCGGTACTTCCAGCATTTGCGTACACTCCTAACTTTCTCGTGCAACAAAGGCGTTGAAGGTATGTTTTTGTGACATATTTCAGTGTTGTGCCTGAACTGCTGAAGTGGCCGGCAGGCTCTTCTTTTTGTTGTGGTGTTTTTGACATGGGGAGTGGTAGGGTAGGGATGAGGAGAGAGGTAGAGGGCGGGGACAAGATTCTCTTTCCCCTTTTGTGTAATGGTAACCGAAGCAACTTTTTTAAAGAAGGGGGGCGACAGGCACTGCAGGCATGGGAGGGGGGGGCGGCTGATACAGGTTTTGAGGGGGCGATCGCCCCTACCGTCCCCCTCTGGATCCGCCACTCGCTGTAGCATACGTCAGCTATATGGTAAAGCTGATATGTCATTCCGCTTAAACCATCCAATGAAAATGCTAGCGCTTTTTTACTGTAACATGTAAAGGAAATACTTGTATTTAACTTCACCTCCAACGTATATCCCGTTAGTATGCCACGATTTACCCATGGAATCGTTCTTGTAAAGCGTGTTTATATTAACCAGAGATTTCTTTAAATAACACTATTATATTTGAGAAATCAAACTCATACTTTGTTGTCAGTATCTTCTACCTAAATAAATAACGGTAGCTGATCGGGGATTATTTACATTGCACTTCAAAGGCCAGAATAATAATTTTCGGCACGTCAGAAGTCACCCGTATCATGTCAGAAAGCATGACATCTACAGTGTCTTTTGAAACCAAAAAGAGCTTTCCCTCTTGTTTCTACTCACTTTGTTCTACTACTTTGTTTCTACTCACTGGAAGGGTTTCAGATTTCAGAGTTGATTTTAGGGAGAGTGCACTATGCTTATCTGTCAAGCAATTGAATTGCTTAATTGACGTATTTACCTTTGAAATATGATATTTCAAGGATAAATCTCAAGGGGGGGGCGCAATTGGAAGGGGTGTCGAGCCTGAATACAAGGGGGGTCAGGACCCCCCTGACCTCTCTGATTTACGCCACTGCCCTGGTTATGCATCTGGCCTTAACTACAAAGTGCCTATCTCGCAGCTTTGTGTCTTCTGTGGCTCATAAATTAAACTGTCTCTCTAATAACATCGGCCATTTTAAAATTTACTAATACAGATGAGCTCAATAGTCTCAAGTCAAGTCGGAAGCTCAAGTCGGAAGCTCAATAGCTCAAGTCTTGCCGGAAAGATGTTCCTGTATGATATTATTATGAAGACCCCATGATGACTTTATGTATGCATAGCAGCATATATTATATCACAAAGATATAAGGACAATACGGCAAAAGTGATATGCGCCTGCAGCTACTTTGGCTTACACCAATCTGCTCCTCACTCTCACTTCTAGTTTTGTTTGATTCGATTAGAAGCTTCGGGAGGCACAAATATACAGCACAAAATTGCATAGAGAGATGTGATAATCAAGTAAACAAGTTAATGAGCGCAAAATCTTTTTTGCTCATCTACACTGAGTCTGGAAGAAAGGAACTAGAAAGATAACGATAGGATCGAAATATTGAGACACTGAGAGAGAGAAATTTAAACAGAGCACATGCCCAAATTCACTGCTGCTCACAGCACAGGCAACATTCTCCAGTGCTGTCAACAGTCACTTATGCACGCTTGCTGGTTGCAGTAACTGCAACAATCGTAGCTTTCGAGATTTAATCATAAACCTTTCCCTTTCAGTGCGGTGGGCAAGGCCTGGCACCACCTGCCAAATGATTATCCCGATTTTTTGGGAGACTCCCGCGAATTCTGACGAATCCTTCAAATTGTATGGGTACATCCACAAATCTCCCGAAGAACAGCGAGCATTCGCCCCACCGCGAAACGAAAGAATAATAACAATGGATAGCAACTAGGTCTAAAATAAATCTTTCCGCTGTATATCGAGGCAACAGATTTCCAGGCAACAGCTTTCCTCCTCTCTTTCCATCGATTTAAAAGGAAAGGGGGGCGTTACTGGCTCTGTCTTTAATCAAAGCGGTTTTGTCGCCGCATGCACGCGTTTTTCCCTTTTTTTGTTATTTACGGTTCGGCGTGTTATGTTCAATGTAAGAACACTTACGAACTCACGCAAGCGTTTCGTTTTTTTTTTTTTTTTCGTGTCGTGCTGCGCGGGCCGTGCCTACCGCGTAAGCTGCTGTTTTGGGCACAGTAGGGTGTAAACAACCTATTCTAAGAAAAGAAAACATGAAAGAAAAGGTAGCAGGCCGAGATTCGAACTCGCTACGATGCGGCGCGTACACAAGGTGCTTGACGCCCACGCACTCCGCCACACCACGCTACACGCATTTCAATATGTTCAAGTTGACTTCTGTAGTCGTGGCGTCAACCTACTATGTGGGTGTACGTGTGAGATTACGGCAACCGCATGTATTATACGATTCAATCAACACAATTATACGCTCTAACTCAATCAACAGCATAACATTCACTCGCACACGTCGAGCACCTACAAGTGGGAAGCCGTTAACCGGTACTGCGCTGTGAGCAACGCGAGACAGCTTAATCGATCGCGGTGGTAGCAAAGCAGGACACACGATACGATACAGTTTGCGTCTGATGCGACGTCCAGCGCACCGTTACGGTTGCGTTACGTACGGCAGCCGCGTCCGCGGTTGCTTCGTACCGAAGCACCCATTTTTACCCATTTTATTCCCTTTACCCATTTTACCCATTTTACCCAAAATTTACCCTTTTTATCACCTGCCAGGCGTCCGATCCGGTGCTTCGTACCGAAGCAGGTGATAAAATGGGTAAATTTTTCTCAGTTAAATAGTCTTGCGCTAGTTCAACCAACGATCATGCATATCTACACGGAGCTGTGTATGATTTAATGTCCAAAATATGTTTATGTTTTGTCCAGCACATTACTCTCTCGGACTTCAAAAATCGGCGTGTGAAGTGGGACCACCGAAGAGCACCAAACAGCAGTAGGCGCAGAAATTGGCTCATAACGGACCGATGTTATGCCGACGAAGTAGACTGTTTAGCCGACGTCGGCAATATCGTTCGAACGACGGGCAAATAATTTCGGCTTAATTGCATGGCTCAGCCCATATTGGCTGCTGCTTGTATAACTCGGCCCAATGTGTCCGTTCTATTAGACTGGCGCAGCCGATCTCGGCGGCACGTTCTGAATGCTGGCCCAACGTCACCGTTCTGTCAGACTGGCACTGCCATTATTGGCGGCACGTTGTCAATGCTGGTCCTACATCGGCGTTCCATTAGACTGGCACTGCCAATATTGGCGGCACATTGTCAATCATGGGCCGTTCTTGGGCCAGGAACTGCCAGTCTATCGCCGACATCGGCCCAACGTTCTGTGCTGCCTGGGTATGGTTCAGTACGAGCGTGTGGTTGCGTTCCACATATAGATTCCTTCAACGAGTACTCGGCCGAAACGCACATATAGCTACTTTTAAAAGTCCACTAAGTAAAGCTCAGTATTACCGAGGCCTTATTGGCTGCAGTGAGTCCTGTGGGGCGAAAAGTCGTCCGGCAAAATTACAGCCGTTATTACACTGCGCCTAAATTGCTAGGTGCGTTGCTTGGGTTTGTAAAATCGCGTGAGAATACTGAAAGGCGAATCATTCAAGCTTATTCGCTCAGGTGACATCAGAATAAATACGTAATCTCGCCTCCCATTTCGCTTTCGTATAGGGAAATTGCATTGACAGAGTACCATGTAAACGTTTTCAGGATTTTGTATTTCAGTGTCACCATCTTCATTTCCTGTTACCCATTTTGTTGCGTTCCTCTGTGGCCACGTAATGTTCTGGTTGAGATTCTTCATATTTTCACCGTTTTTTTAATGGTCTGTTGTTTGGTAACGGAACCAGTTCTTGTTGTTCTTGGGGGGATTACGTGAAATGCACTTGCAATGCGCCACTTCCTCCCGCTTCTTTCAGCAGCAGAAACGAATGTGAACCATTCGGACATCATCCGGACCACAAAGTAACAGCGCTAAAAAGAGTAGCAATCACAAAACACAAACATGACATCTCGCGCAAGCCAAAGAACACAGTTGAAAGAGTGGGTATTTAAAAGCGACAGCCTTCTTTGTATCATACACGCGGCGCCCGTCCGTGCCCTGGAACGGTGCCAGCTGTGGCCTCTCACACTCACACTCTCTCAGCAACCACGTGATGGCTCAACAGCGCATAGTAACAGTTGCGCGTTGCTCCTTCCAAGGCGCGTAGAGCGCGCAACGCGGCGGCGGCGTCCATTCATCAACGAGCAACAGTCATGCGTTGCTCCTCCCAACGCGCGTTGCGCAACACGGCGGCTTCCGTCCGTGTCCCCTGACACCATCTCAGCAATGACGTGATTGCACAGTGGCGCGCGCGGCAACGCTCAGACGTCTTGTTGCACCAGTCGAGTAAGTCGGATGGCTTCCAAGCGACCTGGTGACCATTCCACGGCAAGCGGATCGGAGAAGCCCCCCAAGAACGTGGATTCCCCCGATACCATGGCATAGCCATTCGAATGGCCACATGCTTTCGTCGAATACACTTTGGAATTTACAAAGTGTCCCGCAATTTTAGATGCAAAGCAGCTTTTGCGCTGGGCTTTGTCCGTAGTTCCATTGGCGGCCGTCCGCTTTCTAAAACCTACCATAGCCATCTGTAACATATTGTGCGCGCACTCGCGTCAAGGAGAAGTCTTTGTTTTTTTCTTCGACCGCCTTGATGATGATACGTGCAGAGCACGCTCGCGCCAACGAGGAATCTTCTCTGTCTTGTTCGCCGACCGCCTTGATGATCATACGTGTAGAGCACTTTAGGAGCCCGGGCTGCCGTATGCTTTCCTAGCTTGGCGTAACACAGACAAACCTGCGTGTGCTAGCGCGCGCTAGCGCGTTCGGCCTATCTAAGGGGCTGGGTAAGACGCCGTGGCCTATCCCTTTTACATTCTCTCAGCAATCACGTGATGGCGTCGGGGAACGAGATTCTGCAGACGCGCGATTAACCCGCATAGCGTGCACCAACAAGAGTTCGGAACGAGTAACAGCAACAGCAACTACAGTGAATCATGATGTGCTCCGCATGCAAGGACGCGTTAACATCGGGCAAGGTGCCCGTGATGAACGGAACTTTAAGTCGACCCTTGCGCTCCTTCGCATCCCCATATGGTTCCATTAGTGCAAAATAGTGAGTTTTTATAGTCTTTAGTCCTAATTTTTTTAGTCTTATGGTTTTTTTTAGAGTGTGAATTCTTTTAGCACCGCTAAGCTTTCTGTGATGTGTGTTAGGACTGTCGTGTTAGGAGGGTTGTTTGTTCTTGCAGAACCAACCACAGAAGGAATTTTTTTCACTGTTTTACAGCTGTTGTGTACAGCAAACTCTTTACAGGCATCCACTCATATATCTAACAGATAGGCAGATGTCTAAATATCAACCTGAGGAACTCAACCTTAAAGTGTAGAAAGGAACAGAACGTTTAGCAATAATCATTAAGTTATTTCTTCACCTATAGGATACAGCTCGTGGGCTGGGAGACAGTGCAAACCGGAACATTTATGAAAGCAATATTCGTGTATTCCTATTGGTCTGTATATTTTGCATTTGATTTGCGTTGAAGAACAGGCTTTCATGAATTCGACGCGGGTATGTTTGGTCTCCTCTATGCTAAATGCAATGACGTCATGAAAATGTGCTGTGCCTATTGAAAATTCTTCTGCTTATAGATTTCTAAACAGGCTGACGGAAATGCAAGCGCAGGCTACTTTATATGTAGCGCTATATTGGAGCATCGACGTACATCCCTACTTTGAAAGCAAGCCTCAAGCTTCTTGGAATAATGACATTCCGTGTC
Source organism: Rhipicephalus sanguineus (assembly GCF_013339695.2). Classification (NCBI taxonomy): domain Eukaryota; kingdom Metazoa; phylum Arthropoda; class Arachnida; order Ixodida; family Ixodidae; genus Rhipicephalus; species Rhipicephalus sanguineus. The sequence goes on from NC_051186.1 coordinate 106,975,091, forward strand.
CCCCTCATATATTATTAACAGCTACAAGCACGAATGCAAATACTATTCTGACGTCTTTGCCTCCATATCCTCGAGAGCTCCTATGATAAACAATACCTAGAAAGCACATTGAAGTCACGCTTGGGTTCCTTCACTTGAAATTCGTTGCGATATCAACAATGCGCATGAAAATTTTTGCATCAGAGTTGAAGACATTTTCACCAAACGTAGAGTCCCTGACTCATCCCTATCTTTAAAGCACAGAAAATGCGTTGTGATAAATATATTGGTTGGGCGCTTGCATGGTGGCGCCATTTTGTTAAAAAAGCCATAAAATGTTATGTTAGCAAAGAATGGCCTCATGTGAAAAGTTTTGTGCGCTGGAAGTAGCTCCTCAACCATGTGTGAGCGGCCTTTGCGACATCTGGCGACATTCTGCTCGAATGTAGACTTGGTAGCCAGTAAGACAGGACTGTGTGAATAAACTGGCAAACGTTCATGAAATAAATAACAAGAAAATGACCGCACCGCATGCAAGAAATAATATGGACGAAGACTTATGGCCGAAAACTGGTCGATTGGAAGTGTTTAGGTTTACGCAAAATGTTGCCTAGCTCACGAATCAATCAACTCAGAGACATTAACCGTGTAGTGATGTTACACGAGGAAAACCTTTGCATGCCCAGTGGAACATCCACAATGATAAGGAATTTTGCAGTTGATGTACGTGTTCACTTGCGTATTTGTCTCAGTAGCGTGCTTCGGCCAGTATTGCTCTTGTTACACACACTGCGAGATTGTGCACCGCTGGAGGAGGACAGCGCAGAAATAAGTCACGAATGCTTTACTATATTGGTGGATAATTTATGCTACGCTTATCTTAGTCTTGTTCATTACATCAAGATTTTCATCGTTCACTTCTATACTGGATGACGTTAAGCAATTGAACGACGGATTGTTTTCCTAATGAGACCACGGAGAGAGGGGAAGTGGGGCGGGCACATGTGTATCGCTTTCAGTTTATTCTCGTTCCAGTGGTTTGTGCTAATATTAGGGCGATTTTATTATATGCGAAGCACTTTTTAGCGAAGGAAGAGCACTTTGAGCGTTTCTATTTATCTAACAATCCACCTAAACGCTTACGTCAGCGTGCTGTCATGGTTGTCTCCTGAACTCTGCAGATGGCATGGTATCGGAAAATATGAGCGTATGACGAACAAGTTACAGATGTTATGGCATGAATAACGTGACTTGGCTGTCGCCTACGTCGCGAAACCGTTTGCGCCAATAACGTGTGGCAGACACCCGCACAGCAATTGCGTGGTGTACTAGTACTCTGGTATTCGGGAAAGGTACATCACAAAGTGATACACCATGCTTGATACACAATGTGTATCAAGCAAGGGACAGAGAGAACAGACTTTGGTGATTTTAACACGAAAGCGTCAAGAAGCTCTGGTGAAGATAATGGGGCGCTGGCGTCGAGGGTGTTGTCGATGCGTAAAATGTTGCGATTGGAGCACAGAATAGCAAAACGTTGAAGGAGGCTTGAGCTTCTCCTCAATTGTAGATCGCCATAGCCTAGTTCGGCCCAGTTCGCATCGCCTGACTTCGCTTCTCAGTACACCTGCACCGTACTGCAAGGAAACGAAATTATGTACCGCTTACATTGGTCATTCAAAACAATTCTAGAATGCCTACTACAAGTACTGTTGCAAAGTTCGCACGACGCCACAACTCGTACTTTTTCGAATCAGTGAGTATCCACAGTGCGTCCGTAAGGCAAAACGAGCACTTCCGTCGCTGCTCACATAGTTGATGCTTTTGCTGATGATAACTTAATAAACATGACTGAGCGCTTTCTAATTAGTGGGCTTTTAAACAACACACTCTTTGTCAAAATTCACATGTTTTGAAGCGTGGCGTCATTGTACGCTTCTGCCATTGAAGATTCCATGCGTTAAGGATACTCCTAGCACTACATAACATTGTGGACTTTTTTTCCGGAAACAATTTCACGCAATGGCATAACTTTGCGGTAGAGAACCTGCTTGCCACGCAGAAGGCCTGCGTTTGATTCCCTGTGGCGCCAAACATTTATTATGTATTTCTTTGCAGCAATCTCGAATTTCCGCTCACGGACACCGCCAATGTTTCGCTGACAAGCAAAGGTGCCGTCTCCTAAACAGGAATTTCGCCTAAATGAGCTATTTAACGCTGTCGCGATAAAAGGCGAGTGGAGCTGGTATCGAACCCAGGCATTATGCATGGCACTCAAATATTCTGTCAGAAAGTCACACCAGTGGTTTATTCTGCTGAGTGAAAGTACCACATACACGCGTCATCTTGGGGCAACGCCAGTAAAGACAAGGCCGAGCCGCCGTTCCCGTGGTGAAACACCCCGTCGACCTCTTTATTCGTTTGCACCAGATGGATTATAATGAGGATAATGACCACCGCTCCTCGTACTATAGAGTCTTCAAAATGCGGAACCTAAAGCCAAGGGTTGTTCGAATACACCGACGACCACAATTTACGATATGGCAATCATCGCGCCGTAGCGTGCACTCTGTTCTTGTATAACTTACATCTCCTCTCTAATGCGTGCGCAGAGGTTACGTTGGAATTTGAACTACCTTGTATACGCCAATATAGCCGATGTGCCTGGCAAGCCCGCGGTATGCGCAGAACTAATATATTTATAGACATTGATCGAACTCGTAATTAACGCTTGGTTCCCAGGGAGAAATACGGCAAGGGATGCTAATTGCTGAGTGCTTCGCATAAAGTTGATTTCCACAATACGTCAGATAATCCGGTATTTTTTATCTAGTTGAGCAACATCAAGATGTATTGGACTTGCACGATTCGTGAAGCTGGGCAATGGCACATATATATTCGTTGTCTTAGCGGTTAAAAAGAAATTAACGAGAATGTGCGAGAAGATGCTGAACGTCGTTTTTCTACGCTGGCATGTAGATGTGTAAAGTGACCGGAAGAAATCGCACGGGAAAGTAACAATCCAAGCGTACACCTGCCACCTAAGATTCCTGCTGGTTTCGTACACAGTAAGTACGCTTGCAAATAAATTTAGTATATGATCATAGCAGATCACTGCATTGTCACTGAAACCGAACACGCGGTTCTTAAACAATGCTTGCTAACAGAAAGCTTATAAAGAAATTGTTGATTTTATAAGGTCGTGTAAATCGAGGACAGTTCCAAGTACTTGCTAACCAACCTGCCGTGCGACAATTCTTCACTCCACGTCTCAAGATCACCAACAGAAAATAAATGTCGTGCTTCGATATTTTCAACTTTTTACTACATCGTTTTATGGCTGTTGTGGAAGGTCTATGAATTGCTGACATTGTTTGCATAAGTTACGCAGAATTCTGGCCAGGGCAAGGTAGGTATGTATTTCATTGAGCTGCGCTCCAGAACTTGGTACTAACGTTTCTAAATTAAGCGCTTGTTCATAAGGCAAAGGATGGCCAGTTACTGGCGGAATCTAGTATTCCGTGCCCTACGCCAAGTACAGTGAAGACTACACAGTATGCTCGATCGTTTAACACGTAGATTCATAATACAGAGACGATTATATTAACCGACTCATTCACTATGGGAAAAAATATGGTGCGATAAATAAGCGCATGATATTGTGTGATTAGCAATCTGTCATTAAGAGACTGGTCCCCGAGCTTGAGTTGAATGACAGCGTCGGCAAGTATGGAGGTTGCTACCACCAGCACCCCAGTTTAGGCCGCCTAGATGGACTGATCATTTTCTTTTTTTCAGCCAGCTTCTCTGAACATCTCAGGCGATTCCGCATGTACTCGTCGCAGTTCGAGGTAATAAAGTTTTCCTGACTGAGGTTTTGCTGGTTTTCATTATTGTTGTGTCAAACAAAGAAACGAGCCCTCAGAAATTTCGTACCGACAGCAAAGATATGTGCACGCGGCCCGGTTAAGACTATACCACACATTGTGAAATGCATGGTTTTGGGAAACTAGGACGTTAAGCTCTCCGTTTGGGTAGTCTACGGGAGGGCGGCTCATGGCACGCGCCTAATCCACCTGGGTGAGAGAAGATGTAGACGCAGTAGTTCACTGCGTCAGTGCATTGGTTTCTTGCCATCCGCCGACAGCTTTTAGGACTCGGGCATCGAAGCTTTCATTATGTAAACCTCACCTTTCTTTTGAATATGACAATATTAAGTGAGTATCAATGTAAGGAGTAAAAAGAACTATATCCATTTACATTTCTAGGTAATATATATATATATATATATATATATATATATATATATATATATATATATATATATATATATATATATGCGCCCTTTACCAGGAAACAGTGGATCTTTTTCAGCATGACATACATATGTTGACCCACGTCGGAAGGCTTGTAGGAAAACATACTCTTCTGTCTATATTGGACTTTGCATATTCAAGTTAAGAATAAAAGCAACATGTTTGAAAATTATGCCTTCTGCGTAGTTTATTCACATAATATGCGTGTGTGTACAATAACGGTGTTTAAGATGATTTACGCGCGCCATTAAAACTCACATAGTCGCCTATGAATTTGCCTGCGACGACACGATCGCGAAAACCATCTTCTGCTTTGTAAATTATATTGAACCCCTCTCGCTAATCGAAATGTTTCTGCGCCTAACGTGCTTTTGCACGACTAGTGGGAGCGGAGGCATTGGAAGCTGTCTTAATCTCACGTGGTTTACCTGTGCCTCGGTGATCGGCCCCCCAACGAGGGGAACTTATATTGTGAGCAGCGCTCGTCTGTGTTTCTTCCTGGTCCCTTGTCCTTTTTTGCGCTGTTATTCTTATTATATTGTGACCTCATAGTTAGTCATGAAGACTTCAAAAAAGATGCGACATCGTGGTGCCGTCATATTCGCATCTGAATACTTGAAGAAATATTGTGACTTCCTAAAAAACTTGTGGTGTTAAGACGTCAAATAATTAGGTAACCACATGACGATTTGATCGTGCGCTTTTCGGACCCTTCTTTTGCGTACTTTCTTTTTAAACATCCTGACGGGAATGCATGTACGACCCTCAAGAAGATGCGTCATTCAACGCCACATATTGATGCGCATCCGCTGTTTTTAGTGTACTACCCGAGGCGCTTTTCTGGAAGATTCATTTTGTTTATCTCTCTCATATGCTATTGCTAGTAAGAAACGTCAATGCAAATAACTTTCTGACGTTGGGGCAGCGACATCACTGAAAGTTACCAAAAAACCCATTTAGCTACACGTTCAGTAGAATATATAATTCACTTCCTTATGTTGAAAGCCTACCTCTTCTTTTTTTTCTTTTTTGGGGTTTAACGTCCCAAAACCACGATATTATTATTAGAGACGCCGTAGTGGAGGGCTCCCGAAATTTTCACCACCTGGGGTTCTTTAACGTGCACCTAAATCTAAGTACACCGGCCTCAAACATTTTCGCCTCCATCGAAAATGCAGCCGCCGCGGCCGGGATTCGATCCCGCGATCTTCGGGTCAGCAGTCGAGCGCCATAACCACTAGACCACCGTGGCGGGGCGAAAGTCTACCTCTCAGAATGAATGCACGTGTCCGGGTTACAGTCAGCAATTTAGTTTTTTATAGCTACCTCTATATTCCTGTTTACCGACGACACCGATGTGGCTAACTGGTCCGCATTTACTTCTGTGCTGAAAATATTTTGTGATAAAAGAATCATAAAACAGAAAGACGGCTCCTGTTTTCTAGAAAAGTCGAAAGGTTTCGGATATCAATTCATAAACTTAGATCCATGTTTAATTACCTGTGCCACTCCTGATGTTCCATCGTCATCACGAGATATTGTCAAATATCACGTTGTTGCTTTTTCATAACATTTACTACACGCCTTCTTCCGCCGGAATTGGGAAATAAATTGGCACATATGTAGTAACGAAGATCGCGAAAATAAATTTTTTTATGCGGTAATACGTGCCATTATTACCAAGTTGAACATTATTAACACTTATATATTTTTCAGATTTCTCCGATCTCACGTATTCATTTGCTCAAGCAGATACCTCCGAAGATTCGTTGCAGTAGGCTTTTGATACAAGAATAAAGAAAATGAAAACGCTTGACTCGGAAAGGAAAGCCGTGAAAGGCGCCTCATGTATTGAGTGCATCCTCATGTTTTGCACGTGTTTCGTACCTCAGTAACATGCCGTAGACTGTACTGTTGTCCTTGCCGATATTTCAAATCACTGCATGTGTCGAGTTTCAGAAGAGGGCACAATGAAAGAAGAGAGGAATGCATAACGCTGTGGATGGCCTAATTATTACCCCAATCACTCGACACGGGTTTTCTGCGTTCCTCCCTCTTGCGTCAATAAACTTACTGGATGAAAAAAGCTGCCAAAGGGCAGACTAGGTTCATCATGGTGGATACAAGGACAACTGGAACAGAATCGATTGTAGCAATCGCTCTATCCTTTGATAAATGCAGAATAACGACACTGTATGCGCTCTGATAGGGAAACATATAACTTTATGCACTAAAACGAGTTTTTGAGGCGTGCAATTATGGAGCAGCGCTTTTACTTATGTTTGATGCTGGAAAGAAACAATAAATGTGAACATTGGTACGGTTCTGTCGGCACGTGAAAGCTGTTATTCTCAAGAGGAAAGAATGCGAGAAAGTTCTCCTCAAACATCCATAGGTGGAGCTCGTTTATTACGAGCCTATGGTTTAGTACGAGCGCGTGGTTGCATTCTATATGTAGTTTCCTTCAATAAGTACCCGGCCCCAACACGCATACACCTACTTCTAAAAGTCCCCTAAGATGCGCTGAGTGTAACCGAGGCCTTATTGGCTTCAGTAAGTCTTGTGGGGCGAGCAGTCGCCCTAAAATATTACAGCAGTTTTTACCCTGCGTCCAAATTGCTAGGTACGTTTCTTGGATTCAGATGTATTGTACCAGGATCAAATGGTTGGTGGTGATTGCAGCGACGCTGCGTTTGTGGCGATGCATATTAGTACATGCCATTATGTATCGACGCAAAGTGAGAAAAATGGGCAGAAAGAGTTTGAGAAAGTAGCGGCCTCGATTAAATCGCGTGAAATTACTGAAAGGGGAATCATTCAATCTTGTTTTGTCAGGTGACATCAGGACAAGTACGTATCACTTCCATATCACTTTCGGATGGGGACATTCCCAGCATTTGGCGACATCTTTAGGCGGCGCCATTCCTCGGCGGCGCCAACGGCATCCCGCCATAAGTGAAAGGGAATCAGGAGAAATAAAATATATCTCTTGATTAAAGCTAGTGATCAAAAACGACTCCGGGTTCTATACAGAAGAGACCTACGTGAACATCTTGGTCAAATTGCAGTGTCACACTACAAAGCGTGTGGCTTCCCTGAACAATTGAACACCACCTCTGAGAAACAGATGGGACCCCATTGTAAAATTATAAACACTCTGGGAAGTCACGCGGTTTGTAGTGGAGCACTGTAACTTTAGCAAAATGTTGAAATAATTCTCTACTGTATAGAACCGGAAGCCGTTCTTGAACTGGCTTTTTTCGTCAGACATGACTTTTTCACCTATTTCTCATTCAATTACGGCAGGCCACCGCTGCCATCGACGAGAGATGGCGCTAGCTGCACATGTCCCCAAATCCAGGTCATGGATTGCGTTGACAGAGTAGTGTGTAAACGTTTTTAGGTTTTTGTGTTTCAGTGTGACCATCTTAATTTTCTGTTACCTTTTTAGATGCGAAGTATCTTAAGGCCGAGCTAAATCCGGTGGTGTGCGGCGTGACCACCCTTACTGCGCATGCGCATACCCTCTCCACACACCTCCTCTCCACTCACCCTCCCCACTTCCCCTCTCCCCTTCCCCTCTCCACTTTCCCTCACCCCTTCCCCTCTCCTCCTCCCCTCTCCAATTTCCCTCTCCCCTACCCCTTTCCACTGTCCCTCTCCTCTTTTTCTCTCCCCTCCCCCTTTCCACTCTTCCTCTGAAACGCGGGCTAGACATGCCGAAATTCTCTCCTGCGCAACGCCGCGATGAGCTCGAGCGCATGCGCGTCCCCTCCCCTTCTCTCCTCTCCTACGCTGCCTCCCTCTCGCCCGCCTGTCGACCGCGTTCCCCGCTCGCCCTGTGAGAATTAACGGCCAGGCTAGATGGAAGATACGAGGCGCGTAGCGTCCCTCTTCGCGTTCCACGACGCAAGGTCGGTAGCATGGCCAACGAACGCCAACGGAACGCGATCTTGCAAGTGCTCCGGCTTCGCATCGCCTCATGGTCCCCTTTAGCGGGAGATGGTGTAATTTTTTGCGTTCCCAGGTGGCCACGTGTAATTTCTCTTTCTAATATTCTGGATGAGATTCATCATATTTTCATCTTTGTTAATGGTCTCATGCTTGACAATGGAACAAGTTGCTGTTCTTGGAGCATTATGTGAAGTGCCCTTGCAATGCGCCACATCATTCCGATTGTTTCAGCTGCAGAAACGAATGTAAAGCATACGGACACCATCCGGAGCTCCAAGCAACAGCGCGAAAGAGAGTAGAAATCATCACATAAAACATGACATCTCGGACAAGCCAAATACCACAGTTGAAAGGGCGGGCATTTTAAGGCGAAAGCCTTTAATGTATCATGCTCGTGGCGTCTGTGCGTGCGCTGGAACGGTGCCAGCTGCGGCCTCTCCTACTCACATTCTTTCAGCAATGACGTGATGGCTCAGCGGCGCATAGCAACAGTGCGCGCAACGCAGTGGCGTCCGTCTGCCAACGCGCAACTGTTGCGCGTGGCTCCTTCAACCGCCCGTAGAGCAACGCGGTGGCGTCCGTCTGTCAACGCGCAACAGTTGCGCGTTGCTCCTTCTAACGCTCGTTACGCAACGCGGCGGCGTCCATCCATGCCACCTCACACTCTCTCAGCAGTCACGTTATGACACAGTGGCACGCGCGGTAACGCTGTTTCGTCAGACGTCTAGTTGCAACAGTCAAATTAGTCGGATGGCTCCCAAGCAGCCCGGTGATTATTCCACGGCAAGCGGTTCGGAGAAGCGCCCCAAGAATGTGGATTCCCCCGATACCAAGGCATAGTCATTAGAATGGCCACTGGCTTTCGCCGAACACACTTTGGAATTAAAGTGTCTCTCAATTTTCAGTCGTATTTGTAGCGCTGATAAGCTTTCTGAGTTGTGCGTTCGGACAAGTCCGGTTAGGAGGGTTGTTTGTTCTTGCACAACTAACCACAGACCAAAATTCCTCACTGTTTTACAGCTGTTGTGTACAGCAGGCTCCTTACAGGCATCCACTCCTATATCCAGCATCCACTCCTATATCTATCGCATGTCTAGATGTCAAATTGAGGAACTAAACCTGAAAGTGCAGAAAGGAACAGAACGTTAGGCAATACTTGTTCAGTTAGTGCTTCACCTATAGGTTACGGCTCGTGGGCTGGAAACGGGAACATTTTATGAAAGCAGTATTCATGCATCCCTATTGGTCTGCATATTTTACATTATGTTTGCGTTGAGGAACATGGTTTCGTGAAATATGCACGGTTATGTTTGGTTTTCTCTCTTTTAAATGCAATGAGGATATGTAAATGTGCGGAAAGAATGCCTATTGGTAAATAAGCATTTTTAGCACAGATGGATAAACAGGCTGACGGAAATGGGAGCGCAGGCTTCCTTAAATGTACCGCTCTATCTGGAATTAGTGACGCATAATTGTGTTAGTGATGCTAAGCTTAGTTTTTAGTAGTAATAGGATTTTTTAAATTTCAGGTTTTAGTAATTAGTTTTTAACAGTAATAAGTGTCGTCAGGCTAGGCTATCCTTCTCCGCTTCCGGTTGCTTCCCCACACTACGCATATCACACGTGGTTTTGGAGAGAACATGTGACGTGACTGGCTGTTACGCGATGCAATTTACTCACGTGACTACGTGTTACATGCTTTCTGTTTAGTCATGTGACAAGTTGTTATGATATATTACGTCATTTAGTCACGTGACTAGCTCTTGAGCGCTTTTTGTCGGGAGGATGTCACATCACTAGCTGTTTCGTCATTTAGTCATGTGAATGGTTACGTGGTTTATGACCCGAAAATGTCACATGATTAGCTAGCTGTTGCTTGATAATACGTGGTTGTAGTAACGTGAATAAATGCTATGTGGTTTTGGTCACGTGACCAGATATTATATGTTTCTTGATTTTGATTCAACTGACGTTTCGCGATTTTTTCATGTTGAGTGGTTTCAGTGCGATAGAAACGAGTAGAGAGGTAAAGAAGGGGCACGCACACCAGCGCTGTATCGCACTGAGACCACTCTACATGCTTAACCTCGTCGAGTTAGCCAAATTATCAGTTCCTTCGTGATTTCAGTCACGTAACTACTTACGTAGTCTTACGTGTTTAGTCGCGTGACCAGCTGTTACGTGATATTTGTCCCGTGAACTGGTATGGCTGTTCATACTTGTGAACGTTGTCGATCAAAAAGTAAATATCATGCATATCTGAGGTGCAACATCACTAGGTAAGTATTAGGTGGCGTGTTCCTTTAATAGAAAATGCATACATACGTAATTTTAAGGACCCTAGTTTCTTAAGCTGCGCTGAAAATGCATAAGAATGGAAGCTTGAGCGAGTTCGTATGCGTTCATCTTTGTTGAAACAGCGCTCACTAGACGACGACGAAGTAAAAGAAGGCACAGGACAGGCGCTGCCTGTCGTGTGCCTTCTTTTACTTCGTCGTCGTCTAGTGAGCGCTGTTTCAACAAAGCTGAAAATGCGACTGCGCTGAAATTTGCCTTCCTCCGTGCCCTTCGCACGAGCTCATTGTTGTGTTTCGGTTTCGGTTCTGTATTGCACTGTACGAATGCCATGGGTTGGTGTTGAAAAACTTTAGTTTTGAGAAGGCTAAGAAGGTGAAAAAAATTATTTAAAAAATGAAAAAGCAGCGTTGTGGGCGGCCTTCAGGCTGCCGGTTGTGGGCGCCGCTCTGGCGTTCCTGTTTTACCCAGGCGACGTGTAAATAAAAGAGTGTGTGGAGAGTACTCGTTGAGTGCGGACGTTTCTCTGCTTCAGCGCTTCGCGCCAAACCGCGTTTTCGGGCTGGCTGGCGTCCCCGCCGGTCGCGTTGGTCACCGCCGGTCTTCGCCTGCTGCTGCGCCGGGACTACCAGCACGCAACACAGCACTCATGTTTCCCGACGTATTGCCAGATGGCGTCCATATCTCACACAGCGCCTCTTCTATCGTCTTTACACGACATTTGCAGCGAAGCACGCAGATACGCGGCCAATTTTTTATTATCGTTATTTTGCAGAAGCGCAAACTATATATTTGGAGATAATTATGAATGGCAGCGTAATCAAGACAACGCCACATAAAAATGCCCTGAGCACGCCCCCACGATTTTCCTTCAGCCCGGCCAGGTAAGAAAGCCCAAGCCGTGATAGTCAAGCGGAATGGGTGCATACGCAGCGGTAGTCTAGCTTGTGTACCGTTCGCGCTTCTACAGTCGGGCACTTATGCTAAAACCCGTGCCTGGCCACTAGCGCACACTAGTGAAAATAGACTGGATCCACCATGACCACAATGAACCCTGCACAACATTATGCACGTTACCAGCGCAATAGCTTTTAAGAGTCCGTGTCCCTGAAAGTGAAATGCTGGTGTCGCCGTGAGAGTTGTTTGACGCGAGCAAGAAACCGGCGTTGTTAGCGAGCGAAAAACGCAGTATATAAAAACTTCGCAGCTGAACGACCAGCTTTCGGCGTTTGGCAGACCCAGGGTGCCACCCGAGTTCAGGGACACAGAGCCCCCCCCCCCCCTCCGGAGACTAGAAGCCGATGGCACCGGCATGCCAGCAACGTCGCCCCGCGCAAAAAGAGAAGGTGCAGGGTTTGCAGGTGACGGTCACCTGGCAAATAATGCCATCATTACTGGACTGCAAGGCCATTCACCGAAGGCAGGTTGGTGCTGGCGGGAGGACAGTCGTTGGCGGCATTCCATAGCTAGGAAATCTCTCCTGTGTGCGCTATTGGGGAAGAAATGTCAATTCCCCGTTGGTAGAGCACCTCAGCGTGTGCAGCGGCGGGAATGCCAAGATCGGCGTTACCACGCGACTGCAGGAGGGAAAATGCGTGGTTCGAAGAAACGAGAAGTTTGCTCGCCGGAAGGGTAGAGCAGTCAGGTTTGAGGTGAGTGAATGCTAGCAGTGCTCTGGTCTCCCGACGTTTGGACGATGTCCTACGTAGACGGCCAGAACTTGTAAATACGTTGTAAATGTGTTCCTTGTGTAACGCTGCCGTACATAAAACCGTTGTGCTAAACTCTACAAGCCTCTGACTTGCAAGTCGCCACAGGACTGTCTAGGACGGGGCATCTGGAATGCAAAACTGTAGCTGCTTGGTGGTCAGCCTCTGGCTGAATAGCAGATCCTCGGATCGCGGGTGAAGAGCTCTACTATGCCAACGGAGTCCGGTCACTCTCTTGCATTCTACACTCGAAGGCGAAGCTAAAGCGTCTGAAAGTTTTCGGTGCTCACGCAGGCAGTCTTAAGACACATCCTGGTCTGGCCGTAAGCACCCCATCAGCGTGATTATCTTCCCGGGTTGCAGGGAAATTGTGGGCGTCTGATAAAAATAATTGATCTTGACGATGTTCTGTTTAGGCTGATGCTTATCATTTTCTGCGCATGTATTTTTATTTTCTGCAATATAAAAACAATTTGTTAGTCATGGTTCTTTTCTAGTGTCTCCGTTTTTCTCTTTTTCGCGCGTTGTCTATAGACTATGTTGCGTAAGGCATATGAGCGCCGCCATTGTGGGCTGTTTAACGAACGTTTTCTTATTTTTATATCCCGTGAGGCGAACTGATAAAATCAGGAAACGCCGAATGCACAAACCCAGAAGTTTTCATGTGCATAGTTTGCATAGTTGTGCATAGTTGTAGTGCATGTGCAATAGTTTTCATGTGCCTACCGTAACCCTATTCGCTTAGTTGTTCTAGATAAAACACGGCAACGTTAACGGCCCAGCATGGCGGCACCCAAACCCGTCCGTAAAATGGTCTGTATTGCGTCTAACATTTCAAGATGTTCCAAATACACGGCCATAAGGTAATCAAACGCCGTATTGATGGTAAAAGCGCAAACGCGGCAAAATGTCAACAAATAACCAAGTACATGCTTTTTACTACCCACAGATTTGAATGTACGAAGACTATTGGGATATAGCTTCCATTGTGCGCAGCGTTTCACTTGCCAGTTCTAAAAAAATCGAGGGCACGTGTTTACAAATATATTCGGTTTTTGTTTATTTTTCCCAAGAATATATCAGCAATTACAAGATATTTCGAGAATAATGTCTTGACGTAGTTTGCGTCCAAAACAGCGACGACAACAGGAGCCTCGGCATTTATGCAAGCAGTACATTGGCATTCTCCAAAATATTCATATGCAAGCGAGGCTAACGCCATGTTAACCTTTCTCTAATGTTTGCGCAGACCTATGTTCGGGAGATATGGGGCCGCATGAATCGAAAGACGGAAGGAGTGGCTTCGAAGGAAGTTTCCGTAAACAACTTTGAAAATTTTCACAATAGCTGAGTGGAAGTAAACGAATACAAATCACAAACGTTGTCACATGTGAGGTCTCACTGACGTCAGTTAGATCACAGGCTGATTTCACCGAGCCCGCCAGGGTAATCGGTTTTTATCCGTATACCGCGCCATGATTACGCAAAAAATATTCATAATAAGAACGGTAGGCTCACCTGATGATTTAGATGCACCCAAGATAGTCCTTAGTTAACGTCGTTCGCTGAATTGGGATGTACACGTCAGCTGTTGTAACGTGTTTCGCATCAGACCTTCTGCGCAAATGATCATTGTATGCGGGAGCTATTGGCCCCTATGTGTATTCGGGTGTGACATTTACCAAGGACCGTGACTTCGGCCCTAATTCAGGCCCACTCTCTGAGGTCGATCATATTCTGTCTCTGTGCGCATTATGTGTCCTTTCTCGTATACTGTAATAGCTCCGATGGTTTTGCCCGGTGTCCATGCTATAGGCGATTGTGTAATTTAATATATGCCAATATATTTTCTAATCTCTTGCTGTAAAGTGTTTTTCCGGAATAAAGAGGGCTTCAGGAGTAGATGTTTTGTCAGAGTCCAAAAGCATGTCTCAATGTGCAGAGCATGCGGAGTTTATAAGGAAGGCATACCAAGAAAATTTAAATAATTATCCAACTCACAAATGTTAGGTAATAGATCAATAATGCTTTCTATGAATTCTACCATATTTACTGAAATGTACGAATAGTGGATGTTTCGTATAGTGTTGACACATGGCTATCGTTCGCTATTTCCAAGTATATTCACAGGAGAAAAACCTGCGTGTGTAATAGTATGCACCCTCTTAAGAATGCATGAAACTGCAGATATTCTCCTGTCACAAATGAAGGCAAATTTAAACGCTATATTCAAAGAGACGAGCTGTCATTCCTTTCGGGTTGGGGCTACTAAGAGATGTGGCCTGCATAAAAAATAACACTGTCATTGATGTTGCGGTTTGCGATTCTCTGCAAATAATGAAATAAAACGACAAAATATTTTCCCTCATAGCGTACTTTTTTCACGTATTGATCACTTATGTATAGAAGGCGGCACGTTCTACGAACGATCAGATTAGTCCAAGCACGACGTCCATGTTGGCAGTTACGATTATGCGGCGTTTGTTGTTTTTGCTTTCAGTTGATGTTTAACGGGGCGCAAGTTGGCCCAACAAAGAGATTCATCTTTAAAAGCAAACTCCAGTGTGTTCTTGGCTCTGCTTGCAGGGATGCAGCACCATTGTTAAAAGTCATTTCGCTGAACCCTGTTATAAGCGCTGTATAACCTGGGGGCGACGAATCCTGTAGAAAAAGGTGTAGCAGTAATTTCGTGCAGGCGAGCACTGCAGTACATGAAGAAGTTGGAGCGATAAACGGTTGTCGGGCTGGTTCCTCCGTGGATCGATAGTTTCTTTTAGAATTTTGCTGCCGAAACCCCAAGTGCAGATACGTCTACTTCAACGCAAGACTCAAGGGGACCTTCTACTCGACCGGATCGCGCAGCAGGCGGCGAGGACTGACAACGCATCGTTCGTGTTCGGTGTGGACCCAGTCCACGACATCTGATCAGAGGGATCGACTCAAGACCAAGCGCTCAGCTCGGCGAGCACAAAATACGAAGGTTCTACAGGAAGCAAGGCCGCTACTGACAGATCCTGAGATGGACGAGACCAAGCTGACAGGTATTTATCACCGTTTATCAGCTAGCAACGGCGGGCTCTCGAAATTTAACGATTCGCTCGAAGAGCACCTCGCCGGCGATGAGCTCGAAGCGGAGTATATAACGGCTGCCGATTAGAGCGACCAAGCAGTCAACATGCTTGCCGAATTTCGCTTAAAAATCGTCGCTTCGGGAAGCGTAGACAGTACAATGGCGCATTATCCACAGAATGCAACCCCAACAGTTCCTGGCGCTTTGACCGGAATTGGCCTAAAACTGCCGAACCTTGCCTTGGCAAAATTTAGAGACGATATTAACGAGCCTTGCGACCTAGACTTTGCTTCACAAGGGGTGGAGAGTGCTGTCCGGTGCCCTAGTCCTCTTGCTCCTGCGGTTCCTCGTCATCTTCAGCAACAAAACATCCCTGAAGCTACGTTCGTGTCTATACAACCCGCACTCGGCCATGCCACGGGATGACCAGACCAACACGGCTACATCAACTCCGGCTGTGCCCGTGGCAATCCATTTTTGGACTGTCACCACCCCTGAAAAAGACCCACCGATGTTCACTTGCCTTCGCGAGAAAGAAGTTAAGGACTGGACGGAGCAGTACGACCTCTTGAGGGCGCTTAACCACTGGGACGGTTCTGCAAAAGTTTTCCGTGTCCCTTACTATTGTTGCCAAGACTTGCCAAGTGTTGCGAAGGCTTGGTTTTTCAACCATGAGGTGGATTTCGCAGACTGGACCACCTTTAGGCATCAGCTCAGTCAGATCTTTGCTAATGCTTCTGTCCGTTCAGACGTCGCTAAACGAAAGCTTGCGGATCGTGTCCAGCAACTTGCGAGTCGTACACTTTGTACATTGAGACGTCCTTGCCCTTTCCCGCCGTGTCGACAGCTGCATGCCGGAGAATGCCGCCATCTGTTCAAAGGCATAGACACTGTCGCATGCAGCTCTTTCGCTGGGGTTGTGGGGCTTTGGGTTGGTGAATAAAAGAGTTGCTACAAAGACCTTGCTTCACAAGATATATATATATATATATATATATATATATATATATATATATATATATATATATATATATATATATATATATATATATATATATATATATATATATATTGCCATGCTGAGTGCGCTGCGCTTTTGCGCACCGCAAGCCTTCGATACAAAATCCTGGCCTTGCAGTCCGCCCACGACAGGGCCGTTAGTTAGACTAGACCAGACGGTCCCCGCGTGGGAGTAGCCGAGTGCCGCGGGGCAACAAAAAAAGTAGAGAGGAGTGAGGCATATTTTACTTTCAGATTTAGAACATTAACAGCCGGAATCAATGAGGACCCTGGAAGACTCCCCTGCCTCCGAAAGATAAGCCAAAATGAATTTGGCAACACAGAATCATAATTGGGACCATGCCTGTTTCTATTTTCTTTTCACTACTTGTACAATATAAAGTGCTTACGCTCTCCTACCACTTGGAGGCTATTCACAAGGAGCGGGCGGAGATGAAATGTGGAAAGCCGACCCATTAGGGGACACTTCTCCCCCACGTGCCTCAACCTGCCTTCCGCAACGAAAATTTTGGGTGACCCAGCTCGCGAACTGGCAAACACTTTCAACGACTTTAGGCAATACGCAGTTTGCTTTTTTTCTTCTTTGTTTCCTTCGCCTCGTGACTTTGTCGGTGTTCCTCTCTCTCCATTTTTTCTTTTTCGTTTTTTTTCTTTTTTTTCCGTAATCTATCTCCCCCACTCTCTGAAATGTCGATGAAGGCGAGAGGGACGCGGCTAGAAGCAAATTCCAACTTCGACGTAAGTTTTAACTCATCGTCTGAGGAAGGGAGGTACCCTCCCGAAACTGTTAGGAAATAAATACTAATATAGCTGTTCACAACGCCCCCGTTTTGTTATAACCACTATAGTATATATATATATATATATATATATATATATATATATATATATATATATATATATATATATATATATATATATATATATATATTGTAGGCATTAATTGGACTTCATCTTCCTCATCTGTACATAACCATCATCAGTCATCGGTTCGGGCTTCTTCTTGGTCGGCGCCATCTTGCCTTTGGCGTAATAAAGCGTCGGCTTAACCGCTTTATTTCAATATATATATATATATATATATATATATATATATATATATATATATATATATATATATATATATATATATATATATATATATATATATATATATATATATATATATATATATATATATATATATATATATATATATATATATATAGCCACCCTGAGTGGGCTGCGCTTTCCGGTGCCCTAGTCCGCATTGTATTTCAAAGCCGGAAACGTGCAACACGATGTTGATGGAAGTATCTTCACACTAACGACTGCGATTCATCAATATGCTGTCACGCGGACGCAAAATCGATATTTGTATTCATGTGACAGAATGACTGAGTCAGTCTTCAACAAAACTACCACGAGAACGTTGGTTGATTGGTTGGTTGCTAAAGGTGAATAGCTCAACCCACTACTGGGGATGGGCTAGGAAGCGTGCGGCAGTAGAATCTGCGAAAAAATAAAATAAAAGGAACATGCTAAAAATATAATTTATAATCAAGCACAAATGTTAGTTGTAATTCAGATGTATTTATGAAATGTTAAGAGACGAGTGCAAATTATAAACTTCAATAAATGTGTAAATTAATTAATTAATTAATTAATTAATTAATTATCAAAGACAACGTAATAAAAGGAATGAAATCATACATCTCCACTTACAATATTAACAAGGCAGCGTACTTTGTTTCTGTTATATACCTGAGTACTGCATCATATATGCCCCTATGGCATTACCCCAGTGCCGCCGCACCAGAGAGTAATGCCGATGTGGATAGCTTAAGGCCAAGTTTTTGAAAAGGTGATTTTGGAAATCATTGCCTTATGTTTTCGTATCTGCGACATTCTGTGAAGTAGTGCTGTATTGTTCAAACTTGATTACAATAACTAAATTGAGGGGAAGGAACGAAACCAGGCCGGTGCAAATAAAAGTTTCGTGGCGGTATTCTGCATCGCAGTTTAGTTAACGTTACATCCAGGTGCGTTGTACTACACCATGTGCCATTCCACGGAAACCAGAGGTGCTGAAAATTTGTATTGTTAAGGACAGAAGATTTAGTACGTTCCTCTTGCAGACGAAACTTTCGGAATTGTGCAATCGCGTTATTAGAGGACGGCCTTAGAACGGCCTTAGAGGGATGCTGCCTCCAGAGAACGTTCGGCGCCAGTACTCTGTTCTCCTTTTCATCGAATTCAAATCAAGAGACAAAGGTCTTTCGCGCGAACGTTCGTGCCGTTGCTGTCTCCAGAGGTTAACTATAGTGTACTTTCAAAAGGCGCAACAATGTACTTCACATTGACGTTAAAATTTCACCTAGATCGTTGAACTTCTATTGGCACATTCACATCTGCCAATCGGAAGATGTATCAGTCAGCTGTGTCGCATGTCATCGTCTCTTTTTTCATGGTAGCGTGTGTCAAGCATAGAGAGCAAGAACGGTCGTTGGACGCACGCATGCATTATAGCGGAAAACACACGTTCAAAGAAGTGCGCGTTCGTTCCTAAATACGAATTAGCATAGTTCAATGCAATGGAACAATCGCCTGATTTTAAAAGCCTTTCGATGTTGTTTAAATGTCACAGGGGGTACCAGAAAAAGTCTCGAAATAACTTTTTCCTTTATTTTATGATCGTGCCCACAGTGCCATGACAAATTCCCTGTGATGATTTAGTTGAAAATGCGGAACGTGTGTCACTGCGCACATAGTGCACTTAACGATTCCATGCGACAATGCCTATGTCACTGGGTGAAAGTAGAGGCCTTTGTACTTGGCAAAGGCAAGGTAGTGGGCAAAGCACCACCAGCGATAACACTGCAAGCTTGCATGCCACAGGCATAAAACGATGACGCGCTTTACTGCTGATCGGACTACTCTACGGCCGAGTGACTGTTGTGACTGTTGCTAACGTGCAAACCACGACACGCATGTCATGTAGGAAATGATTTACATGCCGTAGTGTCGGGGCGCTAGCGGCCGTCTATTTTTTTAATATTAACCAAAATTTCTATGACGAGACATTTGTGTATGACGAACGTAAATGAGAGGTGGCAACGCGAAAATATTGCTATGCATGTCATTTAGCTGGGTGCCTGTCTGGGCTAGTTAGTACTACATTTGAACAGCTAAATAACGCAATTTTAAGGGACGAAACGCAAGAGAATGCGACACCGCTTGTGTGTGTCGCATTCTCTTGCGTTTCGTCCCTGAAGTTTCCGCTATTTAGCTGTTCATATGCAAGTCCTGTATGGTATGACTTACATGCCACGCTCATGGTGGGCTAGCGGCCGGCTCGCTAGCGTGTCATACATCAAAATTTGTACTTAGTCGCGTTACTCTATGACACCGTAAATGACAAGGTGTGGTAATATGAAAATCACATGAATTTGCATTCTAAGATCATGATGCACTCGCGGCGGGTTCGCAAGCTTGATATACACCAACATTGGTATTGCGTGAGTTGACTGTACACGAACATAAATGACAGGTGGTTATATGAAAATAATTATGTGCATATCATGACTTGCATATTACCATCTTTGTCATTTATGTTCGTCATAAATACATGATTTTGCAACATATTGCTTCGATTTAAAGTACTCAAAGCAACCGTTGTTCCTCAATAAACTTCTTGTGCCATGAATTCATTCCTAGAATAATGGATGTTTTTGTTTTTCTGTAGTCATTATTGTATATGTGTCATTTTTTTCAGTTACGTTCAGTTTTATGCTTTGAAAAAAGTATTTAAAGATCCCAAATATACAGGCGAGTGTCCCAAAGTAAAATAAATGTAGCGGGACCCTTAGGTAATTATAAAAATATTGACGATAATAACTACCGCAAAAAATGAACGTAATTATTGGCGAAATCAAAACGTAATAGATAAAACATTTGAATTCGCATCAATAAACATGAGACAGTGGTTATACATGTAACGAACCATTTACATAAGGAAAGATGCTTGCGTGACAATATTCCTACCTCAGCGCCGACATGATGGTGTTACTTCTTTATCCCTTCTTTATCCGCTTCTTTAGCTACTTTTATCACTTGCTTCTCTTCCTAATCTTTTGTTTAATTTTCTGTGCTAGGTGAGAGTAGCTGGATCACATGAAAGAAAGAGACAAAGTAAAACATTTTTAAGAGTCCAGTGCAGACGCTGATGTTGCCCCGCGCCAATCGGGTACTGTCACGTGGCGACCTGCTGGTCTAGTCTAACGGCCCTGTCGTGGGCGCCCTGCAAGGCCAGGATTTTGTTTTGAAGGCTTGTGGTACGCAAAAGCGTAGCCCACTCAGCATATATATATATATATATATATATATATATATATATATATATATATATATAGTCATGTTATACCATACCGATTTTGGTGTACATTCGATTAACGAAACGAGCAGGAGAGCAGAAAGTCGTAGGCGGCTAGATAGATAGATAGATAGATAGATAGATAGATAGATAGATAGATAGATAGATAGATAGATAGATAGATAGATAGATAGATACGCTCAAAGTCGCAGAAGTTCGCTAAGAAATGCTTCGCATTTAATATATGAAATGTAGGATGACGCTGGACCTTTGCCTCAAGAGTAGAACGAAATAGCACATTTGGACCCCGTTCGCGTCGTATTTTCACTTGGTTGCCTCGCTTTGCTAGTCGGGGAGCACCTCAACCTGCCGCCACGAAAGGAACGTTAGCGCGAGTAACATTGTCCGTTTGAAACTAACCTAGATTGCCTACCGCAAGTACAGTTGCGAAGTGTGCACTACGCCGTAATCCTTCCCTCTGAGAATCAGCGTAGTACTCACTAGGCGTCAACAGGCGAACCTGCGGAGCTGCTAATTTTGCTGATGTGTTTGCTGCTCATGATGATTTAATGTCTGAGCGCTTTGTAATAGGTGGGTCTTTACACACTTGACTTGTACATTTCACTTGTATTCGCGCCTAACGCGATTCTACGCTTCTGCCATGCAACACTACATGCGTTAGATAGACACGTCGCGATCGATGCAATAGCATAGATTTTTTCTTCGGAAGCAGCTCCCAGCAATGAAGTGATTTTGTGGTAGAACACCTGCTTGGCACGCACGCAGAAGTCCTTTGTTAAAATTCAACTTGAAGCGAAGTTTCTTTAACATTGAAACTGTTCAGCAAATTGTTCTTTGTTCATCTCGTACCAAAAAAGCCGGCAGATCCCACGCATTCTGGGAATTGATGTAATGCGAAGCAGCCAGCAAAAAGCTGCATACATCGTCTTGTATGTCACTACGGAAAATGCGTGTCATGGTTTTTATGTTAACTCGTGTTTTTATGTTCGTCACACAGTCACGTCGCGCAATACCCATTCCGCGGTAGATCAAGCTAGCGAAACGGCCGCCAGCGCCCCATGAGCGTGGCACGTAGGTGATGCTGTACATGACATGCCTGTCATGATTTTCATGTTAACTGCTGTTATTTATATTCGTCACACGGTCACGTCGGAAGATACCAATTTTGGTGTATATAAAGCTAGCGAAACGGCCAGCAGCGCACGATGAGCGTGGCACATAAGTCATGCTGTACATGACATGCGTGTCATGATTTTCGTGTTAACTGCCGTTATCGCCCCGCCACGGTGGTCTAGTGGTTATGGCGCTCGACTGCTGACCCGAGGGTCGCGGGATCGAATCCCGGCCGCGGCGGCTGCATTTTCGATGGAGGCGAAAATGTTTGAGGCCCGTGTACTTAGATTTAGGTGCACGTTAAAGAACCCCAGGTGGTCGAAATTTCCGGAGCCCTCCACTACGGCGTCTCTCATAATCATATCTTGGTTTTGGGACGTTAAACCCCAGATATTATTATTATTAACTGCCGTTATTTATATCGGCCACACAGTCACGTCGCAAGATACCAATTTCGGGGTAGATCAAGCTCGCGAAACGGCCGCCAGCACCCCATGAGCGTGGCACGTAAGTAATGCTGTAGATGAAATGCCTGTCATGATTTTCATGTTAACTGCTGTTATTTATATTCGTCACACGGTCACGTCGGAAGATACCAATTTTGGTGTATATAAAGCTAGCGAAACGGCCGGCAGCGCACCATGAGCGTGGCACGTAAGTGATGCTGTACATGACATGCGTGTCATGATTTTCATGTTAACTCGTGTTTTTATGTTCGTGACACAGTCACGTCGCGCAATACCAATTTCGGGGTAGATCAAGCTAGCGAAACGGCCGCCAGCGCCCCATGAGCGTGGCACGTAAGTGATGCTGTACATGACATGCCTGTCATGATTTTCATGTTAACTGCTGTTATTTATATTCGTCACACGTTCACGTCGGAAGATACCAATTTTGGTGTATATAAAGCTAGCGAACGGCCAGCAGCGCACTATGAGCGTGGCACATAGGTCATGCTGTACATGACATGCGTGTCATGATTTTCATGTTAGCTGCTGTTATTTATATTCGTCACACAGTCACGTCGCGTCACACAGTCACGTCACGTCACACAGTCACGAGAAGACCACGATGCGATAGAAGGCCCATACCAACGACGACCGACGTGCCCGTAGATCAATGAGAGGTGCGAACGCGTGGTTTCAGCGCGAGGATGTGTATCTGGAGTTTGGACAACAGTGTCGTGTCTGTGACCGTCTGTGGTTTACCTCGAACCTCTCAGCCCAGCGAATCATCGTAGAAGCAACCTAGCATCACCAAGCCCAAGCCTAGCTACGACCTAAAAGCACCCTAGACAGAACCCTCATCACCTGTCTAAGGCCTACAAAAAACCTAGAAGAAACGAGATTATTCTGGGTAATCGTGCAGTTTCGCTGTTTCAAGCCTTGAGCGGCTTATGGCAGGCTTCGTCAGTTTTTTAGTTATTTTTTTGCATACACCTCGGGTTTTCGCGCACAGAGAACGCCAGTTTTTCACTCACAACCAACCATGCCGGCCTTGACACACGAGCAGCTTTCAACATCTCACGTGTGGCACATACCCACATAACACGGCCAGTGGTATACGGGTATGCGCCACAGGTGTTTCAGTGTGTATCGACCCAGGGTCAGGAAGAATACACATAGGCAATCATTTCGCGAAAGCGTTAAGGAGTTCGGGTCATAGAAAATCCGGCCATGGCATCGACGGCAGGTCTATGAGCGAGAAGTCAAGGTAGGAGGAAACGTTATAAATCACAGCGCGAACCGGATTAGAACCCAGACATTCTGCTTGGCAGTCAAATATTATGTCACAAAGCCAAGCCAGTGGTTCAAACTGATGCCGATGATAAAATACTTTCCCACAATTCGCGGGGTCTACCGGACGTTTCTCATGAGCGCCCCAACGAGGCGTTCTAGGTTGTTTTCCAGAGGTACTCAATTTTCTATTTTCTTGCTTTAACAGGTAAGATGATGATAGTTCAGCCTTAATTGTCCCAGCCCTTAGTGATGGAGCATGCATATTTGTTATATCCTATACGCTGTGATTGCTTGATGATTGGCCACCTTTCAATTTTACTTAGACTTTTTTGTTCCTTGTTTAGGCCCCACTATATTTTTAACGTTACAAATCACCATGTTTTTGCGACTATACAATGCGCCTGAGCCATTTCTCTGGCGAAATTTAGTAGAACAAATATGCTAAAAGATTTCGTCTTAAAGATTGTGTTGCTTGGGAATGCCTTACGCCAGCAGATAAGTGGAGTATGAAAAGTCACTGCATTTTTATGTCCTCTTTGCATACATGATGCGCCACGAAACATTCCCTGCCCGCGCTGTTGCTGCTGCGTAAATGTGCGCTGATCAGCTATTACTGCAAAAGTAATACATCTATGGACAAGGTAAACCTTCACAACAGTATTCGTGCCATTGCGCGGAGGCTTCGTGTTGAGGTTCTTCTGATTAGATGGCAACCGGACGGCTGGTAAACAGGCAGAGTTGCGACTCTGATACAGTGGCAATAGTGACAAGTGAAACTGCTGACCGTGAAGATTGAAAATAGTTGTCGTGCTAAGCAGCTAAAGCAACCGAATAAGTCGCTTCGTAATAAATGAAATATACTTTCAGCAAGAAATACACAAGTTTTATGTACTTAGGGATATTTTATTCGAATGACATGAAGTTAGTCGGCCGCAGTTGGCAAATTTTCATGCAGCATTTTTCTTCATGTGGTTTTGCTGCGCCATAATATTACATTTATATTAACCAACTTTCAGAGACATCGAACTATCTTCAGATAGAATTGGGGAGCATCGTATCGGATGGAATAGTTGTGGTAGTGTCTTGTACCAGTAACTCATATACTTCTTGCCCGGGTGTGTGGTATTTTATCGCGATCAAATTTCAATGTACTTCGCCGAGCGCTGGTTCTATACCACAGTGCGCACCGGTGCCGCTCAGAGCCTCAGCGTTCCTCGAAGCCGCTCACACAAAGTGTGCTGCGGCGTCCACAGAGACTAGCGGTGCTTGCTTTCCCGAGGCGATGGTAGCTGCGTTTGTCACTCAGCGGTAGCATCGCCCCCAGATCAGACTTATCAAGCGTGAAACCGGATATCAAGCGTGCAACCGGAAACATCAGCTTCTCTGGGGGCCACTCTACTAGCTGTCTAGACAAATGCCCCAGCCTTACACATAGGCCCCGATTGCCGCCATGGTTCACATTCACTGGCCGTCTAGTTGAGTGGTAAAAATGTAATGGCACCCACAACACCATGGACCGTACACTGCCTCCCGTCAAATGTGGTGCCCCGAGGTTCAGGTTCTCCTGGCGATCATGTTCTCGGTGGATATATTTAATACACAAAACAAAAGCCACGCATACGAGGCGACATATGTTGAGACCTACAACGATCATATTCTCTGGCGTTTTACAACGCAAGCAAAAAGCGGTGGGAAAACGTAGGCCGGCTGGCGCCCCCGTTCATAGAGAAGAAATACTGTAGAAGCGTGGTTAGACTTGAAGCCAGCAGATAGAAAAATATATTTAGTATACCTCAATACTACATGCGTTGGAAATTTCAAGGCACTTATCAATATTGTACATCTATTGTGGCCTGAAGTTATTTTGAAAGTGCTGCAAGAACCAAGAGCTGAATTGAAATTTGGACACAAGTGACCAGTAGAGGTAGTGCCGTTTGACACTCAAAGAATTCAAAGATGAAAGATGAACGTGAGTGAGTATGAGTAGGAGAGTGGATATGAGTGTGAATATCAGTTAGCACCCACGTCTGTGAGTAGACGAGAGTATTAGAGGCAGTAACTACACGCATGACTTGACGTGAGTGTGAACTCGAGTAAGTATAATGCGTGCGAGAACACATGATTAGGAACGTGATCGATTGCCTTTGAGTGAGGAAATACGTGAGAATGAAAGTTAGCGAGTATACGTAGTGTGACGGGAATGTGAGTGAACACCCGAGTAGACGTGAGAATGAAACTGAGTGGGCACTTTTGAGCATGAGTTGATGTGAGCATGAGCGTGACGGAGTACGAACAAGTGGCGCGTTATTTCAATGCGACCGATATATCACGGCATAATCCCCATCCTCACACGCAGCGTCCCGATGCGTCAGACATTAAAATTATTCGTGCGCGCCCTCACTCGTTTTCCGATAATCTTTAATAGTAGGGCTTCATGCGGACTACGTGTACCACCACCGTGGGATTTTGGCATATCGGGCTCCTGTGCCAAGTGGATTTCACTTCGCAAGTGCCGTCACTCTTACGATGTTGTACTTCGTAAGGGCCCTCTGAGTAAAATGCGCGGTACTTCTCCAAGATTTCCCGGATGAAATTCTGGACATCTCCTTGATGCGGAGCGATTTCCGATGCGTCGAGAATGCCTTGGAACGGGATGCCTTCCTCTGATACACTTGAGTAGAGTGGCGCCCGCCACAGGCATTACGCATCGCTGTGCTTTCTCTTTGATTTGTACAATGCATTATTTGCATACTCTTTAAGTCTTAGGCTCCATCTTCCTAGTCATCCTCACGGATCCTTAAGATTTGTCGACCAGTACAATAAATGGTCATCACTGCGTCCTCTGCATTGTCTACCACAGAAGTTACATATAAATTTACTTATTGCCTAGGTGACTGCGAGACACTATTTTTCGTTAAAGAAGACCAGATGGTCGAAATTTCCGGAGCCCTCCACTACGCCGTCTCTCATAATCATATGGTGGTTTTGGGACGTAAAACCCCAGATATTATTATTTAGACACTGATTTCGGTTGTAGAGTACTTTGCCTCTGCCATCAAGCGCTTTCGGCTGGCAGAGGCTAACCCTTTCTCTTGGCCGTTTTGCCGCTGGACTGGAATGGCACTGAGGCCGAAATTACTTGAATCGGTGTGAACTTTAGTGTGGGCTGTCTCATTATGAATGGGCAAGGATTGGATAAACTTGTAGGCGTTGCCATAAATCGTCAAACCGTCGTGTTGGTTGATTTAACATGCAAAGGGCACGTCGTCTCTTGTTAGTTTTGTGAGAAGTTATTGAAACATTGAAAACATTTTGCACGAAGTCACCTATAATACGCACGTAAAGTGACGCACTGACTTTTTGCCCCTTTTTGGGTGTCGGAAACTCGCGACAGCGGCCGTCTTTTCTGTGGGCGAACACCTTCAGAATTAATGGCATGTCTAAGGAAGCGCATCTCTTTATAGCCAAAGAGGCACGTTTATTTTTGCCGTTTCATTCTCCAGTCTGCCGAGCAGATGGCCTCCAACAGGTGCCGTCGCTGTAGGTGTTGGTCAAATGTAGCGAAAAACACGACCGCACCAAAAAGGAAAAAATTTGTAGAGCCCACCTGGCGTTACGAATGCTCTTTTTTCATGGTCCCGCTCATCCTCCTCTATTTGCCAAAATTGGCTCACAAGATCCAAGGAGAAGGGAAACTGCACATCGCAGCCGATCTAGTGTATCGTCGAGACACGGTAGGGTCTAAACATCCCGTTTAGTTACGCTGTTCACTTTCCAATGATACACGTAGAATCGAAGTGTGTAATCTTTCTTCTTAACGAGCCTGACGGGAGACGCCCATGGACTGTCGGAAGGATGGATGGCGTCATCTGAAAGAGTCTCTTCTACGGTTTCTCGATTATTGCCATTTTATTATGCGGCACTATATTGGTGCTTGAATATTGGTCTTGTAACAACTTCTGTTACAATGTTGTGCTTTGCAATAGGCGTGTGCCGCACCTTCGAGGAAGTGCAGAAACACGCAGATAACTTCAGGGTTCAGGGTAATTACGACTTTGCAGATCCATCGTGAAGCGGTTGATGTTGTCGTTAAGCTGCATAGTTGGGTCAGCATACTCAATCCGTGGAAATACGCCGTATACGTACATTAGGCGAGGTGTTCAATTTATTCAGGAAATTCGTAAGTAGGAAAATTGCGCGGTCATCAGTTAAGCAAAAAAAAAACCCCGGGCTACGCAAATACATTTGTTCAAAAACAGCCCTACGTTTCCATCGGCTGTACATTTGCGGATGAAAAATTCCTCATTCTTCACAAGCACCATTACACTTCAGCGTTGCAGCACAGTTGCATCATAACCAACAGCGCGCGAGCCGTAAGGCGTCGCTGCTCCGATTCCTCCTGAAGCATAGCTTACTCTGCCGAAAATGATACACATGACCTACGGAGGTTAATTGTGGCGCGGTTAGCTTGTACAAAATCCATTCCTAATATACGTTCCCTTGAACATTTGGTCAGTACAGGGGTTTCGCTAACATGACTGAAGCCTCTTATTTCAAGCGTTGCGGTGCATTTGCCAAGAGGCGTCATAATGTAACCACCTGCAATGCGCATCTGCGATCCACTCCACCGCGTCAGAAGTTGTTTCAGTTTCCTCCCCAATTTGTGGCTTATTACTGAATAAATAACCATGCTGTCCACGAATACATTCAGCTTGCCTCCTTCTATTTTCGGCCGTAAATATGAAGTAATGATTCGCTATTGCACCCATTCGCAGTAAATATAGCGTTGTCGCCCTGAAGCCTGAAGCCATCGTAACTGTGGTTATCGGCGGCCTAACCTGCACAGGTCGCTTGCTTGCACGCTGCCCTTTCAGATCAGGACTGTAATCAGTCAACAAATGATGCTGAAAAGCCATGTGCACACGCGCGCCTGCACATTGGTGTGTAGAAACAAGTATGTGCACGAAGCCATAAAGTTAGCCATATCCTACAATCCAGGAGGCCATGCGTGGGTGTGGCTTTTGTGAAAAGTGGTTGAGCCAATGTTTGGATTTGTACAAAATGCAAGGAGTCGTCAGGGGGGGAGGGCAACTGCGAAGTACAGGGCACTGCATCGTCAACACGGACAAAACAAAAACAACCGAACTGCGACATAATGCGCGTTGTGCGCACGAAACCTTACAATGCGCTTTCGCAGTTCGTTGTACCACTTTATAGTTTGTTTGTTTTTTTGTTTAACCCTTTAAGATGCTTTTTACACAACTGTGTACATCACGTGTTTTTGCTGGTTGTGAGAACTAGTAGCTAAGAAAGGCAAGATACATTGACCTTTGTTATGAATGTGTCTTCAGATAACATAATTTTGCAATGTGCTGTGGCACATGACCGCTGGGTTCGTTAGGTCAAAATTAGGACACATAGAAAGAGGGCCAGGACAACTAGAAAAAATAACCGGTAGCAATACTGCATTGCGGCCTACTTGGGAAATATTTTTCTTAACGGACTTCAGCAGAAGGAGACAGAGGAGCAACAAGAGGACGAGCGCAATCTAGCAAATGGTTTGTTTTTTGGGCACGTCGCTAGCGCCGCGAACGCACCATTCATCATGTATCTCGTTCTTCTCGTACATGCTACGCTTTCGTACATGCTACGCTGGTCTCGGCGCTAGCAGATCCACCCGTATCAAGCAACGCGACGATGAATGTGGGCAGTGAAGCTCCCCATCTGGATAAGTCAATGATACTCTCGTCAGCAAGAGATTTCACCACATCCTAAAAATCTCTATGAAAGAACAGACGTTCAACGATTGCATAAATGGGCACCGCGCCAGCTCCGCAAATGCACCGGTCAGCATGCGTCTGCTGCTTCTCGTGCAGGTTGGTCATTGTCATTCTGTAGGAAGCGACGATCATTTTACTTGCTTATTGTGTATTGCGATTTCTGCGTATGTAAACTTATTTGGTGAAGTAATGTCGAGTAGAGTCGAAGGCCATCAGTTGAAGATATGTTTAAACGCTGGGCACGGTAAATTCCAAAGTGTGTTCGGCGAAATCCCGTGGCCGTTTGAGTGACTATACCATGGTATCGGGGAATCCACATTCTGACGCCGCGGATGGACACCGCCACTGGACGCCGACCCCGCGTTGCGCAAGAGTTCCGAAACGCGCGTTGGATCGAGTAACGCGCAACTGTTGCGTGTTGACCGAGAGACGCAGCCGCCGCTTTGCGCAACAGTTTCGCAACACGCATTGGAAGGAGCAACGCGCAACTGTTGCTATGGGCCGCTGTAAGATCACGTGATTGCTGAGAGAGTGTGAGGGGAGAGGCCACAGCTGGCACCGTGCCAGGGCACGGACGGATGACGTATGCCGCGGGTATGAGACATTAAGGGTTTTCGCCTTAAAAGCGATTATGAATGACCAACAAGTTTTCTATCCAAAACCTCAGAACTGAAATCACGTCTTGAGGCGACAGAAAAGAATATTAACAATTTTGGCATTTGGTTGGCAAACCTTCAGGATAATTGTTAGTTAATGCGCTTTTTCATGGGGCAAAAACAGCCGAGGCTATGCTGCGCCAGACACAAGTGGTAAGCATTCAATAGTGAAATGATGCAGTTTGAAAGCGTAATTAAAAAGCCCCATTCTTAGAAAGTTGAGCACTTCAGAGACGGGAACAAGGGGGTGATGTCCTAAAAGCTGAGTATGGTGTAAATATTTATGCTGTTTGCCTAATTCGCTGAAATATTTTGTCTCTGTGTTTCTAAGTTGGGGCATTTGATCAGTGTGTGTGCGTGTTAACTGTTCTTGACATGTTTAAAATGTTGGCTGTTCATTTGTGAGCGATGCGTTGTTTGTCCAGTCACTGTGCCCAGTGAGCCCTTGGCATAATGTTTCTTCAATATTACGAAGCCAAACACCATTCCCTAAGTGTCGGCTTTACCAGATGCAAATGTTATTCGCGCACGATGAGATATTACTCGCGCACGACTCCCACTGTTGCTGCTATTTTGCTAACTGCGCTAGAAGGATTGTTCAATGCCAGTCAATCAGGCAAAATTTTATTTTTGTAAATTTTTTGCTGCCAAAAACGCGTATTCATCTGCTTTTTTGTTGCTAGGTATCCCAACATGGATTGAGACCCAGCAGAGACGGATAGAATCTACCTCGCTATTTCGTCAACAAAATGTCGTCAACTAATGGCTCACTCTCGGCTTTCACATTTGGAGCTTCTCGTGTACCTAAGGTGTCTGTGTGTACATCGCTTTCTTCTGTTTGCCAACGATGATTTTCCGATCTGATTCATATAAGGCATACACTTCAGCCGAAACTAGAGAAATACTTTGAGGTACTCTCACACCAGCCGCACTTTCCCGTGTCGCGTTCCCAATACCCACATGATTTCTTGTTTTCGACCCATATGTGTAAAATTCCGCGTAATGTCTATATCTTTCCTAAAGTGCACATAATTCTTCTATTATATGTTCTGATGGGGTGCCTATTTTGTTTATATGACTTAATGAAAAATTGCGACGCTGCGCCAGGAAGAGCAATTGCGGCAGAATTGTGGCTTTTTGGCGTCATTTTGGCACACATGCCGCAGTATTCCTCGAAACGTAAGACAAGTGGTTTAAGTTCGGTTTGCTTAGGCAGTGCGAGCGTGTGTCACACTTCGTTGTAATGTCGTAGCATATTTGTTGAAGTAACAGCTTATTTTTAAAACAAACAGGGTTAGTAATACTCTACGACGACACAGAGGAGACTCGCTGCAGTCCGCGTATAAACTTTGCAAAGGCGATGCCCTGGAAGCGTCACTCGACAAACGCAGGCCGATATTGTGTACAGGGTCCAGACGGCCAATGTATGAAGCTCGCGCGGAGCCGTAAACAACCCAACCGTAACCTAAAATGTGGAGCCAATAACCGGTAAATTCGTAGCAAGCATAGTCGATCGGAACCCTAGTGCTTATGGGATACCACTTTGGGGAAGTTGTGTGCTCTGTTTGCCTTAGTTTTTAGTGTGTTTGTATGTGTTTGTAAACCCACAAAGAAAAATACTTCAGAATAAAATCCGAACCGCGTAACCAGCGAATCGAACCTGTGACCTCTCGTTCCGTAGTGTGCCGCGGTAAACGGCTCTGCCACGCAGCCTAAGTCCACCACCAAGCTCACGGCGAGCTTTTTTTATATAGAGTAATTACCTCTGGCGGTACGAAGAACTCGGAGTTACCCTGCGTACCGTGTTCTTTATCACCGGCGAGATGGCGCGACGGGCGCGCTTTAACAGTCGTCGCCTCGATCGTTTTTGTCCGGCGTTCGGATGCGTGAGCCCTTCCTCCTTGCACCACCATGCCCTACAGGGCGTAGTCCACCTTGCGCGCACGCTTATCTCGTGAGGAGTGCGGTTTGTATGCTTTTTGCTTTCACCGCACAGGTTTTCTTGAAGTTAGAGAGCACACGACGGTCACTCCGCTCTCTGCAACAGCCGCGTTTGCGAAAAGAGTGAGCCGCTAGCGATAAGAGCCAATGTAGGGGCTAGATGGTAGGCATGTCGCCTGCGAAAACGGAGTGCGATTTAAGCACATAGATGTGGGTGCTAGCCGGACCTCTGCTCAACCCTGCTGCTTAAAAGTTGCTTATTCAGTAACTCTATTTGTTGCAGTCATATTCGATGTTTCTCTTTCGCGGCGCAGCTTCATTTCCTTGCTTAGTTAAAAAAGGGCGGCTTACCTTCGAATGAAAAAGTAAGATAAGTTGTCACATTTATAGTTGTTTTCTTGTCGTGCCTACTATCGAAATATTTTGTCTGGTCTTCCGATGAAACTAAATAGACAAGGTAATGTTACATGAAGGGGCCATATAGATTTTGTTTGTTTTATAATCTTCGTTAGCCAACGTCCCTTCAAACGTGCAGCTATTGCTATTTTACGGTCTGTCCGAACGATTGTTTTCTAGAGCCGGAAACGTGCAACACGCTGTTGATGGAGGTATCTGCACGTGGACGCAGAATCGGCATTTCTCTGCATGCGACAGAATGACTGAATCAATCTTCAGCAAAACTGCCAAGGGAACGTTCCACGCGCTTATTCTGTTTTGCTTTTGTTTGAATTCTAATCATGCGACAAGTTTCTAGAGTCTTTCACAAAGCGCAAAGAAAACAGTTGAAAATAACGTTAAACTTCCACCTAGCTCGTTGAAGTTATATTGGCACTTTCACATGTGGTATTCGGAAGACGTATCATCGAGATGTATGTCATGTCGTCATCTCTCTTTTCATGGTAGCGTTAGTCGAGCATAGGAAACGAGAACGGTCGTCATACGCACGCATACATTATGGTGGAAAACATACGTTCACAGAAGTGTGCGTTTGTTTTAGAGCATTAGTTAGCACAGTTTATGTAAATGGAACAGGTGTCTGTTTTCACAAGCCTTTCGATGTTGCTAAAATGTCAAAGGGTCAAAACGTCAAATGTCAAATGCAGTTCATTTCTTCTATTGAAACACTTTTTAAAGTGCAATATGATCACCTACAAAATTCACTACATTAGTACTGATGCGCCTGCCCCACATTTATTTCATTTCCGAAGCAACTTTGCGAAGTCGTAATTTCTGATAACTGCTACGCTGTCATGGCACTGCGCTCGTAATGTGTCCAATTTTCTTTTGGACGATGCAAAGCAGATAACTTCCAATTCGCTTGACTTCTTTCAATTTCAAGATCTTGCCCGCAACGCCATGACTCGTGTTCTGTGATGAGCTCATTGAAGATGCGGCTTGTGTGTCATAGGGCACATACTGTACATAACGATTTTGTGGGACAATGCCTATGCGATTGGGTGAAAATATTGCGTGCAGTCTCAGCAGCTACTCCTCGCATCACTAAATCGTTGTGCTAAATACGGTGAATAGAGCTCCAGGTAAGCCAAGATATATCAATGAATGAAGGAATACACTTTATTAGTTTTTTGAACACGTTCTTAAAATGCGACTTGATCACCTACACGGTACACTACATTAGTACTAATGCTCTGTGATGCTTTAGAATCAATAGAGCATATTCTATTAGATCTCCAGGCATACAGAGAAGAAAGAACTTGTCTCCGAAACAGAATAAGCTCAGCTTCCCAAGCACTGATAAATCTCAGCAAAATTCTTCGACCTAGGTCTTGTCCTTCTCAGCAACGTCAGATTTTAAAATTTCTGTTCAGATTTCACCAGGACATTAACCGAATTGATAATCTTAAACGTAACTTACATCAACACCATTACGTTGTGATATGTACATACATACCACGTCATAACATCTTGTTTCCTGCTCCTTTTGTGCCCTCCTCCTCCTAGGACATTTCTCTCCTCAATCCATTCCTCTGTACAGAAAAGGATGTAAGAGCCTTTGCATACGCCAGCAGATTTCTCTGCTTTTTGTTAAAGAGCTCTCTATTCTCTCTTGTCCATACGTCCATTCTGTTATTAACATAGAGGGATTTACGTCCCAAAACAGCGATATGATTATGAGGGACAGTACACGAGCCTCTACCATTTCACCTTCAGCTAAATTCGAACGCTGCGGCTGGAAAGGAACCCGCGACCTTCGGGTCAGCAGGCGAGCACCGCGCCACTGACCGACCATGGCGGGCAAACATTTATTCCATTGTCGGATACACTTTGCCAAATCGGAATCTTTTATACCACCTAACGCGTTCCTGGCAATGCGTTCGTAACGTGCCCAATTTTATTTTGGACGAGGCAAGGCAGATAAGCTCCGAATCACTTGAATTCTTTCTTTTGGAGGCTGCCCGAAGCGCGAAGATACGCCGGTGATGATTTCCTTGAAAATACGGGTCGTGTGCCACTGCACCAGGGCAGGGCTGTATCGCGATATAAAAGTGTCGCCGTAGTATCCTAAATGTACTTTTGTGTATCTGTATTTTTTGTTGGTTGATCATGCTGGTACGAAGTGAGCACATAAAAGGACACAGACAAAAGAAGAGACGTGCACACATGAGGGCCAGTGTGTGTACGTCTCTTCTTTTGTCCATGTACTCAAGTGCGCTCACATCATGCCTGTATTTCTATTCGCAATGCCCATAGACTGTCGCGCCACCGAGCGGAATTCAGGAGCGTCCACTCGAGGAGGGTTAGTAGACGACAAAATGGCGGCACTATGCAGTCGCTCCCTTGTTCGGCTGTGCTAGCCTCAGTGTTAACGCGTTGGCAAGAAAGGAACACTACGACTTTGCATGTTCCCTGCATCAGTGAACAAATTTCCGGGCCCTCCGTGACACGAGAAATCTGATTCGTTCTTGCGAGACGCGAAGTTTTTGTGAAAATACGTGGCAACTCGCGCTTTCAATGCTAGCGCACAGTGTACACATACTAGCAGCTTCGCGAGGCTTTCTGTAGCCACGTAGGTAAGTTAAATGTTATCGTCTGACATATTCAGTTGAAGCTCACCCTGTTTTACTTGCATATATAATTGGTCAGTGTTTCTTGTAGTGCATGAGTCCCATAACACTGCACGCGGGAGGGAGGTCGCGCGGGCTCGCGATGTGCTCATGTATAACTGAGCGATCTCAAGTTGGCGATACATGAAAATAGGGCCTCAATCCTTTGTCAGCAAAGCGCTGTTACGAATCGCGCGAGCGACGTTTCAATCATTCGAGGACGCGTCTGCTCGACGCCTTTCGTGGAGCGAACGCTTTCCATCCACGCCGTCCTTCGCCAGTGTGTTGGGTTTCATAGCCACCGCTGCGCCGCTTGTTTTTGTACGTTTGTTGATAGGTGGCAGCACACTGCAAGCGATTTGCTTGTTGACCGGTCTGAGAGCAAAACGTTCTCCGCGCCCAGACGTCTGTCTAATTGTAAACGTGGTGACGCGGAGTGGTCGAAGTCGTTCAGCGGAGGAAATTCTTAGATTGCTTTCAGCAGTGATGTTGAAAGAAACCATCTTGACGACAAGGATTTTTCACTGGACGTAGAAGACGGTGAAAGCACCGAGAGTGACAGCGACGATGAACCACCAGCTGCTAACTCACGAGGAGCGAGTTGCACTTCACGTCGCCTCGTGCATTAATGTTCTTTCACGCTCGTAAGTCACTTTGATTGTATTTAATGTATAATATCCTTGAGCGAGATCAAAATAAAAGCATAGCTCCTCTTGTGCATTGCATGTATCACAATTATTGTGGATATTATGGAGCGCCGCATGCCGCCAACACGCTCGAGCTCGACCAATGAAGCGAAATGGCTAGAGCGATGGAACGTGCAGTCACGGCCACAATCCACGCCTCTCGGCGAACTTCTTCGACGTTGCGAAAAGCATACGTGTTTATTCTTTTCGATATTCATGTTTCGATCGTGCTGATCGAACCTGCAACATGCGAGTGAAGTGCACACGGCTAGAGTCTCAGCATGGCTGTGACACAAGCGCTACTGAATGGCATGTTAAATGCTTGTGTTCCGTTGAAGACGTAACTCCGCGTTTTCGACTGCGCAAGTAAGGACGACGGGGTATTATCACTGAACACTTTTATGTTTGCAAGCCATCATCACGCGCAGCAGCGATGGCGCTACTCGCTGGCGGCCTACTGCTGCGGCAAATCCGTCAGGCAGGCTCGGTACGTACCTCGGAGTGCCGTTCAGCTCATACGTCGATTCTAGTTCATACAGGTTTATGTAGCACGCACAGGATTTCGCAAAGCATCGCTATGCACGGTAACGGAGCTGAAATATAACCTTTCACTTCGCAGCAAATAATTAGGTGGCGAGTACTTAGCACTTTCCATGGTTTGGGAAAGTATTTTAGTCTCATATCCATTCCAGCGCAGCTCATGACTTCATCCGGTGAAAGTGGCACGGTCCGTAAGTCCGCACTTCCTATCTGTTCCTATGCTAACAAACGGGTTGACCCTCCTCCTGGCGCCATATTGAAAAGCACGGCGCGCCACCTATAGTTCGTGGGCATTGCGAATATCGGGATGCATTTAACAAATGTCTTTGTATCTCAGCAGTGAAATACTCTTGCGATGTATCGACTGCATCGCGATACTGTGCAGGACAGGGGTATCTCGTCACTTTTTTGTCAAAAATGAACTGACGCGTCTTTAAAGGGAAATACTTTTCTGTGCTAAGGCAAGCAAAGGTACGACGACGGCAAGCAAAGGCAAGCAAAGCTACGACGACGGTCCCAATAACACAACGATCATTTGACGTTAACCCAAGTCTTCCCTCATGCCAACAGCAACACCTCCGATGAATTCTGCAGCGATACAAGAAATGTTTCTCGTCATAATGAAAGGTTCGACAAAGGCCCCTTGCTAAACACCGTGTCATAACGGAAGAAAATGCTCGACCACTCCGTCACAACCCCTACCAGGTTGCGATGGGCGATTATGAGAAGGTATAAAGCGATGACATGTTGCAGGATGACATCATACATCGTTTGCGTTAGGGTCTCAATTACCGTCGGCTGCAGAAAATCACGAAGAAGGGCGTATATCCACTCATACGGATAGACGACGTTTCGGATCGAGTTTCTGAGGCAGGGTACATTTCATCGCTAAACCTCAAGAAGGGCTATTGTCTAATTGAAATGCACAAGAAAGACCGTGAGAAGACAGCCTTTGGAACACTGGACGGCGTATCTGAGTTCAAGGTCATGCCACTTGGTCTTTGCTCGGCGCCTGTGACGTTCCAGCACGTTATGGACAAAGCGATGGCTGGATTAAAGTGGCAGACTTGTGTTGTCTACCTGGATCAATCAATCAATCAATCAATCAATCAATCAATCAATCAATCAATCAATCAAATCAAATTTTATTTTCGCTTCAGACAATACAGTGCATTGTCACTGCGAAAATAGGGGACCAGAGAAAAAAGCTGCGCTTGCGCAGCTTGACTAAGCTCTGGTCACCCGTACAGCAGCAGTGACAGGACGAAACGTCTAAGCAAGTCTATGTAGCCGCAGTATATACAAATGCTACTGCCAAAAGTAGTTACCTAATCTACGTTGTTCAACTGAAAAAAAATAACACCAATGTATGTTTTAATGTGCAATCACTTTAGTAAAACCGGCTGCTGTAAATATACGAACATGAGTATTTCCAACACATTTATATAAACAGATCTAGTAAGGTTTTTTTAGTACAGTTAAGAACATCAACATTTCTTTGTTCTAGTTCATTTAGTGTGGTTGCGAGTACGTAATCAAGTTTTTCTTTTCCATAATGGGTACGCGAGAAAGGAACGTGGTATGGTGGGTGATACCTGAAAGGATAGGAAATTGTATTTGCTCGGAGATTTGCTATTGCTTCGAATAGCTCTGTTCTTCCTAATGTGGCATTTTTGTATGTTCTCAGTATTTTATGTTTGTAGATGTTGTGAAACTTCATAATTTTATGTTTGTGGAATAGAGGTTCTGTGTGTTCTAGAAACGAGGCGTTTTCTATTGAACGAAGTGCTTTTTTCTGGGCCATGAATATTTGCTGTAAGTTTGATAATGTTGTGTTTCCCCATATTAGTGTGCAATAATATAAGTGAAAGTTGAAGAGCGTGAAATATAACATTCTTTTAATGCTAACAGGAAAAGTGTGACGGTTCCGGCTTAATACACCGGCTACTCTGCTTAATTTTGGCAATAAGGTTTTCACATGTTCATTCCAGGACATATTTTCGGAAAAACTTACGCCGAGAATCTTAATATGTTTCTCTACTTTGATTTGAATGGCCCGAGAATTATATAATTGTCGATGTTTCTTAAAATTCCCGGGCCACGGAACAACACACATTTAGTTTTCGATTCGTTTAAAGTAAGCATATGGAACTTGCACCAGGCCTGTAAGTTATGGCAGAATGTGTCACCCTTTCGTTTTATGGTCTCCAAGTCTCTTCCTTCAAGAAGTACCGAGCAATCGTCGGCATATATAATATATTTACAATCCTCATAGATTCTCACAATATCATTAATATAGAAAAGGAAGAGAATCGGTCCTAGTATGCTACCCTGAGGAACCCCAAATTCAATAGGCCGAAAGTGTGATTTACATTTATTTAGTTCAACGTATTGGTAGCGCGTTTTCAAATAAGATTTAACAAGTTGTAATACTGTCCCACGTAACCCATAATGTTCTAACTTTTCAAATAAAATTGAGTGGTTTACCCTATCGAAAGCTTTACTAAAATCTAGAAATATACACAGTGTCATGACCTTATTTTCAAAATTGTATAATATTTCCTCTTTTTGAACTAGAAGTGCTGTCTCAGTGCAACGTCCCTTTCTGAAGCCGCATTGATGATTTGTTAATAGGTTGTATTTTGTAGTAAATTTCGCAACACGACAGTTTATTACTTTTTCGAGTCCCTTTGAAAAGATAGGTAATATTGACACAGGACGATAGTTGCTTAAGCTATTTTTGTCTCCATTCTTGTAAATCACTGAAACTCTAGCCACCTGCATGCTGTCTGGAAAAATCCCAGTAGAGATAGAGACGTTATATATATATATATATATATATATATATATATATATATATGTAAGCACTGGTGCAATGAAGTCTATAACGTATTTGATTGGTTTTATTTCTAAATCATCCACATCTCGGCTACGGCTGTTCCTAAGTTTCTGATACAGCATTGTTACTTCAGCGACAGATGTTGGCTGCAAGTACATTGTGTGGGATAGTCTCGGGATACGATTAGTAGCTTCGTGACAGTAGGTGCTACTTCCAATTTCAACAAAGAAATTTTTGAAAAGGTTGGCGAGTTCGGTCCCGCCAATCGTTTTGTCGTTTATGACTAGGTTGTCAATCGTATAATCTTTAGTATTCTGGTTTAGTAACTCGTTTATTTTCCTCCACACTTTGTTACCACTACACAAGCAATCGTTGTCAAATACACGCTTATAATATTCCTTTTTTGATTTTTTGATATCTTTATTCAACTTATTCCGAAATTTCTCAAACTCTTTTAATTCGTCCATGTTACGAGACTTAACAAAGTTGTCAAAAAGCTTATTCTTATGCATAATAAGCTTGATGTACTCATGTGTGATCCACGGTTTGCGCACCCTTTTTTGTTTACGATATGTGCGTGATGGGAACGACTCTGAATAAGGTTTTTTGAAAATTTTTATGGAAAAGTCATAGCACTTATTGCTGTCTTCAAGAAGAAATACTTCCCTCCAATCTGTTCGAGAAATCTTATCCCGAAACATCTCTAACGTTTGAGACGATATATCCCTGTACACGAGTTGAGGCCAATCCCTTTGTTGCAATGAATTTTTACGGTTAAGCATGCAAAATGTAGGTAGGTGATCACTCACGTCACTGTTGACAACGCCAGAGAAAATGTCATCAGTGTTTCGGTTAGTAACGAACAAATCCAGCACAGATGCTGTTGAAAGAGTAACGAGTGTCGGTGTTGATATAAGATTCTGAAAACTGTTGCTTTGTAATACAAGCAAAAAATCATTTGCCGCGCTCAAGCCTTTTGCAACGTCAATGTTCATATCACCGCCTATTGTTAGTAACCATCTGTTTTCACTGGCACATGAAAGCAAAGAATCCAGAAACTTCAAGAACGCCGAGATACTGCCACTTGGTGGTCTGTACAGAACAGCGAACACATTGCTATTTTTCTTTATACAAATGGCTTCGATATCACAGGTAACAGTGCTAAATTCGGGTAGAATTTCAAAACCTGGTATAGCAACCTGAACAGAAACTCCACCGCCCCTGCATTTTTTTTCTGTTTAGAAAGAAGTGATCGTAAGACGGTAAAACAAAGTGATCCGAAGTTTCATTGTACCAAGTCTCAGTGAACATGAGTGCATCGAAAGTAATATTGCAGGATTCTAAAAGAGCGTAGATTTCATCAAATTTATATTGCATGGATCTAACATTTAAATGGAAAATCTTAAAAAGCTTCTCTGGGTTGTCAGGTATGATACCGCGCATGTCCTCAGGTAGCACGTAGTTGGTATCCATGTATCTACAATCTGGACAATCGAAGTGTTCGCGCAGGGCGCGCGCATCCTTATCCTGTGGCGGTAATCTTGTCCAAATCGCTCTCGCGTTTTATTGCCACGACGGATGAAGTCTCATCGCGACGGGCAAAAATGGCACCGTTTTTTATCCAGACAAAGTTCCAGCCATGTTCGCGCTTGCGCGCTATTGCCACACCAAGTAGTCTCTTTAGATGCTGACAAAGATGTTCATTTACAAAGATAGGATAATTTGCCTCACTTTTGGACGCTTCCAGTGATATACCCAGGCTTCTGCTCGTAAGTTTTGTTTTCTTAGCCTTCTCTAGAACCTTGTCCCTCTTTTCGCGCTTCACGAACTGAACAACAATGACGTCTTCGTATCCGCTCCCAGCTTTGACAAACAGCTCCGACTCCAGTGCATCAAGCGATCAGATCATCTGGCCTAACACTAAGACCGGAAAAGTGCCGATTCCCGTACGAAAGGCAGCTCTTTGTATGACAAATACATATTACAGCGGAACAAAACAAGGACAGAGAAAGATGCACACAGGCTAAAAAAACTAGCGGTCGTCCTGTGTTCATATTTCTCTGTCCTTTTGCTTGTTCCGTTATATATTGTAATTAGGTCAAAACCAACTAGCCTAAATTTCAGCTTTAACAGTAACACTTTCTAGAAGAAGTCACCAGCAACTCTGGAGTCCACCCTGACCTGCAGAATGCAGCCGCAAACGCAACATTCACGCCAGCCGCCGACGAGAAGGCTCTGCGTTGACTTCTGGGCCTGTGTGGCTATTACAGGCAGTTTGTCAAAAAGGCGGCCGAAGCAGCGAAGGAAACTAGCGTGCTTCAAGTGTCGAGCTGTGACACTTGATAGTTCGCGCTCATCTTCTGTTTGTTCGTTTAGCGGCGCTCCGTAACATGAGCGCGGACATCACGGTGAAAGCTTGAAACATCCCTCTTGCCCTCACCACGAGAAAACCGGGCGAGCAGACAGCGGAAGGCCAAGGTTCTCCTTGCGCAAATATAAGAAGAAGCGAGCGAGCTCGCCGACGACTTTTAAATGCGCTCGTCGCGCTCCTAGCGCCATCTCGCTGGTAAGGAAGAAACGCTTATGAGCGCCGGCCATCTCTGAGGCCATCCAGCGGCAAAGGGTGTGTATATAACGCTCGCCGTTAGCTATGCGGAGGACCTGCGTTCCGTGGCGTAGCGGCTAGGGCCACTCTCTGCGGAGCAAGAGGTCCCTGGTTCGATTGCGCGCTTCGGAAGCATTTTTCTGAATTATTTTTTGGGGGGCTTTTATATATATATATATATATATATATATATATATATATATATATATATATATATATATATATATATATATACATACTTGTACATATACGGTGCATGACGGCGACGGCGATGGCAAAATCCAGGCGAGACTGTCCATATAATTGCTATCGCAATAAAACATCGCACGCATCGTCGAGCTACTTACTAATCCGAGCAAGATCGACGCCGAG
Source organism: Rhipicephalus sanguineus (assembly GCF_013339695.2). NCBI lineage: Eukaryota > Metazoa > Arthropoda > Arachnida > Ixodida > Ixodidae > Rhipicephalus > Rhipicephalus sanguineus. The sequence goes on from NC_051186.1 coordinate 107,017,142, forward strand.
TTAAGGTGGTAAACGGCGCAAGTCGAAGCATTTCGAGAACTGAGACGACGCCTGCAAACGCATTCGATAGTGGGGCCTTTCGACGAATACGCCGATACGGAAAACCACACCGACGCAAGGAGAGCAGGACTCGGAGCCGTCCTTGTGCAGATGACTTCCAGACTGGAAAGGGTTATCAGTAATGCTATGCGGTCGCTATCCAAGGCGGTAGCGAACTATTCCACAACAGAAAAGGAGTGTCTTGTAATCACCTTGGCCACGTCAAGGTTTGGCTCCTTGCTTTTTAGCCTTGTTAGCACAAGTATAGTGATGGACGTGTAGTTTAAGGCCCTTCGAAGCGAGGGTAGGCGGGTTCGATTCATACCGCTCTAAGAAATGTTATATTGTTTTACTTGTTTCTCTGCTCCTCCTTTACTCGTTTCGTCCACTCCTACCTTCCTTCCTCGAACGCGCTACGTGGCTAGCCGACATACCTCGTCTGGAGTTTTAATTAACGCCGGATGGTGTTTTGGAAAGCTTAAACAGCTCCGTAGTTGAAAGTTTACCTAGGCAATGAATTCGGAATAAGCCACTGTCGCAAATTACAACCGAAGTTATGTGCTTGCCAGGTTCTTCTCTGTGTCGCCAGATCTCTCACTTATCCGGCCGCTCAGGCTAAAGGATATTGTCACGTGATTGTGACGTCGACGAAGGCAGCAGTCAGCGCGTCAGAGATGAAACTCTTTATTTGGCAGAACTTGTGGCCGGGAAACTGAAAAGCAATACACTGATAGCGGTGAACAGAGCGTCGACCGTCGATCAACTGACAAGCGGTCAAGCGCGTCGGCTTTTATACAGGCGCTATCGCACTTTCCAGCAATATCACTGGTGGCGGCGTTATCTCTCGACAAAGCTGGAACATTCGCGTGCGGGGCGCAATCTTAACAAAACAATCTACTACAATCGGGAAGATTCTCGAACACTGCTTCGCGGACAGCCTCGAGCGTTGATAACCGTCCCTGCCGGTCCAACCCGAATACATCAAAACAAGACAAGAAGTGGGCGTGGCATTGCCCCCCCCCTCTGAAAAAGCATCGTCCCGATGCTTGTGAAAGAACACAGAAGAAGAAAAAAACAAGGGCATACACAAATAAATTACATTAACAAAGGAAAAAAATAGAGTCCCCAGGTTCGCTAACGCGCAAAAACGGCTTAAGGCGCACGACATGGACGACTTCAGGTCGTGCGCGGCGTCGCTGGGAGTTCCTAATGCCGTCCGGGATGACCTCGTAGCCAAGAGCACCGAGGAGTCGAAGAACCTTGTATAGCCCGAAGTATCGCCGAAGCAGTTTTTCGCTAAGCCCACGTGGGCGTATCGGCGTAGGATGGCATCCCACGTCTTGTGTTCGACGTCGACGTACATGGCCAGCATGTCGGCGATGGTCTTATTGAGACGCTCGGTCAGGCCGTTGGTCTGTGGGTGGTACGCGGTGGTCCGGTGATGGTTTGTGTGGCTGTATTCCAAGATCGCTTCAGTTAGGACAGCCGTAAACGCCGTACCTCTGTCGGTGATGAGAACCTCTGGGGCGCCATGACGCAAGACTGTGTGCTCCACGAAGAACTTGGCTACCTCGGCGGCACTGCCTTTGGGCAAGGCCTTTGTCTCGGCGTAGCGGGTAAGGTAGTCAGTTGCCACGACGATCCACTTGTTTCCGGTATTGGACGTCGGGAACGGCCCCAGTAAGTCCACCCCGATTTGCTGAAAGGTGGCTCGATAGGCTGCAGAAGTCCGGCTGGCCTAGTGGGCGGTGTCTTGCGTCGCTGACAGTCCGGCAGGTCTTTACGTAACGGGAGACGTCGGCGGAAAGGCAAGCCAGTAGTACGTCTCCTGTATTCTTGCTAGCGTGCGAGAAACACCCGTGTCCAGACGTCGGGTCGTCGTGCAGAGCCTGGAGGACCTCTGGCCGCAATGTCGAGGGTACCACGAGAAGGCAATCGGCTCGAAACGGTGAGAGTTCTTCTTTAGGAGAACATCGTTGCGCAAGAAAAACGACGTCAGTCCCCGTGTGAATACCTTCGGAACAACGGTGGTCCTGCCCTCGAGGTATTCCACAAGGCCCCTGAGTTCTGGGTCCGCTCGCTGCCGTTCGGCGAAGTCGTCGGTAGTTATGGTTGCCAAGAAGCAGTCGTCCTCCTTGTCGTCCTGCGGCGGTGGGTCGACGGGGGCGCGAGACAGGCAGTCAGCGTCGGAATGTTTTCCTCCGGACTTGTAAACGTCGGTACTATTGAATTTTTGAAGTTGTAGGCTACACCGTGCGAGCCGACCTGAAGGGTCCTTCAAGTTAGCTAGCCAACACAATGCGTGGTGGTCGCTCACAACTTTGAAGGGCCTGCCGTAGATGTAGGGGCGAAACTTGGATGTAGCCCTGATGATCGCTAGGCACTCCTTTTCCGTTGTGGAATAGTTCGTTTCTGTCTTGGATAGCGACCGGCTAGCATAACTGATGACCCTTTCCTGCCCGTGTGTCATCTGCGCAAGGACGGCGCCGAGTCCTACGCTGCTTGCGTCGGTGTGGATTTCCGTATCGGCGTATTCATCGAAATGCGCTAGTATCGGATGCATCTAAAGGCGTCTTTTCAGTTCTTCAGATGGTTCGATTTGCGCCGTTTCCCACTTCAATGGTACGTCGTTCTTCGTGAGGTAAGTTAGCGGCTCGGCGATTCGTGAAAATTCCTTGACGAAGCGCCTGTAGTAGGCGCACAAGCCGAGAAAACGGCGCACGGCTTTCGTGTCGGTGGGTGGCGGGAAGGCAGCGATGGCAGCTGTTTTCCGTGGGTCCGGGCGAACACCATCCCTGCTGATAATGTGACCTAAAAAAAGAGCTCCTCGTACGCGAAGCGGCACTTTTCAGGCTTCAAGGTGAGGCCGGAGGTCTTTATTGCTTCAAGTACAGCTTCAAGGCGCCGGAGGTGTTCGTCGAAGCTTGAGGCAAACACAACGACGTCGTCCACGTACACGAGGCACGTCTGCCACTTCAAGCCAGCCAGCGCTGTGTCCATAACACGTTGGAATGTCGCAGGTGCCGAACAAAGACCGAAGGGCATAACCTTGAACTTGAAGAGGCCGCCTGGTGTTATCAAGGTCGTCTTTTCTCGGTGTTTCTCGTCGACTTTGATTTGCCAGTAGCCAGTCTTGAGGTCCATCGACGAAAAGTACTTCGCATTGTGGAGTCGATCCAGGGCGTCGTCTGTCCGTGGAAGAGGGTACACGTCCTTCGTGATTTTGTTCAGGCGACGATAATCGACGCAGAAACGTAGGGTTCCATCCTTCTTCCTCACTAACACTACGGGAGACGCCCACGAACTCTTGGACGGCTGGATGATGTCGTCGCGTAGCATTTCGTCCACTTGTTTCTTAACGGCGTCCCTTTCTCGCGTCGAAACCCGGTAGGGACTCTGACGGAGTGGTCGAGCATTTTCTTCCGTTATGACACGGTGTTTAGCAAGGGGCGTTTGCCGGACCCGTGATGACGACGAGAAACAGTCCTTGTATTTCTTCAGAAGGCATCGGAGCTGTTGTTGTTGGCCGGCGGGAAGGTTTAACCTTACGTCGAAGGATGGCTCAGGCATTCCGGTTGTCGTTGTAGCTTCGTGAGAATCTGAAAAGGCAAACGCATCACGGACAGCCAAGATTTCTTCGATGTACGCAATCGTCGTGCCCCTGCTCAGGTGTCTGTACTCTTGGCTGAAATTCGTTAGCATCACGCTTCCTTTCCCTTCATACAGCCGAGCAATGCCTCTTGCGACGCAAATGTCACGGTCTAGCAGCAAACGCTGATCGCTCTCGATGACGCCATCGATGCATTCAGCCGTTTCGGTGCCGACGGGAATTATGAAGCTGGATCTAGGAGGAATGGTGACTTGATCCTTGAGCACGTTCAGGGCATGTTGACATTGGTTCGTATCTAGCGGTGTCGCTTTCTCCGACGATACGGTTATCGACTTGGTTCTTAAGTCGATGACGGCGCCGTGGTTACTTAGGAAGTCCATTCCAAGTATGACATCCCTAGAGAAGTTTTCTAGGATTACGAAGCTCGCAGGATAAGTCCGGTTGTTGATGGTGACTCTCGCCGTGCAGACACCAATCGGCGTTATGAGATGGCCTCCAGCGGTCCGGATCTCGGGGCCTTCCCAAGCAGTCGTAACTTTCTTCAACTTTGCTGCGAACGGGCCACTGATGATGTAAGAGTCGGCTACACTATCGACGAGGGCGGTGACGTTGTGGCCGTCGATCAGAACGTCGAGGTCGCTAGTCCGCCCTCTTGCGTTGCGGTTACGTCGCGGCGTCGGGTCACGGCTGCGTCGGTTTGCACCGCTGCTTCCGCGTTGCATCGTCAGGTCTGCATGTGGTCGCAAAGTTTCGTCTTCAGGACGTCGACGTCGTTCGGCGTGCAGCGGGGGCTCGCAACTTCGTCGCGCTGTCATCGTCGACGGCGGAGGATCTTCAGCATTTCGTCGTTCAGCAACCCCACCTCCATCGGTTGCTGCCGTAAGTTTTCCAGATATGGGCTAGGCGAACGGCCCCGGTTTGGGCCAGTGTAGTGCCGGCGGTGCGGTGACATGTAGCGGCCGGGCGACGGCGAGCGAAAAGGTCGTCGTTCTTGCCACTCTGTGCCTGTGAGGTAGTCGTCGATGTCGCGAGGCCGTTCGCCTGGCTGCGGGCGCGGCGCGTTGACGGCGAATCCGCGTAGCCCCATCTGTCGGTACTGGCAGCGGCGGTACGTGTGGTCGGCCTCCCCGCAGTGGTAGCAGAGCGGGCGGTTGTCAGGGGCGCGCCAAACGTCGGTCTTCCTCGGCGTGTATCGCTGGCCGGCTGGCGGGCGGTATGACGTCGGTGGTGGCGGCGGGGGTGCCTGGCGGCGGAACTGCTGGGGCGGCGCAGCGTCTTGACGTGGGCGAGGAGGAGGGGGGTTGCGTCGGGCTGCAGCAGCATAGCTCATTGCTTGCAGCTGCGGCGGTGTCGGCTGAGAAACACCCAGTGACTGTTGGATTTCCTCGCGTACAACGTTAGCAATCGACGTCACTTCGGGCGGTGCAAAAGGTGCGAGCTTTCGCAGCTCCTCTCGCACGATGGCTCGGATCGTTTCGCGCAAGTCGTCGGATCCGAGGGCATGAACAGCTGCGCTGTCTTGAAATGCGCGGCGATTGTACTGCCGGGTGCGCATCTCCAGCGTCTTCTCGATGGCCGTGGCTTCTGAGACAAATTTCTGGACGGTATTCGGTGGATTCCTCATAAGTCGAGCGAAGAGCTGTTCCTTTACTCCTCGCATGAGGAAACGAACCTTCTTCTCTTCGGGCATGTCAGGGTCAGCATGGCGGAACAGTCGGTTCATCTCTTCCGCGAATATTGTCACCTTTTCATTCGGGAGCTGCACCCGAGTTTCCAGTAATGCGGCGGCCCGTTCCGTTCGCACGACGCTTGTGAACGTTTCCAGGAAAGCGCTGCAAACGATGTCCCAGGTTCAAAGATTGGATTCCCGATTCTCGAACTAAGTTCTTGCCACGTCTTCCAGGTAAATGTACACGTGGCGCAGCTTGTCCTCGGTGTTCCAGTTGTGGAATGCTGAGACCATTTCGAACGTCTCCAGCCAGGTTTCAGGGTCATCGCTTGGCGATCTATGGAAGGTAGGAGGCTCTCTGGGCGGCTGCATCACGAAAGCTGCAGGGGACACTGCGGCTGTCATCGTGCCCGTTTTCTTCGTCGCCGTGGCTCTTGGCTTGTACGGTAGGAGTCCAAATTGAGGGGGTAGTCCTTTGAGTCTCCGGCTTGCTCGACTGTCCCTGATGGTGTCGGTGTCTTCTTCACGAGCGGGGCTGGGTTCACGGCTTGACGGGGGCGTCCGGGACGTGAACGTACCCAGCACCTCCACCAGATGTCACGTGGTTGTGACGTCGACGAAGGCAGCAGTCAGCGCTTCATAGATGAAACTCTTTATTTGGCCGAACTTGTGACCGGGAAACTGAAAAGCAATACACTGATAGCGGCGAACAGAACGTCGACCGTTGATCAACTGACAAGCGGTCAATCAAACGCGTCGGCTTTTAAACAGGCGCTATCGAAATTTCCAGCAATATCACTGGTGGCGGCGTTATCTCTCGACAAAGCTGGAACATTCGCGTGCGGGGTGCAATCTTAACAAAACGATCTACTACAATCGGGAAGCTTCTCGAACACTGCTTCGCGGACAGCGTCGAGCGTTGATAACCATCCCTGCCGGTCAAACCCGAATACATCAAAGCAAGACAAGAAGTGGGCGTGGCAGTGTAGTGATCTGGTAATGTGACAACACAAGGATATGCACGGAGGAACAAACATTCTCTGTTAAGCGTACCTGCGTTTTCCTTCTTGGCGATGAGAGAGAGAGAAAAGGTTTATTATGGCAGAAAAGCTGAGAGGTCGGCCTGAATCAATGTTCTGGCCTGCTACTCAGCAGTAGGAAAGGGGAGAGTGGTAGTATCTTGGCGATGATATTTCTCAATACCCTACGTTCCTACACTTTGCTAGCTTGTAGTCGTGTTGGCATGAACCATACAAGTAATGAAACGATACGATCATCCCACTTTCTTGATGCTTCGAAGAGCATGACTACAGCGCACTACGGTTCCCCCACATGGTTCCCCAATCGGGCCCGATGGGGAACAACAGCCACTTGGAGTGACAGCGTTTTCAGGCGTCGGCACTGGTCGACGCCGCGATAAGAACACTCAAATCATCGATGTCACCGTTTTTAGCGAATCTTCACTCAGGGTGGTGTGGGCCACACCCAATACATCGCAGAAATGTCGATGTCACAGGGTGGCAAGCGCCCCGTTGAACTTTTTGCATGCTGTTTACCGTAGATACAAAACAACTTCCAGGGGACGGATGGCATTAAAATTTGGCCAAAAAGACTTATTCGTAGCGAGTACTCCAGTGAAGGGCACTTCTCCAGTTTGAAGGTTTAAGTCAGTGATCCTTTAAAGAAGCATAGTGGTGTGCTCAACGTAGAGAGCACTGCTGAGCTGTATTGCAATTACGGTGATTACGACCATCCACCAAAATGTTGATGTGAAACATAGAGAACGGGGATATTTTAGACGATGTGCTGACAAAGGGGCATCGGTCTTTGATTAACGTAGACATAGCAAAATAGGTAGCTCGTTCCATCGTCATTATTAGCGATACCTCGCAGGCCTTGTGTTTTAAGAGTTTAGGTTGTCTCGTAACATAGAAAGGAAGTCACACTTAAACAAATATCGACTTCTAATATGATAACATGCCAAGCATGCAGAGAGTGGTAAATTAATAACGCTGACTAATACGTTTCGTACTAAGACATTTAGAAGTTTATACTTTCCTACGTCAACAAAAAGGGCACTCGTCTAACCAATATACAAATATATAATTATGTGGTTTATCCTTAAAAACGTTTGAAGGCACAACACACGCGGTGGTTTTAAAAGACCACTGCGCTATCTTTCAGTTATTCTCCTGAAAAATTTATAGACAAAAAATTATCGTGTTGCATTACGCACTTTTAGGCCAAACCAATGAAGACAAGAGACAATTAGGCCACCGAAAGCATAGGGGACAACCTTAGAGTTTTTTTAACCGCAGTGTAAGTATTATGGCCTGAATTGAAAGAAATAAAGTGGATGAAAAAGCTCCCTTTCCGTCCTACCAAGCGAACGGGTGTTTCATGTCTGAATTAAAAACAGCGCAGCTTCGCGCTAGTGGTGCTAAGACTGGATGGAGAACGGAGCTGGGTGGCCTTCCGCATATCTCCATTTTTTCTCATTCTTTCTTCCTTCGTGTCTTTTTTTTCTCTTTCTCTAAATTCTTTCTATTTTTGTCTGCTTCTTTAGATTTCTTTTTGTCTGCCTCTCTCCCCCTATTTCATGCTTCCTCTTTCTCTCCCTCTCTTTATTGTGTCACTCTCAATATTCCCTTTCATTTATCCCCCTCTTTCTTTTTTTCTTTCTGTCTTGCTCTCTGTTTCTTCTCTCTCTTTTTTAATGTAAGTTTCTATTTCTTTGTCTCTCTGAGTATTTCTTACCCTGTCTTGCTATTCTTTCTTTTATGCGTTTTATTTCTCTCCATATTTCGCTTTCTCTTTGGTCCTATTTTTGTCTCTCTCTTCGCCTTTCTGTGTACTCGTTCGCTCTCCCATCTGAGTTATTGCATGTGACGCCGGACAAATCGGACGGCGGAAGAACGCACGTCGGGCAAAGATGTTCGCGGAGTGAAGCAGAAGATGAGGCGGACGATAAAGAAGGTGACCGAAGGCCGAGGTATTGTATTGCACGCGCAACAAAGGCAAGGCCAGTCAAGATGATAGTTCTTGCAAACACGTGTCGGCATACGAAAAGCATAACAGTTCCGCTGAAAATACACACATCAATAACCATATTGCCACACGCGCTCCTTTCTATGTATGTTTTCTGTTACCGGAGCATTGCACGCATAGCTGCTGCCTTGTGCGAAGCGCCCCAGAATGTCTGAGAATGTTCCAGATGGTAGTAGATCATTTTGTTAAGATTGAACACATAGCGGGAATAGTCAAGAATATAGCAGAGCTTGCGCGAGCACCTGTGATAAGGTTAGAAAGTTCGATGCGTGACGTATAAAAGACGCCGCATAGCAGCGGTGTTTTGTTTTATCGAAGGCCGAAGCCCAGTTCGCCGCTATCAGTGTACAGTGTGTATTGCTGAACTTTGAGTTTTCGTTTTCCGGCCACAAGTTTCATCTTGAACACGCCGGCTCTTGTCTTCGTCGACGTCACAACCCCGTGACAACATACAGCTCAAAGAGGGTAGATATGATAAGGGACGAATGGAAAAACAGAGATCATCAGCGTTCCGGCTTTGCTTAATTGGTAGCAGCCAAGGACTACATTGCAAAAATCCATCATCTGACAGGAACGATGAGCCTAGATCAGTAGACCTCAGTGGTTTATCTTGGCTAGCCTGCAACTCTATTCACCGTATTTGACAATATAGCTTACAAATAAAATGAGTATCTGCTAAGAGTGTGCCCAGTACTTTCACCCAGTGGCATAAACATTGTCGCATGGCATCGTTAGGTGCACTATGTGGGCAGTGACACAGGTTCCGCATTTTCAACTAAATCATAACAGACAATGAGGGATGGCGCTGCGGGCACTACTATAAAAGAAAGAAGGAAATTATATCGAGATTTTTTCTGGGTCCCGTTTGACATTTTAACAACATCGAAAGGCTTGTAAAAACAGACAATTGTTCCATTTGCATTGAACTATGCTCAATCATGTTTAGAAGCAAACGCACTCTTCTTTGAACGTATGCTTTCCACCATACTGCATTGTGCATATCACGGCCGATCTCGTTTACTTTGCTTGACGCACGCTCCCATGAAAAAGAGACGGTGACCTGAGCCACATCTGACTGATAACTCTTCCGAATGACACATCTGAATGTGCCAATATAACTTCAACGAAGTAGGATCGAAGTTTAACGTCAGTGTGAAGTGTTTTGTTGAGCCATTTGAAAGTGCGCTATAGTTAACCTCTGGAAAGGGCAACGGCCAACGACGTTTGCGCGAAAGACATTTTGCCTCATGATTTAAATTCAAAGAAAAGGAAAACATCGTACTGGCGCCGAACGTTCTCTGGCGGCAGCATCCCTTAAAGGACCTGTCTTAAATGTTCTAAGGCCATCCTGCAATAACGCGATCGCACGATTACGATTTTTTTTCTGCAAGAGGAACGTACTAAATCTTCTGTCCTATACGATACACGGGTTCAGCACCTTAGGTTTCCGTGGAATAGCAAATGGTGTAGCACAAGGCACCTGGAAGTAACTTTCACTAAACTGCGATACAAAATACCGTCACCAAACCTTTATTTGCACAGGCGTGGTTTCGTTCCTTCCCCTCAATGTAGTTATTGTAATGAAGGTTGTTGGGAACTAAAAAGCCACACACATATAAGCAACGGCAAAGCGTGCGTGTTTAACAACGTGAGTGTGTATAGTGAGAGACCACATGGCCTCTCCGTGTTTACATCTGTGCGCGGCTGTGAATTATGTACTATTGCAGCCGCCGTGAACTAAATGCATGTAGAGTCACGTTTCCCCGGGACGCCGCTCTCGCCATGTATTGTAAACAAGAGAGCGACGCAACGGCCCTCCTCCTCCTCGAGGACCCCGCCTCATCGGGGCAGTCTGCTCGAGGCTCTGTAACTACGAGCAGCTCAATAAAGTTTCTCTTCCGCCCTCTGATCCTGCGTTCTTGATATACAACAGTTTTGGCGACGAGGATGGGATCTCAGATGGTATATCCGATGGGATCTCAGATGGTATATCCGATGGGACCGAAGATGGCATCTCCGATTGAATCACAAGACAAGTGTTAACAACATCTTGCTGTGGTGAAACTGGACTGTTCAATCATGGCAACATCGGCAGACGGGATAGCAGCATCAGGAGATCGCAGCGTGGTTACGACGCCGGTTGGAAGGCTTGCTGAGTTCAGTCCCGACACTGGAAGCATCGAAGTCTACATCGAAAGATTCGAGGTCTTCGCAAGCGCTAACAACATTGACCAGCCGAGGAAGGCGCAAGTGTTCTTGACAGTCCTAGGTGAAAAAGCCTACGTGACACTACGAAGCCTTCTGCTGCCTAAGAGTCCTGCTGACTCCAAGTATGCTGATATCACGAAAGTGCTGCGCGAGCACTACGCACCACGGAGATCCATAGTCACGGAACGGTACAGGTTCCATCGGAGGGATCAAGGCCAAAGTGAAACAATTGGAGAATTCGTCGTCGAGCTCAAGAAGCTAGCGGCAACATGCGATTTCGGCAGCTTCCTTGAAGAAAGTCTTCGAGATCGGCTAATCTCGGGTCTTCGCAGCGAGGACATCCGATGTCGTCTGCTGTCGTTACCGAACAAGGAGGCGACATGGGAACGAGTTCTAAACATCGCCACCGCCATGGAAACCGCAAAGAACGACACCAAAGAAATTCTCCCAGCTCCTGCGGACGTCAACTGGCAGAACAAGCCGACGCCTAAAAGGAAGCCAATGAGCAAAAGCAAAACAGCGTCCACAATGGCGACTGCCACCTGTAAACCAGGGAAGCCGCGGAAAGAAGGACTTTCTCGCGAGGGACAAGGAAAATGTTTCAGGTGTGGTGATGAGCATTTTGCTAGGGCATGTCCATTTTTGCAGAGTCAGTGTTTCAAATGTTCGAAAAAGGGCCATGTTGCTAAAATGTGTCGAACTAAACAAACGCATTACATTGACCAAAGCACAACAGAGGCGAAACTGTTGGCAATAGGGCATAACCAGAGAGATGGTCAGACATCTCCTTTAGTAGTAAAGCTACACATAAATGGCAAAGAGGTTCCAATGGAACTTGATACAGGATCAGCAGTGTCTCTAATGTCGGAAAGCGAATTTGAAAAATGTTTTCCTGATGCTGAGTGGTCCGCAACTGATGTGCGCTTGGTCACATACAACGGAACACCTGTAAATGTGAAGGGTTCCGCGCAAGTTGATGTGAGCTATGGCACACAGCGCCACGAGCTGCCGCTTGTAATAGTCAAGCATGAATCGGGCTTGAGGATGCCAACACTTTTTGGGCGTAACTGGCTGTCGAAAATAAGGTTAGATTGGTCAGAAGTCGTACCTGTGTACACCATTCAGACAGAAAATTCTCTTTTGAAAAAGTACCATGAAGTGTTTGCAAAAGGATACGGTACAATCAAGGGCTTCAATGGGAGCATTGTTCTGAAGGAGAATGTGTCACCCCTTTTTTGTAAGGCTAGACCAGTTCCCTACGCCGTGTTGGAGCAAGTTGAAAAAGAATTACATGACCTTGAGAGAGCTGACATCATATATCGAGTCAAGCACAGTGAATGGGCGACCCCTCTTGTGATAGTGCCAAAGAAAGACAATTCTGTTAGGATATGTGGGGACTACAGAATTACTGCAAATCCGCGTATAGAGGTGGATCAGTACCCACTGCCTTTACCGGAGGACATGTTTGCATCTGTAGTAGGAGGCACAAATTTCACAGTTCTAGATCTATCTAAGGCTTACCTGCAACTTCAACTTGATGAACGCGCCCAAGAGCTATTGACAGTGAACACTCATTTGGGTCTTTTTAGATTTAAAAGACTGCCGTACGGAGTAGCAAGCGTTCCTGCGATGTTCCAAACAGTAATGGACCAGATTTTACGAGGAATTCCTGGCACTGCATGCTACATAGATGATGTACTTATTTCAGGAAAAGATAAGCAAGAGTGCTACGAAAGAACCGAAAGAGTGCTTAAGAAGCTACAGGATCATGGAATCCGCGTTAATGCAGAAAAATGCTCGTTCTTTCAAAGTAAAGTGCGCTATCTGGGACACGTAATTGACAAGAATGGGTTGCACCCAGCACCAGACAAGGTGGAAGCTATCATGCATGCTCCACAGCCAAAGGATGTTACACACCTCAAAGCATTTCTTGGCCTCGTTAACTTCTATGCGAAGTTCATGCCAAATCTGGCAACTCTGCTTGAGCCATTACACAACTTGCTGCGCAAAGAAAGTGCATGGAAATGGCCAAGTCAGTGTGACAAGTGTTTCAGAGAATGCAAAGAATTGCTGTGTAATAACCAGCTATTGCAGATTTATGATGTCAGAAAAGATTTGCGTCTGACATGTGATGCGTCTGCATACGGCTTAGGGGCAGTGCTGTCTCATGTGGTTGATGGTCATGAAAAACCTGTCGCCTTTGCGTCTCGATCAATGACCCAAACTGAGCGCAATTACGCGCAAATCGAGAAAGAGGGACTTGCCATTATATTTTGAATCAAGAAATTTCACAAGTACTTGTACGGTCGCAAGTTCGAAATTTTCACGGACCACAAGCCACTGACTGCTCTTTTTGACCCTAAGCGTCCAGCAAGCTCTGTGGCTGCTGCGCGAGTGCACCGTTGGTTACACGTACTGACAAATTACCGTTACCAGGTCACGTATAAGGCAGGACGTACGATTGGCAATGCTGATGGTTTGTCGAGGCTCCCCCTGCCTGAAACTACTGAAGAGTCTGAAAGCATTTTTTTATTTTGCACCGATACAAGACCTTCCTGTCACAGTTAAAGAGGTTGAGCTAGAGACAGCCAGAGATGAAGTGCTCCGCGTTGTACGTGAATTCACATGGAGCGGTTGGCCAAACAAAGTTTCTGACGAGCTAAAGCCGTACTTTGTAAGGAAGTTAGAAATGAGTGTGCACATGGGTTGTTTAGTGTGGAATAACAGAGTTGTGATTCCCGCTTCACTTCAAAGTGACGTTCCTGGATTGCTGCACGAACAGCACATCGGTATCACTAAGATGAAGGCAATTGCTAGATCAATGGTCTGGTGGCCTGCTATTGATCGCAGTATTGAGGAAATCACTAGAAAGTGTGATATTTGCCAGAGTGTTGCTTCGTTCGGTCAGCCCACTCCATTGCAACCGTGGAGGTGGTGTGAGAATGCGTGGGAGAGAGTACACTTAGATTTTGCAGAGAAAAATGGCAAATCATTTCTCCTTGGTGTGGACTCCCATTCGAAGTGGCTAGAGGTAAAAATCATGAACTCCACAACAGCGCAAAAGACAATCGAAGTAGTGAGATCTATGTTTGCTGCATATGGATTGCCACACGAAATTGTTACAGACAATGGCCCTCAGTTCAGAGCCCAAGAATTTGAGGACTTTCTAAAAGCAAACGGTGTGAAACACACGCTAACTCCTCCTTACCACCCACAATCAAATGGGGCGGCAGAAAGAGCAGTACAAACGCTGAAGAAGTCGCTTCTGCTGCAGGGAGTGAGTGACCAAAAGAAAAACCAGCAAACAACACTACAACAACAAGTGGATAACTTCGTGTTTGGGTACAGAACCACTCCCCATACATTCACAGGGCAGACGCCAGCTGAATTATTCTTGAGAAGGAAACTGCGCACGCGGCTGTCCATGCTGAAACCAGACCTTGCACGAAAAATGAACGAAAAAACAACGCACATAAAGGAGAGCGCGGACAAACACCGAGGTCGCTCAAGACAGTTTGAAAAAGGGGATCTCGTTTACGTAAGAAGCGTTCGAGGTGAAACCGTTAAGTGGTTTCCCGGAAAGATAGTCAACAGAAGGTCCGCCATGACATACCTAGTGTTTGTTTCGGGGCAAGTAAGATTCTGCCACGTAGACCATTTGCGCAGCCGCAGCGCGCCAGGCGATATCCCATTTCACGGGGACGATATAAGCTGCCCACAGACGGGTAATGGAAACGAAGCGCAGACCGTCGGCACGGCGCCGTCAGCTCCAGGCTTGATGCCGTCGCGTTCAGACGCGGAGCCCTCGGAATTACCTCCCAACACAGACAGTGGAAACGGGAACGTTCTCAGGCGTAGTACGCGCACGAGACGTTTTCCTGAACGTTTGAATTACGACACCTTTAGTCTTAGGGGGGAGGAAGATGTTGGGAACTAAAAAGCCACACACATATAAGCAACGGCAAAGCGTGCGTGTTTAACAACGTGAGTGTGTATAGTGAGAGACCACATGGCCTCTCCGTGTTTACATCTGTGCGCGGCTGTGAATTATGTACTATTGCAGCCGCCGTGAACTAAATGCATGTAGAGTCACGTTTCCCCGGGACGCCGCTCTCGCCATGTATTGTAAACAAGAGAGCGACGCAACGGCCCTCCTCCTCCTCGAGGACTCCGCCTCATCGGGGCAGTCTGCTCGAGGCTCTGTAACTACGAGCAGCTCAATAAAGTTTCTCTTCCGCCCTCTGATCCTGCGTTCTTGATATACAACAAAGGTGACTTCAAGATTGATTTATCAAGATCCAGCAACGCCTTGTCCTTAACTGCTTGAAAGGCGGCTGATGTGGACAGAGCATCAAAAGACCGCGCTGCCCCGTCCAAGACAAGAGGCATCATAGATCATTTCACCGTAAGATGCGTGCCGGATTTCCACCCGCTGTACTATACCTCGCACTTCACTGCACTTAAACCCCTCGTAGCCACGATCACAAACGGACCCGATTACCAAGCCAGGCCCAGCTGCTGGGGCTCACTTGTCACGGGGATGATGACCTTGTTCATGGACTGTAAAGCACCCCTTCCACACATGCACACGGGTTCATGAAACGTGCGTGCGTTCTCCGTCACAACGGACAAGTATAAGCATAACAACTGTAACAATTGCAACTGTGACTGTAACATACGCGCAGTGTGCTTGCGCGTGCCACTCGGCTGTGTATATATCTAGGGAAGATTTTCTGAATATAGCCTAGTTGCGAGTAACGCCTGCCCTGTGCATCTGTGTTACTTCTTTGTCCTGTTCGAATTCGCGCTATGCAGTATTGAAGAATATAAGCACTACATATCAGCTTACCGCGTCTTGCGTTGGTAATGTCCATGTTGCTGTTGGCATCGTTACGAAACTGTAAGCGACTGGTTACATAATACATACAATAATAATAATATCTGGGGTTTAACGTCCCAAAACCATGATATGATTATGAGAGACGCCGTAGTGGAAGGCTCCGGAAATTTCGACCACCTGGAGTTTTTTAACGTCCACCTAAATGTAGTACACGGGCCTCAAACATTTCGCCTCCATCGAAAATGCAGCCGCCACGGCCGGGATTCGATCCCGCGACCTTCGGGTCAGCAGTCGAGTGCCATAACCACTAGACCACCGTGGCGGGGCACATAATACATATGCGACTCTTCAACATATTAGTGCGTATACCACTTCCATATTTCTCTAGCGTCGTTCCGTAAGGTATCGCTAAATGGGAAAAATTACGCCAGTCACCATGCCGCGCATGCTTCGCATGACATCGATTCTCACGGTACGTGGGATCTGCCGAAATCTTTTTAGTTCAACAGACAGCACACTAAAACAGCATTTGCCACTTAGTTTCCCTCAGCGACTGCATGAATGTAACGACAGAATACAGTTGGGGGATTCTACATACCGGCGACAGCGCACAATGTGCGGTCACTCTATTTTTATGTAAATAGGTAGACTATGTAAATCGGTCTTTGTATTGGTTTTGTTTATTATGAATTTTTTACTGCAAAAAACTCCCTCGTCTCGATTTATTTCCGCGGAGTGTTTTCGTAGTGGGCTTCCGCGGAGTGTTTTCGTAGAATGCCGACAGCCAAAGATGGCATTGGACAACTATGAAAACATACAAAAACGTTTCACAAATATGACACCTTATTGAACAATCTCCATGCAATCTAAGCAATTAAGTTTTACCAATAGGAAGGCGTATAATCAGAATATTCATCGCCGATTCTCTTCCGCGTATCCTTAATAACGTCCGTCTAGCTGGTATAAGGAGAATAAGCATTATGCCCACGGATAGTTTTGGAGAAAAGCATGCGCAGAAAACATCAAAATTTACTTTCATAACAGAGCTTTTACTTGCCGATTACTTTAACCAGATATTGCCTTCCAATTCCCCTCCCTGTATTCTTAGTAACGTGCGTCTAGCTGAGTTAGGCAGAACAAGCATGTGCACACAGCTTTGGAGAAAAAATATACAAAAAAATATTGAAAGTTATTTTCATATCACAGATTTTTCGTGCCTGTTTATAATTAACATATTCATGTTCGATTCTCTTCCGTGCATTCTTTTTAACCTGCGTCTAGCGGACTTAAGCAGAACACCCATTATGCGCACGCATAGCTTTGGAGAAAACCGTGCGCAGGAAACATTCACCTGTTCTTTCATAACAGAGCTTTTACAAGCCTGTTTATCATTAACATATTCATCTCCGATTCGCTTCCGTGCATTCTTTGTAACATGCGTCTAGTGGACTTAAGAAGAACGCCAATTATGCCCACACAGCTTTGGAGAAAACAGCGCACAGAAGACATTGACTCTTTCTTTCATAACAGAGCTTTTACATGCCTGTTTATCATTACCATATTCATCTCCGATTCCCTTCCGTGCATTCTTTGTTACGTGCACCTAGCGGACTTAAGAAGAACGCCCATTATGCCCACACAGCTTTGGAGAAAACCGCGCACAGAAGACATTGACTCTTTCTTTCATAACAGAGCTTTTACATGCCTGTTTATGATTAACATATTCATCTCCGATTCGCTTCCTTGCATTCTTTGTAAGGTGCGTCTAGCGGACTTAAGAAGAACGCCGATTATGCCCACACAGCTTTGGAGAAAACCGCGCACAGACGACATTGACTCTTTCTTTCATAACAGAGCATTTACATGCCTGTTTATCATTAACATATTCATCTCCGATTCGCTTCCATGCATTCTTTGTAACGTGTGTCGAGCGGACTTAAGAAGAAATTCCATTATGCCCACACAGATTTGGAGAAAACTGCGCACAGGAGACATTGACTTTTTCTTTCATAACAGAGCTTTTACATGCCTGTTTATCATTAACATATTAATCTCCGATTCGCTTCCGTGCATTCTTTGTAATGTGCGTCTAGCGGACTTAAGCAGAACACCCATTATGCCCACGCATAGCTTTGAAGAAAACCGTGCGCAGAAAACATTGACCTGTTCTTTCATAACAGAGCTTTTACATGCCTGTTTATCATTAACATATTCATCACCAATTTGCTTCCGTGCATTCTCTTTAACGTGCGTCTGGAGGACTCAAGAAGAACACCCATTATTCCCATGGACAGCTTTGTAGAAAACCATGCACAGAAAACATTGACCTTTTCTTTCACAACAGAGCTTTTACATGCCTGTTTATTATATTCTCTTCCGTGCATTCTTTCTAACGTGCGTCTAGTGGAGTTAAGCAGAGCAATCATTATGGCCACGCATAGATTTGGAGGATCCCAGCAGGAATCGAACCTAAGCATTCTGCATGGCAGTCAGGTATTCCACCACAGAGCAATGCCTTGTCTAGCAGCTGCTTTGGAAAAACACCCTATGCAGGCGCAATGTTGCTGCAACGTCAGTTATGGTTGTAGTGCTGGCTAACTAATTTTATGGCAAAGCAATAAACACTACATATGTATGCTCCTACGATACAGGCGTCATGTGAGGTTAACGTCAACTGTGGTTGGAGTGTTGGCTCCGCTTTAATATCAGTCTAATAAACTTTACGTTCGTAGTCCTATGATACAACAAGCGATAATAAAGCGTTGGTCGACTTCGGAGGAACAAGCTAACGAAAGCTACAAATGATATTCACATATTCGCACCGTAAAGTGCAGTTCGTTTCGATAATGCTGACGTGTGTGCTGTAACATGAGTGCTGGCGTTACGTCAGTGCAGAAGTTACCGTTTAAATGCCAATGTTGTAGAAGTTCCTGGTAAGCCTACGATACGCATACAACGACTACACTTACAAAAACCTGACGATCGACCTCATGGTGGATCGTCAGGTTTTTGGACGGCTCAATCAGGACGGCTAAATGCCAAAGAAATGCAGCGTTGAACTACTCGCTGGCTGCTTTGCCTGAAAGCGATTCCCACAAGGCGTGGGATCTTGATGTATTCAGGTTTTACCCACAGCGAATGTTAGGGGCGTTTGGAGCAGACCACGCCATAAAGTTTTAGAAACTTCGTGATGGTTTGGGATCATTCTGTTAAGATTACACGCAGGGTGCTAATAGTGAAGTTTATTCGGCATCTCACTCACGCACCACCTTCAACGCTGCAAGGCTGAATTAGATATTTAAAAGACAACGCGTTCCACGGGTGGACAGATCACTCGAAGGTCGACGGTGTTCTCGCTGCTATCAATAGGAAGCTTTAATTGCTTGTAGCTGGACCTTTCATTTTGCGGGCACAAGTTCACCCTAATAAAGAATTTCTGATGCCTGCGAGAGCTTCTCTTGCATCAAGACCATGTGAAATCTGGAGGAGTTGTCAGTTATGGTCAGGACGCCTCCGTGAAGCCATAAACCCATCCGTAATCTTGAAGAACGCTCCGGCGCCATATCAACGACAGTCAAACTAGCCACATATTGCAGAGAATACCACCACAATACAGGGCCCTGCCTGGCAACCCATGCACCACGTGCAGATGGCCGGCACCATGACGGTCGCTGTTTCACCTCAAGCAGTCACTATGCATCAGCCCAGGGAGGACCCCTGAGGATCACTACGTGAAGGCGCAAAAGACTGGTTGCAAAATTACGACCGGAATGCCCAATTCAACAACTGCGACTGCGACGAGAAGCTTCGCCACATGTATTTCACCCTTGAAGATGGGGCCAGGACCTGGTTAAAGAATAAGCCTACGATACGCATACAACGATATCATTTGTAGCTTTCGAGTATGACTGGTATTCGAAAAGAAATCTGGCGGACAGGCGAATGCGCACGAAGAACGATTTTCAGGTGTCTGTCTAAAACGACGAGAGAGAACTTCGTGCTGCCATATATTGGTATTAGGTTGTTGTCAAGATACAGATATATATATCTTCCGAAGTAAGCGTCACGAAGAAAGCAAGACAATCCAAATTCTTTTTAGTTGATTGATGGATAGCACGTTCGTTTGACACCAGGAAGTTACATTATGTAGATGAGTGCTGATGCGTTGCTGTAGCTCGTCAATATTATTAGCGTAAATAAACCCTATTGCAAAACCCAGTGCTACTGGGTACCAGCTTCCAGTGCCATGCCTGATTATGGGCCCAGCGTCGCGCAGGATACTGGGCTGCTGGAGCGGCGTTTTACTGGGAGGCGCTGGGTACTCTTGCGGAAAACGGCTCTACAGCGTTAAAGCGGTGGTGCCTAATGCCCTACATAAATATATTAGTAAAGAAACTCATATAGAGAGCATTAGTGCAATAAAAAAAGAAAAAAAAACGTGTATGAAAAAAAGAAATAAGGTCCCCCGCGAGGATTCGAACCCGCCACCTCTCAGTCTCCAAGCAAGTCCTCTACCACTGCGCAACGCTGAATTTTTTTTTCTCTTTAATGCATGGTAATAATGCCATCAAGTGTCGCTATCTATTACAACATAATTCACCGCTTTAGAAACACGCCGACATCGCTGTAAAAGGGCTAGTCAATACAATAAGACAGCGTTACTTTGATATTTCGCTGTCGCGTATTCAAGAAAGACGCGATCTTCCTTTCCAAACCAAACTTGATTCTTTATTACACAGCGCCCCGCCACGGTGGTCTAGTGGTTATGGCGCTCGACTGCTGACCCGCAGGTCGCGGGATCGAACCCCGGCCGCGGCGGCTGCATTTTCGATGGAGGCGAAAATGTTTGAGGCCCGTGTACTTAGATTTAGGTGCACGTTAAAGAACCCCAGGTGGTCGAAATTTCCGGAGCCCTCCACTACGGCGTCTCTCATAATCATATCGTGGTTTTGGGACGTTAAAACCCCAGATATTATTATATTATCTTTATTACACAGCAACCAAGGGTTGCCGGCAACGATTGAAATGCCCAAAATGAGAAGAGCGCCAAGTTTCTTTAAGAATTCCCGTCTTAACTCAGAAAATTATCAAATAGATCGAGGAGCAGGGTACAGTTTGACAGCTGTTACTGCCGATTTTTAATAGCCGTTTCTCGCCTTTGCTAATGATCAACGTGTACAGAAGCTTTATGATGACTCGTTCGATAAACACGCGCCTACATGAATTCATACTGAGTAGTTTTTCGCGCAAGCGACGATATTACTGCGGGGCGGACATGCCTGTATTCTGATTAGAGTTCTATCGATACCTACAACTATAAAACCGCTCAGCAAAAACAAATACAATTCGTTGAAGAAAGATGCTGGTGTGTTACTTCACTAATGCGTATTAGTTGACAGGTATATGCTCTGACGTATGAGTCAGATAAGTGCCGGCGAGGGCGGCCGGCTGCTTTCGGTGAGCCTGCGTTCGTTGCTGAAAGCGCGTCGAATCGATGGTCATCGCTTCTTGTGCGGACACCGTACACAAGAACAAATGGTTAATTTAGGTTAACGGATGTCAAGACTATACTTTACAGTAATTCTCACACGTTGGAATTGCGTGTGCTTAAACCAAGAAGCGTCGGTGACATGTAGACGGGCTCGGCCGGTACGCTAGGCCTAACGCTCGCTGGGAGCCGCACTGGGTAGAACCGATCTCGGCGCAGATGAGTTCCGATGTTTGAAGTTTCTGCATTTTGGCCTCGGAACCTTTTTAACTGTTACCTAACGAATAGCGGAAGTGGAAGTGCAAGAATTCACCGAGATGCGTTTTCGGTGTAGCGATATCGAACAACGGCTGTTTTTCTGGCCTCCATTGGGTGGGCTCGCGAAGCCAGAGCTCATTTACTTCTTGCCAACTGCACGGCGATGTAACGATTTGCTCTGTATGTTCAAACCGACGCCTCCAGACTTATAAACATTAAAATATGAAGTGATCATCGCAACACATCACGAATGAAAAAGTGATATATAGCCGCGCGATGCACAAATGTGTATTCATTGCTGCTACGTGCTCCGCAAAAATTAACGACGTTATTGGCACTGCATGAATAAGAAAAGCGTGCTAGAAAGCAAAATGATCAGTGTCGGCTGCTTTTGTTTATTAACCTATTTTTCTCAACATTCGAGAGGGAAACATTAAAAGTGACCGTGATTTGAAATATCACGTATGTCATGAAAATAGTGCTCATCTCATCGTCTTGCTCTGCCAAACTAGAATTTGTGACACATGCTTGGGACCCGTTAGGATAGCATCTATCGGTACCATCGAATCAAACATTCGATATTCAACGATACCAAAGCATTCCGCCGCGCACGATACTGAAAGCAGCGCGCGGCACTGGCAGAAACAGTGCAGGCTCCAGTATATGCCAGCGCACGCCAGTGAAAATTCCAGCGTCTCCAACGCTTCCCAGTGAGCACCAGCGTCACAGCGGCAAAGCCAGTGCCCCTACCAGTGCGACGCAACTCTTTCCCAGTGCTTTCACCGGAGTCCCAGTGCATTCGAGCGTATACCAGTGTTCCCAGTGCGATCCAGTGCCAAAAAACGTACTGGTGTCACGCTGGGGGTACTGGAACGGCGCTGGTTTTTGCAATAGGGAAACATAGTCGCGTATTAAGCATATCAGAGACGATGTTCAGTGATCCCACATTAGGGAGGCGATTAATAAATAGCGGAAATTGCAGTGGGCATAAGATGGAGCCGTCATTAAAACCTTCATTTATGTTCCGAGCGGATGAGGGTTAGCTGTCGATCTCAACAACTTGGGTACTATCGGTTAGATAGCCAGAGATAAGCTGTAATGGAGAGCCACGTATGGCATACGATTCAAGTTTATATTTTTTGTGATTAGTTGCTTGAAAAACTCTACTAAACCTTTAAGACACTTTCAACAAGCGTTGGCCAATTGCCGTGCTGATTTTATTGGTAAGTGTTGCAAGGGAACGCTCGGGTGTATAAATTGGACGAAATTGATGCTGTTGAAAAGTTAGCGGAATATAATTTGTTTGGAGGGATACCAATTGTGTGTGAAGAAGTCGTTTACTTTTGTGGTGATCAGTGTAGGAGTACATATATGTCTACATTTATGAATAAGTCAAAGTGAACATTTTTGTAAACAGCCTTTATAGCACCAAACACTTAAGGAATAAGAAATGTGCCTGCTTTAAAAATTTCCTAACAATTAGGGGTGTATGAATATTCGACTTTTGAGTTCTAATCGAATAAAACCTAGTCGAATAATTCGACACTCGAATAGCTAGTATTAGAAGTTTCGAATAATCTTACAGAACGAATATTTAAAACGCGAGAAGTGACATTGGAGCAACTTAACGATTTCGTTACCGTAAGAAAACGGTAATTTTTCATTTCTCGGAAAGAAAACTTGCCAGTTTGAAAAGAATCCCAGCATACACTGCAGCGTACCAATTTATACATATTAAAACGGTCTTTCCAAAAGAATATAAGTTCTAAAGCAACCAAATTATCGTGGAGTGTATAAAAATTTCAAAATTTCAAATTTTCAACTTATCGAAAGCTGATAACCAGAGCAACAAAAATCACCATACATGCAAAAGAACTCAGAACAAAGGAAATCCAGAATATACACTTTGTAGATAGACGACCCAGGAATCGGATAAAAAATAATAAATGTTCTACACAAAGTTTCCGTTAAAACAGACAAAACAATCTGAACCGAGGTACTGTTTCACTGCTCGAGTAATGCGGTGAGGCATTTCCTGGTTTCCGTGAGACAAAGGTGCAGTCGTGCACTTTTGGCACAAAATGTTTCTTTTTTTTTCTACCAGAATAGCCTGCTGGTGTTCCAATATCGATGGATGCCCGCGGTGTGAACTACACCTATGTAAATCGAATATGCAATGAACTTAAACAGTTCGTCTGTTGTTACCTCTTTCCATGAGCCACCCTCTTCGCATAGGTTGGAGTCCGAAAATATGTATCCAAGCACATTTATTCGTATTTTGGCAGATAGTATTAAAAAAGAACGACATCACGTGCCGTCCTGAAACGTCTCCCGCCGCTTTGTAGTGCGGGGCGAGGTCTGTTCCCGCCGCCTTCTTGTCGTGAGTGGGAGCTTTGCAGCCGGCGCCAGCACATCGCGCACCAGCGACGTGTTGACCTCGCACGTAACCGCAGTAGATCTAAGATTGTGCAAAAAAGTCAGCAGCTACGTACGCGCGGCGGAGGAGACCACTTGAGGCCGTAAACGAAACCAACCCTTCAACTGCTGTGGATGTCCCAGGCTGACGCAAAACATCGTCGCCATCAGAACATGAAGCTGAGGTGCTGTCATCTTCAGACTCAGAGGTCGTCGTCACTAAATTCAGGTGCGGTTGCAATATAGTTTCGAGTGGCGCGAGTTTCTTGCGTCGTGGGTGAGCACCCATGCCCCCGTGACAACGACGCTATAGGAGTAACTAGCGACGCGGGATGTGGCCCTTTGTGTAATATAACAATAGAAGCGAAACCGAAGCTGCTGGAAACTATCTGAAAAGGCCCCGTCTACACGTTATACATGCGGTGGACCTTCGGAACTAATGTTTGGTAGAATAAATCTTCCTGGACTCCAAACAACAGCTCTCTAGTGAATAGCTGGCATAAATTTCAGGCAATTAATACTGCTCAACACTGTTAAATTGCGAAGCTGACGCCATAATTTGATATTTGACTTTCAAAATTTCTTTTGATTACAGAACTTTGATGTTACAGGATGATAACCCCGAGCGGCAAGCATATTTCTAAAGTTCGTAAGCAAAGCGTATTTACCCAACAACCCATGCACAATGGTTCGCGCGAAGGTCTGTCATAAATCACTATGCTTACCAAACGGGCAAATTCAAACTGATTCTGAAAGTCCAGTTGCTGGAATAACTAGTAGGACGTGATAGGTTCGCGAGAAACAAATTCAACAAGCCAAAATTGAGGATTGAACGTATCGATTACGGGTGATCGATTTCAATAGGCGTGGTAACGAAAGAGTTAGCTTGAGGGGCTGAAACTAATGCTAATGTCTTAAGAGTAGGCCTTTTGTTATAACTTTCACTAATAATATGGTTCAGAAGCTGACGCAGGATTTTTTGAAGGAAATTATGGCATTTCCGCACGTAAAATAAAACACATGACAAAACACTCAAGCCCTGATGAACATTCAGTGTCTGAAAGAGGTTGCTGTCTTCCATCTAGGAAGGAAATATCGAAACTGTGATTAAGCGTTATGGTTTGCCAAAATTTTCGCGGATTTGACTTCAGGAGAGAAGATAAGTCGTGAGCGAAGTACTTGTTTTTAGTTGTAATGCAACAGTGTACTCACTAAGAAAAGCTTTGTACTTGCTCCATGAGGACTCACTTGCTCTGTTTTTTGCGTTACAAGTAGAGACGCTTTTTTATTACGGAGTGTTGGTAGGTTTTTTTGAACCATGGATCTATCTATCTATCTATCTATCTATCTATCTATCTATCTATCTATCTATCTATCTATCTATCTATCTATCTATCTATCTATCTATCTATCTATCTATCTATCTATCTATCTATCTATCTATCTCACATCTTACGTCAGCGTGATCTCATGGCTGTCTCCATAACTGTGTACATGGCATGGCACCGGAGGGCATGGGCTTATGTCGAACACGATACAGAGGTTATGGTATGAAAAACCTGACTTGGCTGCCGCGTGCGGCGCGAAAGCCTTTCCGCCAATAACTTCTGGCACACACCCGCATAGCTCTGCCCGTCGTATACTGGTATACTGGTATGCGACACAGGTAATGCACAATGTGTATCAACCAAGGGGCCGCGAGGACAGTCTTTGGACAATTAACCACGAAAGCGTCAAGAACATCTGGTCAAGATAATGGGGCGTTAGCGTCAACAGCGTTGTCGATGCGTAAAAAGTTTCGATTTGAGGACAGAATACAAAAATGTTGAAGGATGCCTGAGCTTCGCCTCAAGAGTTGAATGCGATAGCGTAGTCTGGCCCCGTTTGCATCGCCTGCCTTCGCTTCTTGGTACACCTCAAACATACTGCAAGGAAACGAAACTCTGTGAGAGTTACGTTGGTCGTTCAAAACAATTCTAGAATGTTTACTGCAAGTACTGTTGCAAAGTTCGCACTACGCCATAAGTCATGCTTTTGCGAATCAGTGAAGTATCCACGCGTCCGTAAGCCAACACGCGCACCTACGTGGCTCCACACTTTGTTGATGCTTTTGCTGGTGATCACTGATTGAACGTGACGGAGATCTTTGCATTGAGTGGGCACACTCATTGCCAAGGTCACGTGTTTTGACGCACAGCGCTATTCTACGTTTATGTCATGCAACATTACATTTCTTAAGGATACTCCTCCCACTATATGGCATTGTTAACTTTTTTTCAGGGACAATTCTATGGAATAGCGTGCCTCTGTGGTAGAGAACCTGCTTGCCATGCAGAAAGCGTGCGTTCGATTCTCAGTTGAGCTAACATATTTATTTTGTATTTATTTGCAGCGATCGCAAGTTTTTGCTCACCGACAGCGCCGATATTTCGCTCACAAGCAATAATGTCTACACCAACCCCGAAATTTCTGCGAAACGAGCTCTTTAACGCGGTCGCCTTAAAAGACGACTTGAGCTGGGATCAAGCCCAGGCATTACGCATGGCCCTCAAGTATTCTGCCAGAAATACACGCCAGCTATTTAATCTGCTTAGTGAAAATACCGCATATAAGGGTCATGTTTTGGCAACGCCAGTAAAGAGAAGGACGAGCCGCCGTGCGCATGGTGAAGCCCCCCGTCGACCTCTGCATTCGTTTGCACTGGATTGGTTGTAATGATGATAATGATGACTGCACCACTCCTGGTACTCTATTGTTTTGAAAATGGGGAACCTATTGTCAAGCGTTGCTAGAATACGCCGACGACCACTAAGAAGTGGTCGTCGGCGATAAAATTGACATCTCCGCTCTAATGTGAGTGAAGAAGTTACGTTGGACCATGAATTGCGCTGTACACGCCAGTATAGCCGATGTGCCTGCGAAGCCCACGGTATGCACAGAACTAATAAATTTAAACAAAGGAGTAGATCTGCCGCGTAAATAACGCTTGGCTCCCAGCGAGAAATCTGGCATAGGATGCTAATTCCTGAGTGCTTCGCATGTAATTGATTCCCACAATAGTGAGATCTTCCAGTATTTTTATATAGTGGATGTCGCCTACATTACGTGGGAATGCCAATCGCGGCCTCCAAACGTCAATCCTCCACAACCTACACTATCTCTCAAGAAGAGTGTTGCCTCTACCACAATCCTCGCTACGCAGGGCCCAAGCTGTAACTCTCAGACTGCTACAAACAAGCACTTTCCCGAGCCCTGCGGCGCTGCACACAATGTACCCTGAACGGTTCCCAAGCCCAGACTGCCCGCTGTGTGGTGGTTATGCGGACTTCGACCATGTCCTGTGGGGCTGCGCCTCTGCCGGTCCCCCTTTCACCCAAGCGGAAATGAAGATGCTCATTAAGGCCCAGGACCAGATCTCTCAAATCCTGGCCGTCCAGAGGGCCCGCGCAAGGGCCGTCAGGTTTAACCTGATGGTCCCCGAGTGGGCCTAGCCAGGTGACGTTGAGTTTACTCGCATCTATTGTGGACAGAATAAAGTTGTTTCACTCACTCACTCACTCACTCACTCACTCACTCACTCACTCACTCACTCACTCACTCACTCACTCACTCACTCACTCACTCACTCACTCACTCACTCACTCCCCTTTTGGGGACACAATCTCGCTCAAGGGAGTGGGAGAGCTGGCTTGCTAGCAACGATCGGGAGAGCCAGCTGGCTCTGCTCGACCAAGCCCAGCGAGCCGCAAAGGCCAGTGGACCCCTGGACTGAGGACCCCACCCACTTGCCCAGAAACGTTATATAGGCAATAAATGTTTTTTACTACTACTTTATATAGTGGAGTAACATCAAGATGTATTCGACTTGAACGATTCTTGAAGCTATGCAATGGTATATATATATATTCGTTGTCTTAGCGGTTAAAAAGAAACTAACGGGAAAGTGCGAGAAGGTGCTGAACGACGTTTTTCGACGCTGGCATGTGGATGTCTAAGTGACCGGAAGAAATAGCGCGGGAAAGTAACACCACGAGCGTACACCTGCCACCTAAGATTCCTGCTAGGTTGGTACACAAGTACGATTGCAGTAAATTTAGTATTTAATTATAGCAAAGCACTGCCTTGCCACTGAAACCGAAGACGCGGTTATGAAACACTGCTTTCAAACGGGAAAGCAGATAAAGACTTTGTTGATTTGGTAAAGTCGTTTGAAGCGAGTACGGTTAAAAGTGCTTGCTAACCAACCTGCAATGCGACAATGCTTCACTCCACGTCTGAAGAACACCAACAGCAAAATAAATGCCGTACTTCTAAATCCTCAACTTTTTACTACACCGAAGATCGTCTTATGGCTGTATTGGAAGGTCAACGAATTTCTCATATTCTTTGCATAAGTTACGCAGAATTCTAGCCAGGCCAAAGTAGGTAGGTATTTCATTCAGTTACGCTCCAGAAATTGATACTAACATTTCTAAATTAAGGGCTTGTTCATAATGCAAAGGATGGCCAGTTACTGGCAGAATCTAGTATTCTGTGCCCTACGCCAAGCACAGGGAATCCTACACAGTATGCGTAATTGTTTAACACGTAGATTCATAATACAGAGACGATTATATTTACCGACACATTCACTATGGGAAAAATATGGTGCGATAAATAAGCGCATGATATTGTGTGATTAGCAATCTGTCAATAAGAGACTTGTCCCCGAGCTTGAGTTGAATGACAGCGTCGACCGGTATGGAGGTTGCTACCGCCAGCACCTCAGTTTAGACCGCTTAGATGGCATGGTCGTTTTCATTTTTCAGCCAGCTTCTCTGAAACTCTCAGGCGTTTCTGCGTGTACTCGGGGCAGTTCGAGGTACTAAAGTTTTCGTGACTGAGGTTTTGCTGGTTTTTATTAAAGTTTTGTCAAACAAAGAAATGAGCCCTCAAAATTTGCCTGCCGATAGCAAAGATGCGAGATTGTGCACGTGGTCGGGTTAAAACTATACCACACATTGTGAAATGCATGGTTTTGGGAAACTAGGACGTTAACCTCTCCGTTTGGGGGGGGGTAGTCTATGGGAGGGCGGCTGATGGCTCGCGCTTAATCCACCTGGGTGAAAGAACATGTAGACGCAGTAGTTCACTGCGTCAGTGCCTTGGTTTCTTGCCGTCCGCCGACAGCTTTTAGGACTCGGGCATCGAAGCTTTCATTTTGTAAACCTCACCTTTCTTTTGATCATGACCATATCAAGTGAGTATAAATGAAAGGAATAAAAATATCTTTATTATCTAGGTAAATTTGTTTGTAATATATATGCGCTCCCTTTACCAGGAAACAGTGGCTCTTTTTCGGTCCTTCTTACATATGTTGACCCACATCGGAAGGCTTGTAGGAAAACATACTCTTCTGTCTATATTGGACTTTGCATATTCAAGTTGAAAAAAATCAGCAGGCTTTGAAAATTATATCTTCTGCGTAGTTTATTCACATAATATGCGTGTGTGTACAATAACGGTGCTTAAGATGATTTACGCGCGCCATTAAAACTCACACAGTATGAATTTGCCTGCGACGACACGAACGCGAAAACTATCTTCTGCTTTGTAAATTATATTGAACCCCTCTAGCTAATCGAAATGTTTCTGCGCCTAACGTGCTTTTGCACGACCAGTGGGAGCGGAGGCATTGGAAGCTGTCTTAATCTCACGTGGTTTACATGTGCTTCGGTGATCGGCCCCCCAACGAGGTGAACTTATATTGCGATCAGCGCTCGTCTGTGTTTCTTCCTGGTCCCTTGTCCATGTTTGCGCTGTCATTCATATTATATTGGGACCTCATAGTTGATCATGAAGACTTCAAAAAAGATGCGATATCGTGGTGACGTCGTATTCGCATCTGAATACTTCAAGAAATATTGTGACTTCCTAAAACACTTGCGGTGTCAAGAGGACGTCATATAATTAGGTCATCACATGACGATTTGATCGTGCGCTTTTCGGACCCTCCTTATGCGTCCTTTCTTTTTAAACAGCCTGACGGACATGCATGCACGATCCTCAAGAAGATGCGTCATTCAACGCCACATATTGATGCGCATCCGCTGTTTTTAGTGTACTACATGAGGCGCTTTTCTGGAAGAATCATTTTGTTTATCTGTCTCGTATGCTATTGCCAGTAAGAAACGTCAGTGCAAATAACCTTCTGACGTTGGGGCAGCGACATCGCTGAAAGTTACCAAAGACAACATTTAGCTACACGTTCAATGGAATATATATTTCACTGCCTTTTGTTGAAACTCTGGCTCTAAGAATGAATGCACGTGCCTGGGTAACCATCAGCAATTTAGTTTTTTATAGTTACCTCTATATTTCTGCTTTACCGACGACACCGATGTGGCTGACTGATCCGCATTTGCTTCTGTGTTGAAAATATTTTGTGATAAAATAATCATAAAACACAAAGACGGCTCCCCTTTTCTAGAAAAGTCGAAAGGATTCGGTTAGCAATTCATAAACTCAGGCCCATGTTTAATTACCTGTGCTACGCCTGAAGTTCTATCTTCATCATGAGACATTGTCAAATATGACGTTGTTTCTTTTTCAGAACATTTACTACACGCCTTTCTTCCGCCGGAATTGGGAAATAAATTTGCACATATGTAGTAACGAAGATCGCGAAAATAAATTATTTTATGCGGTAATACGTGTCAATATACCAAGCTGAACATTTTTCAGATTTAAGGAATGTGTATCCGATCTCAAGTATTCATTCGTTCAAGCGGATACCTCTGAACATTCGCTGAAGTAGGTTTTTGAGACAAGAATAGAGAGAATGAGAACGCTTGACTCGGAAAGGAAAGCCGTGAAAAGTGTGGCATGTTTTGAGTGCATCAACATGTTTTGCACATGTTTTGTGCCTCAGTAACTTGCCGTAGCCTATACTGTTGTCCTTGCCGATATTTCAAGTCGCTGCGTGTGTAGAGTTCAAGAAGAGGGCACGATGAAAGAAGAGAGGAATGCATAACGCTGCCGATGGCCTAATTATTACTCCAATCATCCAATACGGGCTTACTATACGTTCCTCCCTGTTGCGTCGATATACTTCCTAGGCGAAAAAAAATCGCGAAAGGGCAGACCAGGTTCATCATGGTGGGTGCCGAGACAACTGGAACAGAATCGATTGTAGCGATCTCTCTATCCTTTGTTAAATGCAGAATAACGGCGCTGTATGCGCTCTCATAGAGAAATATATAACTCTATGCACTAAAACGAGTTTTTAAAGTGCGCAATTATGGAGCGCTTTTACTTATTTTTGATGCTGGAAAAAAAAATAAGTGGGAACATTGGTACGGTTCTGTCGGCACGTGAAAGCTGTTATTCTCAAGAGGAAAAAATGCGAGAAAGTTGCACGCGAGATACTCATCAAACGTCCATATGTGTAGCTCGTTTAGTACAAGCCTATGGTTTAGTACGAGCGCGTGGTTCCTTTCTACAAGTAGTTTCCTTCGATAAGTACCAGGCCCCAATACGCATACACCTACTTCTAAAAGTCCCCTAAGTAAACCTCAGTGTAACCGAGGCCTTATTGGCTTCAGTAAGTCTTGTGGGGCGAGCAGTGTCCTAAAATATTACAGCAGTTATTATCCTGCGTCCAAATGGCTAGGTACGTTGCCTGGATGCAGATGTATTGTATCATGAGCAAATGGTTGGTGGTGATTGCAACGACGTTGCGTTTGTGGCGATGCATATTAGTGCACGCGTTTTTGTATCAATGTAAAGTGAGAAAAATGAGCAGAATGAAGAGTTTAAGAAAGTAGCGGCCTGGAATAAATCGCTTGATATTACTGAAAGGGGAATCATTCAATCTTGTTCTGTCAGGTGACATCACGAAAAATACGTAAGCTTCCCTCCCATATCACTTTCGGACGGGGGCATTCCCAGCATTTGGGGACATCTTTAGGTGGCGCCATCTCTCGGCGGCACCAACGGCGTCCTGCCATAGGTGAAAGGCAATGGGGAGAAAAAATGATATCTCCTAAAAAAAGCTAGTGATCAAAAACGACTCCGGGTTCTATACAGAGGAGACCTACTTGAACATCTTGGCCAAATCTCAGTGTCGAACTACAAAGCGTGTGGCTTCCCTGAATAATTGAACACCGCCTATGAGAAACACATGGGGCCCCACTGTAAAATAATAAACACTCTGGGAAGTCACGCGGTTTGTAGTGGAGCACTGTAATTTTAGCAAAATGTTCAAATAACTCTCTACTGTATAGAGCCGGGAGCCATTCTTGAACTGGCTTTTTTCGTCAGACATGACTTTTTTCGCCTGTTTCCAATTCAATTACGGCAGGCCACCGCTGCGCCCAACGAGAGATGGCGCTAGCTGCATATGTCCCCAAATCCAGGTCATGCATTGCGTTGACAGAGTAGTGTATAAACGTTTTTAGGTTTCTGTGTTTCAGTGTGACCTTCTTCATTTCCTGTTACCTTTTTTTTGCATTCCCAGGTGGCCAAGTGTAATTTCTCTTTCTAATATTCTAGATGAGATTCATCATATTTTCATCTTTGTTAATGGTCTCATGCGTGGCAATGTAAAAAGTTGTTCTGGGAGCATTACGTTATCCTCGTTATCGCTATCGTTATCCTCGTTATCCTGCCTCGTTA
This sequence comes from Rhipicephalus sanguineus, assembly GCF_013339695.2. Taxonomy (NCBI): domain Eukaryota; kingdom Metazoa; phylum Arthropoda; class Arachnida; order Ixodida; family Ixodidae; genus Rhipicephalus; species Rhipicephalus sanguineus. Next base: position 107,049,372 of record NC_051186.1, read on the forward strand.
TCGCCTTGGCCCCTTGGGAGTATGTTGCGGACGATTGCGGCCGCGCGGCAACAAGCAGGAGGACAAAGAGAAGAAAAAAGACGTAGACACGAGCAGTGGAATAAAGAGAAGGAATGCTTGGTCTAGGGCTCGGGTATTAATTACGCGACATTCTTTCTGGTGCCGAAAACCCCCCGGTCATCGCCCTTCCAAGACTTCCAGCTTCCATGGCATCGTTGGAACGGCTCCGCAAGAACCGTGGCGTCGTCAGGGCCAGCGTCACACGAACAATTACGCTCCTGACCGACGAACTTCAGGCCACGGCCCCCGATGCCGCTCAAGTTGATTCGCACGTTACATACCTGACTCAGAAGAACGTCGAGCTCGGAAACCTCAACATGCAAATCCTCGACGCCACGGACGATGACGCTTATGACGAAGAGCTCGAGGCCGCGGAAGACTACGACCGGAAGGTGTCCTATGCCGTGTCTCGAGCGCGCTTCTTCCTGCGCGAACACGCCAACACAGCGACGGCAACGAGGACTTCAAGGCCCGAGGCTACGTTACCGAACGCCGACGTCGCTGGGGCCGGCAGGTCAGCGCATACCGAGGTCACTGACGCTGCACCTCGTGTAACAGAGGGGACACCCGGCCCAGCAACCGTGCCGCGTCATCGCACAGTGGTCCTGCCGAGACTTCAGATACCTACATTTTCCGGCGCACTTCGCGACTGGCAGACCTTCTGGGACCACTTCAGTGCCACGATCCACCGTAATGAAGACCTTCTGCCGATTGAGAAATTTAAGTACCTCTCGTATTTGAATGGCGCCGCGAAGAGAACCATCGAAGGCATTAGACTCACGGAGGACAATTATGCGATCGCCATCAGGACCTTGACGGAGCGATTTGGTCGACGCGACTTGCTCATCAACGAGCACATCGACCACCTGCTCGCCTTACCACCAGTCAAGTCTTCGGCAGATGTCGACAAACTTCGCCTACTCTACGACAAGGTACAATTTCGCGTCTCGGCACTGACCGGTTTGGGCGTCTCACCCGACCAGTACAACGTGGTCCTCAGCCGCGTCCTAATGAGGTGCCTGCCTGACGACCTCGCGATCCTCTACCGGCAGAAGTCCAAAGAAGCCGCGCAGGATACGTCCGGTATAGCGACCCCCGAAGAAAGAGCTCTTCAGGATGCAGAAATGCTAAGCTTCCTGCGCATACAAATTGAGGTTCGAGAGGAAGGCAGGCCAGGACGAACACCGTCTGCTTTCTCGCGGTTACTGCCCGAAGAATGTCGAATCTCTGTCAGCACCGATGGGACATTTGCCTACAGCGTCCGCACTTGCTACCGAATCTGTAGAGGTGTGCCCCTTATGCAGCAGTTCTCAGCACACCATCGCGGACTGCAACGTTCAACTCTCAGCTGAGGAAAAACGGGCTCGGTTGCGCACTGCTCGTTGCTGCTACCGTTGCGGCTTGCAAAACCACATGGCGCGTTTTTGCCGGCGTGCGCGCAGCATCATCTGTAGTAAGTGCAACCGACGACATCTCACTATCCTCTGTGAATTCACGCCGGCAGCCCCAACTCGTGCAAGCGCAACGACAGTGAACCAAGACGAGCCTCGCATCGCCGGGCGAGGCACGAACACGCCGTCAGTGACATCGGCCCCAAGCGCCCTGAGCGGAATCAACGCCGTTCTTCTCCAAACAGGACGAGTCTGGATCGAGTGCGGGTCCCAAAAGCGTCTCGTGCGCATTCTTCTTGACAGCGGTAGCCAGCGCACATTCATGCGAGCGGATGTCTCAAAGGACCTCAGATGCCCGGTTATCGGAACCGAAGAACTTTCCTTGGTGACGTTCGGCCACTCGAAGCCCCGCGACGTAATGCGCAGTTGACGGGTAGCTTTGACTTTACGAGGCCAACGTAGGGACATAGCGGTACCCCTGGAGGCCTTGGAGGTCCCCGAAGTGTGTGCAGTTACAAGCCCGCCCTCAGCACTGATATTTTGCAGCTTTTGTGCGACAAGAACTATGATGCCGCAGACAACTTTCATCCCGACACATGGCACCCACAGGAAGTAAGCGTATTACTTGGTTCCGACATCTACTGGAAGGTCGCGACTGGAAAGGTTGATCATTTAACCAGCAACCTGACGGCCGTGGAAACCAAGTTCGGCTGGACCGTTCAGGGCACCACGGAACGCGAAAGAAGTTCATCTCCGCGGTGCGACCGCGGCGGCCAACCGTCACAGCGGCGGCCTTTCTTCAGAGGCTGCGCCCTTCAGACGGCAAGACCACCAAGATATCCGCGCGTTCTTCAAGGAGGAAGCGGTGGTGGTTTCGACGGAGCTCGGGGTCCTCGCAGAGGCTTCGGAGTATGGCCGCCCTTCCACGGCAACAACGACACGTCTTCGCGGGACTACAACAACACGCGGTACGGCGATTGCCGAGACGACGCCGTCGATGGACCGCATTCTCTGCCAGATCGTACTCAACAGGGCAGACCTCAGTGGAGGCAGCGTGGCTGGTCGGTCACACCGCCGACGCAACCGGGCGCCTGGAAAGAGAACTGGAGGACGCGCACGTCTCAAGGCGCACGCAATTCTAACGACCGCAGAGGCTGTTGGGAGTCGCGAAGTTTCTACTCCAGGTCTGGCTCGAGCGACAGCGAGACCGATCGAGGAAGAAGACACCCTTCGGGAGATTCGGGCAGGGAGACGATGATGGCGACGTCGTCCAGCAGGGTGTGTTCACGGAACGTCGCAGCAGAGAATTCGCACCGCGTCGCAGTCAGAATCGCTAGCGAGTCCAGGGAGCGGACGCGTGGCGCCAAAGCGGCAACGCGAATCGCATCGCGAGTGAGATTGGAGTGTCCGCGCGAAGAAGGCTGCCGCTCAAAGAGACCAGGGGACCCGCAGCCACTGGGAGCTCGTTCCCATCACGACCAGACGAATGAGGTTTCGGTTAATAACAGCGTTCGCAAGGTCACAGATAGTGTGGAACCCGCTGCTGTCGTCACCTCGAAGGCTACAACTCTTGGAGCGCAAGCTAAGGGGCAAACGATGGACGCTGCACGCACGCCTAAATGCACACACCATAAAATGACCCGTTCAAAAGTTATACATTCTGGAGGCAAGTCAGAGAGATTCAACTGCCTCGTTATCGCCTTGGCCCCTTGGGAGTATGTTGCGGACGATTGCGGCCGCGCGGCAACAAGCAGGAGGACAAAGAGAAGAAAAAAGACGTAGACACGAGCAGTGGAATAAAGAGAAGGAACGCTTGGTCTAGGGCTCGGGTATTAATTACGCGACAGTGCCCTTGCAATGCGCCACATCCTTCCGATTGTTTCAGCTGCAGAAACGAATGTAAAGCATCCGGAGCTCCAAGCAACAGCCCGAAAGAGAGTAGAAATCATCACATACAAACATGACATCTCGGACAAGCCAAAGACCACAATTGAAAGGGTGGGCCATTTAAGGCAAAATCCTTTAATGTATCATACTCGCGGCGTCTGTCCGTACCCTGGAACGGTGCCAGCTGCGGCCTCTCGTACTCACACTCTTTCAGCAATCACGTGATGGCTCAGTGGTGCATAGCAACAGCTGCGCGTTGCTCCTTCCAACGCGCGTTGCGCGCGCAACGCAGCGGCGTCCGTCTGCCAACGCGCAACAGCTGCCGTGGCTCCTTCTACCGCCCGTAGAGCAACGCGGCGGCGTCTTTCTGTCAACGCGCAACAGTTGCGCGTTGCTCCTTCTAGAGGTCGTTGCGCAACGCGGCGGCGTCCGTCCATGTCATCTCACACTCTCTCAGCAGTCACGTGATGACACAGTGGCGCGCGCGGCAACGCTGTTTCGTCAGACGTCTTGTTGCAGCAGTCAAGTTAGTCGGATGGCTCCCAAGCACCCGGAGAGGCGCCCCAAGAATGGGGATTCCCCCGATACCATGGCATAGTCATTCCAATAGCCACTGGCTTTCGCCGAACGCACTTTGGAATTCACAAAGTGTCTCTCAGTTTTTAGTCGTATTTGTAGCGCTGATAAGCTTTCTGAGTTGTGCGTTAGGACAAGTCCGGTTAGGAGGGTTGTTTTTTCTTGCACAACTAACCACAGACGAAAATTCATTCACTGTTTTACAGCTGTTGTGTACAGCAGGCTCCTTACAGGCATCCACTCCTATATCCAGCATCCACTCCTATATCTGTCGCATGTCTAGATGTCAATCTGAGGAACTAAACCTGAAAGTGCAGAAAGGAACAGAAGGTTAAGCAATATTTCTTCAGTTAGTGCTTCACTTATAGGTTACGGCTCGTGGGCTGGGAGATAGTTGAAACGGGAACATTTTCTGAAAGCAGTATTCATGCTTCCCTATTGGCCTGCATATTTTACATTATATTTGCGTTGAAGAACATGGTTTCGTGAAATATGCATGGTTGTTTGGTTTTCTCTTTTTTAAATGCAATGAGTACATGAAAATGTGCGGAAGGAATGCCTATATGTAAATACACATTTTAAGCACAGATTGATAAAGAGGCTGACGGAAATGGAAGCGCAGGCTTCCTTAAATGTACCGCTCTATTTGCAATTAGTGACGCAGAATTGTGTTAGTGATGCTAAGCTTAGTTTTTTAGTAGTAATAGGATTTTTTAAATTTCAGTTTTTAGGAATTAGTTTTTAACAGTAATAAGTGTCGTCAGGCTAGGCTACCTTTCTCCGCTTCCGGTTAGTTCCCCACAACACGCATGTCTCACGTGGTTTTGGAGAGAACATGTGACGTTACTGTCTGTTACGCGATGCGATTTACTCAAGTGACTATGTGTTACATGCTTTTTCGGGGAACCTGTCACGTGACCAGCTGCGAACTGATTTTAGTCACCTGACTAGCTGCTACGTGATATTACGTGATGTTTAGTGACGTGACTAGTTGTTACGATATATTACGCCATTTTAGTCACGTGACTAGCTATTGAGCGTTTTTGTCTGCAGCATGTCACATGACTATCTGTTTCGTCATTTAGTCATGTGAATAGTTACGTGGTTTATGGCGCGACATGTCACATAATTAGCTGTTGCTTGATTATATGTGCTTTTAGTCACGTGACTAGATATTACATGTTTCGTGATTTTCATTCACCTGACGTTTCGCGATTTTAGCATGTTGAGTGGTTTCAGCGCGATACAAACGAGTACAGAGGTAAAGAAGGGGCACGCACACCAGCGCTCTATCGCGCTGAGACCACTCAACATGCTTAACCTCATCGAACTTGCCAAAATATCAGTTCCTTCGTGATTTCATTTACGTGACTACTTACGTAATGTTACGTGTTCAGTGACGTGACTAGGTGTTACGTTATATTTGTCCCGTGACTAGTTGTTCTGTGATGTGTCGTTATTTTCAGTTACCGAACATACTGGCCCATCATAAGTACTGCATTCCAATGCCAGACAGATTGGCGCACGTGTTGTGGAAGCGAAGCACGAAGAGGACGAAGCAAGCGCCTGCCCGTACATTTCCGTTGGCGCTAGTCGGCGCAACGAAAAAGTTTAACAGCTCCAATGGTTGAAAAGTAGAGCAGAAAAGGGTGTCGGCTTTTCAATATTGTTATTTTGCAGAAGAGCAAAATATATATCTGCAGATATTTATGAGAAGCAGCGTAATCATGACATCGCCAAATAAAAGCGCTGTGAGCATGCCCCCGCGATTTCCCTTCAGCTCGGCCAGGTAAACAAGTCCAAGCCTTGAGAGTCAAACGGATTGGGTGCACACGCTGCAGTCGTCCAGCTTGTGGATATTTTGCGCTTCTACATTCGGGCACGTAAGCTAAAAGCCGTGCCTTGCAACTAACGCACACTGGTGAAGAATAGCCTCGAAACACCGTGACCAAAATGAGCCCTGCACAACGATATGCACGTTACCAGCGCGATAGCTTTTAAAATTCCGTGTCCCTGCAATGAAGTGCTGGTGTCGCCGTCAGTGTTGTTTGATGCGAGCAAAAAATTTGCGTTGTTAGCGAGCGAAACACTCAATAGATAAAAAAACTTCGCAGCTGAACGACCAGCTTTTGGCGTTTGGCAGCCCCAGGATGCCGCCCGAATTCATAGACACAGAACCCCCCCCCCCCCCGGAGACTAGAAGCCGATGGCGTCGGCATGCCAGCAACGTCGCCCCGCGCGCGAAAAGAGAAGGTGCAGTGTTTGCAGATGACGGTCACCTGGGAAATAACAATGCCATCATTACTGGACTGCAATTTCAGTCACACAGGGCAGGTTGGTGCTGGCGGGAGGACAGTCGGTGGCGGCATTCCTTAACTAGGAAATCTCTCATGTGTGCTCTAGTGGGGAAGAAATGTCAATTCCCCGCTCGTAGAGCACCTTCTCCGCGTGTGCGGCGGCGGGGACGCCAAGATCGGCGTTACCAAGGGACTGCAGGAGGGAAAATGCGTGGTTCGAAGAAACGAGAAGTTTGATCGTGGGAAGTGGAGAGCAGCCATGTGTGAGGTGTTTGAATGCTAGGCAGTGTTGTGGTCTCCCGACGTTTGGACGATGTCCTACGTAGACGGCCAGAACTTGTAAATGCGTTGTAAATGTGTTGCTTGTGTAACCATTGCCGTACATAAAACTGTTGTGCTAAAACCTACAAGCCTGACTTGCAAGTCGCCATAGGACTGTCTAGGACGGGGCATCTCGAATGCAAGATCTTTAGCTGCTTGTTGGTCAGCCTCTGGCTGAATCGCGGATCCTCTGATCGCGGGTGCAGAACTCTACTATGCCAACGGAGTCCTATCACTTTCTTGCGTTCTACACTCGAAGGCGAAGCTAAAGCGTCTAAAAGTTTTTTGGTGCTCACGCAGGCAGTCTTAAGACACATCCTGGTCTGGCCGTAAGCACCCCATCAGCGTGATTATCTTCAAGGGTTGCACGGAAATCCTGGGCGTCTGATCAAAATAATTGATCTTGACGATGTTCTCTTTAGGCTGATGCTCATCATTTTCTTCGCATGTACTTTTATTTTCTGCAACATAAAAATAATTTCTTAGTCATGGTTCGTTTCTAGTGCCTTTGTTTTTCTCTTTTTCGCGCGACGTTCTAAATACACAGCCATAAGATAATCAAACGGCGTATTGGTGGTAAAAGCGCAAACGCGGCAAAATGTAAAACAAATAATCAAGTACATGCTTTTTACTACACGCAGATTGGAATATACGAAGACTATAGGGATATAGCTTTCATTGTGCGCACCGTTTCACTTGCCAGTTCTAAAAAAAATCACAGCACCTGTTTACAAGTATATTCGGTTTTGGTTTATTTTTTCCCAAGAATATATCAGCAATTACATAGGTATTTCGAGAGTAATGTCTTGACGTAGTTTGCGTCCAAAACAGTGAAGACAACTGGAGGCTCGGCATTTAGGCAAGCAGTATATTCGCATTCTCCAAAATATCCATATGCAAGCGAGGCTAACATCAGGTTAACCTTTCTCTAATGTTTGCGCAGACCTAAGTTCGGGAGATATGGGACCGCATGGATCGAAAGACGGAAGGGGTGGCTTCGAAGTGAAGTTTCCATAAATAACTTTGAAAATTTTCACAATAACTGAGTGGAAGTAAACAATTACAAAACACAAACGTTGTCACATGTGTGGTCTCGCTGACGTCATTTTGATCACAGGTTGATTTCGCCAAGCCTTGCAGGGCAATCGGTTTCTATCCGTATACCACGCCATGATTACGAAAGAAATATTCATAATAAGAACGGTGGTCTCACCTGATGATTTAGATGCACCCAAGAGAGCCCTCAGTTAACGTCGTTCACTGAATTTGGATGTGCACTTCAGCTGTTGTAACGTGTTTCGCATCAGCCCTTCTGCGCAACTGATCATTGTATGCGGGAGCTATTGGCCCCTAATGGTATTTGGGTGTGACATTTACCAAAGATCGTGACCTCGGCCCTAATTCAGGCCCACTGTCTGAGGTCGATCATATTCTATCTCTGTGCGTATTATGTGCCCTTTCTCGTGTACTGTAATAGCTCCGATGGTTTTGCGCGGTGTCCATGCTATAGGCGATTGTGTAATTTATTGTATGGCGATGTATTTTCTAATCCTTTGCTGCCGTGTGTTGTTCCTGAACAAAAAGGGGCTTCAGAAGTAGATGCTTTGTCAGTGTTCAAAAGCATGTCACATTGTGTAGAGCATGCGGAGTTTATAAGGAAGGTATACTAAGAAATTATAAATAATTGTTCGACTCACAAATGTTAGATAATAGATCAATAATGATTTCTATGAATTCTACCATATTTACTGAAATGTACGAATAGTGGATGTTTCGTATAGTGTTGACAACATTTGGCTATCGTTCGCTATTTCCAATTATATTCACGTAGGCAAATCTTGCGTGTGTAATAGTATGCATCCTCTTAAGAATGCATGAAACTGCAGATATTCTCCTGTCACAAATGAAGGCAAATTTAAACGCTACTTTCAAAGAGGCGAGCTATCATTCCTTTCGGGTTGGGGCTACTATGAGATGTGGCCTGCATTAAAAACAACATTGTTATTTATGTTGCGGTTTGCGATTCTTTCTGCAAATAATGAAATAAAACGACAAAATATTTTCCCTCATAGCGTACTTTTTTCACGTATTGATCACTCATGCATAGAAGGCGGCGCGCTCTACGAACGATCAGATTAGTCCAAGCACGACGTCCATGTTGGCAGTTACGATTATGCGGCGTTTGTTGTTTGTGCTTTCAGTTGATGTTTAACAGGCCGCAAGTTGACCCAACAAAGAGTTTCATCTTTAAAAGCATAACTCTAACGTGCCCTTGGCTCTGCGTGCAGCGATGCAGCACCACTGTTAAGGGTCATTTCGTTGAACCCTCTTAAAAGCGCTGTATAAGCCGGGGGCTACGAATCATGGGTAGAAAAAGGTGTAGCAATAATTTCGTGCAGGCGAGCACTGCAGTACATGAAGAAGTTGAAGCGATGAACGGCTGTCGGTCTTGTTCCTCCGTGGACCGATAGCTTCTTTTAGAATTTTGGTGCCGAAACCCCAAGTGCAGATACGTCTACTTCAACGCAAGACTCAAGGGGACCTTCTACTCGACCGGATCGCGCAGCAGGCGGCGAGAACTGACAAAGCATCGTTCGTGTTCGGTGTGGACCCAGTCCACGACATTTGATCAGAGGGATCGACACAAGACCAAGCGCTCAGCTCGGCGAGCACAGAATACGAAGGTTCTACAGGAAGCAAGGCCGCTACTGACAGATCCTGAGATGGACGAGACCAAGCTGACAGGTATTTATCACCGTTTATCAGCTAGCAACGGCGAGCTCTCGAAACTTAACGATTCGCTCTAAGAGCACCTCACCGGCGATGAGCTCGAAGCGGAGTATATAACGGCTGCAGACTCTAGCGACCAAGCAGTCAGCATGCTTGCCGAATTTCGCTTAAAATCGTCGCTTCGGGAAGCGTAGACAGTACAGCGGCGTCTTATCCACAGAATGCAACCCCAACAGTTCCTGGTGCTTTGACCGGAATTGGTCTAAAACTGCCGAACCTCGCCTCGCCAAAATTTAGAGGCGATATTAAGGAGTCTTGCGACCTAGACTTTTCTTCACAAGGGGTGGAGAGTGCTGTCCGGTGCCCTAGTCCTCTTCCTCCTGCGGTTCCTCGTCATCTTCAGCAACAAAACTTTCCTGGAGCTACGTTCGTGTCGTCGCCTATACAACCCGCACTCGGCCATGCCACGGGATGACCAGACCAACACGGCTACATCAACTCCGGCTGTTCCCGTGGCAATCCATTTTTGGACTGTCACCACCCCTCAAAAAGATCCACCGATGTTCACTTGCCTTCGCAAAAAAGAAGTTGAGGACTGGACGGAGCAGTACGACCTCTTGAGGGCGCTTAACCACTGGGACGATTCTGTGAAAGTGTTCCGCGTCCCTTACTATTGTTGCCAAGACTTGCCAAGTGTTGCCAAGACTTGGTTTTTCAACCATGAGCTGGATTTCGCAGACTGGACCACCTTTAGGCATCAGCTCCGTCAGATCTTTGCTAATGCTTCTGTCCATTCAGACTTCGCTAAACGGAAGCTTGCTGAGCGGGTCCAGCATCTGGCGAGTCGTACACTTCGAACATTGAGACGTGCTCGCCCTTTACCGCCGTGTCGACAGCTGCATGGTGGAGAATGACCGCGTTCGCCATCTGTTCAAAGGCATAGACGTTGTCGCATGCAACGCATGGGCGGGGGTTGTCGGGCTTCGGCTTGGTGAATAAAAACGTTGCTACAAAGACCTTGCTTCACAAGATATATATATATATATATATATATTGAAATAGGGGTGTTGTACGTCAAGAAAGGGTCAGACGCAGTTCCGGAGGCAAGAACTGCGTTGTCGTCGAACTTTTCAAGACCTCCTCTTTATCCGCCCAACGAAATCGATATAGAAGTAGAAGGTGTCGCCGTACGTGCACTTGTCGACACAGGCGCTGTCGTTTCTGTAATTAGTGAAAAACTGTGCCGCAATTTGAGAAAAGTCACAACGCGTCTTATCAATCTTGCCCTGCGTACGGCGACCTCGCATTACATATCACCGACGGCTCAGTGCACAGCTCGCGTTGTTATTCAAGATGTTTGGTATGCCGTCAAGTTTGTCGTTCTTCCTCGCTCATCCTACGACGTCATACTAGGATGGGATTTCCTTGCTGCCCATCAGGCCCTCGTCGACTGCGCTCGTGCTGAACTGACATTGACGACTCCGTACCCCGCACCTCCACCACTTGAAATAGGGGTGTTGTACGTCAAGAAAGGGTCAGCCGTTGCTTTGCGAAAGGCTCTTTATCAGGCAGGTCTGGCTATTGGCGAGCGCGTGCGCGAGCGACAACCACGGGGCCACCGATCGTCGTCGTCGTCTTCCGTAACAGCGGAGCGTCTGTCATTCACATTCAGTACAATATATATATATATATATATATATATATATATATATATATATATATATATATATATATATATATATATATATATATATATATATATATATATATATATATATATATATATATATATATATATATATATATATATATACAATACAATACAGTACAATATATATATATATATATATATATATATACATATGTATATATCCATGCTGAGTAGGCTGCTCTTTTGCGCACCACCCGCCTTCAATATAACATCCTGGCCTTGCAGTGCGCCCACGACAAGACCGTTAGACTAGACCAGTCGGTCCACGCGTGGGAGTAGCCGAGTGGCGCGGGGCAACAAAAAAAAGAGAGAAGTGAGACATATTTTATTTTGAAATTTGGAACATTAACAGTGGGCATCTATGAGGACCCTGGAAGACTCTCCTGCCTCCGAGAGATAGGCCAAAATGAATTTGGCAACACGGAATCATAATTGCGACCATGCCTGTTTCTTGACTGGCTCGTACGTGTGTAGTTTCGCTTACTTTCTTGCTTTTCTTCTCTCTTGTTTTTGTTGATTTTTTTTCACTACCTGTACAATGCAAAGTGCTTACGCTCTCCTACCACTTGGAGGCTATTCACAAGGAACGGGCGGAGACGAAAGGTGGAAAGCCGACCCATTAAGGGGACGCTCCTCCCCCACGTGCCTCATACTGCCTTCCGCGACGACAATTTCGGGTGGCCCGGCGCGCGAACCGGCAAACACTTTCAACTACTTCAGGCCACACGCAGTTTGCTTTTTTTTTTCTTTTTTCCTCTCGTCTCGTGACTTTTTCGGTGTTCCTCTCTATCAATGTTTTTCTGTTTCGTCTTTTTTTCCTGTAACCTATCTCCCCAACTCTCTGAAATGTTTTGAAGGCGAGAGGGACACGACGAGATGCAAATTCCAACTTCGACATCAGGTTTAACTCATTCGCTGAGGAAGGGAGGTCCCATCCCGAAACTGTTGGGAAATAAATACAAATATCGCTCTTGACAACGCCTCCGTTGTGTTATACTCACTATATATATATATATATATATATATATATATATATATATATATATATATAACAGCCATGCTCTGAGTGGGCTGCGCTCAAGACAAACTCCTGGCCTTGCACTGCGCCCACGACAGGGCCGTTAGACTTTCCGGTCCCCTAGTCCGGATTGTATTCCAAAGTTGGAAACGTGCAACAGGATGTTGATGGAAGTATCTTCACCTTGACAACTGCGATTCATCAATATGCTGTCACGCGGACGCAAAATTCATATTTGTGTGCATGCGACAGAATGACTGAGTCAGTCTTCAATAAAACTACCACAAAAACGTTGGTTGAATGCTTGGTTCCTAAAGGGGAATAGCTCAACCCACTACTGAGGATCGGCCACGAAGCGTGCGGCAGTAGAATCTGCGAAAAAATAAAATAAAAGGAATATGCGAAAAATATAATTTATATTAAAGCCAAAATGTTAGTGGTAATTCAGATGCATTTATGAAATGTTAATAGCACGAGTGTAAATTATAACCTAAATAAATAAATAAATAAACAAAGACAATGTAATAAAAGGAATGAAATTATATACATCAACTTATAATATTAACAAGGCAGCGTCTTTGTTTCTGTTATATAACTGAGTACGGCATCATATATGCCTCTGTTGCCCCAGTGCCGTCGCCCCAGAGAGTGTAATGCCGATGTGGAAAGCTTAAGGCCAAGTTTTACAGCGAAAGGTGTTATGAGATCATTTCACCGGCCGTTTTTGGCGCCGTAGTCGTCCGCCGCCGCCGCCGCCGGTGTCCGTAACCAGTATCGCTCGAAATAAGAAAAAAAAAGCGAAATAAGAAAAAAATGCCAGGATGGAACGAGGTTCGAACCTGGGCCCTCTGCGTGGGAGCCCAGTATTCAACCTCTGAGCCATGCCGGTGCTTGAACCTGGTTTGCAAAAGGGTCCTATACGGGCTTCATGTCGGGAAGGAACCACATTAGCATATGTAATATAGCGTGGTAGAAGAGTAAAATAAGCACCAAGCGTCGCACAACGCGAATTCTGTAACCAGGCGTCACACAATGCGAATTGCGCAACGAGTAGGTTGTTGAATGCTTCCAACCCATTACGAAGGACTGTGCCATAATTCTTCATCGTCATCAGGCACAGCATCAACAAAGTGCGCAAAATGCCTCACATGGGTTTAGCAGGTACCAACGCTCTCCGTAGAATGACGAAAAATGGCACAGTGCCTACTGCCCTACTTCTCAAAAACTACAATGATTTATAGCGTAGTGGGTTCCCCGCAAGTGCACTTGAATTGGTTGCCAAGGAAGCCCATACGCGCATGATCCACTTCCTCGGGGTCTAGGTAAAATTACAATGATTTCTAGCGTAGTGGGTTCCTCGCAAGTGCACTTGTATTGGTTGCCAGGGAAGCCCATAAGCGCATGATCCATTTCCTCGGGGTCTCAGTAAACTTCTACGCCCCCCCCCCGTCTCTCTCCCACGTCAACGTATGTTATACAGCATGACGGGAGAGGGAAATAGCAATCAAGCGTCACCAAATGCAAATAACACAGCTGGTGGGCCGTTTAAAGATTATAACCCATTACAAAGTGCTGAGCCATAATTCTTCATCGTCATCAGTCGTCGCGTCAACAAAGTGCACATAATGCCTTACAGACGTGTAGCTGGTGCCTCGCTTCTCCACAGAATGACGAATAATAGCTTAGTAGGTGCTTCCTAACTTCATAAAAATTGTGATTTATGGCGTAGTGGGTACCTTTCTAGTGTACTTGTATTGTACCCCAAGAGAGCTTAACGGGCTCTAGAAACGCCGTTCTTCCAGCTTTCGCTGTGACTGTGCTGCGGTTTCAGCGCAGGCCTGGCATTTTTTTGAAAAGGTTGTTTTGGAAATCTTTGCCTTATGTTTTCGTATCTGCAACATTCTGTGAAGTAGTGCTGTATTGTTTCAGCTTGATTACAATCACTACACTTAGAGGAAGGAACGAAACCAGGCCGGTGCAAATAAAAGTTTCGTGGCGGTATTCTGCATCGTAGTTCAGTTAACGTTACTTCCAGGTGCGTTGTCCTACACCATGTGCTTTTACTCGGAAAGCAAAGGTGCTGAAAATTTGTATTGTTAAGGAGAATAGATTTAGTACGTTTCTCTTGCAGACGAAAATTTCGGGATCGTGCAATCCTGTTTTTAGAGGACGGCCTTAGAACGGCCTTAGAGGGATGCTGCCGCCAGAGAACGTTCGGCGCCAGTACTCTTTTTCCTTTTCATCGAATTGAAATCAAGGGACAAAGGTTTCTCGCGCGAACGTTCGTGGCCGTTGCTCTTTCCAGAGGTTAACTATAGTGCACTTTCAAAGGCGGAACAAAATACTTCACATTGACGTTAAAATTTCACCTAGATCGTTGAACTTCTATTGGAACATTCACGAATTCGCCATTAGGAAGATGTATCATTCAGCTGTGTCTCATGTCATCGTCTCTTTTTTCATGGTAGCGTGCGTCAAGCATAGAGAAGCAGAACGGTCGTTAGACGCACGCATGCATTATGGTGGAAAACATGCGTTCAAAGAAATATGCGTTCGTTCCTGAACACGAATTGGCATAGTTCAATGCAAAAGGAACAATTGTTTGATTTTACAAGCCTTTCGATGTTGTTAAATGTCAGAGGGGGCCCCGGAAGAAATCTCAAAACAATTTCTTCCTTTATTTCATGATCGTGCCCACAGTGCCATGGCAAATTGCCTGTGATGATTTAGTTGAAAATGCGGAACGTGTGTCACTGCGCACATAGTTCACTTAACGATTCCATGTCACAATGGCTATATCATTGGGTGAAATAGGCATTGATTTCAATTCGATGAAAAAGAAGACAGAGTACTGGCGCCGAACGTTCTCTGGCGGCAGCATCTCTCAAAGGCCGTTCTAAGGCCATCCTCTAAAAACAGGATTGCACGATCTCGAAATTTTCGTCTGCAAGAGAAGCGTACTAAATCTATTCTCCGTAACAATACAAATTTTCAGCGCCTTTGCTTTCCGAGGAAAAGCACATGGTGTAGGACAACGCACCTGGAAGTAACGTTAACTAAACTGCGATGGAGAATAGCACCACGAAACTTTTATTTACACCGGCCTGGTTTCATTCCTTCCCCTCAATGTAGTTATTGTAATCAAGCTGAAACAATACAGCGCTACTTCACAGAATGTCGCAGATACGAAAACAGAAGGCAAAGATTTCCAAAACAACATTTCAAAAACTTGGCCTTAAGCTTTCTACATCGGCATTACTCTCCCTGGGGCGTCGGCACTGGGGCAATGCAACAGAGGCATATATGATGCCGCACTCGGTTATATAACAGAAACAAAGACGCTGCCTTGTTAATATTATAAGTTGTAAGATATAATTGCATTCCTTTTATTACATTGTGTTTATTTATTTATTTATTTAGTTATTTACTTATTTATTTAAGTTCAAAATCTACACTCGTTCTATTAACATTTCATAAACACGTCTTAATTACCACTAACGTTTTTGCTTTATTATAAATTATATTTTTTGCATGTTCCTTTTATTTTATTTTTTCGCAAATTTTACTGCCGCACGCTTCGTGGCCGATCCCCAGTAGTGGGTTGAGCTATTCCCCTTTAGGAACCAATCAATCAACCAATGTTCTCGTGGTTGGTTTGTTGAAGACTGACTCTGTCATTCGGTCGCATGCAGACAAATGACGATTTTGCGTCCGCGTGACAGCATATTGATGAATCGCAGTCGTCAAGGCGAAGATATTTCCATCAACATGGTGTTGCACGTTTCCGGCTTTGGAATACAATCCTTCGGACCCAGCATAAAATAACAATAGCTACACGTTTGAAGGGACGTTGGCTAAAGACGAATCTAAGATAACTTTAGCTACCATTAGGCGCACACAAAACTTATTGGTGTCGCGAAGAACGATATGATCACCTGAAGTGACATTACCCTGTCTATTTAGTGACATCGCATGCTCAGACAAAAGATTACAATTGTAGACATGAAATGGAAACGTAAAAAGTTGACAACTTATCTTCATATGCCGCTTTTCTGGACCCATAGCCAGCGCGCCTGGGGGCTGCGGCGCGAAGCTAGCGCGTTTTCAATGGAACGAGCGAGTTTTTCTAGAATAAGTAAGCGTAGAGGACGAATGGGGAAAACGCGCACCGCAGAGCGCTTCTGGTAACCGAAACACACCAGAATACTGCAGCGATCATGTCGTAGTAGGTTTCAACTTTGTTACCAGCTTATTTAAAGAAAGTACAATTGGAGGGTTTGGAAACGACGATAAGTTTTGCCTGTTTTTCAAGAGAAAAACGCTCACTGTGATAAAGCTAAGACAGTTATGGCAATGGTAATGGCTTCTCTCAGAGGAACATTTTCTTTGCCATCTGATGGCATTCGTTTTGCTGACGTGTTTCCATGGCGGAAATACGGCATGAAAGTCTTGGTGGACACTTTCGTGTTTTAAAACACTTTCGTGATAAACACTTCCGTGTTTTAAAACTGCGCACGATCAGATGGCAACGAATACAATTCCGGCAATGGGAGTCGATCCAGTGGTTTCTCCGTCAGCGACAATAGATGCCGTGTACGCTCTCTACTGCGCCACGGTTACATACTCCGGAGCCTTTACAAATGCTCCTTTTATATCTCACTCTTTCCTCCCGCAGTGCTCTTGGTCGGCGGAGTGGTGCCACCTTCTGGGAGCGGTAAAATGAAGTAATGCGTCATAACCGTGGCCTCCATGATTAGCTCCACCAAAGCGTCGTTGCTACACATCCGTCCCATTCAGCGCGTTTCCAATAGGAGAAGTGCAATGTTGTCAACGTCTTAACACACCATGAGCTGGCAACCTTCCCTAAGCCGAATTGTGACTTACAGCGCAGGGGAGAATACGAGACAGAGACCAACGAAGACGAACGCTGACTTCGAACTAAAATTGTATTGTGAAGAACAAGCAATTTATGAAAAACGATACGTGCGATAAAGACCACATGCGCTAAATGACACCCCCCTCCGATACAGGAAGCCAACATGAGCAAGCAATCTAATAAAACAAAGCAGGAATAGCCCTGTCTAGAATAGCAAGAACGCATGTGTGGGTGCAAGAAAGTGCCAGAGCGTCTAGCCTGCGGCACATAATCGCAGAAAAGTAACTGTTATACCGTATATTCATGGCGAGGGAGAGAGGGCTTTCTTTGTGTGCACTGCGCACAATGTGGCTGTATTCTGTTTTCTGAAAAGATCGCTATACTAATTATACTATGCCCTACACGCAATACTATACCCTAACGAGAACGCAAGACTCATCGCGGAAGCTGCAGCAATCGCTGAAGGTGGCTTTAACTGACATAGCTTTAACTAACAAGGAACTTGCTTCGATGGCTTTAACTGACAAGGAACTTGCTTTCTTGCACCCACACATGCGCTCTTGTTCTTCTTGACAGGACTGCTCCTGCTATGTTGAATTAGAGTGCTTGCTAACGTTAGCTTCGTGTTTCGGAGGGGGGGAGTCATTTATCTCATGGGCCATTTTTTATAAATTGCTGGTTCTTCACAGTAAAAATTTAGTTGGAAGTCAGCGCTCGTCTTCGTTGGTCTGTCTCGCGTCTTCTCCTGAGTTCTAAATCACAATTGCAAATAGAATACCAACTAACCCGCACTCAGACCTTGCTTTAGCCCAACGCCGTCCTCGCTCATAGCATCTATCCGTACCAAGAATAACTCTGCGACTTGCACCTACACAGGGCGCCTGTCTCGCCTGCCTGTAACACCGCATTTCCTTCTTACGCTTGCTCCTAGAAAACTCGCGGCCGGGCCACAGGGGAGACACAACGCGCGTTGTGTTTCCCTTTAGTGCGGCCACGGTGTTCATTATCTCTGTCACACCGCTTTTTCTGAATGCAGTCTGACCAATAATTAGTACAGCTACCACAAGGGTTTGTTTAATGAGATGTTGGTTTAATAATCAATCATGGAGGTTAGTTGTCGGAATAAAGATGTACCACCAAGCGTCAACGTGGGTGCATCCATGTTTAACGGTGCCATAGCTGCCAAACAACAATGGGCATTGTGCAAGCTCTCATATAAATGTATATAAGGACACTAGGTATGTAAGGGCACGTTTTACCTTCGTTTACACGAATTCCTATCACGAGGAGCTCAACCATGTTTTTCAACATCACCTTTTTATCTATCCCATATGCTATTGCCAGTACAACGTGAACGCAAATAACGGTATGACGTTCACGCGCCGATATTATTGAAAGCAACTAAAAAGACGATATTTACGTATAACTTGAATAGATGTCTCACTTTCTGCTCTCGAAACCGGTCTTGTGATAACGCGTACACGTGCAGAGCTTAGCGTCGGCGATTGACTACTTGTAATACTTACTGCTATTGCCCTATTCTAAAGACGATACTTCTGTGCCTGACTCATCGCATTTGCTCCTGTGTAGAAAGTATGTCATCATAAGTGGAATCGTAAAGCAGCAATACGGTTCTTGTTGTGTACAACAGTCAAAGCAGTTTGTGTTAGTAAAGGATGAACTGATGTGATTGTTTCGGTAAGTGTGGTGCTACGGAAGTTCAATCGTTATTACGCGATTTCGTCTAAAATGATGACGTGATTTGTTTTGTCGAGAATTTACTTCGCACCCACTCTGGACAGATTGCGTGAATAAAGTGACACGTACACAGTAATGAAGGCCGAAAAAAAATCTGCGTTATTATACGCGGGAAATCATGTCTGTAGAATTTTATAATAGAGCAGCAATTTTTATTTTTTCTTCAAATTTTACTAAACTGTTGCAAAAGTTCATAATTCATTTCTGCACATACACCTTTGCAAATTCTTTGCGGCGCTTTTATAAAAGACACAGAAATAGACTGAATGCGCTTGCACGGAAAGTAAAAGCTTGACAAGTTCTCTGACGCCTTGAGTGCACCGATTAGTTTTCCATAACATACATGCATGAGTAGCGCACTGTAGCCAGTATCGTTGTTCTCACGGATATTTGAAGTGGGTGCCCGACTAGAGTACTCTGAGAGGACAAAGTTGTAGAAGAGACGAATATGTTAAAATGCCGATGGTTGAATTATCACTGCGACAGTTTGACACATGTTCACCACGTTACGTCATCTGCCGTTTGCACAAGGAGTCGACGCTAATAAGCTACGTAACAACTGATTGGGTTCCTTCTAGTAGATCCGGCGAGGGCTACAAGACATTATATTTCAGCTGACTCCCTACCACGTGATAAATACAGAACATCTGCGGTATCTGTGCTTTGAGGCTGAAACGACAAATTGTATTGCACTACAGAATTCATGAAGTTATGCAATTGTGGGGCGCCTTCACAAAGTTTCGATGCGGGAAGGAAACAACAGTTGCAGATGCCGAGACAACAGGAGCGTGGGTACAGGCATATCGGCATGTAAAGGCAATAATTGAGAAGATGAAATATCGCGAGAATGTTGCACGAGAGGCTTGCACCACCCATCTATAAATCTAGCTTTATTGGTATGAAGGAAGTACGTTGGTGTATATAATAATATATTATTACCAGCTTGAAGCGTGAATACAGATACATTAATGACGTTTTGCCCCTATATCTTCGACGCCTACTAGGATAAATAATACGTAGAAAAAAACATTGAAGGACTTGCTTCACTTGAAAGAGGTCGCGAATGAATAATACGCATGCGGAGGTTTGCATCGGAATTGCAAAAGCTTTCCGATAATTTCACCAAGGCATGTGTCCTTGACTCATCTGCATCTTTACAGCGCAGAAAATGTATTGTGATAAAAACATTGGTTGGGCGCTTGCATGGTGGCGCCATTTTCTAAGAAAAGCCATCACAGGTGAGTTAGCAAAGGATGGCCTCATGTAAAAAGTTTGATCCTCTGGAAACAGCCTTTAAGCCTTGTCGGATCGGGCTTTGCGAGATCGTTTTTGCTATGGGGTCGTCATTCTGCTCAAATGTAGACTTCACACCTAGAGTAAGACTGGACAGAGTGAATAAACTGACACATGTTCATGAAATGAAGAACAAGAAAATTATCGCACCGCATGCGAGAAATAATGTCGAAGACTTATTGCGGCAAAGTGGTCACTTGGACTTATATAGGGTTTCGCTAGTCGTTGCCGATTGCTCTAATCAATTAACCCATAGACATTAACCGTGTAGTGATGTTAGAAGAGGAACACATTTCCACGCACAGTGGAACATCCACAATCATTAGGAATTGTCCAGTTCATGTATGTGTTTACTTGCGTATTTGTCTCAGTAGTGCGCTTCGGCCAGTACTCTTGCCCTTGCAGACACTGCGTGATTGTGCCCCACTGGAGGAGGACAGCGGAAAAATAATTCACGAATGTTTTACGATATTGGTGGGTAATATATGCTACGGTTATCTTATGCGTGTTCACTACATCAAGATTCTCAGCGTCTACATCTATACTAGATGACGTTAAGCAATTCAACAACAGATTGTTTTTCTAAAGAGACTATGGGAGAGGGGTAGTGTGGGGGTGGGCACAGTTGTATCGCGTTTAGTTTAGCCTCTGCGGAGTGGCTTGTGCTCGTATTAGGGTGGTTTTATTATATGCGAAACACTTCTTACTGAAGCAAGAGCACTTTGACCATTTCTATTTATCTATCTATCTATCTAGCCGCTTACTATCTAGCTCTCACGGTTGTCTCCTTAACTCTCTGCAAGGCATGACACAGGAGGGCATGAGTGTATGGCGAACACGATACAGAGCTCATGGCATGAATAACCTGACTTGGTTGTCGGATATGTCGCGAAACCCTTTACGCCAATAACGTGTGGCAGACACCCGCATAGCATTGCCCGTGGTTAACTGGTGTACTGGTATGCGGCACAGGTAATACACAATGTGTATCAACCAAGGGACAGGGAATACAGACTGAGAAGATTTTAACACGAAAGCGTCAAGCAGCTGTGGTGAAGATAATGGGGCGCTGGCGTCGACCGCGCTGTCGATGCGTAAAAAGTTGCAATTTGAGCAAAGAATGCGAAAAAGTTCAAGGACGCTTGAGCTATGTCGCAATAGTAGAACGCGATAGCGTAATCTGCCCCGTTCGCACCGCCAGACTTTGCTTCTCGGTACACCTCCACCATACTGCAAGGAAACGAAAGTCTGTGCGAGTTACATTGGTCGTTCAAAACTATTGTACAATGTCTACTGCAAGTACTGTTGGAAAGTTTGCACTAGGCCATAACTCGTGCTTTAGCGAATCAGTGAAGTATGCACAACGCGTCCACAAGCCAACACGCCACCTACGTGGCTCCTCACTTTACTTTTGCTTTTGCTGATGATAACTGATTAAACATGACTGAGCGATTTGTAATGAGTGGGCTTTAAACCGCACAGTCGTTGTGAAATTTGCATGTTTTGACGCATAGTGTCATTCTACGCTTCTGCCATGCAACATTACATCTGTTGCACGCCATCTGTATGGTATTCCTCGCACTACATCACATTCTTAACTTTTTTTTGGAAATAATTCCATGCAATGGCGCAGCTCTGTGGTAGAGAACCTGCTTGCCACGCCGAAAAGCCTGGGTTCGATTCCCACGTCAGCCAAAAGATTTATTGTGTATTCATTTGCAGCGATCTCAAACGTTCGCTCACCGACAGCGACGATATTTCTTTAACAACCAAAGATGCCGACACCAACGCCGGAATTTCTGCGAAATGAGCTCTTTAACGCTGTCGCGTGAAAAGACCACTTGTGGTGGGATCAAATCACGGCGGCATGCATGGCAGTCAAGTATTGTGTCAGAATTCACCATATATAATTCACCATATATAAATACCATATATAAGCGTCATGTTGGGGCAACGCCATTAAAGACAAGGACGGGACGCCGTCCCCATAGTGAACCCCTTTTCGATCTCTGTATTCGTTTGCACTAGATGGATTATGATGATGATAATGATGATTGCGCCACTCCTTGTACTACAGAGTTTTCAAAATGCGGAACCTATAGTCAAGCGTTGCTAGAATACGCGGACGACCACTATTTACGATGTGGCAATCATCGCACCGTAGCGCGCACTTTGTTCCGATAAAACTGACATCTGCTCTCTAGTGTGAGTGGAGACGTTACGTTGGACCATGAACTGCCCTGTACACGCCAGTATAGCCGATGTGCCCGGCAAAACCAGGGTATGCGCAAAACTAATAAATTTATACAAAGACGCTGATCCACCTCGTAACATATGATGTTAATTGCTGAGTGCTTCACATGAAGTTGATTCCCACAACACGTGAGATTTTCCGGTATTTTTATGTAGTGGAGCAATTACAAGATCTATTCGATTTGAAAAATTCTTGAAGGTGGGCAATGCTAGATATATATTTATTGTATTATGGTTTAAAAATAAACTAACGGGAAAGTGCGAGAGGATGCTGAAAGTCGTTTTTCTACGCTGGCATGTGGATGTGAAAAGTGAAAACAAGAAATAGCGCGGGAAAGTAACGCCACAAGCATACACCTGCCACCAAAGATTCCTGCTGGTTTGGTATACAATAAGTACGCTTGCAATTAAATTTAGTATATAATCGCAGCAGATCATTGCCTTGCCACTGATTCTGAAGATGCGGTTCTGAAACAGTGCTCTCTAACGGGAAACCTTACAAAGAATTTGTTGAATGGAAAGGTCGTGTACAGCGACGAGGGCTCCAAGTGCTTGCAACCAAGCTGCAGTGCGACAGTGCTTCACCTCACGTGTCATGAACACCAACGGAAAAATAAATGCCGTGCTTCTAAATTCCCAACTTTTTACTTCAGCAAAGATTGTCTTATGGCTGTAGAGGAAGGTCTACGAATTTTTGATATTGTACATAAGTGACGCAGAATTCTTGCGAGGCCAAATTAGGTATGTATTTTACTGAGCTACGCTCCGGAACTTGATACTAACGTTGCTAAATAAAGCGTTAGTTCATAAGCCAAGGGTTGCCCTGTTCCTGACGGAATCTAGTATTCAGTGCTTAACGCCAAGCATTTTCAAAGTGAAGCCAACACAGTATGCTCAATCGATTAGCACTTAGATTCATAACACAGAGACGATTACATTTGCCGACTCATAAACAAGCGGTAAAGAATACGGCATAATAAATAAACGCATGATATTGTGAGATTAGGAATCTGTAATTCAGGGACTGGTCCCCTAGCTTGAGTTGAATGACAACGTCGGCAGGTATGGTGGTTGCTACCACCAGCACCCCACCTAGACCACTTAGGTGGCATAGTCGTTGTTTTTTTATCCAGCTTCTGTGAACAATTTAGGCAATTCAGCAAGTACCTCGAGGCAATTCGAAGTACTAAAGTTTTTTCTGATTTGCAGTTTTGCTGCTTTTCATTGACATTGTGTGAAACGAAAAAACGAGCTCTCAAAATTCCCCTCCTTCATTCATTCATAGCCGGGGTACGTTCCGGCAGAGTTGATGTATTCAGGTAGTGTGCAAGGGCGCATTGATCAGCTGTCCGCTCGTTAAAGGTTCACGTGGTACCCGATGCCATCTGGCAAAAAGAAGGAGTGTTCCACACTCGCCGTCATGACTTTGACTGGCGCTAACACTCGCAGGCCTCGCGACATAAATACCCGATGAATTGGACGAGAGGATGACCGCCCCTGTAGCTCAATTAGTAAGGGCATCGGAAGAATAAATTGAATGTTGCAGGTTCAGTCCGTACCGTGGGCAAGTCATCTCTTCCTCCACTTTACTTTCTTTCCATTTATATCACAACTACAGCAAGACGCTTAAAAGAGTACAATTTATGTCCCCTATGCCTTCCTAGTCTTCATTACCTGCTGATTTTATTAGGGTTGCGTGAAACAAAGAAACGAGCCCTCAAAAGTATCTTTCTTAATTCATTGTCTGTGTACGTAGGCGTATAGCACAAGACGTCGGCTGAAATACTGACTGACGTAACATCCGTATACAATACCGCTACGCAAGAGAAAACATGCTTTACGCCGCTTCGTCTTCTATACGGCCGTGATATCCAAACGATGTTGGATGCAATGCGCCGATGCGACAACATCGACAATCTTGACGAAGCGCTAATTATTTGACCAATGTGGCGAGAGCGCACGCCAGCCATCTCACGTGAAGATCAAGAAAGAACAGGGCACCGAGACACGCCACAATATACATACAGATGGGGGAGGAGGCGGAAAAAAAACAGAAAGACAGGGAGGTTAGGTAGTTCTCAGACTCGCTAGCTGCCCTATGCTGGGGAAGGGGGTAAGGGGTATAAAAGATATAGAAGCATGCGCTATCCGATGACAACCATCCCTAACAACCACCAAGATGTTGACAGCAGTGATTCGAGATTGTGCCCGTGGTCCGGTTAAACTACACCACACATTGCGAAATGCATTGTTTTGGGACACTAGTACGCTAATGCTCCGTTTGTTGTGCACGGGAGGGCGGCTGATGCCACGCGCTCAGTCCACCTGGGTGAAAGAAGGAGATGTAGAGGCAATAGTCCACTGCGTCAGTGCCTTGGTTTCTTGCCTTGCGCCGACAGCTTTTAGGACACGGGCATCGAAGCTTGCACTTTGTAAACCTCACCTTTCTTTTGAACATGACACTATCAAGTGAGTATAAATGTAAAGAGTAAAAGTAACTTTATATCAATGCAAAATTCTATGTAAATTCATTGCGCCCTTTAAAGGGAATCTGTGGCTCTTTTTCGGTCCTTCTTACATATTTTGACCAACATCGGAAGGCTTGTAGGAACACATACATGGTCAGTCTACATTGGACTTTGCATATTCAAGTTAAAAAAAAGCACAACACTTTCAACATCATGTCTTCTGCGTACGTTATTAACGTAATGTCGTGTGTGTACAATAACGGTGCTTAAGATACTTCACGCGCGCCATTAAAACTCACATGGTCGCTTATGATTTTGCCTGCGACGATATGAACGCGAAAACATTCTTCTGCTTTGTAAATTGTATTGATCCCCCCTCCCTAAGCGAAGTATTTCTGCGCCTAACGTGCTTTTGCACGACCAGTGGGAGAGGAGGCATTGGAAATTATCTTAATCTCACGTGGTTTACCTGTGCCTCGGGGATTGGCCCCCAATCAGGGGAACTTATATTGCGACATCATAGTTAATCATGAAGACTTCAAAAAAGATGCGATATCGTGGTGACGTCATATTCACATCTGATTGCTTCAAAAAATAATGTGGCTACAAAAAAGCCTGTGATGTCATGAGGACGGCAAATAAGGAGTTCACAACATGATTTATTCGTGCGCTTTTCGGGCCCTTCTTATGCGTCCTTTCTTTTCAACCAGCCTGACGGAAATGCATGTAAGCCCCTTAAGAAAATGCGTCATTCAACGCCACATATTGACGCGCATCCGCCATTTTAGTGTTTATCTCCCTTCTATGCTATGCCAAGTAATGAAACTTGAATGTCAATAACGTTCTGACGTTGGGGCAGCGACATCATTGAAATTTACCAAAGAAAAAAATATTCAGGTATACGTTGAACAAAACATATATGTCATCCTTATCTCGAACACTTAGTCTGATCATAGTTGCACGTGTCGGGGTTAGCGTGAGCGATTTATTTTTATATGGTTACCTCTATTTTCCTGCTAAAACGACGATAGCTGTGTGGCTGAGTCATCCGTATGGTTTCGGAATGGTTTCGGTAAGCAAAGCATAAACTGAAGTCAATGTTTAATTACCTGTGCCACCCCTGAAGTTCTATCTTTCAGACGATATATTGTCAAATATTATGAGGTTGTTTCTTTTTCAGAACATTCACTACACGCCTACTTACGCTGGAATTTGGGAATAAACTGGCACATATGAAGTAACGAAGAACACGAAACTAAAATTATTTTATGCGGTAATACGGGTCATCAATATCTAGCTGAAAAATAATGTCACTTATGAATCGTTGAGATTTCAGGAATATGTCTCCGATCTCACGTATTTATTTGTTCAAGCGGACACCTCACAACATTCGTTGCAGCAGGTTGTTTAGACAAGAATAAATGTAAGGAAAACACTTTACTCAAAAAGGAAAGCCGTGAAATGTCTTGAGGGCATCCTCGTCTTTTGCACATGGTTTGTGCCTCAGTAGCATGCCGGAGCCTGTGCTGATGTCCTTGGCGATATTTCATGTCTGTGCCCTATACGTCCCATGCATGTTTTTCCATTTTGAGGCATCGTTTTTTGAGTGACTAAAAGGGACATCCACATAATGCACGATCCGCCTTCTTCCAAATTTCCCGGTCTTTTAACTGAAGCAGATTTACCGTTGTGGGCATGGGGAAGTTATCGGTTGCTTTATTTATGGAAATGTTGGCGAACCCAAGGTATGTCCTTGAAGATATGAGCTGAAAATAGCTATCATGGTTTTCCACCTGCTGGTGATGATTCCGTGTTCATGATTTTGGAAGGACGCGCAGTAATCACGAAATATAGCGACATAAATTTCATAAAAATACTCAAACTTGGTGTGGAGAGAACCCACAATATTCACGTCACAAAATTTTGAGTTTTGCAACAGGTAGGCGTCAAGGAAACTTCAAGCACACATGCTGCCTCTTTTTTCATCAATCAACACCGCTGAAAAGCGATTCATACAAGAGACAAAGTTTTCAAGCTCAAAATACAACGTTAGTGTGACGTCTTCTGTTGACGTCACCGACCTTACACAAAACATCGCATTTTATTGGTTGATATTATTTCATCGTAGAATTGCAACGACTGAGCAGTAAGTATAAATGTCGCACGTTTTGTTGCTGTTCCACTGATCCGACCGAGCAGCATCTACCGAAGCAATGGCACCTGCGCATATGCTCCACATGTTGTTTCTTGGCATTATTTTACTTGTTCTCCAACAGACATATGGACATGCAGATGTGGAAGCAAGATTCCGAAATACGAGGGGTATGATCGTTTTTTCCCTCTCTCTCCATTGATGTGCAGGTGAAATACTTGGCATCATATGCATTGATGTGTAAGCGTAGTCTGTGTTTATCTGCCACAATTTTGCCTCTGGGATGGCTCAAGTGGCGGCCGTGTTTATATGATACGATCGTCCCGAAAAAAAATACCGTGGATGACTCTTGATCTGCGCCTTCGAACGAAGAACGCGCTAGTGTAATCAGGCCCCATTCCTATAGTCTTCTAATTCGCTTTCCAGGCTTTACTTGGCAGGCCCCCGTAATATTGGCTCTGCGTAACCCTAGAATGCATGCGTACCGCAAGTGGAGTTGCGAAATGCCTATTACGCCATACAGTAAAACCTCGGTGATACGAATCTCGCGGGGTTACCAAAAATATTCGTATCATCCGAAATTCGCATCACCAGAAATCATGGAAAATTAGTATGCGACAAAGAAAAGTTGGCATACCTTTTGTTTCAGTGTTTCTCAGGGCCACAGCGACGTCATGAACAGCTCTGAATGATTGCCAGTAAAGTTTTTACACGTCAACGATCATACTTGTACTCGTAAATATACGGTACATGCGCGTGTGTGTAATCAGTGAACCAGATGTGTTGTGACCCGTGACCGCTAGTAACCCCTCCCTAATCTTACTACGCTTCTCTGCATGACACCAAAGTACTGCGGGGAAAGTGACCTAAGAAGCGCTTTGCACACGATAGATAGAGGCCAAGCTCATTCGCCAAGACCGTTCGCTTCGTCTCTTGGGGTCTTCGTCCAGCTTTAATGGGACTTCATGACGGACCCGCAGCCCAAGTTTCAGTCTCTTCATAGAACGTCTGATTGCGGGGACATGGCCTGCATCGACGTGGCAGGCACGTGTTAACAGAGTACAAAGAGGCTGCTGCCTCGAGCACAGGAGCACGCGTCAACGCTTTGGAAAAAAGAAAGCGCGACGTCAACGTCGTCTGTAATCTAAACGTGAAGGCGCCTAAAGGCCTCCAAGATTCGCGCGCACGATCTCTGAGGCAACGACGCACTGTTGATCGTCGCGCAGCGCGCATGCCCGCGACCTCGCGTGTCTACCGCGTATTCCGCGACAGCGCGGGCAGCACCTCTTCGTACCTGCGCGCTAGCGTACGCTCGTATCAAACGTCGCGGGGTGCAAATCGGTTCGCAACAACCGTACTCCAATACATTGCAGGCTAATGGGCCTTGGCCGGGACCACATAAAAATTCGTATCACCCCGAAATTCCTTCGAGCCGTGATCGTATCACCGAGGTTTTACTGTAATTCCTCATGGTATGAATAAGCAATGTACCCACTACGCGCCCGTAAGGCTATACACACACCTACGCTGCTGTACACGTTTTTGATGTCATCGCTGATGATAATTAATCATGCCTGAGCATTTTGTAATGACTGAATATTTAAACCACCAAATCACTGCGCAATTCAATTGGTATGACGCCTGGTGCGATTCTACATTCCCGCCAGGAAATATTACATGTGCTAACGCGACTCCACAAACACGCCTGTAGAGCCTTATTTTACAGCGAAAGCTGTTATGAGATCATTTCACCGGCCGTTTTTGGCGCCGTAGTTGTCCGCCGCCGCCGCCGCCGCCGCCGGTGTCCGTAACCAGTATCGCTCGAAATAAGAAAAAAAGCGAAATAAGAAAAAAATTCCAGGATGGAACGAGGTTCGAACATGGACCCTCTGCGTGGGAGCCCAGTATTCAACCTCTGAGCCATGCCGGTGCTTGAAACTGCTTTGCAAAAAGGTCCTATACAGGCTTCATGTCGGGAAGGAACCACATTAGCATATGCAATATAGCGTGGTAGAAGAGTAAAATAAGCACCAAGCGTCGCACAACGCGAATTCTGTAACCAGGCGTCACACAATGCGAATTGCGCAACGAGTAGGTTGTTGAATGCTCCCAACCCATTACAAATGGCTCTGCCATAATTCTTCATCATCAGGCACAGCATCAACAAAGTGCGCATAATGCCTTACATGCGTTTAGCAGGTACCAACGCTCTCCGTAGAATGACGAAAAATGGCACAGTGCCTGCTGCCCTACTTCTCAAAAATTACAATGATTTATAGCGTAGTGGGTTCCTCGCAAGTGCACTTGTATTGGTTGCCAAGGAAGCCCATAAGCGCATGATCCATTTCCTCGGGGTCTCAGTAAAGTTCTTCGCCCCCCCCCCCCCCGTCTCTCTCCAACGTCAACGTATGTTATACAGCATGACGGGAGAGGGACCTAGCGACCGGGCGTCACCCAATGCAAATTACATAACTGGTGGGTCGTTTAAAGATTGCAACCCATTACAAAGGGCTGAGCCATAATTCTTCATCGTCATCAGTCGTCGCGTCAACAAAGTGCACATAATGCCTTACAGACGTGTAGCTGGCGCCTCGCTTCTCCGCAGAATGACGAATAATGGCTTAGTAGGTGCTTCCGAACTTCACAAAAATTGTCATTTACGGCGTAGTGGGTACCTTTCTAGTGTACTTGCATTGTAGCCCCAAGAGAGCTTAACGGGCTTTAGAAACGCCGCTCTTCCAGCTTTCGCTGTGACTGTGCTGCGGTTTCAGCGCAGCCCTGGCGTCTTTTTTTTCTTGTTACTAAACACTTTCGAGTATTGGCTCGGCTCTGTGGTAAACACCTGCTTGCCGCGCAGAATGCCTCGGTTGGATTCCATCTCAGACCCATAATTTTTATTATTTGCATATATCGTGATTTTTCGCTCACGCACATCTCCGATTGTTCGCTCACAACCAAGGACACTGATGCCGAAAATGGAATCTCCGTGAAAGAAGCTCTTCAACATTATCTTGTTAACATATATCGTGGTAAAACATATGTCCTGTGAATGGAATTTCGTTCGCTGCCAGTGTTAAGATCATCTCAAATTTTCCCGGTATCCTTCAGAAGTTTGGGGTTCGAGCTAGAATGTACGGACTTCCGATAAATCATTGGTCCTAAATGTAAGCGCGTTCTACATTCATTTTACAAATTAGCTAAATGTGCGACAATTAGTCAGTAATCTTCCCATCTAGCATTATGTTTTTCACAGCACTGCTTTAATGTAGGTGAAAGGTACCCTAAACGATTTTTCAAGCTTTTTGATAACTTGAAGCTTTATGATATCTTAAAAAGGGGCCAGTAAATAAAGACAAATGAAGACGGGACCATCGTGCATAGCAAATGTGCTTATAAGAACTGCATTCGAATATCACTAAATTATGATATTTTAGGCGCAGCTCTGATTAAGCAATAATCGAGAGCACCACAATGGAGGATTTTGAATTATGGGTGATCCTTTCGGCTGGAATAGACTTGTGCTAAAGTGAGGTGCACGGACTATTTAATACCCCTCAACCTACTCATTGAATAATAATTGATTCTTGGTTCACGCTTTCCTATTGGCAATCCGTAACAATTCTATGGAGGTGTTAAAAATGACTCATGGTATTTTGCCCAAGACGGCAAGCTTTCTATTCCAACAATAATTACGCCTAACCTCTGTTTCGTTGCAAAACCAGACATTTAGCAAAAAATATTTGAAAAACAAAACAAGAATGCCGTTTGAAATGAGAACTTGTGATGAGAAATTATCCGCAATGATATAATGTTCTACACACTAAAATGTCACAACATCTACAGGGAGAAAACCCGAAATGCCGGCAATGGAGGTAGTCACACATAGGTGGCTACTAACAAATCACTTTTATTTACAAAAAAAATTCTCCTACGTTGTCCTAACTGAACATGCGCTAAGGAATGCTAAGTAAACCACTGTGTTCATGTAATTTATGCACGTCATCGTTGTTTGGCAAAATTACTCTTTCTTGTTCATAGAACACAGGAGCGCTTGCCCATTTTTCTGGGATAGGGTAAACACAGTGGTTTAGTTAGGGTATTTTTGGTTATGTTTGGTGAGGGCCTGTGAGGAGACATTTTTTTTTACAATAATTGTCAGCTGCAAAGTGACAATTTTTCGCCACTGTCTGTTTTCCGCCTCTCGGTTTTCCACATAATTCACTTTTTGTGGCATTTTTCTAAGGTAACCATGTATCAACTCACCCAACAAGCAACTCTTAGATGTTCAGCCCATAAGCAAATTCATAGCTTCCTTCTGACAGCCATAAAGACAGACCGACAGAGAGAAAAAGAAATTTAATGAAATCCTTAGGGACTAGCCGCGGAGGACCCGCTGGGGCCTTCCGCTCGCCGCTGGCTGCTCCCATGTCGGAATCGGGAGGCCATGCATTTCTGCTTGATAAATCGCTTGATAAGTTCTCATTTATTTTGCATGTGAAACACCCCTATGGGATGTGACAATGTCTGTGACTTAAGAGCTAAACTGCATCACTAAATGAGTTTATACAAGACACGATACTTTCGCAAAAGGCACAGTTAATTGTGACTGTGTGTGTAGAGGCGCTTTGACCCTTTCTGACTGTACTTGTTCTTTTTCTTTCAGTTTGTGACAAGCGGACTGGACAGCAATGCCACTATCGAGACAGTATGTGTCTTTCTCCTGATACATTATACCTTTTCCTCTCTCTTTGGCTATGATTTCATCGCATTATCACTCTCTCTAAATTTTAGCAGAAAATCTTGATTCCGCATGATTTTGTGATTTCTTATTCGAAATAATCAAACATAGCATTCGCATAATATATCTGTTTAAATGAGGAAAATTGATAGAAAGAGGGGTATTAAACTTTTTTCCGAAATTTAGAGGTGTGCAGCAGCCTGCCAAACAGGAAATATTGACCAGAGGGTTTGTGGTCAGTTGTATGGTTTAAATTATATGGTTTTAAATACCCTGGCTTTCCTCTTATTATCACCCAGTTTTATACCTGAGAGAAAGAAAAAAATTATATGCTCTCTCCTAAAGGTATGAAATAACAGTGCCTCTAAATAACGAAATACCTCCGTGATGAACTTAATTTATTTGCAATCATGCGCACATGAGTGGCTGTTTTGGCGCTGGTTATAACATAAATATGTCAAGATATAATGACATATCAACTGTTATAGTCGTGCATGGAAGTAGTGGCATAACGCGTGGTAGCTTTTTTGCAGTATTTGCTGCAGAAATGGCAAAAAACGTCGCGCGTCAGATTGCGTCGTATGTCATGCCATCGTGTAAATATATCCACGACATTAAAGAGGACGCGGGTGCACTTTTTATTAGCACTTTCCGGGAAATGGGGATACAACTGTCATATATGTTGCTTGTGGAGCAACATATATGGTAAAATCAGACTTAAAGGGATCATTACGAATGCTATATTGCGGAGCAATTAGCGAACTTACAGCTGTAGCCCAAAAAGAGCACGGAGCCGTTATCTTGACTATAGTCTGCGCTTTTGGCCTGTTCTTTAAGCGTGGTTCTGTGTGCTGCTTAAGGGGATCTCACTGTCTGGTCATGTGATAGCAGAATACAGCCGAGGATGGGGCATCATTCTGCTCTTCGCATTCATCTGGCTGGATGCGGGTTTGGGCTAGTTGGTGTGGGTAATAAACAACAAGGTAAACGAAAGTGCGCATGGACACGAAAATAAAAAGCCTTCACATTTCAGTATGTTCAGCCTTTTTGTATCCCTGTCCACTTTGATATCGCAGAAAAACGAAGGTATACTTCACCTGGCATGACGACGATTGAAGGGAATTACTTCCTTTTCGAAAATTGCTTAGAGGAGCTTGCAACAATGAATTGACTTTTTAGCGCTAGGCACTAGTAATGCCGTACACTAGGATCTAGGCAAAGCTGCCTCGCTGGGGCGTAATGCAGTGAGTAGGAACACAGAATGAACAGACTGCTATCATGCATTTCGATTGATCTCATATTTGTCACTACATTTGACATATTTTTAAGGGACACAAGTGGCACCAATACGCTTCAGGCGCAAGTTCGTGTGTAGGTTCATATGAATTTATTCTATAAACTTGAAAATTTCACCGACTGCATGTTCCTTGCACTATGACTTGCCAAAAGGCATTATAGTTGCCATACATGTGGATGCTAAGTTCTATGTAAGCATAGCGTAGAAGAACATGTTGTTGGACAAGTTGATGTATCATCGAAAAAGGTCTCAATTTCGCAAACTATCACATAGACAAAGTAGGCGTGTCCATGTAAATAAGTGGGAAATAAATTTTATTCTCTTGTGTAACTTAATCACGCCTTCTATACCTCTTGTCGTACCATTGGCTGCATTTATGTTTCAAGAAGCGCAACCTTCTGAAATTTTATACTTTTCTTCGGAGGAAGGTTCCTCACGACTGTTTCCTGCTGCTGGAAGAAATAGCGTACAGTATGAATCGTGGAAGCAGGCTCCGTTTCGTCCTCCAATTTTACGCATAAGATCCATTGTTGAAACATAAGTGTTCATTTTATGTAAAATGACATCACAATAAAAAGGAATACAACAGTTCATTTAAAAACAGTCTAGAATTCCCACATTGGCCATTGCCGTACCCAATAACCTTTCGCATGTAGCGTGCAGAAACTGTGCTAAAGACACGATGTCGCGTAAACAGAAGTTCACGTCACGCCAATCCACACTCTCCCCGGAACAGAAAAATAACATCTGACGGAACGGTGCATATGCCAATCAGCGACAAAAATGCTGATATTCCTGCAAAGGCGCAAGAATAAACGTCGTCTTACCAGCCTTTTTGCACGGAGCATTTATATCCTAATACGCAGGTGATGGCCGTTGAAAGTGCCGCTATGGTAGAAACATGCCAGTTTTGATGAGAGCTCAGTCGCCATCTTACCTATCGTACGCGATAGGTTTATGGTTGTTATTCCTCTATTTACAGAAGTTAACGATTGCCGGTGTTTTCAAGAGGCGATTGCTCTGACAAATTTTCTTGATTGTCGTGAGCTTTCTCCGGTAATTTCGGACAGCGTACTCTATTTATGTAGGTGCAGCCACCTTTGGTGTCTTTCTAAAAAACATTTGTACGCCAGGCGTAGAGACGTCATCAATAAAGAGTAACACACATGATATTAATTGTTATTCACAATATTAGGCTGAATATAGGTGCTTGTTTTGTTCAAACTTTAGTGCATGGTTAGAAAAGGCCTTCATTAGGTCAAGAAAGAATGCTATGTAGAATCCGAATGGTGTATAATCTGCACAATTACATTTTATGTTTTGTAATTTGCCTTGATGCATAACACACTAGTCATACAAGTGATTGTTGCAACAATGTCATCTATGCTATATAAAATGCGTGCTACTGTACAAATGATTCTGAGACTCTGGCGCAAAAATACTTTTGAACTCCCATCAATATAGGTTGCTTTAGGAGTAAAGCCCCTGTGCTGTTTTTATTATTGATGTCTGAAATATTCTTGGTAGGCAGAAACTGTTAATACATCACATGTGTACATAGACGTTCTCTCATGAACTGCCTCACTGAATCATTTCTTTTTCCATCTACATAAATCACGGTGAGCCATAGGCGTGCGCACATGGGGAGGCAGGGGGGACGGCCGCCCCCCCCCAATCACCAAAGATGGGGGGACGGCCGCCCCCCCCCAATCACCAAAGATGGGGGGACGCAAAATGTGCCCCCTACATTGACCCTCCTAGTTACCTAAGAGAGGGAGGAGCGCAAAATCTGCCCCATGCATTGACTTCGTAGGGGGGGGGGGGTTGCGCTGCGCTGAACTCCCCCCTCCCCTGATGGGGATTTCTGCGCAAGCCCCCACGCGGTGAGCCAAATAATGATAAAAACAACGATAGTCCATTAGGAGATCTAAGCATTTTTCATTGGTCCTCGCTCGCATGTTGACTTCGTGCATCATTGTACTGGTGTGTTATATAAACCTGCATAAAAAAGCAACGAAAATAGTGTTGTCAGAAACGTTTCATAATATTTTAGAATACATATACTGTGCCAGGTTATCGACATCAAACTGTCATTTTTCAATCGGCACATTTCACAACGGGGTTGTCAAAGCCGAGCTTAATCCGCGTACGGCGACGTTCGCAGCATGGCAAAGGAATGGGAGCTCGTATGCGCCACAGAAATTGGGAAAACTCCACTCCTCATCTCCGGTGCAATGAAAACGAACACTCACTCTGTAAATAGCGCCGCGGATATGAAATCGCCTGAGAGCGTGAGTAATTGCTAAAAGTACCATCAATTTCCCCTGTCTTTGCCCAAGATCAATGAAGTTGAGGAACGACTCACTTCTCACCTTCCCTTCATTCCTATTCATAGGCTGACTCATGCCAGTGGACAATATGGGATACGGAGTCACAACTTCATCCCGTATCCAAGTTATGTGCAGTGAACCGCCTTCCGAGAGATATTTCCGAACACGTTCCAAAAAGAAACCACTCAACCACTTTAGCTTGTGCAATCGATCAACTGGCTTCGCAATGCTTTGGAATGTTTGTGAAGTTTCGCGAAGCTTATCATTGCGACGGATTACGCTACGCTGTTTCATCAGCTTGTCCATCAGATCCGTTTCTTTACTACATTTAGTTAACGCGACGGACAATTTTTATTGATTACACAAATATACGCGTATAAAAAATGAACACAAACATAACAGCGCTTTGTTGATTCGCTGATATCCTGTGAGCTTTGGAGTGTCGTATGCTGTCCCGGCAAGCTTCTAGACTTGAAGGGTGGAGTACCTCACTTCACTTTATTTTCCTTAAACACCTGGTACTGGAGGTATTACATAAGGGGCGGGGTTTACACACATTTTTTTTACAAAATAGTGGCTACATACACTTACTGGATCACACCAAATTTTAGTTTTTCCAAAAATGATGATGAGCTGGTGGTTTCGACGATATATCTGGGCAGGCCGTTCTAGTCAGCTGATGATCGACAAAAAAAAAGATTCAGAAGAAGTCACAGTGTGGCTGCGTGGACCAGTAACTTGCAAGTGGTGCGCTGTGCGCAGCGATGTGCGCGGCGGCGGGGCCAAAATATACGGGGCATGATGAAGCGAGCTGTAGAAGAACTTGTGTAAAAGGATTAATGAATCAATGCGGCGCCGATATGATAGCGTGCTTAAACCAGACTGTGCTTTTAGTAATGATATGCTCATGTTACAAGAATATGACGATTGAATGAACCTTACTGCCCGATTCTCAATGGCTTCTAGGGTATTGATAAGGCATGCTTGAAGGGGTGACCATGTGGGAAAGCGTATTCTAGTTTCGGGAGTTCGAGTGACTTCTATGCTAGAAGTTTTACGTGACGTAGTGCATGACGCAGATGGCGTTTTAGGAATTCCACGGTTTGGTTAGCCGAGGCAGTAACGCGCGCTATAGGAGGCGACCAGTTTAAGTTATGTGAAAGGGTGACTCCTAGGTACTTGAATGTACCACTCTTTCTACTCAAATTTTAGCAATGCTTAATGGTGTGCATAATGGCTGAAGACGGCGAGTGAAACATATTACCTTGCATTTGTTGGGGTTGAGGGTCATCAATCATTGGTTACGCCAATCCTGAATATTGTTCAGATTTTCTTGCAAAGCAGCGTCATCAGCATTGTTATTGATTGTACGGTAGATGGCACAATCATCTGCGAACATTCGGATTTGAGCGGCAACATGTAGAGGGAGGTCATTTATATAAATAAGAAATAGGAGAGGGCCTAAGACGCTGCCCTGTCGAACGCCAGATGTTACAGAGAGGGGGGCGGAAATGGAACTGTTGACATGTACTGACTGTGATCGGCTAGCAAGAAATTCTTGAATCCAATAAAAAATTCGCTGTGAGACAACTGTGAGAGCTTAAGTAACAGCCGTTGGTGGGGTAACATATCAAATGCTTTTGCATAATCAAGAAAAATGGCATCTGACTGTTTGTTAGTAGCGAGGTTGATGTGCAAATCGTGGATGAACATGGTAAGTTGCGACCTACTTTAATGTTATACGTCATGTTTGGTTTGTTATTTATTAAATGAATGTGCACAAATGTATTCACATAATCTCAAGGCCTGGCCGGTAGTGCTTGGAACTTGTTCATTTCTGTCTCGAATGCGCAGGCGTGCATTATTTCTTTTGCATCGCATTATGTCGAGATTTCAGTTTACGATATTTCTCTTTCTTTCTAGGTTGCCAATGCTTATGGAAGGCAGGCTACGGAAGTGATTTTGTAAACATGTACCACTACGATCCAGACACTGGTCGGTGTGAACAGCAAGGGGAGGAAAACAACTGCAATGGATTTAATACAAGGTCCGAATGCGAGAGTGCCTGCGTCCAACAAATAGGTCGCCGTTAGTATTGCGGTCCATCATTGTTGCAGACGTTTGAATAAAGAATCTGATGGAGCAGACAGATTGAGGTTTTTCTCTATTGCGTTCGCCTGAGCACTATATCTAACTGCATAACATGCGGTGAAATTTGTAAAAATGAAATATATTTTCAACAAGACGTGATTGCCACCACGCAATCCTTCATAGAACGCGAATGCCGCCACGAGATAACGTCGACGACAAAATACTCGCAATGCCCACGAACTAGAGGTGATGCGCTGCGCGATTCAAGATGGCGCCCGGAGGAGGGTCAACTAGTCTCTTAGTGTAGGGACAGATAGTACGTGCGGACGCACGCCCCGTGCCGATTTCGTCGGATGAAGTCGAGCTGCACTTGAATGGATACGAGACCAAAACTCTTGCCCAACACATAAAAGGTGCTAAATGTTCGCCACCTAATTATTTGCCGCTGTGTGGAAGGTTATACTGCGGCTCCGTTTATTCCCGTCAACGATACTTTGCGAAATCGTGCGCGTGCTACGGAAAACTGCATGAACTAGAATTGACGTACGCACTGAACGGCACTCCGAAGGCGTACGTAGCGAGCCTGTCTGACAGATTGGCGGCACTAACAGGCCGCTAGCGAGTAGCGCCATCTTTGCTGCATGGGACCGCACGCTTAACGTGCCTATGTCGTCCAAACACGTTACGCCGTCGTCATTAAATGCTCAATCAAGGATGCGGATTTACATCTTCAACGGAACGCAAACATTAACAATCCCATTCCGTAGTACTTGGGTCACAGTCATGCTCAGACTCCTGCCGTGCGCAGTTCACTTCCCTCGAATGATGCGGGTTCGATGAGCACTTGGAAACACGTATCTCGAAAAGAATCCACACGCATGCTTTTCGCAACGTCGAAGAATTCGACGTGGCGTAAAATTGTCAAACAATGATATTCGGACGCTACCGGTAAAGTTAACACAGTGGCGCGGATAGTGGCCGTGACTGCATGTTTCATCACTCTAACCCTTTCGCTTCCGCTGGTCGAGCTCGAGCGTCTTGAGGACATGCGGCGCTTTATAATCACAACAAGTTGCACTACATGCAATACGGAAAAAAAAAACGCCAGGCTTGCGCCGAAAGAGCAGCACAGTCACAGCTAAAGCTGGAAGAGCGGCACTTCTGGAGCCCATTATGAACTATGTTGTGGCTACTAATACACGTACACTAGCAACGTACCCACTACGCCACAAATCACAAATTTTGTGAAGTTCGGAAGCACCCAGCACGACATTATTCGTCATTCTGCAGAGAAGCGAGGTACCATCTGTAAGGTGTTATGCGCATTTTGTTGATGCGATGGCTGATGACGAAGAAGTATTACGGCTGAGCCCTTAGTAATGGGTAGGGAGCTTTTAACGTCCCACTAGTTACGCAATTCGTATTGTGTGACGCCCGGTTGTTATTTAACTCTCCCACCAGGCAATAAAGCATACGTTAACATGGGAAAGAGAGAGATGGAATTAACTTTATTGACAACCTGAGGAAATGGATAATGGGAGCGTTATGGGCTTCCTTGTCAACCAATAGAAGTGCAATTGCGAGGAAACCACTAGGCTATAAATCACCATAATTTTTGTGAAGTAGGGAAGCAGCCACTGTGCAATTTTACTTTATTATGCGGAGAACCTTGCTACCCGCGAAACACCTGTAAGGCATTAAGTACACTTTGTTGATGATGTGGCTGATGACGATAAAGAATTATGGCAGAGCCATTTGTAATGGGTTGGAAGCATTCAACAACCCACTCTTCGCGCAATTGGCATTGTGTGACTCCTGGTTACAGAATTCGCGTTCCGTGACGCGTGGTTGTTATTTTACTCTTCTAACACGATACATTACACATGTTGATGTTATTCCTTCCTGTCATGAAGTCTGTAGAGTGTCTTTTTGCAAAGCGGCTTCAAGAAACCGTACGGCTCTGAGGTAGAATACTGGGCTCCAACGCTGAGGGCCCCGGTTCGAACCACGTACCACCCTGGAAATTTTTCTTGTTTTTCTTCTTTCGTGCGATAGTGGTTACGGACACCGGCGGCGGCGGCGGACAACTTTGGCGCCAAGAACGGCCCTTGTTGTGAACTCATAACAGCTTTCGCTGTAAAACTTTTATTTTGATTTCACTCAACGCTATTAGGCATTATGTACAATCAAAGTTGCCTATGAGATTCAAAAAACATTAACGCACGAGAGGACGTGAAATGCAACTCTCTCCTCGTGAGTTCGCAGCTGATCTTCATCGTCGTTGTCACGTTGAGTGCATTCGCAGCCTTCTATGTCCAGTGATAAATCGTCGTCATCGAGATAATGGCTTTCAACATCACTGTTAAAACAACCTGAAGAATTTCCTCTGCCGAGAGCCTTCAACCAATCTGCGTCAGCATGTTTGCAACCAGAGAAACACCTGGACTCGGAGAACATTTTGCTTCTAAAATTGTCAACAGGACAATCGCTTGCAGTGTGCTATCAATACCGTACCAAAGCAAGCGATGCAGCGATGGTTATGAAAGCAACTCAGAGGTAGAGGACGACGTTAAGAGCGCTTGCTCCACGATAGCCAAGGAGAACGCACGATAGTCGTGGAGAAGGATAGCGAACGCATTCTCGAATGATTGAGTTGTCGCTCGCACGATAAAGCGTCATATCATAAAGTATCGCCTACTTGACGTTGCTCAATTGTAAAATTGCACATCGCGAGCTCACTCGACTTCCCGCGTACTATATTATGAGATCTATGCACTTCAAAAACACCGACGGATACTCTATACATGTGAAACAGCGTTTCGACTGAAGGCTAGAGACGATAATATTTAACTAACCTACGTGGCTACAGAAAACCTCGCGAAGATGAAACGTGTACGCTGTGGGCAATCATTGAAAGCGCGACCTCCCACGTGTTTTCACGAAAGCTTCGCGTCTCGCAAGAACGAATCAGACTTATCTTGTCATGAAGCTCCCGGTTTCTTCACTGACGCACGAAACATGCACAGTCACAGTGTTAATTCCTTCCCAGTGCGGTAACAATCAGGCTAGCACATCCGAACAAGGGAGTGGCTGCAGTTTCTCGTCTGCTAAACCCAGCGGGTTTTGCTGATATCCGCTTGGTCGCAACACAGTCTATGGGCATTGCGGATATGATGCGATGCGGCGCATAGTGATAGCCAACACATGTTTTCTATTTGACCTGCCGTCAGGTGAGTTTCCGAATTCCAACGTTGGTACATTAACCATTTACCCTCGAATAACCCTTAAGTAAAGAATGACGCCTAGCACAAGAGCGTGAATATGAACACCGACTGAATGCCAGCGAGAGTGAACGAACTTTTATTCGAAAAACGTACGGCCACTATACAGCCAGGCGTCAATAGGTAACCGCAAAAACATTTTTGCGGAAAGTTTGTTTCATTGTTAATGAAAAAACGCCAGGCCTGCGCTGAAACCGCAGCACAGTCACAGCGAAAGCTGGAAGAGCGGCGCTTCTAGAGCCCGTTGTAAGCTCTCTTGGGGCTACAATACAAGTACACTAGAAAGGTACCCACTATGCCATAAATCACAATTTTTGTGAAGTTGGGAAGCCCCTACTAAGCCATTGTTCTTCATTCTACGGAGAAGCGAGGCACCAGCTACACATCTGTAAGGCATTATGTGCACTTTGTTGACGCGACGACTGATAACGATGAAGTATTAAGGCTCAGCCCTTTGTAATGGGAATGGAAGCTTTAAACGGCCCACCAGTTATGTAATTTGCATTGGGTGACGCCCGGACCCTATTTCCCTCTCCCGTCATGCTGTATAACATAGGTTGACGTGACAGAGAGACGGGGGGGGGGCGAAGAACTCTACTGAGACCCCGAGGAAATGGACGATGCGCTTATGGGCTTCCTTGGCAACCAATACAAGTGCACTTGCGAGGAACCCCCTGGGCTATAAATCATTCTAATTTTTGAGAAGTAGGGCAGCAGGCACTGTGCCATTTTTCGTCAATCTGCGGAGAGCCGTCGTACCTGCTAAGCGCGTGTAAGGCATTATGCGCGCTTTGTTGATGCTGCGCCTGATGACGATGAAGAATTATGACATTGCCCTTTGTAATGGGTTGGAAGCATTCAACAACCTACTCGTTGCGCAATTCGCATTGTGTGACGCCTGGTTACAGAATTCGCGTTGTGGGACGCTTCGTGCTTATTTTACTCTTCCATATGCTAATGAGGTTCGTTCCCGACATGAAGCCTGTATAGGACCTTTTTGCAAAGCAGTTTCAAGCACTGGCTTGGCTCAGAGGTTGTACACTGGGTTCCCACGCAGAGGGCCCATGTCCGAACCTCGTTCGATCCTAGAATTTTTTTCTTGTCTCCTTTTTTTTCTTATTTCGTGCGATACTGGTTACGGACAGCGGCGGACAACTACGGTGCCAAAAACGGCCGGTGAAATGTTCTCATAACAGCTTTCGCTGTAAAACAATCGTTTAGCTTTATCTGACGCAAGGCCTTTCGACATAGGACAACACTTCCCGTGATCGTGGGAACACCGAAGTCGACTCCTGACGATGTATCCCGTGCGAAACTCTTCCTTTCCGTATCGACAACTCTCGCCGCAGCTTCACCTGTGTCTCCTAACGCTGAAATGTTCGTGTAAC
This sequence comes from Rhipicephalus sanguineus, assembly GCF_013339695.2. Lineage (NCBI taxonomy): Eukaryota > Metazoa > Arthropoda > Arachnida > Ixodida > Ixodidae > Rhipicephalus > Rhipicephalus sanguineus. The sequence goes on from NC_051186.1 coordinate 107,091,288, forward strand.
CTCAACGTTCGGCAAGGCATAATGCTCCACAAATTGAGTGCCATGATCTACAAATCTTCATGGCCAGGAATTGGGGAAATGGACTTAGTTGAGGAAGTTGCCACCAGATGCCACCAGAGAGACTAAAATGGTAAGCCTGGGCGCGCGATGTGTTGCCCGCGCCAGTGGCGAGGGGTCTCATTGAGACATTGTATTCTCCTGCGCTCTCGCTCTCCCGCGCGCGTTCCCGACCATTGTATCCCCTTTCGTTCTCGCACACGATCCCCAGCATTGCATCCCCCTTTCGTCGACGCACGGAACGGAAGAGGTCGTGGGTTGCGCCTTTTTCTTCTGAAGCAGAAGGAGCTTGATGTGGACAAGTTGGCGTAGTAAAGTCCCTAGGGACTTTAGGTGTAGGGTCTTTATGTGTAGCACACTATGGGACTGGGGTGTAGGAACTTTAGGTGTAGCATACTGGAAAATTTAACGTTGCGCAAAGCACACGAGGACTAGAAAGGAACACTTAAACAGACAAGCGCAATGAAGACAGGAAAGAGCCCAGTGTAGAATAAATCTGAAGCAGAAGGAGCTAGATGTGGGCGAGTTTGTCTCTTTCAGTGTTCCTTTCTAGTCCTCATGTGTTTTGTTTGCACAACGGTAAATTTTCCTTTTTCTTCTTTCTGCGCAACCACTAATTACAAGAAGGCGTCGTCTTTCCCCGTCACTACATAGGGGGGCAGCCACGCTCCCCAAGAGCCTGTTTTTACACACCACGCCGCAGCGCACTCGTACTGCGCTTGAGGGCAATTCAGGGGCATTTATGAAACTTAGTAGCCTCTGAATGGGAAGATTTTTGTACAAGAGGAGATTCGGGTCATTTTGAAAAAAAAAGACACTTTTTCGTCATCTGTTTAGATGTACTGCTGCTATTTATCAAAATATTAAGGCGCAGTTCAAGCGCAACGCAGTTAATGTTATTTGGTTGTGCCGCACTGGATGTGAAACCCCCAATTTACACGCTTGCGCCTGTTTACATACGACCACCTCTAGAAGCCTTGGCGCCTCATAGTCGACTGGCATTGCAGTTGACTTGAAAAGTTTAATTAAGCAATCCTTAAATTCATCGTCGGAACTCCTTCCTGTTTCGTTGTTCGGGGAAAAAGGGGAGCTATTTCATCGCTTCTTTCGAGCCTTTCTATGGGTTGTTTAAATTTAAATAACGCGGTTACTCTCTCGAGATTTAATTTTTTTCTTGAATAGCGTGGAGCACTGCCGCCGGAAAAGCTTGTTCTTCTGGACAAATTTCCTGAACAAAGAAGAACAAACTGTCTGGTTGCGGGAGAGTCGAGGCTCGAGCTCAACCCCATCATCCAGAAAAGAGTCCGCGCTCATATGACAACTGAAACATAAATGACGGCGACAGGCAACAATAGCGGTTGGCGAAAAAATATATTGACTACTGAAAGAATGCGTCCTCTGGAGGTTTACGACAGATCTCATTCAATTTAACCAGGTTTCATGCAATATAAACTGTTTTCTAAAGTATGGCTCTTTGTAACTTTCAAGCATTTTTCTTTATTTTTTGGCACTTTCCATATTTCGCACAAAACTTCGATTATATAGATTACACTGCAATCAGCTATGTAAACTATTGTTGTCAAGCAAAATTTGCAATTTATACAGGCTAAAATATTTTTTAGTATCTAGACAGTACACGTGCAACTCCATTTTGCACTACTGAATTTTTCTTAGAAATGAAGCGAATTACTAAGACATTTTTTTTCATATAGGCAAGTACACTCCCAAATTCTATTGTAGCAGGATAAGCTGCAGCGGGATTACACAAGCACGTGCGCATGCATATATATATATATATATATATATATATATATATATATATATATATATATATATATATATATATATATATATATATATATATATATATTGTAGAGAAGCATTGGAAAGCTCTAATGGGTCGTCCTCTCAAGCGCCTCCTAGTGGGTCACCCTCTTCGCCTATTCTCGGAGAGCACGCCCCTCGTGCTCGTGCTCGTGAGAGTCTGCGAGTCTGCGCTCTGTCGTTGTGCATCGTCGCCGTCAATCTCGCCGTCAATAAACGTCTTAACAAAGTGGTGGAGAGTGCTGTACCGTCACCACAACTTCGGTCTCCATTCGATGCCCCTGGAGCTTCGATCCCGTACCGTGCCATCTACCATGCCGCAAGACGCCGCTCAGCAAACGCCGCCTCCTGCTCCGACCGCTTGTCCCGGTGTCCCCCGCATCCGTGACCCTCCTATCTTCACCGGCGCGTATGGCACCGACGTGGAGGACTGGCTCGCGATTTACGAGCGGGTGAGTGTTCCCAATAAATGGGACGAAGCGGGCAAGCTGAGCAACTTAGTTTTCTACCTCGCGGGTGTGGCAGGCATGTGGTACAACAACCATGCATCCGACTTCCCGACGTGGTCCGATTTCAAGACCGCCATCGTCGACGTGTTTGGCCGCCCTGCCGTCCGTAAGCTGCAAGCCGAACAGCGGTTGCGTGAACGGGCACAACAGGCCGGTGAATCGTTCACGAGCTACATTGAAGACATCCTTGACTTGTGCAAAAAAGCCGACGCCAGCATGCCGGAGTCTGACAGAATCAGGAATGTCATGAAAGGCATCGACGACGATGCCTTCACCATGCTGCTGGCCAAAAACCCTCGCACAGTGGCAGAGGTCATCACGCTCTGCCAAAGCTACGAGGAGCTGCGCCGGCAGCGCTTGATGACCCGTCGACCGCCATCACGCGATGCTGATCTCGCGGGCTCGTCGGCCATTTCCGACCACTCCACCTTGCTCGCCGAAATCAAGTCGTTCGTGCGTGAGGAAATTGCCCGCCAGATCTCTCTACTGGCTTTCGCTCCACCGCAGCGTGTTGACCAGCCGCCCACTACCCTCCTGCCTCCTCTCCGCCGAGCGATTCAGCAGGAAATCGCAGAGGTCATTCCTGAATACCACCAACCGCCTCCAGTGCATGCGCCACTAAGCTACGCGCAAGCTGTAGCCAGGCCGCCCCCAGCGATTCCTGTGGCTGCACCGCGAAGTTACGCCGAAGCCGTCGTCGGACCCCAGGCCTTCGACGCGGCTGTGCCGCCTACGTACGTCGACGTCGTCCCCAGGCCCCCACACCTGCCTACAATGCCCTCATATCAGCAGCCGTCTCGTCCGTCCCGTTCTGCGACATGGATGCGACCCGCGAACCGCTGGCGCACTTCCGACAACCACCCCATCTGCTTCGCGTGCGGTTGCGCCGGTCACGTCGCACGCTACTGCAATCGCATGGAGCCGCCTCGGGTCGCATCAGCCCTGCCCAGCCAATCAAGCCAACCTTATTATGACCAAGTGCCGCCTATGTCACCGACGTCCCGCGCCGCAACATCTACCCGCCGGTCACCGTCTCCACGACGTCGCTCACTGTCGCCTATGCGGCCACGTCCGGTCTCACGTGACCAGGAAAACTAGTCGTCGCAGTCCACGAGGCAAGGGCTGCGACGCTATCGAACTGCGAAAGCCCTCAGCGAAGCCCATCGAACGTGATAGACGTGTTTGTGGACGGTGTTCGCGCATCTGCCCTTATCGACACTGGAGCCGCCGTATCCGTCATGGACGCCAAACTTAGCCGATTACTGCGAAAAGTGACGACGCCACTTTCTGGTCTCTCCCTCCGTACAGCCAGCGCCCAAAGTATTCACCCTACAGCGGTGTGCACCGCCCGCGTCATTATTCAGGATGCTCTGTACGCCGTCGAATTGATCATAATTCCTGCCTGCTCTCACGACGTCATCCTAGGATGGGATTTTCTCTCCCTCTACGACGCCGTCATTCATTGCGCACCAGCCGAAATAGAGCTCTCACCATTCTCTAATTTGACGCCGGCAGACAGTCCATCGGCTGCGAGCAAGGTACATGTCAAAGACGACACCAAGGTGCCTGCAAACTCGTCAACGGCGGTGTCAGTCTACTGCGCAAGTCTTTCCGACACCGTTGCACTCCTCTCGCCATCGGACCGTGTTTGCATGAGGAAAGGCTTGCTGGTGCCTTTCGCGACCGTGCAAGTCACTCAGGGCAGCACCTCTATTTTCGTTATCAATCCATTCCCGTACAGTGTCACGTTGGTGCAAGGGGAATGTCTCGGTAGCGTGGAACCCCTCGAAGACGCACAAGTAATGGACGAACCAGATGAAATGCACTGCCACAGTTGCAGTACGCTCGGTGCTCTTTCCACGTCTTGTTCATCAACCGCTGATGTTTTTGGTTCCTCCATTGCTGAGAACCTTACGCCAGTCCAGCGTTCCCAGCTTCTGGGCCTGTTGGAAGAATTTCGCTCTTCTTTCGATGTCGCTCAAACTTCTCTCGGCCGCACGTCCGCCGTTACGCATCGCATCGACACTGGCACCCAGCCGCCACTGCGGCAACGTCCATATCGCGTATCTCCCACAGAACGCCGTGTAATCAACGAGCAAGTCGACGAGATGCTTCGCCGCGATGTTATTCGACCTTCTAACAGTCCCTGGGCGTCTCCTGTTGTTCTTGTGGCGAAGAAGGACGGTTCTGTGCGGTTCTGTGTGGATTACCGACGACTTAACAAGATCACTCGCAAGGACGTGTATCCACTACCGCGAATAGACGACGCGATTGACAGCCTGCAAGGCGCAGAATTCTTTTCATCTCTTGATTTGCGCTCAGGGTACTGGCAAGTACCTATGGCTGATGACGCTCGACCGAAGACCGCCTTTGTCACGCCCGACGGCTTGTACGAATTCAACGTCATGCCGTTTGGGCTGTGTAATGCGCCCGCCACCTTTGAGCGCATGATGGATACCGTTCTGCGCAACCTGAAATGGCACACATGCTTATGCTACCTCGACGACGTCGTTGTTTTCGCTCCGGACTTCTCCACGCACCTTCAACGCCTGCGGCATGTTTTGACGCGTTTGAGCGAGGCCGGTCTGCAACTGAATCTAAAGAAGTGCCGATTTGCAGCACGGCAGCTGACAATACTCGGCTCGATCCAGCCAAGCTTCGGGCCGTGACCGAGTTCCCCAAACCTACGTCCGTCAAGGAACTGCGCAGTTTCGTAGGACTGTGTTCCTACTTTCGGCGCTTCATTCGAAACTTCGCGACTATCATATCGCCGCTGACGAAGCCCCTCGGAAGTAATGGGCCGCTCAATTCGTGGTCGTCAGAGTGCGACGAAGCTTTCGCGAAGCTCCGTCGTTTGTTGACGTCGCCTCCCATACTACGCCACTACGACCCTACGGCTCCTACAGAGGTACACACAGACGCCAGCGGTGTGGGCCTTGGCGCTGTCCTTGCGCAGCGCAAGCCAGGGTTCCCTGAATATGTCGTGGCATATGCAAGTCGCACGCTTACCAAAGCCGAGACCAATTACACCGTCACCGAAAAGGAATGCCTGGCGATTATCTGGGCCCTTACGAAGTTCCGACCTTATTTGTATGGTCGCCCATTTGATGTCATCACCGACCACCATGCACTATGCTGGCTATCATTATTGAAGGATCCATCAGGCCGCCTTGCCCGCTGGGCACTTCGCCTACAGGACTACGACATCCGCGTGCTGTACCGCAACGGACGCCAGCATGCTGACGCCGACGCACTCTCGCGCTCCCCCTTGCCTGACGACAATACCCCCAGCTCAGTGTCTCACAATGCCGTATCTTCCATCGACATTCACACCATCGCTACCGAACAGCGCAAGGATCAGTGGATCGCTTCACTGATAGACTTGCTCACTGATCCATCGGCAACACCATCGACTCGCGCGTTGCGTCGTCAAGCCCATCATTTCGCCATTCGTGACGACCTCCTTCACCGACGCAATTACAACGCCGACGGCCGCCAGTGGCTACTAGTAATACCCCGCAGTCTCCGTTCTGACATATGCGAATCCTTCCACGCTGATCCGCAGTGTGCGCACTCGGGGGTATCGAAAACATACCACCGCATTCGCCAACGGTACTTTTGGCGAGGGATGTACCGCTACGTGCAGAAGTTTGTTCGCTCCTGCATCGATTGTCAGCGCCGCAAAGCTTCATCACACCAGTCACCAGCAGGTCTACAGCCTTTACCTTGCCCTGATCGGCCGTTTGGGCGCGTTGGCATTGATTTGTATGGGCCAGTTCCTCTGACGTCGGCTGGTAACCGCTGGGCCATCGTCGCTGTAGACCACCTTACGCGATACGCCGAAACTGCCGCCCTCCCAGCGGCTACAGCGCGCGATGTAGCCTCCTTCCTGCTCCACCGGTTCATGCTGCGCCACGGTCCACCCCAGGAGCTGCTCAGCGATTGAGGCCGTGTCTTCCTGTCGGAAGTCGTCGAAGCCATCCTCAAAGAGTGCAACGTTGTTCACCGCAAAACTACTGCTTACCACCCGCAGACGAATGGCCTGCAGACGAATGAACCGCACGCTCGGCGACATGCTATCGATGTACGTCGCCGCCGATCACACAAATTGGGATTCGATTCTGCCTTTCGTCACCTACGCCTACAATACCGCCCCTCAAAGCACAACTGGTTTCTCACCCTTTTTCTTATTGTACGGCAGGCACCCGTCGCACACAATCGACACAATCCTTCCATACACGCCGGATCGATCGGAGTGTGCGCCTATTTCTGCCACAGCCAGACTTGCTGAGGAGTGTCGCGAGCTTGCCAGGACCTTTACTATGCAGGACCAAGAGCGGCAGAAGAGCATTCGCAGTGCCACCAACACTTCTGCAGCCACGTTCCTCCCTGGAGCGCTCGTATGGCTCTCGGTTCCTACCACTGTAACTGGCCTCTCTTCCAAACTACTACCCAAATACGAAGGCCCCTACCGTGTCGTCGAACGCACTTCCCCGGTCAACTACCTGATTGAACCTATTGAACCATCTTCGGACATGCGCCGTCGAGGGCGCGACATTGTCAACGTGGAGCGCCTCAAGCCCTACCATGACCCGCTCATAGTGACCAGCTGTTAGGTCGCCAGGCGGCTCCCTTTTCGTACCCGGGTAATTGTAGAGAAGCATTGGAAAGCTCTAATGGGTCGTCCTCTCAAGCGCCTCCTAGTGGGTCACCCTCTTCGCCTATTCTCGGAGAGCACGCCCCTCGTGCTCGTGCTCGTGAGAGTCTGCGAGTCTGCGCTCTGTCGTTGTGCATCGTCGCCGTCAATCTCGCCGTCAATAAACGTCTTAACAATATATATTTCTGCGTTTGCTAACAAACAATGGTGCAAAAATCCCTTGATTACTCTAGATACTCTAGACTTATATCGAATCCTTAGAAGGATCAAATGCTGATTTTTTTTTGATCTGAACTGAATTAACGGGAAGGTAAACGAGTAATTGCTGCTTTTTCTTGGGCTAGTTGGAAGAGCATACTGTATTTTTGGACGCACTTGAAAACAAGGCCACATAGTGGCACAGATAAACCACAAACCAAAGCGCTTTCGTTTGTGGTTTATGTGTGCCTCTGTGTGTCCTTGTTTTTGAAGCGCGTCCAAAAATACAGAATAATTGCTCAAATGTCACAACAGCTTCAACGCCAAGTTACACCAGGTAAGGAAAAATGCTAAAGTGTGTAACCCCCGATTTCGGACAATAAATAGCTCCTTATTATAGTTTTTATTACATAATAAAAACTGCTTCTACCTTCATTATTTGTTTAAAAAGCTGTCCACTACGAACAGTGGTTGTTTTGGGTGTTCGAGTCGTTAGGACCTTACTAGATACTTCAAGGGATACTGAAAAAAATAGAAATAGTGACAAAAACATCGAAATTTCTCACGGAAGACGTGACTATTTCGATGAACAGATTTTATTCAGCATATTTTTGAACTGTTGCCTGTATTTCTGGAGCACATCGACAGCCGTGACGTCAAGTGTACCCATGGCAAGAGCGGGCTGCGCGCTCTTTTGTCCGCTACTTCCCTTTCGCCTCTCCATCCCACTCTTCCACAAAAGCGTTGAGGCATGTATCCGTTCGTACTGGTTCTAGGAACCGTAGTGGGAGCGGAGCCGGTTGAGAGCCGCGTACCGATAACGGTCTCCTCTCCCGACCCTCTCTCAAGCGCAGCCGGTGGCATGTTCTTCCTAGCTTGGAATATTTACAAAGCCACGTATGTCTAAGTACATTAGCCACGCATCTTTCAGCGGAGAGTATGCGAACGCGACGTGCCTTTCTCATCCCGGTAGTCCCCCGTCATTAGTGAGCGGGGGGCGCGTTTCTCCAGGTGTTGAAGCGCTAGGAAGAACATGGCTACCGAAAACGAGCTTTAACCAATAGATTCGTCGGTGGTGGTTCAATGGTTGTCGGTACTTAGCAAGGAAGAGAAAAAGAATCTAGGGATTTGGGAAGGGCGCCTAAGAGCTGCTCTCTAAAAAGAAAAAAAAAAACTCCGCTGATTACGCGGAGTACTTAAGTCCTTTGACAATAGACAAAATATTGCACTTGGCCGACCATGTTAGTGCGCTTTGGTAAGCATATGCACATGCAATATAGCGCTTCCTTGTGTCTACCACTGCCTTTCACGTGAAGCACAACTAAAGCATACATGTCTATGTCAAGAAAAAACGTGCAGTAAAAATTAGATGACGGCAGTTCTTTTATGGCAACGCTAAAGTCGCTAGATTTTTCCTTTTTACCTAAGTACCGACAACTGCCTCATCTCCCGGCCTTCTCTCAAGCGCAGCTGGAGTCTGCCGCCATTTTCTTCCTAACTTGGAAGGTTTACAAAGCCAAGTGCGTCTAAGTAAATTAGTCACGCATCTTTCAGCGGACAATATGCTAACGCTACGCACCTTTCTCCTCCCTGTTATTATTGAGCGGGGGACGAGTTTTACCAGGTCCTGGAAAAGAGGAAGAACATGACTACCGAAAACGAGCGTTAGCCAATGAGATTTGTCGGCGGCGCTTCAATGGTTGTCGGTACCTAAGAAAGAACAGGGAAAAGTATAGGGACTTTAGGTGGTGGCGGTAGCAACTTTATTAAGAACTCCGGCAAATTCGTGGCCTGGGCCTAGGCCGCCCCCGAGAAAGGCCAGAGACCCTGTCTCCTCGCCGCCTCAAGGGCTTGCTGGTTGGCCCACAATTCATCTTGCAGGTTTGAGCTGCGAAGCGCGGCCGTCCACCGCGCTGCAGCTTCATCTGGGGAGACTGCATTTTATTCGCCTATAACCGCGCATTCCCAGAGAATGTGCCTAAGAGATGCGTGAGTCCAGCGGTATAATTTGCAGTTATCGTCTGAATAGACATCTGGGTATATCCTCCTCAGGTGAACGGGGTTGGTGAAGGTCTGGGTTTGTAATTGCGTCCAAACTACCGATTGCGCCCTGTGGAGTTTGGGCCTTGGGGGTGGATAGATACACCTGGATTTTTGATAAAATTTTGTAATGTCACAGTATATAGTCATTCTGTCCCTCTCTGTCCAGCCCTCCACTGGATTTTCATACCCTGGAGAGGACCTTTCTACACGAGCGCGGAACGTCACATCTCGCGCTACGCGATGGACCTCTCCATTGAGGTTGGGTACGGGAGTGTGGGGGGACGTATGAGCCGGGAACCATATAATGTTTCGTTCTTCCGTCTTTTCAGAGGTTATATAAGTCGCGTCCGATTTGAGGATAGCCGCGGCCTCTGGTTAAATTCTGCCTTGTGCATAATTTGTGACCACCGCCTGCGAGTCACATATGATATATCTGCAACCGGGGCAAACGATGGCTAGGGCGATCGCCACTTCTTCCGCTGCCTCAGGGTTTTTGCCGCATACACTACACGAGCTGACCAATTGTTTATCAGTATTGAGGACTGCCACTGCGAATGCACGTCGATCCGCGTATTCTTCTGCGTCTACAAACAGCGCTTCCTTGTCCCTACCGAATGCTTGTAGTAAAGACCTGGCTGTTCTCTCTGTTAGACCCTGATTGAGTTCGGGATGCGTATTCTTAGGTAGGCTAGCCACCTGGAGCTTTCCTGTGATCGAGCTGGGGAGGGATGTCTTGTCGCCATGCTGCTTGTGATAGGATATCTCCAGTTTGTCCAGGATGCTCCTGCCCATTCGTGTCCTGGTTAGTCTCTCGAGTTGCGAGATTTGTTGTGCCTCTGTCAACTCTTCGAGCGTATTGTGGATGCCCAGCTGTAGTAGAAGTTCCGTGCTTGTGCTATCAGGAAGGTCCAGCGCCATCTTGTGTGTTCTTCTAATTAGAGTGTTAAGCTTGGCCTTCTCTACAGTGCAGCAGTGATGGAAGGCGGCCACGTAGGTTATGTGACTAATGATGAAGGAGTGTATGAGTCTGACGACACTGGCCTCCTTCATACCGCGATGCCTGTTGGTGATTCTTCTGATGAGGCTCATCGTATCCGTGATTTTAGTATCCAGATTCCTGATCGATGCTCCGTTGGCGCCGTTCGATTCTATGATGTGTCCGAGCACCGTTATCTGCTTGACCCTTGGTATTTCGTGTCCTTCTTTGGTGCGTACGCAAATCTCTTCGTGCTCCGCATGTCGAATGTAACACTTGCGGGGCCTTCCCTTAAGCGTCGGGCGGTAGAGGAGACGTTCAGATTTTTCTGGCGAGCAGACAAGACGGGTTCCTACGAGGTACTGTTCCACTACCTCAAGCGCGGTCTGTAGCCGCTGCTCGATTTCTCCGTGGCTTTCCTCGCATATCCAAATCGTAATGTCGTCTGCGTATATGCGTGATGCAATCCCTCTCTGCGTTTAGGCGTTTGGGGAGGCTGATCATAACGAGAATAAAGAGCATCGCCGAGATGACGCAGCCTTGTGGGGTGCCGACGCTGCCCATACTCCTGCCTTGTGGTGCGAGTTTGCCCAGTGTTAACGAGACCCTTCTGTTAGTGAGGAAATCCTTAGTGTAGTTGTACGCTCGGTTGCCCAGATTTAGTGCGGCCATCTTGCGTAGTATGGCTGCGTGAGCTGCGTTGTCGAAGGCTTTCTTGAGGTCTAATCCTAGAATGGCCCTGCTACCTCTCGTCTTGTTGTCAAGTACCTGGTGTTTGATTTGCAGCATTGCATCCTGCGTGGAGAGATGAGCTCGAAACCCGAGCATGGTGTCCGTATACGCTTCGATGTCGTTCAAGTGTGCGTTGATAGGACTGAGGACAGCGTTTTCCATCAACTTTCCGACGCACGACGTAAGGAATATGGGGTCAAGGTTGTCAAGATTTAGGGGTTTTCCGGGATTGGGGATGAGCACCATTTTTGCTATTTTCCATTGGTCAGGTATGGATCCTCGGGTCCAGCATTCGGTGATGTACTTTGTCAGTTCCGAGATGGTCTCTTTGTCTAAGTTACGAAGGGCCTTATTAGTTACGCCATCCGGTCCCGGGGCCGAGTTGCTATTGAGCTTTTGCAGAGCGGCCCAGATTTCCGCCTGAGGGGCGTTCTGAGAGGCGTATCTGTTGCAGAGCTCGGAGAAGATTTCTTCTTTGGCCTTGGTGTATTGCGTATTACCTGCGCATGGTTTCCCTATGTGTTGTTTTAGTTGGGTCTAGCAGATGTCGGAGCAGGCGCCACGTGTGACCGGTGCCAATCCGTTCGTCCATTGTGCTGCAGGTCTCGTTCCATTGCTGTTTACTAAGAGTTCGGCAGTGCTCTTCAATTTGTTTGTTGAGTAACGCAATGCGCTTCCTCAATTTCCTGTTGGGTCTTTCTTTCTGCCACCTCGCCTGTAATGATCCTTTGGCCTCCCACGTGGGCCTCAGGCGGCTGTCTATCTTATCGATGGGAAGTTCTGGCGCCACGGTCTTTGTAACATCTTTGACGCATTCAAATACATACTTTTGAAGAATGACGATGATAAATAGCTATACAAACTGGTCATCCACACGCATGCCAACGTAAAATTGTCCGGGATTTTCTGGCCTTGTCCCCCTTTTTTTGTACAATAATTTTTTTTGCAAAATACAATACTGGGTTGTAGCCCCGCGAATGAGCATAAGTGTGCAAGACCCCAATCACGTTCATCGCCACAGAGCACTACGGCTAGCACATGAATTCTATACCAGCTCTAGTAATGTTGAACATGCTTTGTAGCATGAAATAAGGTGCTTTTCTTTAAAAAAAATGAGACAGACTGAGTGAAAATATATGTGCAAACTGCCATACATGTGTAAAAGACGCAAGATCTACTGCGAATGACGTGAGCAGTCTGTTTGGTGTAGCAAGTTTTTATTGAATTAAGAGAGCTTCATGGAACAATGCAACAAATTGACAAGTGATAATACAAAAAGCAGTTGTTGCGACGTTTTTTTTGTAGTATTCACACATTTATCAGTCATATACAGTCATACAGGTATATTGCATGTACTGACTTACTCGGACTCAGACTCACCAATATTTCCCGAGGCGGACTCATGCGAACTAATCAGACTGACTAAGCTTTTTGTCAACCAGACGTACTCGGATTAAAAATCGGCAATATTCGTTTTGGCCGGGCGCATACTATAAATATCAAAGGAGCGCCGTAAAAAGCTTATCTAGAATAACACAAGTGAAGAGTTTACAAGTGCCAGGCAACTTTGAAAATTATGAGATAGCTTTCAGCATACAAAAAGAAGTTATTGCCCGTGCATCTCAATGTCTATAGTAAAGAGAAATTCAACATTACACGCGATTTTTGCAATATTGAGAATGTTTACTTTAATGATAAGATTAGGCCAGCAGACCTGCCAAAAAATTAGGTTTTTATCCGTGTTACCTTGTGAAGGTGCAATGGCGCTCGTGCCATTTATTTTCAGTGGGCGAGCGCATGCATGCGTTTTTGCCAGAACAAACATAAATTAAGTCTCTCGTTACTCTTTGCAGTTCGAATGCCTGATCACGCTGCTACGTGTCAGTGAAGAAAGGTTCACATTGCGTTATGACGTTTTTCTAAAAACACTCATGAGACCGCCAATAGTCCTGCAGTGCTTGACTGTCCATTGAATACTCTAAAAATAAAATAATATGAGGTGGCTATCTTTTGCATAATCAAGCTCACCACCTTTTAAAACTGTGGAAACGTGTTCTTCTCTAATGTTTCGTATAATACCCGCCACGGTGGTCTGGTGGTTATGATACTCGACTGCTGACCCGAGGGGCGCGGAATCGAATCCCGGCCGCATTTTGGATGGAGGCGAAAATGCTTGAGGCCCGTGTTCTTAGATTTATGTGTACGTTGAAGAACACCAGGCTGTCAAGATTTCCGGAGCCCTCCACTACGGGGTCCCTCATTCATATCCTGGTTTTGGAATGTTAAACCCCAACAATTATTATAATATTTAATATAATATACTATTTATATAATATTTATATAATATAATATACAACGGGTATGAGCCGAACGAGGAGACGAGGATGACGTGAAACGGTTGAGCCTACCGACGCCATCATTACCTGACCATCAACCTCGTCCTGTAAATAAACGTAATTCAACCGTACCCGTAACAGGTGTGGTGGAGGTGCTGGGTACTTCGATCAAGACGACAGAGCCGCTGCCGCTAGGTCTACGACGAAGCCAACGCCTCGCTCGGCTACCTCCGACACTACCGGGGATCCTGATGTCGAACAACGGTGACCAACACTTGTCTCCGACTCCTCCAGCGCGGACAACCGGCGTTTGGATGCGTCAGATGGAGCCACGCCCTTTCTCTGGAAAACCCGGTGAGGACTTGGAGGAATGGCTCACCCACTATAAGCGTGTAAGCAAGTGCGACGGCTGGAACCCCGCAACTCAGCTGGAGCATGTCATTCTCTTCCTGGCAGACACTCCGCTGGTGTGGTTTGAGAAGCACGAAGAATCATTATCAACCTGGGGCCGCTTCGCTACTGAGATCACAGAGTGCTTCGGATATTCTACCACGAAGAGGAAGCGGGCGGAGCAGACATTGCTTCAGCATTCTCAAGTGCCAGGTGAGACCTGTACCCCGTACATAGAGGCGATCCTCAAGTTGTGTAAGACGGTGAATCCTCGAATGTCCAAAGAAGAAAAAGTTGGGCACCTTCTCAAAGGTATTGCCGAGGATGTATACAACTACTTGATTGCCAAGGAGATTCTCGCCTCGGCCGCTGATGTCATGAAGCATTGCCGCACATTTGAGGCCTTGAAGCTGCGCCGCATCACGCCCAATTTCGGCAGGTTAGCGAATGTTGCGACTGTAGCAAGCGTTGAAGACAGCTACAATTTTCAATTTGACTTTGCAGCAGTTGTAAGGCAAATTTCCGCGAAGAAATGGAATGACACGTCAAATCGGCGGATGTCGAACAGCATGGTTGCGCTTCTAACCAACACCACGAACCTGCATCGGCTGTACCCACACTGTCCGACATATCAGGCGGCGCAGACTTTCGAGTCGACCAGGTGCGACAGCACCGAAGTTCCTTGCCCAATGACATGACGCACGACCAACGCACTCGTAGGGATACTACCACGAATCGGCACTCAGAAGAGCGTGTTTTCTACACGCAGCGTCCCAGAGCTTATCCCGAAGCCTACAACGTCCGTCGCCCATCGCCTGTTTGCTACAGCTGTGCTGCCGTAGGTCACATCTCTCGTTTATGTCGCCGGCGACGCCAGACAAGACACGGCCCACCAAAAAAATTGGCTTAACCTGGAACAAGGAATTCATGACGACAATTGGCCGACAGAACCTAGGGCAACAAACACAACAGGCTCGCCACCCTGGTATACCTTCCGTCAGTACAACAGAAGGAGTTACTCGCCAGCTTCAGACCGTAGCCTGACGCCACCGACCAGATGCCAACGTCGTTCACAGTCACCACCGCCGTCGGAAAACTAGCCGGCGCGGCCGATGGAGGTAAGGTCCCGGCCACTCTCCGTCTCTGCGAACTACTCCTCTTCCTATTATGATGGTCAAGAACAAAGTGTGTGTGTTAATTGATAGTTACCTGCCACTGCGTTAGTCGATACTCGTGCTACGGTTTCTGTCATGAGTGTGGCATTCAAAGAAATGCTTGGTCGGAAAGTTATGTTCCCGTGGAATGGTGGTGTGACATTTCGTGGTGTCAGCGGATAGTGTCTTGCTCCCCTTGGTATTTGTGTTGCAAGTGTTTTATTCGGCGAAGAAGACCTCATCACGGAATTTCTTGTTCTACCACGGTGCACACATGATGTGATTCTCGGGATCGACTTTCTTCAAGACTGTGGTGCTTCCGTTAACTGTGGCACAGGCGAAATAGCGCGCTTCTCTGTACTCTTGCCGACACATCCTGACCGGAGGAAAACTATTTTGTCGTATCGAACGATTCGCTTATAGCGCCGTGGTCTCTATCACGTGTTCCTGTTAATGTTGCTGCGTCCGACCTTTCATCGTTCGCGGCGCAAACCCAACCACTCGCAACAGGTTGTATGAAGGAAGATCTATTTGTCCCGCGTTCACTCGTGACAGTTGTGAATGGCGCCTCAAGTTTTTGGGCTTTCAATTGTTCTTCGTTGCCTGCTATTCTCCCGCGCGATATGAAGCTCGTTAAATTTGACGAAGTCGCTTACAACTCTATCACTGTTTTAAGCGAGGAGGTACAGTCTCAAAGAAGCCACCCCCAGCGAAGCAGCTCCGAAGAACAGGTCTTACGGATGATGAGCAAGTGGCTGCCCTTACATGAACGTCATGCTCTTGCACGAGTCCTTCTGACACATCTTTCTGTGTTCGATTTCACAAAAGGTGACGCGGAGGCTTCTCTACCACGTCCTCATGCTCACCACAGAATTGACACCGGATCTGCACACCCCATTCGTCAAAATCCATACTGCGTGTCTTTTACAGAAAGGACAGTTATAGCTGAACAGGTGACCGACATGTTATGGAAGGGTGTTGTGAATGAGTCATCTAGTCCGTGGGCAGCACCAGTGATCTTAGTAGAGAAGAAGGATGGATCGTGGCGGTTCTGTGTTGATTACAGAAAACTAAAATCGGTCACAAAGAAGGATGTGTATCCGCTTCCTAGAATTGATGATGTTGATGGTACGCGTTTAGCGTTGAGTCCGTGAGGCGTTTAATAAATAAATAGCACAGGTTCAGCGACCAGCAGTCCGAAATGGAGCAAGCACGAGCACCAACAACCGTCCTCGTCTTCATCTTTCACTGGCGCCCCTGTTTGCGCCCTATCTATTCTACAAATCACTCCCCCACAGAAAAGGAGCCATTCTGGCCTCTTGAGGAACATGGACGACTGGTGGGTCGTAATGCGGCTTCAGTCGGTCGACGTGAACAATCTCACGGCCACGGCGGCGCCGGTCTGCGGATGGTTGAACGGGCTCGACAACATAGTTGACGGGAGAGGCTTGACTTAGGACGCGGTAGGGGCCTTCATACTTCTGCAGTAGCTTTGTGGAAAGGCCAGGAGCAGAGGAGGGAACGCGAAGCCACACCAATGTTCCAGGCGAATATGACTGGGGAGGCAGGTTTGCGTCATGGAGGTCCTTTTGGCGTGCTTGGTCTTGTGCGGTTAAGGAACGTGCGAGCTGCCTGCATTCCTCGGCGTAGGTGGCGACTTCAGATAGAGTTGTGGACTCTGAAGCGTCCGGGCGGTACAGAAGAATGGTGTCCATAAATGAGGAAGGTTCGCGGCCGTAAAGAAGAAAGAAGGGAGAAAATCCTGTCGTAGACTGAGTAGCGCTATTGTAAGCGTAAGTACCAAAGGGTAGTATGCGGTCCCAGTTGGTGTGGTCAGCGGAGACGTACATGGACAGCATGTCGCCTAGTGTGCGGTTAAAGCGCTCAGTCATTCCGTTGGTTTGTGGATGGTAGGCGCTGGTTGTCCGGTGCACAACGTTGCATTCACGGAGGAGGGCTTGTACGGCATCAGAGAGGAACGTGCGTCCGCGGTCGCTGAGTAGCTCGCGAGGCGCGCCGTGGCGAAGAACAAGTTGGTGAAGTATGAATAAGCCGACTTCACGTGATGTGGCCTCTGGCAGCGCGGCAGTCTCAGCATAGCGTGTCAGATTATCGATAGCGACGATCACCCAGCGGTTTACGTCTGGTGGGTACGGAAGGGGGCCGTACAAATCAATTCCGATGCGATCAAAAGGCCGGGAGGGACAAGGCAACGGCTGGAGCGGTCCAGTGACTATACGTGGGGGGCTCTTCCGGCGCTGACACTTGGAGCATGAACGCGCGTATTGGCGGACGAAGCGGTACATGCCACGCCAGTAGTACCGCAGCCGGAGGTGTGCATAGGTTTTGATCACACCAGCGTGGCCGCTTTGGGGATCCGCGTGGAAGGAGGCACAGATATCGGCACGGAGATGGCGAGGAATCACCAACAACCACTTGCGACCATCAGGTAGATAGTTGCGGCGGTATAGGAGCCCATCGCGGATGGTGAAATGTCGAGCTGTGCGCCGCAGCGAGCGAGTGGCGGTACGTGGTGAGGGCTTAGATAGGAACTCCATTAAAGAGACGATCCAAGGATCCTGACGCTGCTCAGAAGGCATGTCAGCGTGTGTAAGGGCCGCAGAATCGTAGCTGGAAACAGACCCGTTGCCACAGTCATGGGGAAGGGGAGAGCGAGAAAGAGCGTCGGCATCTGAATGTCTACGGCCTGACCTGTAGACGACGCGGATGTCGTATTCTTGGAGACGTAATGCCCATCGAGCTAGACGACCAGATGGATCTTTCAGTGAAGATAACCAGCAGAGGGCGTGGTGATCAGTCACGACATCAAATGGGCGGCCATATACGTAAGGTCTAAATTTTGTAATTGCCCAAACGATGGCTAGACATTCTTTCTCCGTGACCGAATAATTTTCTTCAGCTCTGGTGAGAGTGCGACTTGCGTAAGAAACAACGTACTCGTCGAAGCCAGACTTGCGTTGGGCAAGAATAGCGCCAAGGCCGACTCCACTGGCGTCCGTGTGGATTTCGGTAGGGGCGTCTGGGTCAAAGTGACGGAGAATCGGTGGCGATGTCAGTAGATGACGTAATTTCGCGAATGCGGCGTCGCAAGCGGAAGACCATGCCATGACACCTTGGCTGTGAGCAAGTAGGCGTGTTAAAGGGGCCATTATGGATGCGAAATCACGAACGAATCGTCGAAAATATTAGCATAGGCCTATGAAGCTCCGGAGTTCTTTCAGGGTCGACGGCTTGGAAAACTCGGCGACAGCGCGGAGCTTTGCAGGGTCGGGTAGGATGCCGTCCTTGCTGACAACATGTCCCAAGATGGTGAGCTTTCTGGCGGCGAAGTGACACTTTTTCATATTGAGTTGTAGACCAGCCTGTGTGAGGCATTCCAGGACACTTGCGAGGCGCAGAAGATGGGTGTCGAAGTCCTTTGAAAAAACTACGACGTTGTCCAGATAACAAAGGCACGTGTTCCACTTGAGACCTCGAAGGATGTTGTCCATAAGACGCTCGAAGGTGGCGGGGGCGTTGCAAAGGCCAAATGGCATCACGTTGAACTCGTACAGGCCGTCAGGAGTTACGAACGCAGTTTTTGGGCGGTCAGCTTCATCCATAGGTACCTGCCAGTACCCCGATCGAAGGTCCAGTGAAGAAAAGAACTCCGCGCCTTGCAAACAGTCGAGCGCGTCATCGATTCTTGGGAGCGGATAGACATCTTTGCGTGTGATCTTGTTAAGGCGCCTATAATCAACACAGAATCGGATGCTACCGTCCTTCTTTTTCACAAGTACCACCGGGGAGGCCCAAGGACTGTGGGACGGCTGTATAACGCCACGACTAAACATATCAGTCACCTGGTCATCAATAACTCGGCGTTCAGCGTGAGAGACCCGGTATGGACGCTGACGCAGTGGTGCATGGCTCCCGGTGTCTATATGATGGACGATGGCAGACGTTCGACCCAAACTGGTTTGCTTGTAGTCGAAAGACGTCCGAAAGCGGTCGAGTAGCTTCAAGAGTTGGGTGCGTTGAACAATAGGGAGGTCCGAATCAATTGATGGAAGGAAAGCGTCTAGGGAAGATGTGTTGGACGTGGTAACGAGATCAACGCTGGCGACCTGGAGGCTTGTTGTGTGACCGAGCAGTTGGCTAGCGCAAACAGAATCAATCTCCTCAAGACGCCCTATACATTCTCCGCGGAATACTGTGGCTGCGACCGAAAGCAGGTTCGTGACATAAATGCTTGTGCAGGAGTCTTCGATCGTGACAAGAGCAAAGGGGAGAATGAACTTCTTACGAGAAGTGAATGCTCCTGACGGTGTGAACATGGCGCTAGAGAAAGCATAGTCGCAGGAGATCGGTACCCGAACAGAAGACATAGATGGGATGTCCGTGTCCGCGGCGACGACGACACGAGGAAAAGATGACTTGCCAGAATCGATGTCGGAGATCGCTGATAATTCTAGTTCGGCACGGGCACAGTCAACAATGGCATGATGTGTGGAAAGGAAGTCCCAGCCCAATATAACGTCGTGCGAGCAGTGTGGAAAGACGACGAATTCGACGACATACAAAGCGTCCTGAATGAGTAGCCGAGCCGTGCACATCACGGAAGGTTGTATGGGATGTGCGGTTGCCGTACGGAGAGAAAGACCAGAAAGCGGAATCGTAATTTTTTTTAACTTGCGGCACATTGCTTCGCTCAACACAGACACAGCAGCTCCCGTATCGACTAAGGCTTGCACGGCAACACCTTCAATGAAGACAGTTATTTCGTTAGCAAGTTGAGAACGAGGTCTTGTAAATTTCGACAGCGGCGCAGTTCTTGCCTCCGGAACTGCGATGGTCAGTTTTCCGTTTGGACGGGCGAGGGGCGACGAATCATTGGCGAAAGCGAACGTCGGTGCGGGGACGGCGATCGACGGGAGTTGAAAGCTCGGCGGTTGGATGAAGAGGTGTCCGAAGTGGCGTGGGAGGGCATCGGCTGTGGTGGCTCTGGACGGACGTAGCTGTAACTTGCGTCAACGGTACCTGGACGGGCAACGCGGCGGCGGCAGAAACGCTCGACATGGCCGGGTAGACAACAGTAGTAACATATCGGTCGGTTGTCCGTCGTGCGCCAAGGATTATGAGGAGGGGTGACAGGACGGCGATAAAGTGGAACGGGCGGGCCTGCCGGCATCTGCGTTGAGTAGAATGCACTTGAGGAGTGAGCAGAGTCCGTGCCGTGTGGCAGCGCATGTGACTGCCTTCTCGCGACGTCAGCGTAGGTCAAGGGCGCGGATACAGGCGGCGGCTGTTGCGTAGGCGGAAGGGCTTCGGATACTTGCTCCTCAATGGTTTGTCGCAGCGACGAGGGGATCCCATGAGCATTGCCTGGGAGAAAGGGTAAAGAGACAGTTGTCGTGCAACTTCTTCTCGGATGAACTGCTTGATTTGTTGCGTCAATACCGTCGGGTCCGGAGAGATGGCGCCAACGGTGAGTGCTGACGTACTGGTCGTGTCGAAGCTAGGACGGCGTGTGGAGATGCGCTGCTTTCGCAACTCGTCGTAGCTCTGGCAGTGCCGAATGACGTCCGTGACTGTTTGAGGGTTTTTGGCCACAAGCATGTGGAACGCATCGTCCTCGATGCCTTTCATGATATGCTTGACTTTGTCGGCCTCGGACATGGCAGGATTGAAGCGGCGGCAGAGGCCTACGACGTCCTCAATATAGGAAGTGAAACACTCTCCAGACAGTTGGGCGCGATCACGCAAGCGCTGCTCTGCGCGGAGCTTGCGCACTGTCGGTCGGCCGAATACGTCCGCGAAAGTCGCTTTGAAAGAGGCCCAGGTGGTAATCTCGGCCTCATGGTTGTTAAACCAGAGTTCCGCGACTCCTCTGAGGTAGAACTGGACGCGGCCGAGTTTGTCGTTATCGTCCCACTTGTTGTTGACACTCACTCTTTCGTACGAAGAGAGCCAGTCTTCGACGTCCTGCTCATCAGTACCGCTGAAGATGACTGGGTCGCGCTCCCTTAGAATACCGGGACAGCGAGGAGCCGGGGGTGTGGCAGCATTCTGCTGTGCGACGTCGTCGGGCATGGTTGACAGGGAAGGTAGAGTCCGGTTACGGAGTTCCAGGGTGCAAAAGAGAACCAGCACTCTCCACCACTTTATGGTACGCGTTTAGCGTTGAGTCCGTGAGGCGTTTAAATAAATAAATAGATAGATAAATAAATAGCACAGGTTCAGCGACCAGCAGTCCGAAATGGAGCAAGCACGAGCACCAACAACCGTCCTCGTCTTCGTCTTTCACTGGCGCCCCTGTTTGCGCCCTATCTATTCTACAATGTCATCAATTGCCCACATTCCGCTGCCTACTTTTCGTCGCTGGATTTACGATCAGGGTATTGGCCGATACCCATGCACCCAAACGACAAGGAGAAAACGGCGTTCGTGACGCCCGACGGCCTTTGTGAATTTAATGTTATGCCGTTCGGCCTTTGTAATACGCCAGCAACATTCAGCGATTTATGGACACTATACTTCGTGGATTTAAATGGGAAATTTTTTTTGCTACCTCGATGATGTGGAGATTTTGGCAGCACACTGAACGAGCATAACAGACGCCTCAGTCTCGTTCTGGATTGCGTAGAAAAGGCCGGCTTGATCCTAAACTCAAAGAAATGTTGTTTCGGCGAAACGGATACGTTAGTACTTGGGCATCTCGTGGACAAACATGGTGTGAGGCCAGACCCACGAAAGATCGAGGCCTATATTGCGTCAAACGTCGGGGCCTATATTGCGTCACTTCGATGCGTCCTCGCCGACAGAAGCGCACGCCGATGCTAGTGGCATCGGCATCGGTGCCGTACTAGTGCAGCGTCATCAAGCGGCTGAACACGTAGTGGCTTATGCTAGCCGCTCTTTCAGTAAGGCTGAGCGCAACTATACCGTGACGGAACAAGAATGCTTGGCAGCTGTTTTTACGGTACACAAATTTCGACCTTATATGTACGGACGCCCGTTCAGAATCGTCACCGAGCACCACGCATTATGCTGGCTGATGAATCTCCGTGACCCAAGTGGACGACTTGCACGTTGGGCTCTTCGACTACAGGAGCACGACTTCGTCATCTCGTACAAATCTTGACGTCACCACGCAGATGCAGACTGTCTCTACCGCCTTCCTCTGACGACGACCGAGTGTGACATTTCTTTCACATTCCCAGACTCGACAACTTTCAAGACAGAACAAAAAAGATATTGGTTTGGAACCACTATTCGTCGCTGCAACGCACCCTGGAGCCGCCGGTCGCTTTTGTGTCCGTGACGGCCTGCTTTACAAGACGAATTATTCGGCTACAGGCGCACGCTTCCTTCTGGGCGTACCGCAGAGTTTGCGATTGGAAATACTGAGAGCCATGCACGACGATGCGACCGCTGGTCATTTGGGGTTCATCAGAACTTTGAGCCGGATGCAGGAGCGCTTTTACTGGCCCAGAATGCGAGACACATAGGTCCTGGGCAACCACTATGTCTCAAGTTGCGAACAGTGTCAACGCTACAAGGGCCCTTCGACTTTTCCACCAGGTCTTCTCCAGCCACTGTCACCGCCTCGTCTACCATTTCAGCAAGTGGGTATTGATCTTTTGGGCTCATTTCCACGATCATCTAACGACAATCGATAGGTGATAGTATGTGTCGACCATCTGACCCGTTACGCGGAAACAGCGGCCATACCATATTCGACAGCTGCGTGCGTTGCAATGTTTTTGCTTCCATTTATCATTCTTCGGCATGGTCCTCCCCGTGTGATCATTAGCGATCGTAGTCGTCAGTTCGTCGCGGACGCCGTAGAAGAACTGGTTCGTCTGTGCAATCCGCAGTTCCGCCATTCATCGCCTTATCACCCTCAGACGAATGGGCTTGTAGAGCGTACGAACAGAACTCTAACATGTTTGCCTTGTGTGTATCTTCGGACCACAAAGACTGGGATGATGTTCTCCCCTTCATCACTGATGCTTACAATACTGTAAAGCATTAGACGACCGATTACAGTCATTTTACCTCCTTTATCACGTCCACCGCTGAGCTGCATCGACACGATACTACCGTTTGACTTTCATAGCGACTACTCAGTCGCCAGAACGCTGTGTCTTGCCGAAGGAGCCCGGCGGATTGCTCGCCTTCGTACTGTGGCATCGCAGCAGCGATCGAAAGAACGCTATGACAGCCACCACCAGACTGTCTCGTACTGCAAAGGAGACTTCGTGTGGTTGTGGACCCCGCAAAGTAAACGTGGCTTATGCAAAAAGATTTTACCCCAGTACACGGGCCCATTCGTCATCGTTGATCGCTGGAGCGATTTGACGTACGTGGTGGCACGCTTGACGTCAGCTGGCAGTCCGTCAAGCCGGACCCAGCTCGCATATGTTGCCCGTCTTAAGCGGTTTTACTCTACACATTCTAAGTGATTCGGACTCGCCCAGCGGGCTTCGTGTGTGAACCGGGGAAGGCAGCGGGTATGACCCGAGCGAGGAAAAGAAGAAGAGGACGTGAACTGGTTGAGCCTAACGACGCCATCATTCCCTGATCATCAACCTCGCCCTGTAAATAAACGTAATTCAACAGTACCCGTAACAATATTGTTTCGAATAATATAAATGCTACCATTGCTTTCAGTCGATGTCGCGTTTATGCGACGAGATTGCAGATAATAATAGTTCGTTATACCTCTATGGTTAGGTAGCGCACTTTGGACAGAAACAAAAGAAACAGGAAGGACACGACACTCACTACACTCGCAACTTAATTTATTTCATCAAAAATACTTCAATATATATGCACCCAAGCACACCCGAGCGACTCAGAAATGAACCAACCCTCAATATCACCTGATCAAAGACAAAATTTTGCACACTCCTGTGAAAGGATTATGTATGCATATGTGAAGACACACCGACAGTCCATGTATTCTTATCTAGAACCAAGTTATCTGCGCACACTCAATTGTTGACGAGATTTGTTGACGATGCTACGCACATTTATGTTAATAAGTTTGAGTCGATTTGCAGAAGTCCGCACCTGTCAATCATTTTTAGAATTACGATGAAAGGAAGGCAGCTTTACTCTACTTTGATCATTTTCGTCCCAAGTGATGAGCTCCCCATTGACACGCAGTTCATCATTAATAAGTGAAACATTCTTTCCTTGTTGTCTTTCATCCTTAGATCTTGCCCATAATAGCTTTCTTTTTTGCAGTGTCTCTCGAGAGTAATCATTTTGTACGGATATTTTTGTCCCCTTAAGCTTGTGTGCGTTTTTGAACACTGTTTGCTTCGCGTTATAGTCCTGAAAATGGATTATAATTGGTCTAGGATTGCCGTTTCTACCTAATCGGTGAATTCTACCAACAGATAGGCAAGATACCTCTAGCTTAACTGAAAAAAGGTCGTTTAGAACTTTTTGCTTTAGGTCTGAATGTTTCTCAGAAGGGTCTTCCTGAATTCCAAAAATAACTAAATTCGATCGTCTGCTGCGGTCTTCTAGGTCTGTTATTTCGATTTCAAGGCATTAATTGATTTTTCGAGTGATTCGACGTGGGCAGTTCGCTCTTCTATTTCAAGAAAGCGCAATGTAAGATCAAACATCAATTTTTCTATATACTTTTGCTGATCCCTCAGAGCAGTCATTTCCTTAACTAGCTTATTTTGCCCTGCCAGTAGCTCCTTTAGCATTTCTGTTGTTGTAGGACCTGGATTAGTCTCCACATCGGCACACAAAAGAGGCGTACAGGCACAGAATGCATCATAGACTATTGTATTACACTGTTGTGGGCACGGCAGGACCAGAAGGCCACGATAGTCACTACAAAAGCTGCTGTAGACGGCACTAACCTGCACGAAGCAAAGAAGGGGGTTTCGTGACAACATGCCGCTGCCCGGTCCGCCGTACCCACTATATATATATATATATATATATATATTGTAACAAGCCCGCACATAATTACGTAACAAGACCGCACATAATAAACAGACGATGCTCTTCATGTCGCCATTTCTAACTTCTTCTTTATTCTCCCCAGTCCCCCTGGCCTGAATTTTGTCGTCTTCTTCTTGAACTGCTTGAGCTTGCTTCACTCCCCCCACCCTTGTTTTCATCCCTCCTGGGATGATATTTGAAAACATTAGCTATAGACGCCGATTCAACGGCTCCATTGGGACCTATATACCAGATCGTCTTTAAATGTCCCTGCTGGCTTGCTGTCTTGACAACAGAAAATGGCCCTGTGTGATTCGCACCCGAGTTCGGCAATCCTTTTCTCACCAGCACGAAGTCTCCCACCTCTATTCCTGGGTCCATCGCATTCTGTTTTTTGTCGAAGTTTCTTTTCATCCTCTCCCGATACTTCACTTCGCTCTCTTCAGTTCTTCTCTCTTCTGTCAGGCGGATCATCGCTTCAACTCCTACGGTCGTGTCAGCCGGCAAATATGTTGGTTTTCCCGTAGCAGCAAACAGCGGTGTGCATCCCAGAGCTGTTGTATAGGACCGGTTATGATGCGCTACTGCAGCTACAAGGCAGCATTTCCATCCACCTGGGAAGTCCGGATACATACTTAGATACTGTTTGATATCTCGAATAGCTCGCTCCACTAGCCCATTAGCTGCTGGATGATACGGTGCAGTAAACCTGAGCGTAACTCCTCGCCGCTTTGCCCATTCATTGAGTTGGTGACTCCGGAAGGCTGGTCCATTGTCTGTTACCAATACCTTCACGTTCTCAAACATCTTGCGGTTTAGAAAAGAGATCACACTGTTGGTGTCCTGCTTTCCAGCTTTTGCTGCCACCATCCTTGTGCACTCATCGACGCACAACAGGAAGGCTCGAGTTTTTTTCACAGTCTCAGATTTTTTTCGAAGTTCCGCGAAGTCCATGTGAATCACCTCAAACGGTGTAGTAGAGTGCCTTGGTAATACCATCTGTTGAGTCGGCTGTTTAAACTTTACTTTGTTGATCTGGCATTCGTGACATGATTGCACATATCTTTTTGTGTCTTCTTTCATGCCGGGCCATGTGAACCGTTTGGTCAGCTTCATGTAGGTCCGCCAGAAACCATCGTGACCACCTGAATGACAACTTGTGTGATAAAGATCCAGAATTTTCGGAATTAGTGTAGGAGGCACTGCGATTCTTCCGGTTTGTGTGAGTTGTAAAGCTTCAGTTCCTTCCCAAAGTTTGGCTGCACTTATTGTTTGCCATTGTACATCAACAAGCCTTATGACCCCCAGCCTGGACATTGCATCGGCGTCTTTCATTGAAGCTCCCGGGCGATGGTTCACCTCAAAGTCGAACTGTTGTAGCTCGCTTACCCACCGTGCGACTTTTCCTTTCAGCTCTGCCATTTTCAAAAGGTGGGTAAGTGCCTCGTGGTCAGTGTATAATTTGAATTTTCGACTTTCCAGGTAAGAGCGGAAGTACCGAACAGCCTTTAGAACGGCCAGTGCTTCTTTCTCCGTGTTTGTATAGTTAACTTCCGCTTTGTTAAAAGTGTAGCTGTGGTAACCAATCACGCGGAGTTGGCGATTACTTGGCTGGCGTTCATCTCGCTGGTAAAGTATTGCTCCCGTTCCGTAATGTGATGCATCCGTGTTGAGCTCGAACGGAAGATCAAAGTCTGGTAGTGTGAGGACTGGATCAGACGATATAACTCGTACCAACTCTTTGTAGGCCGTTTCGCAGTCATCTGTCCAACGGAATGGTACATCTTTTTGCATCAGTCTTGTCAAACACCTCGTTTTAAGAGCATAATCTTGGATAAATGCCCTAAAATGACCGGCCAGCCCCAAAAACACACGCACTGAGTGGACATCAAAGGGCTTCGCCAGTTTTGCGATGCGTGCCACTGATTCCTCCTTGGTGTTGTGCGTAGTGCCGTCCAGCACTCTACCCAAAAAAGTCACTTTGGTTTTAAAAAATTCGCTCTTCTTAAAGTTGACTTTGAGGTCGGCTTCTGACAAAGCTGTGAGGACCTGTGCCACATGCTGTTGATGGAGAACTTCGCTTTTAGAATAGACGATGATATCATCCACGTAGACATTGCAAAAGCTTCCAATGAAAGGGTGTAGAACCGTATTCATCATTTTCTGGAACCAGCTAGGCGAGTTCTTCCATCCGAAAGGCAGCCGGTTGTACTCATAAATGTCGAATGGTGTTATAAAAGCGGTGTACTGCTTTGTATCCTCTTGAAGAGGTACTTGCCAGAAGCCTTTACAGAGGTCTATCCTGGAAAACCAGGAACATCCGCCTGTCTCGTCTATAATTCCATCTATTCTGGGCATAGGAAAGGGAATAAGATGCGTCTGGCTGTTAATGGCTCTGTAGTCCGTGCAAAGTCGAAGGCTCCCGTCCTCCTTGGCGCTATGGTTATCGGCGATGCGTATGGTGATACGGACTGACGGATAATGCCTGCATACAGCATCTTCCCAAGCTCTTCCTTCAGCCATGCTTTCTTTTCCCTGGTGAGGTTGTATGGTTTCCTCCGTACAACCGTTGTGCCATGCAGTTTGAATGGAACTTCAAACTTTGTTGTACCTGGAGGATAGCCTCCTCTGCAGAATAATTCTGGATATATTGCAGGGATGTCATCGGATTTTGTCACAATGCGAATTTTGTCTCTCTTTCTCACTGGTTGCACATCTTGGCTCACTGACACAGTGTCATCCCAGTGAATGTTGAGCTTCAGCAATTTCATGTCTGGACGAGACAGTAGAAAGTCATACTCGATGCCTTCTATCACCAGTGCCAGTATTTCTACAGATTGTGACTGCTATTTCAGACGTATCCGTACCCATTCGCAGTGTTCTTTTTCACGGCCATCATAGCCCCTTACAATGACAGTTCTGCCTCTGAATATGTCCTCGGGTTTTGCTTTGCTTCTTTTCATAACTGAAACTGAAGCTCCTCTGTCTACAAGTGCTCGCATAGCTCGACCGTTCACTTCAAGTTGTATGTGCAGTAAACTCGATGACACAAGTTGGACGGTCTCATGCGTTGTATGTATGAGTTTAGAATGATTTTGCTCTCCAACGTTGCACTCATCTTTCGAGGCCCTATTTTCTGTACGAGAGTTGCGCTTCCACTAAAGTCAGAGGTGACGTCTCCAAAATCCGACGGGTACTTTTCACCCAAGTGGCTAACGCTTGTAGTCTCTGAAATATTTTGTTTACTTTTGAAGCCTCTTTCAGCCCAGGGACGCGATAATAGCTTGAGTAGTTGGAGAAGCGCTTCGGGCGTTTTCGGACGGTGTATTAAAACCTGTTGTTGCAAATCTATAGGTAAGCCGTGAATTATAAGAGCAAGAAGTGACGAGGTCGACAATCCAGGTTCAGCTATGCGAAGAAGTCGCTGTTTTTCAAGAAAATACTCGAGTGGCGTTCCGGACTCAAAGCGGCAGAATATTGCCTCATGCCACCGCTCAAAGGGATTCCTGTTGAAAGTTGCAAGGAAACTTTCTTTCAATTTACACCAAGGTTCAGGCTCCTGTTTGCAATATCTCCACTCGTGCCACTTTCTTGGTATCCCGTGAAGGAACTGGCGCATATTCATCACCAAGTCTTTATCAGACAGCCATCCATTGCTCTTGGCAGCTTGTTCATAGAAATCTATCCACGCTTCTGGATTGTCGGACGCGTCGTCGAATATGTCTGGCTGGATTAGTCGCGATGATATCTTTGCCCGCTTCGTCAAGTCTGCGACGAGAGTCTCAATGACAGCGTTTTGCTGCACAATTTTCTGCTGTTGACATGCAATGGCTCTCTGTACTGTCGTTAACTCGTCAGACGGCGCTGGACAGGTCGTGAAATTCTTCTCTAGTGGTGTTAGCACCAGCTCGTTGAACCTTCTTAGAGGAATGTTCACTTTCCTTCCGATGACTGAGAAGTCATCGAGAGTTCAAGCAACTATGGCATTGCTCAAATTCCTAAGGACAACAGACTTACACGAGCGGCTGTAGACTTTTTAATGATGCCGCATACCGCACAAGACTGCCGCTCTGCGCTGTGACGTTATGTGTGTGCGTGTGTGTTCCCCTCTCTTTCTCTCTTTCTTTACTCTTCTTTCGATCTCCCCCATCCCTTCCCCCTGTACAGGGTAGCATACCGGTTATGCCAAACTGGTTAACATCCCTGTCTTTCCTCTCTCCCGTTTTCTTCTCTTTTTTCACGAAATCTTGCTTCAAAAGTTCCTCTGAAGACAGGGAGGCTTCGGTCAAAATGAGGTTTAGAAGCTCACCTGTTGTCACATATTCGGGAAGCTCCACGGCCGCGTCGTCCTCGACTTGATATTTCTTGAATACCGCAGTCACTGCGGTTGTCCACAAAGAAAGTCACCCACATGATGTCTCTTGTCGTCGGCTGCGCCAAATTATGTAACAAGCCCGCACATAGTTACGTAACAAGACCGCGCATAATAAACAGACGATGCTCTTCATGTCGCCATTTCTAACTTCTTCTTTATTCTCCCCAGTACCCCTGGCCTGAATTTTGTCGTCTTCTTCTTGAACTGCTTGAGCTTGCTTCATATATATATATATATATATATATATATATATATATATATATATATATATATAGAATGTATACATTATACAGGGTGTTTCAAGAAATGTGTCCAACCTTCTAAAAAAATCAGGAAAATGCGATATTTGATTGCTGCCTTCAGAATAAGTTTTTCTGTAGTGGCAGGAATTTTAAGATGGTTAAAGAGATTATATAGGACTGTAATTCAAAAAGTTAAATTAATTAACTTTTTAATTAGTGGATTTAGGTGGTTGTGTGAAATAGGAGAATTGAAGTTCTTCACGTCAGAAACCCAACCCAACTTTGAGATTTAGAAAAAGTGGCATCTAGTATTAATTACGCAGTAATGAAATTCAACCAAATTCGATGGCGAAACCTAAACAGAAACACTGAAGAACGCAACTGCCATATTCTTCTGAGACCTCCAAAATGAGTGAATGACTTTTTCTGTAGCGCTAGGCATCTTAAGATGGTTAGAGGCATGACTTGAGACAGTAATTAAGAAAGCTAAATTAATTAACTTTTTAATTAGTGGATTTAGGTGACTGTATCAAATTGGGGAATTGAAGTTCTTCGTGCCAGAAACTCATCCCAACAATGAGATTTGGAAAAGCGGCCTCTAGTAATAATGACGAAGTAATGAAATTCAACCGAATTCGATGGCTTTCGCCGTTGAATGCCGTTGCATTTCTTTGAATTTCATTACGCCACAATTACTAGAGGAGGCTTTTTCGAAATCTCAAAGCTCGGTTGGGTTCCTCGCATGAAGAACTTCAATTCCCCAATTTGACACAATCACCTAACTCCACTATTAAAAAGTTAATTAACGCAACTTCCTTAATTACTGTCCTAAATGACGTCTTTAAATACCTTAAGATTCCTGCCGCTACAGAAAAAGCAGTTCTGAAAGCCCCGAGCAAATATCGCATTTTCCTAATTTTTTGAGAAGGTTGGACACATTTCTTGAAACACCCTGTATATATTTAAGCAAACCAGCGACCTTTCGGAGCAGAAGAGCTTGGGCGTCGCGCGTCGTAGCGCTTAGCGCGTCGCGCTAAGCACTACGCCACAAAGCGCAGATCCTTCCGGTAGCTAACGGCAAGCGTTATGTACAAACCCTTTACCGCTGGCAGGACTCAGAGACGGCAAGCGCTTATGAGCGTTTCATCATTACCAGCGAGATGGCATGAGGAGCGCAACGGGCGCATTTAAAAGTCGTCGGCCAGCTCGCTTGTTGTTATAATATTTGCGTAGGGAGAACATTGCCCTTCCGCTGTCTGCTCGCGCGTAGTTGCTGCGGGGGGTAGATGTTAGTGCAGCGTAGCAGCGCGTCCGTCACGGGCCGCTTTTCTTGCTATCGCATTCATTGCTTCGCCCTTGCGGCGAATCTGTGACTTTTTTTTCAAGAAACTCTAGCTGACGCTCTCTGCGTCGGCGTTGTCTCTCGCGGGCGAGGACGCGTCCTCTTTCCTCGCGAGCTTGTAGTTCAGCGTTCATCGCAGAAAGAGCGCTTCCCTAGTCAACGCACGCCGTTCGTTCTTTCTCGCTACACGGCGAGCGTTGAGGCGGTGGCGCCCTCTCTTGCGCTCAAGCAAATGCACCGTCCCGACAGCAGATGACGATGCACGCCCCTAAAATTATTATGTTCTATGAACTTGCCAACTGTATTTTAGCTGAAGCTCGGACTAACTATGGATGTTCACTAGAACATTTGCAGGACTGAGACTATTTTTCGCTGCTCATATAAGTAAATGATCACCAGCCGATCATGTATTCAAGAACCAAGCTAACAGATATTATATGCAGCAACTCTCTTCCCGAATTCCTAACAGCATGAAGCAGCGTAATTTGCTACGGGCTTACGTTCATGGGTGTTCTGAGTGCGGAGCACTTCAGAGGCCTAGCCTCTCATATGCTGACATCGTATGCCGTCGTAGCCGGCGTAACGCAGGCAAAACCACGAACAGCATAGGCGTTGTTGTTGTTCTTGTTCCTCAGATACTTGGCAGAACTCACTTCGGGGGATAGGCCATGAATCGGACTTTCGGAAGTCCGATTCCATTGGAGTTTTGGAATAAATCGGAAATTCTAAATAATTATTTCACTTTCTGAAGGAAACTGCTTTAAAAATGAATAGTTTATGTGTTACACATTAGCAGCATAACTTCTTAAAGCTTAAAGAGAATTCCGCCCACCTGCCCAAACGCTGCCGTAAACGCGTTCGTTTTTCCTTCTCCGAAAGTCCGCTGCCTGCCCGCGGACTCGCTCTCCTGCCGGAGCGATTTGTCGCCGGTAGTGAGCGGACTATGAATGAATGGTGCAGACGGCGCGCTCTTCTGTGTGTTTGTTTTTTGTCGCGTCGTCTGCTCGTCCATTCTTGCAACAGAAGTTCGGATCTTGTCCTGACGGCCTTTTTTGATTTGCTGCTTCCACAGTAGTTGGATGTGCATTTCAGTTGTGGCGTTACCTTGTTTAGCATGGCGGCTGTCCTAACGCCACGAAATATTATTTTAAACGAGGTACAGACAGAAGTGTGCCTTATTTTGCAGAGAAGATGCGTTGTGCTGTACGATGGTAATCCCGTGTATGTGACCGAAGGTAATACGTCTCACTGTCATGCGAGTAATTTTCTTGTTGTTTACGTTGAATTCATGCCCTCTTGAAGTGCCGAAGCTTCTTTCGGTATTAGCTCTACTCCGATTCTGATGACCGTGATATGTGACTGTGACAGCCGTCATCGGCACGTCCGGAAAGCCGGCCTCCACCCCTTGGCGCACAAAATGCAGGATTGCTTCGTTCGGCGTCGTTGCTGTCCACCCACTTGATCTCTCTCGCACTGATAGCAGCTAGAAAGTCAGGAACACGCCGAATTGCGCCATGCACAATCGGCTCACTCACGTGGAATATGCTGTAGTTTGCGTGCCGATATAGCTCAGTTCAATTAGCAAGGTCTTCTTGTCAGCTGACAGCTTCGTTCGTACGTCCGACGCCCGCCCTGCGGATAAATGCGGGCCTCTCAAACTCTTCCACGAGAGCCACAGATGTGCTTCTCGACCGTCGAAACATTTTCCAGGTCCACGTATGCTGGCACAACCCACTCGACGTATAGCGGAACACGGTGCCGATACTGACTCATTAGCCGGGCCAACAATAGGCAGATGTTGTGATGATCCACGTCATCACTTGCCACTCCGATCACGTCGTAAGCGTGTAGCAGGTGTGCGACTGCTCGTAGCAGAACAACGAACTCGTTTGTCGAAGCCGCCATGTCTACAGGCCGACATGTAGCACAGGACAAATAGCCAACGCGGGTGCGCTAGCGTGACGATGATTGTGATGCTGTGGCGGCAGCCTCGGGCTGCCCGACGCTTCCCCGAGAATTTTAGTCCTCGTGAAGGTGACGCATGCTTTACGTCATTTCCTGTCTGAAGTCCTCGGGCTGCCGCCGGCTGCCCGAATAGGGAAACCGAAGAGGTTCAGTGAAGCGAACTAACTGACCAGCACCCAGTGATGCGGCGGCTGCTCAACAAAAAAGCTTTTTTTCTAGCTTAAAACAAAAACTATAGTGAATACATCTCATTTGCTTACCCTTCCCAATTAGTGCAAGCATGCATTTTTCTTGGAACTCAGCATCATTCTGCACGTGTCTGCAGATGAGTCATTTCACACACTTTTCTATGTTTGTACATCTTCCTCTTCTGAACTACGAAGTCTTCAACCACCATACTTTTTTGACAGGCTTACTGGTAACACACAGTCATGCGGTTTGGTCATATTGTGCTTATAGAATTCGCATTTTTTTTAAATTGTCACAATAGACACTGAATTGTCGTACTGTTTCACCATAAAGCACATCGTGAGAAAAAGTAGCGTATACCATTGGGAGCGAATAAGAAAGCGCTGTTGCTTTTCTAGAAACCAGCAGGGATTTAAGGCGATCTGTGAAGTGCAGTATTGTTGAGAGATTTCTCAGCAACCCATATTTTGCTCACATCAGCAACATTTGAAACATTGCTAAGGACAAAAAAATTATTGTCTTGAAAAACACTGTAGGAGGGAAAATAGTACAATAAAATGTGTGCCCAGAAATTTCAGAACAGAATCTGAGAGGTTAAGCACTACGTCTAGGACGTTTGGCGTGGGATGACCCAACTGTGATTCACAAAAACGAAGTGCACCAAAAATGTGTCTGTGCATCCAGAACGAGAGCTCAAAAAACCGATAACGCTTCCGCATTCCGGTAGATAGCAATATTTTTCGGGGGGCCGCACGTGCTGAACAGCTATTGTCATTCATTTCTGGCCATAAACCCCCTTCCACCAGAATTTCCAGGGCGGGTGGCTAGGGCTTCCTGCACCCCTGCCTACAGGCCTGCTCTTCCTATTTACATCTTTAAATGAATG
Organism: Rhipicephalus sanguineus; assembly: GCF_013339695.2. NCBI lineage: Eukaryota > Metazoa > Arthropoda > Arachnida > Ixodida > Ixodidae > Rhipicephalus > Rhipicephalus sanguineus. The sequence goes on from NC_051186.1 coordinate 107,125,138, forward strand.
ACACTTAAGATCTCGAATTGTTTTACATTTTTCTTTGTATCTTTGGGGTTAATATTTCAACAAACGCTGGTAATATATTTGGACAATTGGCAATTACCTAGAGGCATGGTTGTCTAATCAGCAGCCGTACAGCTGCTCCCAGCAATAGCAAACACTGCAAAGCAAAGTACAGGGAAAATCTAGTCATATATAGATGCGGCCTGTCAGGAAATGATACAGGCTGCAAGAGGCTTCTCATGCCCTGCAGCGTGCTGAGAAATATGCCTTCGTTGCAGACCTCTAAGCAACCTCTTGTTCTGACTTCAGCAACACAATAAATAGAAGAACATTAATTGATGTTGAAAAACAAAATTTACGCACACATGCAAGCTGGGCCCCCGTCAACTTTGCCTTTCTGGTGGCCCGGTCATGTTTGGAAATCAGTGTGTCCTTACTCCTCCCCTTATAAGGGCATAAAAGTCATCAGGTACTGTTGAGCGGCAGCGTTGCCCAAGTACGTTACGTATATTTAAGAATTACTGCGGCTATGTAAGTACCAGCCGCTTGGATAACATTTTGTTTGAATGATGCCAGTTGAAACGTTCCCGAAGTTTACAATAAAATGCGCTCCTCTTAGAATTATTTTTGAGCGTCAATGCATTAGGATTTGAAGAAAAGTTTCGCGGAGTACCAGTGATTCTTTAGGTCAAGTTTGACAATAACTTCTGTTATTTTCAAGAATCATGTTAATTGATTGTGCCCGTAAATGGCTTATATTATCTCATGCGTTGCAGTATATCGACTGAAACAATTATAAAACTAGATACTTCCTAGTAATTTTAATTTGCATTGCATTTGTAAGAAACAGCCATGAAGAACTAATGGACTCATTTCAAGTGCCACAGGTGGGTCTTTTATTTCTACTTTAAAAGACTCCCAGAATTATATAGATACATGTTTAGGGCTTGGCAAACATAAATATATGGCTATGGCCAGCTGTGTCTGTCCAAATTGCCTTGATTCTCGCTGGTTTTTTATCAGTATGCAATTCATGAGTAAATGTCAGCAGTAAGCATCAAATGCCTTGGTGGCTGCTATAGGCAGCTTGAATAACAAAGTGCACTCAAGCACAATTAATCCTTTGCGTTCCGTTGTCGAGCCACTACCGACAATACAAGTAGACCACAACGGCTTGTGGTCAGGTACTACTCGACAAGTTCTTTTATGCATTTTCTCATTGCTCTATGCGTCATCTCTAAATGAGTAAGCAAACTTCTTTACTTGAGTTTTCTTTTTTTAGTTTCATACCGGAAGGGACGGAAGGTGGGAAAAGGTTTTCAACTGCAAAGTGTTAAACGCCCACAACTGTTGTGAAGATTACCCAAAGTGTTCTTAAGCTAAAAATTGGCTTGATGCATTTTCACAGCGAGCCTCATAGTAACTAGAAGGGACACTGAAAGGGAAAACAATTATTTCTGAGCATGAATATTAATTCTTGCATAATAGCACAAAGACTACCATTACCTCCCAAAAATGGCTTAGTATGACCGATAATGACATCAATAAAAATAGGTTGTGCCACTGACATTTTGCCAATAGGCTTGCCATGATTTCATTTTAAAATTTCGTAGAAAACAGCTCAGTAAACATTTAGGAGTAAACTAAGAGGTAAAACAATATTTTGTCAAGGTTACCTGTTGCTGACCATATTCCCCTCACACCCCCCCACACACACGCACACCTAAGAGTGCAGAAATAAAAAAAATACTTAAAATAAGCGATGCCACAATATTACACCATTATTTTCCCTTTAGAATAGAAAATAAAAGTTGAACGTTGGGCTTAATTTTGTCTTCAAATAATACAATTATTGTAGCATTAATAAATGGGGTTTTCGTGTCTGCTTCATGTAAACGAATAAGCTGCTTATTTTCAGTGTCGCATTGAAAGGGCAGTTATATTTTAAAACATCAATGCTCACTTTAAAACTGTTTCCTACTTTGTTTTTTTTTATCAGACACTGATACATGGCACTGTTTCAAGGCTCTAATGTAGCATGATAGCGCGGTTTATATACCAGTGTCGAAATTCTTGCAACAGCTTTCTCAAGATCCATGATCATAAGTATCTCTTTATTTATTTTCTTTTTTAAGGCCCCTGATAATGCCTAGCTGCCAAGTGACTTTATCCTGAAGCCTAGTAAGTAGTGGGTTCATTGCGTTCTTCCTCCGCCGGAGGCTTCAAGAGCTTTCTTAGTAGCATCCTTAGCTCACTTTTTTCGTCTTCAGAGACATCAAGCGGGAGCAATATGAAGCACGGTCAGTTTTGGTACCATCTATTGCCAAGCACAACAGACAGGCATGGTTGATAGTCACGTTCTTTCAAGATTGCAGCCCCCCCCCCCCCTTACATCACTGAGCAAGAGGCGGGACCTGTGGTGTGTCGTCTGCTGCTTGCAAATTGTGCTTGGCAAGCACACAGGAAACGTGCAAATTCTGCAGACTGGCTTACACGTATTACACCTCACCTGATTTAGAGTGATTTGAACGACAGCAATGGATTCAGGTGACGCTTTCTAGGAGGTTTCTCATTTCGAGAGGCTACCATGGAATGTCGTAGAACCTGTTCTGGCCAGAATCTAAACTAGAAAATATTGTCAAATATACAGAAAATAGTAGTATGTCTGTGCTCAATTATCTATAGCACGTGTACAAGCCCGAGATAGACGTTACATGTTTCCACAGCTTTTGCATAGCAAGTGCAGTTTGCTAAGGGCAGAGAACGCCTGCCATTGTCATGAGGGCAGAGGGTGTAATCTACCAAGCACGCCTGCACGCGCCTTTCCAGTCCGATTGTTAAAGACCATGCCTTGTTAACTTGCTTGCCAATGGGTGACACCAAAATCGGTGGTGCTGTATCCTGCCGATAATTGATGGTGCAGTAAGCAGCCACTCCCGAGCAGAGGTCACATGTTCGCGTGTTCCCTTTCATAAAGGAATGCAATAAGCGTTGATAGGCGGGCTAGTTGGTATAGTTTTAAAGGAATGACGCTTGGGCAAGATGATGTGTATTCATTTCTAAATGTTAACAGTGCATAGAAGGTTTGGAAAGACACGAGGCAAACATAGGCAAAGAGCACTAACTTCCAACTAGTTTTTTTTTAATTAAAAGGGTGCATATTAAAACAGCGCGCAAAAACAAAAAAAGCGCCTCGTTGTGCTACCCTACGTACACAATATGTTGCCTAGGCTGAAGCAGATAGTGTCACAAGGGCGTGACGTCGACAAAGACAGCAGTCAGCACGTCCGAGATGAAACTGTTTATTTAGCCGAACTTGTGGCCGGGAAACTGAAAGTCAAACTACAACAATACACTGATAGCGATGAACAGAGCGTCGACCGTCGATCAACTGACAAGCGGTGAAGCGCGTCGGCATTTATGCATGTGCCGTAGAATATTCCAGCGTTATCGCTGGTTGTCACGCGATCTCTAGAAGAAACTCGAGTGTTCGCGTCTTGCGCGCAATCTTAAAAAATGATCTACAATCATTGCGAAGCTTCTCGAACACTGAGGCGCGCATTGCGCTAAGCGTTGCTGACAGTTTTTGTGGGCGAAAACTGAATACAGCAAAATAATAATAAGAAACGCACGTGACAATAGGAGCGTGCGCAAACTTGCAGGTGGCCCTTTCTGCTCCAGAGAAGCCTCAAAAGTCGTGCCAAATGGTGAATCGTCAGCGTTCACGGGCTCCTGTGTGTCCGTGAAGCACAAGACACGTTTCGTCTTCTGCGCAGTGGGGGTTGTTTACTCAATCCCACTGACGTGTGGAAAAAGTGATGTCGGTCAAACAGGCCGATGCCTAAATGACCGCTTGCACGACCATCACGATAATGTATTCAGCACGGCGCAGACGCGCATCAGTATAGACTGTCGTGACTGTGGGCGAACACACCGTTTTAATCAGAGCAAAGTCATGGGAAGGAATAGGGTGCAGCTAACTCGCGAAGTTATCAAAGCTGAGAATAACAGAGAGCTGAGCTAGTTGGTAAGTATTCATTCTAAAAAGACAGGGCGTGCAAACAAGGACACAAGAAAGAAGTCAGGCACCACAAACTACGTAGAAGCGGCTGCGGGGCCGCTTCTACGTAGGTCAAACGGGCCGATGCATTAACCAGAGATTGTTAGAACATAAGAGATCGCTAACAGGAGGCTCACCTTCTAATCTATCTTTGCATTCTCGAGATTGTAAGTTCACGCCAAAATTCGATGAATGCGCAGTGTTGTACCGTCATAGAAATGAAGAAACGCGCCTGATGATTGAAGCATGGCATATCGAGAATAGCGGTAGCGCATGCGTGAGCCAACCGTCGATTGACTTGCATAAAGATGAAATCAAATGCCTTAGCAGTTATCTTCCACGAAGACCGCCACGCGTGCCGGATGGATAGGTTCGCCTGTTGCATGGGCATGCGCAGATAAGTTTTCGTGCCTTCTTTCTTTTCAGCCGTTGTGCGTCTCTTCAGTTGTTAGTCGGCGTTTGTGGTGTCCTGACTTCTTTCTTGTGTCCTTGTTTGCACGCCCTGTCTTTTTAGAATGTATCAAAGCTGACTCGATACATAAGATGAACGATAAGTGTGTTAGCACACACTGTATTGCGCTTTCAAATCAAGAATATGATTACTTGGCTGGGCTTTAGAGCATACGTGGTAGTACGCTTGAATCATTTCAGATGATGTGGCAATGATGTAAGCACCTTTCTTTTCTTGTCTCGCGCCCCCTCCCTTGCCTGTATATATGCACCATTTTTATCGAAATAAAACTAGATGGAAGTCAGCGCTCTGCCTATGTTTATCTCGTCCATTTCGAAACGTTCTATGTACTGTTCGCATTTTGTTGGTATAGACTCATTATGTTAACTTCGCATCGCAAACAAACGGGATGCAGAGGAGTGGGGCGCACTGCGCTTGTTTGTTTGCACTGTCAAGTTTACATAATGAACCACGCTGTACACCAAGGTGGTTATTTCATATACAAATAACAGATTGCGTAAAATGTACTGAGCTGGAACTTCATTTAAAATATAAGAAATGTCACAAGGAGGACTGTCGTAGATCTGCAAGTGGCTCGAGGTTCATGTCGGAATAAATTTGAACTAATGCCCTGGCTAAACTGATAAAAAATATTTTCTGCTGCCACTTAAGCCAGCATTTTGCAGTTAATTACAGGCAAGTGTAGCATAAAACTTAAGTAACTGCCGCAAGAATTGACATTGCGTGAAAGCCTCTCAACACAAAAGAGGAAAAGAAAAAAATTTGCTGGAAAGGAAAACTTATTTATTACAAGAATTACCTCAAAATGGCACAAAACAAAGGTACGGCGCTGGTCACAACGTTGCAGAATCAGTGCTATACTCCCTCATAGTGCGAAAAAAATGCAGCTGTAGCTGGTGCATTCATTGCAAGAGGCAACACAAGATGAATAAATCAATTCTGGCATAATCTCGTTAGGCGTTTAACCTGCACTTCAAGGTCACAGTGCTAGTAACGCACTTGATCTCGGAAGGTGTGAAAGCCTACAATCGTGCCAGAGGCAGACATGCAGCATCGAAATCACGCCTTATCATTAAAATCAATTAGCTTTCACCTTGCACAATCACGCCTTGAAAGAGTGAAACTCTCTTTGATCACCTGTGCAATGGTAAAACGTGACGCTATGATACAATTATCAGCATAGTCTCAGAAATGTAAATAAACAAAATGCACGCAACAGACTGTTCGCACAGCTTCAGTGAAATGGCCAGCGCGTTGTAGCGCGCGGAGCCGAACGCTCATTGGGCGTGTGTTATAACGCAACTGTGGCACAACGTATCTGTTCCTTAAAAAAAAAAGAGAGGGAAAAGAAAGCAACGAAAACACGAAAACATGCTGCTGTCAATGAATACTAAAAAGCACGGGGTTAATTGCGAAATCGTCTCGCAATGCTGCTGAATGATGCTTGCGAACTCTGATATCTCTTCAGCACACCATTTTACTTCATTTTCATTATGCGTATCGCCTAAGTCTCACTCCACTCGGCACGAAAACTGCACCTTAGACGGACGGCACCCGTTTTTTCGCACAATAAAGATTTCCGTTACATTAAACAGGAAAGCGCACAGGCGTAGCTCACTTTTTCGTGATCCCGGTCCGAGATCAGCATCGCCGAGATTCCGCGGCACACGTCCGTTGTTGTTCGAGTCAAGCCTCCTCCATCCCTTCCTCAGTTTCTGCAGTCAGCAGACAATCTCTTAACGGGGTGCTTGCAAACAACTGAAGCAATGCTGCAATACTCACGGTTCATCTGCAGTAAGTGGGTGCTGCGGTGTTCCTCGCAAGCCGGGAGACTTCGTAGAGTTCTTTGTCAAAATGGTCGATATCCAGCGGGCGGAAACGACGAAGCGCACAAGAGAATTCACTGCTGTAGACGATGAGGAAAACATATCTGAACTTAACACTGCACAATGGATCATGCTGATCGTCCAGATCATCGGAAACACGCCGATCACATTGCTGCGTGAATAAAAACAAATGCGTGGAGCCTTTTTTTTTTCTCTGTGGGGCGCGGGAAGAAAAAATAAAGGAAAAAGCGCAGCGCTACCTACCGCTTGGTAAAACTAACAGCCGCCAACATGACAAATTGTTTTTAATGTTGTTGTTTAAATCGTCGTTATACTGTTAACTTTTCATCAACAGGAGCGACTAGCACAAGTGGATTGTAATTTATAGGCATAAGTAACCGAAGTAACCATAAAACTAGGTGAGGCGGCCCGTCACTTTAACGACAGCACTATGTTGACGGTGCAACAGCTGTTCGTAGGCGTTGCATGGCTGTTGTGGCAAAGTAATCAGCATGTTGTTCGCGGTGCCCATTTGATTTTTATTGTTTCGCCAGGTTCACTAATTGGCCCGTGTCACTGGGAGAAGTAACATAGGCTGCCGCTTTGCAGCGTGCCTTCGGCGCTCTCACTATTTTGCTCGCGTCACACAGCCAAATCCAGTGAGTGACGGGCTGACGGGCTACATCCGCCGCTGACACCAACGTGATTCTCTAATAAAAACAAAATATATAGCTCTTCCGAAGCAGTAATGGTAACTTAGAAAGAATACCTTAAAAAATGAATATTTCCGAAGCAGGTTTCAAACCCATGCCCCACGGCACCACCGCCGTTGAGCATTCAGCGCGTTAAGCCGCTGCACCACCTGCGCGCAACAACCATGATAGCTAACAAGGCTTGGTAACACTGCATGTGTACTACGCGATTGTACGATGATTGTTACAGCTGTCTTCTTACGACGCGCCGTTGTTGTGTTTGTGCATTATAATCCCCGTGCTTAGCCCGAAGTTACGAAATAATGGTGGCTGTGTATGTTGCGCGTAATTCCCGAAGAGCACTACCTGCTACCACCTGCATTCCTAAATCGAACGCAGCAGCAAGCATCAAACGAAAATCCAACGTCTGCGAAGCCGCGAATGTGATGCGTGTTTGTGTTGTGTTTGTGAAGCACGATCCTCGTGCTTAGGCCGAAGTTATGAATGAATGGTGCGTGTGAACGCGCACGCACGTGTGTGTGGGAAGCGCATAATTTCCCGTGAGCATCACACGAAAAGCGCACGTGTGAGAATCCCCAATGTGATTCGTGTTTGTGTTTGTGTATATACAGAAAGTGGAAATGTGGATTAGGATATGCCCTTGTGATCTTTAGCCATATCGGTAGCCTGGATCGTCCATCGTGAAATGTGTGGTGTGAATGTGTGTTGATGTTCGGTGTGAATATCTTGTAAAGCGTAAAAAACATTCCACTGTAGCTAGAGCTTCGCGTTTTCGGTCCTGTGCTTTCTGCTGCCACGTAATACCTGCAAACTTCTTAATCTCATCTACCCACCTAATTTTCTGTCTCCCCCTCACGCGTTTGCCATCTCTTGGAATCCAGTCAGTTACCCTTAATGACCACCGGTTATCCTGGCGACGTGCTACGTGCCCGGCCCATATCCATTTCTTCTTCTTGATTTCAACTATGATGTCCTTAACCCCCGTTTGTTCCCTGACCCACTCTGCTCTCTTCCTGTCTCTTAAGGTTACACCTATCATTTTCCTTTCGCTCGCTGCGTCGTCCTCAATTTAAGTTGAACCCTCTTTGTAAGTCTCCAGGTTTCTGCTCCGTAGGTAAGTACCGGTAAGATGCAGCTGTTATATACCTTCCTCTTCAGGGATAGTGGTAGATTACCATTCATGATTTGATAATGCTTGCCGAATGAGCCCCAACCCATCCTTATTCTTCTAGTTATTTCACTCTCATGGTTCGGCTCCGCGGTTACTACCTGTCCTTAGTAGACGTACTCCTTTACAATTTCCAGTGTCTCGCCACCTATCGCAAAGCGCTGTTCTCTGCCAAGATTTTTCCACATTGCTTTAGTTTTATGCATAATAATTTTCAGACCTACTCTTCTACTTTCCGTATCCAGTTCAGTAATCATGAGCTGCAATTCGTCTCCCGCGTTACTCATCAATGCAATGTCATCAGCGAATCGTAGGTTACTGAGATACTCTCCATTAACTCTTATCCCTAACTCTTCCCAATCTAGGGCCCTGAAAACCTCCTGTAAAGACGCGGTGAATAACATTGGAGAGATCGTGTCTCCCTGCCGTACGCCCTTCTTTATTGGGATTCTGTCGCTTTCTTTATGGAGGACTATAGTGGCTGTGGATCCGCTGTAGATTTCTTCCATTATGTTTATATAGGCTTCGTCGATGCCTTGATTCCGCAGTGCCTGCATGACTGCTGATGTCTCCACCGAATCAAATGCCTTCTCGTAATCTATGAAGGCTATGTATAGGGGTTGGTTGTATTCCGCGCATTTCTCTATCACCTGATTGATAGTATGAATATGGTCTATTGTTGAGAATCCTGTACGAAATGCTGCCTGGTCGCTTGGTTGATTGAACTCTAATGTCGTATTATTTCTGTTAGCGATTACTTTTGTAAATAGCTTGTAGACAACGGACAGTAAGCTTATGGGCCTGTAATTTTTCAGGTCATTGACGTCCCTTTTCTTATGGATCAAGATGATGTTGGTATTCTTCCAAGATTCTGGTATCCTCACCGTCGAGAGGCACTTCGTATACAGGGTGGCCAGTTTCTCTAACATAATCTATCCACCGTCTTTCAACAGGTCTGCTGTTACCTGATCCTCACCAGCTGCTTTGCCTCTTTGCATTCCCTTTAGGGCTTTCTTTACTTCTCCTGTCAATACTGGTGTTATGTCAGATTCCTCTGCGCTATTACTCCTTCTTACGTTATCATCCTGAATGCCTCGGCTGCTGTACAGATCTCTAGAACTCTTCCGCTACCTCAGCTATTCTATCCATATTGTTTGTGACCTTCCCTTCCTTGTCCCTTAATGCATACATCTGATTTTTGCCTATGCACAGCTTTGTCTTCATAGCTTTGAGGCTACTTCCGTTCTTTAGAGCATGCTCAATTCTCTCCGTATTATACTTTCTTATGTCGGCTACTGTACGCCTATTAACTTCGAAAGCTCCGCCAGCTCTATTTTGTCTGTTGCATTTGAGGCTTTCATAGCTTGACGTTTCTTAATGAGGTTTTTCGTCTCTTGGGATAGCTTACCAGTGTCCTGTCTAACGACTGTACCCCCGACTTCCACTGCACACTCCTTGATAATACTAGTCAGATTATCATTTATTGCGTCAACGCTAAGGTCGGTTTCCTCGGTTAAAGCCGCGTACCTATTCTGAAGTAAAACTCTGAATTCCTGTACTTTCCCTCTCAGAGCTAGTTTATTAATCGGCTTCTTGCGTGTCAGTTTCTGCCGTTGCTTCCTCACGTCAAGTTGAATTCTAGATCTTACCATTCTATGGTCACTGCATCGGGTCTTGTTAACTACTTCCACATCCTGTACAATGCCCGGGTGGCCGCACATTATGAAGTCTATTTCATTTCTAGTTTCGCAGTTAGGACTCCTCCACGTCCACTTACGAGTAGCCCGTTTTCCGTAGAAGGTATTCAAGATGCGTAAATTATTGCGTTCTGCAAACACTACTAGTAACTCCCCTCTGGCGTTTCTAGAGCCGATGCCATATTCCCCAACTGCATGATCTCGAGCCTGCTTCTTGCCTACCTTTGCATTAAAGTCGCCCATCAGTACAGTATACTGTGTCTTTACCTTACTCATTGCTGATTCTACGTCTTCGTAGAAGCGTTCAACCATTTGATCATCATGGCTGGATGTAGGCGCGTAGGCCTGAACCACCTTCATCTTGTACCTCTTCTTAAACCTAATTACGATACATATCACCCTCTCATTAATGCTATAGTATTCCTCATTACTGCCAGCTATATCTTTATGAATAAGGAACCCCACTCCTAGTTCTCTTCTGTCAGCTAAGCCACGATAGCATAGGACGTGTCCGTTCTTCAGCACTGTATAAGCCTCCTGTGGCCCCCTAACCTCATTGAGCCCTATTACATCCCATTTAACACCCTCTAATTCCTCGAATAGTACAGCTAGACTCGCCTCACTAGACAAAGTTCTAGCGTTATACGTAGCCAAATTCAGATTCCAATGGCGGCCTGTCCGTACCCAGAGATTCTTAGCACCCTCTGCTGCGTCGCAGGTCTGACCGCCGCCTTGGTCAGTTGCTTCGCAGCCGCTGGGGACTGAGGGCCGAGGGTTAATTGGTGTATTCATGTGGGAGGTAGTGGCCAAGTACTACACCAGGGCGGCCAATCCTGCTCTGTTGAGGGAGTGCATTGCTGGCTGTGGTCACCAGTGCGGTTGCACCCCAGGCCTTTTAGATCTATTCATATCTGAATAATAAAACATCAGAACACACGAAGCACATATTTTTCTAGAAGGTTTGAATGCACAAAAACATCAACGCACAAACGATTAGTTGAACACAAGACACCGGTATTTGTCGTATAACAACCTTATGCTTAAAGCTTATTGTAAAACATGCAAGCTTACTTTGCGAGGTTGCTCTGTGTTCGAAGCGCGCCTCTTTCGATTGACGACTCTCACCTTTGAACATGTCCTTTCAACTTTAGTGCCAGAAACAGGAAGTGCCAGTAGACGCAGGGCGCAGCGAGAAAGCACTGGCCACTGGAAATTGTGAAGTCTGCAAAACGACAGGACCTCAACAAGCTACATATTTCACAGCACTGATGCTTCGCAAAATCGCTCAGGAGCTAGCTCATGTCGTCAGTTCCAAGAAGCACTAATTGAAAACTAGGCACCTATTTTTCGAACACGCAAAGCAGCTCATGCTTCATATATGGATTCACAATTTGAACACTGTACCAAAACGATTCATTGGTGTATTGTAGTTGATCGCACAGGTTCCTCTCAGGTGTCTGTCTCCACGTTTCGGTGACAGCAGCGTAGTATCCGGGAAAGTCTGCGACAGTCGTTAAACGGTCAGTCTCGTCAACGATGTCCAACAGACTTCTGACATCTCATGCGATGGCCTCGGTGGGATCACGCCATTGACTGCTGAGTGCGTGCAAACGAACACCCAGTATGGGATAAACTTGGTGCACCAGGGTACTCTCTCCCTCAAGTTCCTTGATTGAGAGCACGACACACGAATTGGGCTTCAGAAATTCACCTTAGCGAGGAAGTCGTGCACAGCTTCAGGTGATGCAATAAGACTCTCGAGCTTCTCACACTTTGTTCCCTTGGCTTCGTCACTTCTCAAGAAAGACTACATGGCGCTCCACCACTTGTTCAAAATATCTGCTAGAGCTTCATAAAAATTTGCAATGGCTTATCTCGGCTATGCCAGGATATCCCTTTCAGTCACGAATTATGATGCACTGTCTGCAAATGCATCACATTTGCATGGCATATTTTAAAGCCCTCAGTATTATATTCCAAGAAAAAAAAAACAAAGAAATGTGTTGTTTTGTGTGATTTTAGCAATTAATGTTAATTAGCGTGTAATTAAATATCCAAATATTCTGCAATCAGTCAGCTTCAATCCTTGCATAAAAGGAATGAACCATTAGGTCCAAAATGCATGCACAGTTTCTTTTTTTGGTTGTATGCTTTTCGAGCGAAGAAAAAAAATACTCTTGACGTCGGTCCTGGAACGTCGCAGGTCGAACGATTGTCGAACATGGTAGTGTCTATAGCAAAGTAATCATCGGCAGCAGTAAGCAGAATATTGAAGTTAAATAACCGCTAGTTGTCCACTCAGGAAGCCTGCACGAATGTGCACACTAAGTTTCAGGTCATTTGATGAAACACGCGATGCGTGATGCGGCTCCGAAGTTGATGTGTACAATTGTACACGCCGTGACTGAAAGGGATATACGCAGCGCTAGCAAAGGTTCAGCTGATTATTCTTAGCTTTCCACATTGTCTAAGGTTATTAGCCTCCTTCTGTTCATTCTTCGTACGCTGAGCCGCTAATTGCCAGGCAACTACTCCGAGATCAGATGAGATAAGCTCCTCGGCTCTTCTGCGCTGTTCAGCAACATTTGCGCTCTGGCGTTACCCACCTGCATGGCGTTACCCACCTGCAAACGCCAGTCAGAGGTGCTATCGAGCGGCTCCAGCGCAGTGTCAGACGGCGACTGCACAGCGAAGGCGAATAGCTGCGCGCACGCCGGCGTCAGTGTGCCTGCCATGGCTACGACGTCACTCCTCTCGAATGCGCAGACCAGCAGCGGCCAGTCGCCGCGGCGGTGGCGTAGAGCGCGTGAGATGCCGGCTCCGGTGAGCCGGCTGTGCGACATCACTGACCGTCGCGCATGCACAACACGGCTCATGAGGATCCACGCAAAATCGGCTCCGGATAGGCAAGTTTAGCTAACGCTACAAAAGAGAACTACCTTGGCGGACATATGGTTTTCAGCGACTTGATGAGCATGTCCATGTCCAAGAACACAAGACTAAACTTACGCCGCAGCTCCCGCGACGACCTCAACAGGGCAGGAATGTGCACAACGAAATTGTGCACTACTTTAAACGAGCTCGTCCTGATTCCACCTCCATTGTGTTGTTATGTATGTTCCACGAAACTTTGAAGTGAAGCGCCTTGAATTCGGAATTGGAAAGTTGCGAGTCCTTTGGAAGCTTCTGCATGTAGGAAGCTCAGTCTTAGCACAATACAGCTACATCGCCTAATACAGCTACGCGCCGTAAACTTTAAATTGGGCAAACCGGAAGATCTATAAATGAGTGCATAGAACTTGGGCTTTCGATAAAGAACAAAACCACGTCATATTGGCCTCTGAACTCGGAGTTTATTGGATAAATCCGAATTGTCAAACATTTTAACGACGAATGTTCATCGGATTTTTTGGGATCAAACCGAAATCACGGAGCCCTAACTATAGGGTTTGGTTCATAGCTAAAAAAACGCCAGGCCTGAGCTGAAACCGCAGCACAGTCACAGCGAAAGCTGGAAGAGCGGCGTTTCTAGAGCCCGTTAAGCTCTCTTGGGGATACAATACAAGTATACTAGAAAGGTACCCACTACGCCATAAATCACAATTTTTGTGAAGTTGGGAAGCACCTACAAAGCCATTATTCGTCATTCTGCGGAGAAGCGAGGCACCAGCTGCACGTCTAAAAGGCATTATGTGCACTTTGTTAACGCGACGACTGACGACGATGAAGAATTATGGCTCAGCCCTTTGTAATGGGTTGGAATCTTTAAACGGCCCACCAGTTATGTAATTTGCATTCGGTAACGCCCGGTCGCCATTTCCCCCTCCCGCCATGCTGTATAACATACGTTAACGTGGGAGAGAAACGGGGGGGGGGGGGGCGAAGAACTACTGAGACCCCGAGGAAATGGATCGCGCGCTTATGGGCTTCCTTGGCAACCAATACAAGTGCACTTGCGAGGAACCCACTACGCTATAAATTCATTGTAATTTTACTGAGACCCCGAGGAAGTGGATCGTGCGCTTATGGGCTTCCTTGGCAACTAATACAAGTGCACTTGCGAGGAACCCACTACGCTATAAATCATTGTATTTTTTAGAAGTAGGGAAGCAGGCACTGTGCCACTTTTCGTCATTCTACGGAGAGCGTTGGTACCTGCTAAACGCATGTAAGGCATTATGCGCACTTTGTTGATGCTGTGCCTGATGACGATGAAGAATTATGGCAGAGCCCTTTGTAATGGGTTGGAAGCATTCAACAACCTACTCGTTGCGCAATTCGCATTGTGTGACGCCTGGTTACAAAATTCGCGGTGTGCGACGCTTGGTGCTTATTTTACTCTTCTACCACGCTATATTGCATAAGCTAATGTGGTTCCTTCCCGACATGAAGCCTGTATAGGACCTTTTTGCAAAGCAGTTTCAAGCACCGGCATGGCTCAGAGGTTGAATACTGGGCTCGCACGCAGAGGGCCCAGGTTCGAACCTCGTTCCCTCCTGGAATTTTTTTCTTATTTCGTTTTTTTTTTCTTATTTCAAGCGATACTGGCGGCGGCGGCGGCGGACAACTACGGCGCCAAAAACGGCCGGTGAAATGATCTCATAACAGCTTTCGCTGTAAAACGCAAGGCCTGCGCTGAAACCGCAGCATAGTCACAGCGAAAGCTGCAAGAGTGGTGTTTCTAGAGCCCGTTGTAAGCTCTCTTGGGGCTGCTAATACAAGTAACTAGCAAGGTACGCCATAAATCACGATTTTGTGAATTTGAGAAGCACCTACTAAGCCATTATTCGTCATTCTGCGGGGAAGCAAGCCACCAGCTACACGTCTGCAAGGCATTATGTGCACTTTGTTGAAGCGACGACTGACCACGATGAAGAAATATGGCTCAGTCCTTTGTAATGGGTTGGAAGTTTTAAACAGCCCACCAGTTATGTAATTTGCATTGGTTGACGCCCGGTCACTATTCCCTTCTCCCGTCATGTTGTATAACATACGTTGACGGGGGAGAGAGAGGGGAGACGAAGAACTTTACCGAGACCCCGGGGAAATGAATCGTGCGATTATGGGCTTCCTTGGCAACCAATACAAGTGCACTTGCGAGGAACCCACTACACTATAAACGATTGTAATTTTTGAGAAGTAGGGAAGCAGGCACTATGTCCTTTTTCGTCATTCTACGGATAGCCGTGGTACCTGCTAAACGCATGTAAGGCATTATGCCCACTTTGTTGATGCTGTGCCTGATGACGATGAAGAATTATGGCGGAGCCCTCTGTAATGTGTTGGAAGCATTCAACAACCTACTCGTTGCGCAATTTGCATTGTGTGACGCCTGGTTACAGAATTCGCGTTGTGCGACGCTTGGTGCTCGTTTTACTCTTCTAGCAAGCTATATTGCATATGTTACTGTGGTTCCTTCCCGACATGGTGACTGTATATGGTCTTTTTGCAAAGCACTTTCCAGCACTAGCATGGCTCTGAGGTAGGATACTGGGCTTCTACGCAGAGGGCCCAGGTTCGACCCTCGTTCCATCCTGGAAATGTTTTCCTATTTCATTTTTTTCCTATGTCGAGTGATAGTGGTTACGGACACCGGCGGCGGTGGCGGCGGCGGACAACTACGGCGCCAAAAACGGCCGCTGAAATGAAGTCATAACAGCTTTCGCTGTAAAAAATGAAGTAGTATGTGAGCGACTCCTCTTCAATGGGGGTGTAGTGAAAGTTGTGTTCGGTGATTCACCTTTACACTAGATGATGGCTCACTGAGTGGCTCTAATTAGCCAGCATGCTTGTGAACATGTGCAACATGAACACGACTTTCGACAACACATCTGTCGTACAGTACGTGTACTGGAGTAGCCATTGGAGGGAGGGGGGTCAACCCCGCTTCCCGAATATTTTTCGATGTTGCATGTATATAAAACACACGCACACATACGAACGCACAAGCATAACTGAAGTATGGCAGAACCCCCCCCCCCTCGAAAATATGTCTGGCTGCGCTAGTGGTGCCGTGCTTGCGCCTTGAGCACGCACCGCCCATATTTATTTTTGTTTGCCTTTCGCAGGCAGTACTAAGGCGCCAGCTCAGAGCGCCAACCAAAGCGGCCCCCCTTGCTATGTCGGTGGTCGCTGCAGGCAGAATACACACTCGCTATGTGATTTGTGTGCATTACAATCAGACGTCATGCGCTTTCCACACCAGCTGCCTAGCTGCCTTCATGAGCATTGTTGCAGGGAAAGCGTGAGAACATTTTTTTAATCCATATGCTACACCCAATCAATAACGCCACGATCTTTACGGAAGATATGACTACCCTTTTCTGTTATTCCATTGCGTCTGAGGAGACGAAAGTTTGTTTCCCTATGCAAGCAGCAAAGCAGGAGCTCTTTGCTTAAGTAATATAGCACCCACCCATGACCATCCAAGAATTTGTTTCCAAGGTGATGAGAGTTGTGAAGAGACTAGAAATCCACACCCAACAATATATTCATCGAGCGATTCCAGAGAGTGCAGCTGTTCAAGCGCTCAGTTGTGAGAATCCGTGTCATCCCATCAGAGCACATGAGCTGCAAATCTTGCAGTCCTTGTTGCATCATCGAGTAGCTTCAGTTGCTGATGTCGTATGGAAAGAAATCTACCAGACGGGTACATGTGAGCCAGCATAGCTTTTGTCGAGAGCCACAAGCTGCACTATTGGTGTTTACCCTGCACAATCGCTTCAAGACGCCACACAACTACAATTCCGTTATCAGCCACCATTACCATCGGGCTCGCTTGTTGGCCAGCACGGTGCTCTGAGGAATAACGGCATCTTTCAACAATTTCATTGACGATATTCATCCAGGAAAACCAGTCTCTTCCGCTTGCATTTTTTTCTAAAATCACAAAACATGGCATGCTCTACGAAATGGTTACCCTTTGAAGCTTGGCGCATACAGCACACTGTTTGCAAGAGTTTTATTCGTGCTGCTAGGCTGTTGTTTTCTTGCCTGTCTGATGATAAATACCACGTCAAACATATCATCATCTATATGCACTATGGCTTTATTGAAAGCTCAGTGACTATTATTGAAGGCTTGCGCTCGTGCGCCTTAGGAGACGAGCTTTGTCAAACCAATCTTTCTTTATTACAACCACTCATTTTCAGTGATGATGAGCTAGGACTGGCGTACATGCACAGTGAGCCGTGGTGGTGTCAGCAGCTTGGTTCAGGCACGGTCATGGCATTTGAGCGAAATAGAGCACCGTATGATCCGCTCTGAGAATTTTTTTCAGTGTAAGATTGCAACGTTCAATGGCTTTCAATTCAATGAGGCTGAAAAACAGCTTTTTTTCCCGTTTTAACATCCACAAAATTCTGTAAGAGTGAAGCGCAGTGCTTGTAGCTACCGTAAAGGCTGAACACCTTTCTCTCAGCACCTAGCTGCTGTGGGCCTTCCACCTACGGGAGTAGTGTTTGTAACCTGTGACCGCAGCCTCGCTATGAGTGAAATGTGTCAATTGGCTGGTTGTGCATTGACACTTGTTTATGCGATTATCTGTTCAGCCTTCCTTTGTGAGCACACCAGAATGGCAAGCTCATGGCTGTCTGGCTCTCTCTAGTTTTCTGGCTTGCTCGAAGAAGTAGAATCTCAAGCTGTTCCATCTTTACGCAGTTTCTTTGCTGAGGGTTTGCAGAGGGCATAGGTATTTGAGGTTGTGCAGACAACCCCCAAATGCTTTTCACACTGCACAAGGAACCAGATTTTTCTCTAACGTGGTGGCTCGACATAAAATTCTTGCTGCATGGAACAATGGGGAGAGACTTGTCATTGACCAAAATCTTTCCGGCAAACTTTCTTCTGTCACTTCGCACAGACTTACTCATCAACAGGCAATTGGCCATTCGACCTACTTGCAGCCTTTCCAGACTGCAAGTTGCAAATAACGCACACCATGTGTACATTATCTAAACACACACGCAGTCACTTCGTAAGAGTAGGTAGACTTGAAAACGAAAAGTTACATTGCCGAAACTGACTGCCACGGTTTGAAGTCTGATGCATCCGGCAACTAGCTATCTTTGCGATGAATGATATAAGTTTCCTTGATGCATTTGTATATAATGATAATGCCAGATTCTCTCAACAGGCACGTGCTCTACCCCACTGCATCATGCCACCTGAAGAAGTAATTAACATGAGGAAGTCCCGGAGTAAGCGGCCGCAGCACAACCCACTTTGAGGGCTTGGCTTGCAACTCTGATGCGAAGCGCACTATCATCACCATACCATAGTGTGTCTACTGCCCTAGCGCCAGACCTTTAGAATGCCGCTCGTCATCTTGTGCTAATTCTGTGTATTCCGTGAATCCGTGGAGTTTTTATTGCGAAAGAAATTATATGGCCACTCTCGGCTGATTTTTGCCGTCGCCGTCTGCTGATGCCGTCATGTCCTGGATATGTATATGTATGCATATAGAAAAAAGGCACAAAAAAAAATAAAGCAGAAGAAAAAATTCTGAAGTACCCGACCGCGGATTCCAACCAGCAAACCCTCGCTCCCCAGCGCGCAGCGTTAGACAACTTATCCACACGCCATGTATACTCCGGCGAAATAACGGCGCGCTATTTATATACACCATGTCACGCTAGTGGTAAGCAAATCTCGGAAGAGCGTGAGCGTGTTTTCTATCACGCAACGTTCCTAATTTTCTTTCAATTTAAAAACTGCCCTTGAGTCGCGCACGACAAAGTGGCCCTTTTCTGTACCCACTCGTGATGTGGAAGGAAAAAGAAAGATACCGGGAACACCTTGCTTCAGACGCCCCCGTGTGGCTGGAGACGCAGGGGGTATCGCCAGGCGCCACAGTTTAAAAGAAAAAGAAGTATCTAAGAGCGTCTTATTTTCCATTGTCGACACTTGCAGATGCAGCGCTCCTAATTTTCTTTCATTTAAAATACTGCCCTTGAGACGTACACCACAAAGTGGCCATTTTGTGTACCCACTAGGGATGTGCAAGAAAAAAAAAGACAAAACACCAAGCACACCTTCCATCAGACGCCCCCTGTGGTAGGAAACGCAGACTCCACGCGCCGCAGTTTAAAAGAAGACGTATTTAAGGACGTCTAAATTCTAAATTGTCCCACTTATATTAACCGGCGGTTTCACGGCAAATCCCCCGTAGTGGGTAAGAGCCAAGAATTAAGGATCAGTCATGCAAACGAGCAGCCAAGCATCTGATTCTTCATTGTCGACACTTGCTACGTGCTGCTCAACCCATAGGCGTAACAAGTGTGACAGTTGTTAGTTCCCGCTTGCCCTGTGCATGCCTGTCCGTTCATTTAGGGCGTCCTTCTTTGTGCTTTAGCGGCACGCTGCAAGTATTGAGCTGCTTCTTTTTCTTCGTGTGACATTTCGATTTTTCGCTATCGCATTGATTGCTTCGCCCTTGCGGCGAAACTGTGACTTTTTTCTGTTAAGAGGCCACAGAGATAATAGATGTCTTTAAGTTTGCCAGGGAGGGGCTTGACGCTGTAGTGACAGCAGTGTTGCACTAGGTTGCAAAACTAGGCTTTTGGTTTTGTCCCTCTTGCAACAAATCAAAATTCTCTGAACCTCAAGATTGTTGCATGCTCATCAGTTGCTCAACAATATTCCAAGCTTGTGGTTGTGGGTAGCTTTTCTCACATATATTGTCTCGCACACATTAGTCAAAAGCTACAATATATGATGATGACTTAGACTGTGTTTGTGTGTGGCTGTGCACGACATACATACGTGCATATACACAATGCATGGTGTTGTATATTCTTTGCTCGGTTTTTTATATTTGCTTCGATCGATGCTTAAGTTGACACGAAGGACATTACTGGTTTATTATCAGTAGCCTAGAAAACGTTTAACTTTATCCGTAAAAGAACTAAAACAGCAGGCCACTTCCTAGTAAGTTAAAACTAACAAGTGTCCCCAGTATTCATAACGGCTGCACCAAAGGCCATAAATTGTACTGCTTTACGCGATCAGTCTGTTCAGAACTATTCCATCGGGTACGGTTTGGTTTGGTTTTGGTTTTAACGCTGTGGATCTGCAGTAAACCAACAAAAACTGTTTTGGAGCAACATGCTTTAGTAGTCTAAAAGCCTTTGAATTGGTGAGGTGATGACTGAAAATTTCGTGTTTTCTTTTCGTTTGCTTCTTCACTTGTGTGCTCACTTAGCCCCGGTACATTGTCCCTACATCGTCAAATATGCAACAGTGGTTTCCAGTCTGTATGTACACGTCATCACTTCTTGTCTATTTCTAATGTGCTGATTTGCTCTCAGAAAGTTTCATAAAACAATGTGTTCTCTAGGAACAGTGCTAGCAGTATTTTTTATGATGATGGCTGGTACAAAGTAACTTCATATATTTATTTTTCAGTATCATTCTTCAGTAGCGTTCATCCAACACGAAATACTATACGTCAACCCTACAACCAGTTATCAAAGAGTGTCATGTGTAGCAACGGTAAATATCAGCCAAAATGTTTTTGTTTCAATGTTTGTGCAATCAGACAGTTGTGTATTTCTATCCTACCTGGTTTCTGCACTACCTTATATGACCTGCAATGTCAACTGTTTGGAAATGATTGCAGTTAAAAATGTCCTTATTGAGAGAATGGTGCTACGGCTTGCGAGGGGATAGGCAAAGTACCATCACACATGTAAACAATACAATCTATAAATGACATGTAATGTAGCTGAATGGAGTTTTAGGCTTCCTTGATTGCTTTCTTTTGAAAGAGCAAGGTTACATAAAGGAATGAGAGAACAAGTTTACGGAGCACTGATGGCTATATAAATGCAAAGCATTTCGTTGTGAACCAAAGGCACTTTGACCATTTCTATCTTATCTATCTGCCTAGGTCTGGCCCCTCTCGTGGTTATCTGCTGAACCTAATATATAGCAAAATTAGTACAGGATGACATAAATGTACAACATACATGAACAATGTTACATGCCCGTCAATGGCGCAGATAATTCGTGTCAAGGATAACTCGTGTCGCAGATAATTTGTTGCCGGTAGAGTTACTGTATATGCTGGCTTTAGGTAGCAGAGTTGCACATCTGTTTTCCAACGCCGCTAGCAACCATGCATTGCGGAGAAGCTGACGCTCGGGCCAATTTTTGTATTTCTCGACGCCGCCGCTGCAGCTCACTCAATTAACACTAGTCATCGACAGCCATTGTTTATCGCCGGCCTTCGACACGCCAGACATGTTTATCGGCGACGCGGTAGGCATGTCACCTGCAAAAATGGAGTGCGACTTCACTGCATAGCTGTGGTTGCTAGCCGGACCTATGCGCTACTCTGCTACCTAAAGGTAGCATATACAGTGACTCTAGTTGCCGGCATCAATGGCATTGTCGGGTAGCGAAAATCTTGATCAACACACACAATTAAAGTCAAGATTCAAGCCAGAATAAACCCATGCACTCAAACTCGCTGTCAAGTATTCCACCACAGGGGCACGCCAGTGCTTAAAACTTCTTTATAAAAAGAACCTATACAGGTGTCATGTTGGAGGGACATCAATTCTACTTGCATTGTTTTCTATCTGCTTTTACAGCAATGTAATAAACACAAAATATGTATTCCTATGACTCAGAAAACTGTATTCCAGCATTGCGCGAACGCAGAGGAATACACCAATGACCGCTACTGATCATATGTAGTACATTGTCACATCGCAGTGCGCGCTCCACTTCGATAAAACTGACGTCTGTGCTCTAACGTGAGTGCCGAAGTTATTTCAGGCAATAAAATATCCTTTATGCACCAGTGTAGTCGACATGCCTGGTAGGCCCTTGATATGCCCACAACTAATCAATGTACACAAAGACATCAATCCACCTCCTAACGCTTTGCTCAAAGCAAAAAAAAAGTAGCATATGCAGCAACTCCCTGTTGGCCTCGCATGAAAACAATCCCACAATGCGTGAGATCGCCCGGAATTTTTTAAACGCTTGTCACTGTGGTTGTGGTCATGGTGCTATAATGAAGTCTCCTGCAAACTTCTACACTTGTTTGTCCTCGTAAGCATGGTATTGGTGTGCTAATGATTGTGTACTTAACTTTTGTTTTGGACGACCACAGAAAAAAAGACCAATCTCGGACTTCTGTGCTTGTGAAAAATGCATTATTGATATTAAAGAGATATACACGACTTCAGTTCATCCTGCTTTTTACCCACCGTGGTAGCTCAGTAGCTATAGAATTGATCTGCTTAGCATAAAGCGTGCACGTTTGAATATGTTAATGATAGCCACACTTCAATGAGGCTAAAACGTAAAAAAAACATGCGTGTACTTTAAATGTGATCTAGTGTATACATTAAAGCTCCTGATGTGGTATAAATTATTCCAGAGTCCCCTGCTACACCATGCCTCATTATGATTTCCCAATGTAAAGCCCAAAACCTTCTCTTGCCCACTTTCTTTGTTAATTTTATCCCGGAAAGGACATGCATATGCAGCTGGTGTTCTGTGCAAACCCCAAAAAGTGAACCTTCAGTTCTTGAAATTAGGATGGAATTATCAATTCGCGCTTTAGGTTTACTTGTATAGTTCGCTCCTGACGATACCATGGTAAGGGCGTTCCATGTCCATTGTATAGGGAGCGTGTTATTCCCCTACAGCCGACACGGCATCGCACATGCGCAGTGTACATCTACCAAGGCATAAATACGGCGCATGCAATAAAACGTTACCATTCTTCTTCTGCACCCTGCGGTTGCCTCCGTCATTTATCAGCACGATACATGGTGTCAGAAGTGGCAGCTGTGCGGCCAACGAAGAAGCGGTGATGGAACTAAGGCCCCCGGAACCCTTGCAGCTGACGGGTAACCTGGCTTCGAAATGGAAACTCTTTAAGGAAAAATTTGACTTGTTTCTCCAGGCGACAGCGTCGAAAGAACATCCCGGGACTGAATCGTCGAAAGCAGCCCTCCTGCTCAGCATTGCCCTAGACGACTCCCTTGACGCGTTCAACACCTTCCAGTTCGCGGACAAAGAAAGCCGGGAAGACTACGGAACCATCGTGCGAAAGTTTGAAGCCTACTGCTCTGAGGTGGGAAATGAAGTTCATGAACGTTTTGAGAAGCTCTTTTAGCGCAAGCTAGGACAGGGACACAGAGGGAGGGAACAACACCAGCGCTGGTGTTGGTCCCTCCCTCTGTGTCCCTGTCCTAGTTTGCGCTAAAAGCTTCTCAAATTTAATATGTACCAACTAGCTCGACTTTCAGTCTTACTTCATGAACGATACTTGTTTCGCTTGAGGAACCAAGCTGAGGGAGAGCAGTTTGAAAAATTTCTTCGCGACCTTAAGAAGCAGGCAGAGCAGTACAACTTTCGTGATTCAAAAGATTCAATGGTGAGAGTCCAGCTAGTGTTTGGCACTAACGATGCAAAACTACGGGAGAAATTGCTTCAGGAAAAGAACCTAACGCTGCAGAAAGCGGAAGAAATGTGCAAAGTTGCAGAAACGTTGACACAAAGGAAGGTAGTCTGGCGCGAAGGCAACAATGTGATAGATGCTATCGCAAAAAGGACAGCAACGAAGTGTGGGGTAGACAATCGGCATCAAGGCAGCGATTATCGGTGCACGAAGTGTAACCGCCAGCACAAACCACGCAAGTGTTTCGCTTATGGCAAGCGATGCAACTTTTGCAATAGGCTTCATTATTTCGCAGTCTGCTGCCCGACACATACAGGCAAGGACGAAGTAAGGGATGTAAACGAGCAAGGTGTCGACGATACCTTCGAAATCCTTCAAGTAGGTAATGAAAGCAGAAGAGGCAAGGATTGGAAAGTGATGGCACATGTCGCCAATCAAGAAGTACTGTTTAACGTTGACACCGGCTCCCAGGCTAACCTCCTACCTTTTGCTGTTTACCGAAAGATGGCAACAGAATGTCATTTGAAGCCCTCAAATTCAGTACTTCGAGCATACAACGGTGGAGAGATCAAGAATTTCGGATGGACTTCACAAAGTGTCACTATAGGAGAGACAACTAAAAATATCACATTCTTCATGGTAAAGCGTGTCAGGCCATACTTGGCTTGGATGCTAGTGAAAGTTTGGGTCTTTTTCAACGCACTGTCGGCATAGTTGACGCTTGCCACGAGCATGATGTACTACACGACTTCAAACTCGTCTTTCAGGGTCTCAGATGTCTCAAGTAGCCTTACAGCATGGTGCTGCAACCAGGAACAGTGCCTGTCGTCCAGCCAGCACGCCGCGTGCCGCTCGCATTACGTCAGCCACTTCGGGAAGAGCTTGAAAGAATGGAGCGTGCCGGGATTATCAAGAAGCAAACCGCCCCAACAGACTGGGTGAGTCCTTTGGTTTTGGTGTAGAAGAAAGACCGCCGTCTAAGAGTATGCATGGATCCGAGGCGCATCAATGAACATATCAAGAGGCAGCATTATCAGCTTCCCAAACGGGAAGATATCGAAGCAGAACTCGCTGATGCTGCGTACTTTAGCAGATTGGACGCGAACTCCGGGTTTCACCAAATTCTTTTAGACGAGCGAACATCCAAGATATGCACTTTTGCAACCCCATTTGGCAGATACAGGTATCTTCGGTTGCCTTTCGGCATTTCCTCTGCACCGAAGGTTTTTCAGCTGACAATGAGCCAGGTTTTTGACGGTTTGCCAGGTGTTCATATTTACAACGATGACATCCTAGTGTGGACCAAAACGAAAACGGAGCACGATGATAGACTGAGGGTAGTTTTGCAGGTGGCTCAGAAAGCTGGCTTGGCGCTAAACGCACAAAAATGTGAATTTGGGTTGACAGAAATACAGTTCTTAGGTGACGTGATTAGCCGGAAAGGAATATCGCCCAGCCCGAAGCTCATTCGAAGTTTGAGGAATGTGCCACCGCCAGAATCAAAGGCCGATGTTCAGGGCATGCTCGGGGTACTAAACTACTTTGGCAAGTACGTCCCACGCCTGTCACAAAGGACTACGCTACTGCGTGATCTTATCAAGTCGAAAAACATTTTTGAGTGGACCGAGAACCACGCAAAAGAATGGAAAGCAGTCGCTCACATCTTAACTTCAGTGCCAGTACTAGCCGTCTTTGATCCCATAAAGGCAATTAAGATGACATGCGATGCTTCGAAAGGTGGTGTAGGTGCAGCGCTTCTGCAATGTCAGGCGGACAACAGCTGGCGACCAGTTGCCTACGCTTCCCGTGTCATGACGGAAGCCGAACGACGGTATGCGCAAATTGAGAAAGAGGCACTAGGCATTGTTTTTGGGTGCGAAAAGTTCTATCAATTTGTGTACGGCCAGAAATTCTTCATCGAAACCGATCACAAACCATTAATTTCAATAGCATCCAAGGAAAGTTCTGACATGCCCCCGCGCTTGCAGATATTTTTTCTGAGGCTTATGGAATACCATTATTCTTTGCAGTTCGTCCCAGTAAAGGACGTTGTACTAGCAGACATGCTGTCACGAGCATCCCCATCGATTGGAAATGACAATACTGAGGCAACGGAGGACGTCATCGTTCATGCCGTACAACTCAAGGGCGCAATGGTCACGGAAAATACGCGCCGGAAACTAGCCAACGCATCTGCTCAGGACGACTACTTAAATGCGGTCATCGGCAAGGTAACCGCCGGCGAAGAGGTACAAGGTGAATTAAAACCATTTTCCGCGGACCTGACAGTCGTGAATGGAGTTTTCTTGAAGGGCAGCAAAGTCGTGGTACCGAGAAGCATGCCGCGCGAGAGTTCATGCCGGACATCTCGGATTGCGAAAGTGCAAAGAAAGAGCCAAAAGTCTGATTTGATTTTGTGGCCAGGGCTTAACAGTGACATAACTAAGCTTATTCAGAGGTGTCCCACTTGCAAGAAATACGCCTACAAGCAACCGCAAGAGCCTCTTCTGTTGCGCGGAACTCCAGCATGACCATGATATAGGGTTGGTTCTGACATATTTCAGTATGCCGGGCGATCGTATGTCGTTGTATTTGATGCTCTTTCAAATTTCCCAGAGGTCGAGCAACTGAGTAACACAACGGCAATGACCACAGTAGAGGCTCTCAGTGCTTTCTTTTCCCGCCAAAGAGTTCCGGTTGAAGTGTGCACGGAAGGCCCACAATTCGCCAGTTACGAGTTCGCGCTCTTCGCGAAACAGTACGACTTCGTACACGTCACATCAAGCCGGGCTACCCCCAATCCAATGTACTGGCGGAGAAAGGCGTCGAAGTAGTCAAGCGTATCCTGAAAAAATGCGCCGACTCAAGGAGGGACTGAGCTACTGTGTTTCTGACATGCTCCATAATCACAGAATCCTTTCACTGCATAGCCTTGTTAAATACAATTTATGTATAGTGTTATTTAAACTGATGAGCAACCCTCCTCCTGTGAACATATTTCCCGAAGCCATTCTAGTTAACAACAATCGAACAAGGTTCGCAGCTAACAATAATTTATTACTGCCATTAGTCCATACTAATTATGGGAAACACTCTGGATATTTCGCGTCATTATCGATTTGGAATAGCCTTCCTCCTAACATTAAGCAGTCTTTATCACTAGCTCTTTTTAAAAAAACATTATTCTCATTTCTTCTTATACATTAGAATTATGAAATGTATATTATATTCACTTCTCATTAGTGTACTTTTCGTGCTGCCACAGCTTTTCATCTTTTTTTCTTTTTAATCGTCCCATTATTCAATGTCAATGTTTTTTGAATTTTTTTTTACTTTGTTGCATTTTGTAATTTTTTTTTTATTTTTTATAATTTTGTAAAATGTTTTAAGCAGTGTTCTTGTTGTACTTATAATTGTTTAATTTCGAATACTTGTAGTTTGTATTACATTTTCTTGTATAACTTTTACCACGCTGTTGACATAGTTGCATTTTACTTATACATCTCTCTCACATTTTTCTGACAAGAGGTCCCCCTTCAGCCAAATGCTCTGGGACCTCCTTCTGTATACTTATGTAAGCATGTATGTTTTGTATGAAAGTAAATAAACTGAAACTGAAACTGAAACTGAAACTGACTTTTGGTTAGGTCTGTTGGCCTACCGATCATCACCTTTAGAAGATGGACGATGACCAGCTGAGTTACTGCAAGGCAGGCGCCTCAGAAGTAACATGCCTGATTTTCACGAAGTCACCAAAACGGAAGTGAGAAAGCACCTGCAACAAAAGGAAGGACGACCGGTTCCACCTTTGACGCAAGGCACCGTAGTTCGAATACGGGACAATGCGTGGTCGCGTATGGGCAGGATTGTCAACACAGCTGGCCCGAGGTATTACATCGTGCAAACAGGGCCCCACAACGTGCTCAGGCGCAACTGACGTCACCTACTTCGCACAAGTGAGGACTATAGTCCTGAGTCAAGTGACGAAGAATATAGCGCGCCTTCTACGCCATCTTGTCCAGCTGCGACTGCCTGCAGAGCACCTACAGAGTTGTCAGCCTCCAGTGATGAGACAGCCTCCAGTGGCTCTACAGACTTGTCACAGCAGGCCTGCATGCTACCTCGTCATGAGCAGTCTCCAGTCATCCAGGCTGAAGTCCCAACTGCGCCAACTGCAGCAGCGCATGCCTGCGCACCGAATCCAGCTCCGAGAAGGTCAACACGCTCAATCAAGCCATCTCAGCGCCTTGCGTACGGTGCAAACTTTCAGCAGATAGCATAAACTCTTTGTGTAAAACTTTTGTACCGGCAGAAGGATGTATCAGGAGCGTATTATTCCCCTACAGCCGACACGGCATCGCACATGTGCAGTGTACATCTACCAAGGTATAAATACGGCGCATGCAGTAAAACGTTACCATTCTTGTTCTGCACCCTGCGGTTGCCTCCGTCATTTATCACCACGATACAGCCATATCACAGATATTTAAAATGGATAACAATGTCAAAATGGCTGCATAGCACAAATGAACGAAAAGAGAGGACACGACACATCACCAACTCGCCAAAGCTTCAAGCTCTATCAACTATCTTCATGACTGGAGCAGTTTCATCATGACTGCATGCTTCTCTGTCTTGTGCACTAGCACGTGCACGTGCACTGGTACATTGGACACTAGCATTCTTGTCGTACAGATACAGCACAATCAGTTTTCAGTGGATATATATGTGTATAAAGCAAGCCCCTAGCCAGGAATCTTTCTGGGGTGGGGCACTTGCTCAAAACAATGACTATTTGGCAAAAACACAAATTTGTATTCTTTTACGTAAAAAACACCTAGTTCACCAAAATTTCGGGGGGGGGCGGCCCCTAGCCCCCCCCCCTCCTCCCGGCTAGGGCCTGGTTTAAAGGCATCATGTTTCAGGACAGAACATACCAGTAAAAAAATGTAGCACTACAGCATTGTGCCGCATACTCAAGAGACACTTCTGTTATCACAACTGGATGTATGCTTACACAACAAATTTCTGTTGTGCCACAAAGCGTTTCCGTAGTACTACAAATTTTTGTCGCATTAGTTGAGGAAGACTTCTGCTGTCAGAAATGAATACACGCTAAGACATCAACTTGATGTTGTAGCACACCACATTTATGTAGTACTGCGAAATTTTGTCGCATGCTGCTCGTTGCGCAGCGTACATCCAAAAGGTACTACGCGAAATTCCCTCGAAAACGATGTTTCATTTACATTCCTTGTTAAGGGAATGATTAAATGGAACTAACAGATTCTTTAGAAGGTACTTTTGGTGTTTCTATTCACCTCATTTTGGGGGCTTGAACGGAGTGCATTGGGAGTTTTTTTTTTCTGCTTCTTTTAAGAGCTTCTAAAACATCGTTTTGTAGGCGGCTCGAGAGCGATCGCGAGAAAAAATATTTTCAGCTATATATTAGCGTTTCACGAACAACTGCTGCAATTATTCATCACTAGGACATATTGGAAAATGGACATCAATATATTTAGGGACAGTTACGATATTTACATACACGTACCCGCGACACAGGAATCGAACTCGTGACCACACGCACCGCAAAGAAACAGCACAACCATTACACTACACCGCCACCACTTGATTGCGTAAAACGGCTGCTTGGGCGAGTTGGTTCATGATTAAGATAGATTTACCAGCGCAAAAAAGACAGGACATTTAGGAAGAACACACACATAGCGCTGCACTCCCAACTGATTTATTACTTGGCAGGGTACCCTTCCCACGTGCTATCAGCCGTAGCGGAAAGCATGTTCAGAGGCGTGAAAAGTGCTGACCGGGTGCAGGAACAGGTGCCAACTCAAAGGAAGAGGACCGTGGTGGTGCCGTACATGCACAGGTTGTCGCACAACCTGAAAAAGATAGCCCAGCGGTGCGATATCAGGGTGGCATTTTCAGCCCCGGATAAGCTTTCCAGGTTTTGCCGAGCGGTGAACGCTCCCTCTGGGAACAAGGACGTGTGCGAAACAAAAGCACCGCCATCCTTTTGTGCCGTGTGAGCAAGGAGTTGTGTACTCCACGCCACTCTCATGCGGAAAGTACTATGTTGGACAAACGGGCAGGTGCCTCAATATGTACGTCTCAGAGAGCACCAGCAGAACCTGCAGTCGTTAAGAAAGTTAAAAGAACCGGCAAGCTCGAGCAGGCGCAATCAAGACAGGCGGAAGTACGTTCCTGTGCCATATATGCATGGGCTATCCCACAACCTTAAGAAGGTGGCCAGCAAAGCGGAAGTGGATGTGTTGTTTTCAGCTCCACAGAAATTAGTGAACCTTAGTAAGGGTTCTCACCCCTTCCACAAGAAACGCCGAAGATGCGCGAAGAAGCACCAGTGCCCGTTCGTGGCCTGTGCTCGGAGTGTTGTTTATAGACTTCCGTTTTCGTGCGGCAAGGTATATATCGGGCAGACGGGCGGATGCCTGAATGATAGGCTCAGAGAGCACAAACAGAAGCTTAACTGTTACAGCGACGGGCACGTATCAGTGCATTGTAGTGACTGCGGCTGCCGACCTGTGTTCAATGAGTGCGTAGTTCTGCATAGGAACTTTGATAAAAATACGCGGGAAATTGTCGAGGCATGGTTGATTGCTAGAGAAGATACCAACTGTGTCAGTGCACCCTCGATTGCTCTCAGTGCTAAGGAAATCGCGTATCTGGATGATGCAGGCTTGCGCTTGTGATACGGTTCTGTGGTGACGATTGCTGCCTTTCAATGCTGTATAAGTACAACATGTTTCCGAAATAAAGATTCAGTTGTGAGTAGCGCACGTCCTGTCCTCTTTCTGTGGTCCCTGTCTTATCAGCGCTATGCCTTGAATGAACGTTCCTGGGTTTGACTGGCTATTACCGGAAGTGCATACCGAACTACGCCGAACTAACAAAGCCATTGCCAGTCCTCATAAGAAAGGGACAAAGCCACAATGTAACGTGGGGCCGAGCTCAAGAGGAAGCATTCACAGCACTAAAGGAGAAGCTCGGTTATGCGCCCATCGTCCTCACTCCCGACCTTTGGTAGGAATTTGTACTTCGCACAGAGGCCTCCAATACGAGCCTGGGTGCGGTATGCTTCAGATGGGAAACGATCAAGTGCTACACCCTGTCGCTTACGCTAGTCGTAACCTATTGCCCAGGGAGATCGCTATTCTACAATCGAGCGGGAATGCCTCGCAGTTGTATGAGCCATACAGAAGTTCCATATTTACTTGTATGCAAAGTCTTTCAGTGTGCAGTCAGACCACCAGCCCTTACAGTACTTGAATTCTGCCAAACACCTCAACAATAGAGTGTTCAGATGGGGCCTCCTTTTGCAAGAATATTCCTTTTATGTTGAGTATATAAAAGGCTGTGACAACGTAGGAGCCGACTACATGAGTCGTGCTTGACATGTTGCAACAAACTGAACCGCACAAACTCGAAAGCGTGATGTGCACTAACTGTTTATTCCCGCGCTTTTCTCTTAGAGTAGTTGTGAACAACTTTCTTGAAAAAGGGGGTATTGTAATAATTAATGGTGCGCGCGGGTTAATATAGGCAAGAACAGAACAGTGCGCCGTGGGTGGCGACTTGTGTGGACGTTTGGATGTGTGCGCCGTGCGGTGGCGAACAGGATGACAGTCGTTTGCGCGGCGTGCCTCGAGACAGTGTGACCAGTGCGTGGGCCGTGCGCGACAGTCAAATTTCAGGGCTGGGATACTTCTTCGCTGGGTGTCCGGTCCATGGGAGAACCCGCAGCCGTAGCAGATCTTCCCGTAGCAGCCTCGACTTACCACAGCGCTCCCGCCTGTTCCGCTACGGGAAGATCGAGCCAGGGACCGTGTACGAGGCCGGGCGAAGCGTCGACACCGTGTGCAGGCGGGCACCCTCAGGGTTCGGCCCAGGAACAGGCATGAGCCGAGGGCGTCAACCGTGGAGCGGGTCCTTTGGGCGCGGAGTCCCGGCATCAACGACCGCGGAGTAGACCTTCGTGACTTCACGCACACATACCAAGCACCGAGCTGCGGCATCGGACGGTCGATGCACGACGCCTTCAACTCGCCAGTGTCATCGGCTCCGACAACAAACTGTACGCCACTGTTTAACTATTTCGCGTAGCAGCCATTATGTCAATGTAACATTCCCTATTCTTTGAGTATTTTCGTGTGGGCAAAGATGTCTTACATGTGCTTGTCCACCTGCGTGCTGCGTCATTCTTTCTGGAGCGAATCCTGAACCCGAACATAACATCACACTCTAATCGAAAAGTATCGCGTCTACGCTTGCAAAAATTAACAAAATTAGTCAACGCAGCAACCTATGGCATCACCTCATACGGTATTGCGCCTAATAATTTGTGCAAATGTGTGGTCTATGGAATAGCACACGAAAGCACACCAGAAGACTTACTGAGAGAAGTTGAAGCACCGGCCTATAGGGTCCACAGGCTGACGCCTCGGCGACTCCGTAGGAACGGTGATCACATTACGTGGCAAGCGGGTCCCATTATTCGTCATCGCTTAAGGGCACGCTGTGTGCTGCTGCCTCTAAAAACGTACCATTCAACACTGCAGAAAGTACAACAAGGCACCGTGATAACGGATACACCAAGCCTCCTCACACGCCAAACTGTCGAGTGTGCGGAGAACCATTATCAACGGACGAACATGAATGCCACCCTTGCTGGATATCTTGCGGTGGCGAAAACGCGACGGCTGCCAAACCGCGCCCAAAGCAGTATTTGCCGCCAGTCAGCCGACGCGAGACATTCCAGCCTGTTTCTTCCAACCGGGAGGCCAAGTCCTCATCCCCGAGCACCGGAGGCCATAGTCCACCATCGAAGAAACGGCGGAGAAGCACGTCCAGGAGTGAAGCCAGCCGAAGGAGCCGTTCCAGGAACCGGTTGGGGTCTAAGCGGGGAAACTCGTCGTCGCGGAGTGGTTTCTTTAGCCGGCAGAGATCTCCAGGCAGGCGCACGGAAGGGACAACGCAGAATTTTGGCCAGCAAAGCGGTCCACGCAAGAAAGGACAAATAGTCTTTCCCACTCTCTCAAACTTCAGCGCGACAACACACACCGCAACCTATGTCAATTGACGCCCAGCAACACCCTCACGTGCCCCCGACTACAGCATGCGCAGACTATTGCACACGAGAGGCCTTGAGCGAAATGGCTTTTCA
Organism: Rhipicephalus sanguineus; assembly: GCF_013339695.2. NCBI lineage: Eukaryota > Metazoa > Arthropoda > Arachnida > Ixodida > Ixodidae > Rhipicephalus > Rhipicephalus sanguineus. The sequence continues at coordinate 107,157,690 of NC_051186.1, forward strand.
CTAAAGAAAGAATTTGCCGCTATGATGGAGGTAGGAATGCAGAAAATGAAGGATTCCATTACGGCCGCACTAACAGCTCCGCTTCAACAACTAATACAGCGTGCCCTACAACTAGAGGTGTGCGCCGCTGCGCCGCGCCACCGCCGCCTGTTTTTGCTCACCCCGCTCGCGCCGCCGCCGAAGTCCCAAGAGAGATCACGCCGCCGCTGCCGCCTCGCAATAATTGCGGCGCGCCGCCGTTAGTATTTTCTTTTAATTCGAATAGGGAATGTGGAAATAAAATACAGCACTTCGCCGGATGAGCTCTTCTCGAAGTGTCCATATAATGAACTGTCCATTTCAGCGGCTGCTGAATAGCGGGAACTCGGCCAGAAGCACGCCCCCTTTTTCCGGTTCCTGTTCTGCAGCGCCATCATGACATCACAAAGCATATAAACACTCTCGACACAAATGACAGGGACGGAATGCGCTTCAATGCAACGAACGGAGCCCTCAGAGATCAGATTTTCGGTGCACATGTCTTTTGATCGTGTTAGCCATCGATTTTGGTTGAATGGGGCCGCTCGTCTAACGCAGCTGTAAGGTCGGTACACATTCCCTGCATCGTTCTAAAACATCTGGGACACATTCATATGCAAATTCAGACTTGAAAAGTTCCTTTTCTGTGCATTTCGTCCGCTCTCTTACGAGGAATGTGCTGGCGGGTTCGGTGCGGCGACGTGGTCAAGAGCGAGATGACAACACGGCTCACCGCTTTTACAGAGAAAGCATATATGAGATCAATTCAACGGCCGTTTTTGGTGCCGTAGTTGTCCGCCGCCGCCGCCGCCGGTGTCCGTAACCACTATCGCGCAAAATAAAAAAACAAATAGGAAAAAATTTCCAGGATTCAACGCAGTTCGAACCCGGGCCCTCTGCGTGGGAGCCCAGTGTTCTACCTCTGAGCCATGCCGGTGCTTGAAACTGCCTTGCAAAAAGACGCTATACAGGCTTCATGTCCGGAAGGAACCACAGTATTCTACGTAATGTAGCGTGATAGAAGAGTGAAATAAGAAACAGCCGTCACACGACGTGAATTGTGTAACCACGACTCACACATTGCGAATTGCGCAACGAGTAGGTTGTTGAATGCTTCCAACCCATTACGAAGGGCTCTGCCATAATTCCTCATCGTCATCAGGCACAACATCAACAAAGTGCGCATAACGCCTTACATGTTTTTAGCGGGTACCACGGCTCTCCGTTGAATGACGAAAAGTGGCATAGTGGCTGCTTCCCTACATTACAGAAATTATGAGTTATAGCTTAGTGGGTTCCTCTGAAGCGCACTTGTATTGGCTGCCAATGAAGCCCATAAGCCAATGATCCATTTCCTCAAGGTCTCAATAAAGCTCTCCCCCCCTCTCTCTTTCTTACGTCAACGTATGTTATATTGCATGGTGGGAGAGCGAAATAGCGACCGGGCATCACACTATGCGAACTATGTAACTGGTGAGCCGTTTAAAGCTTCCAACCTATTACAAAGGGCTGAGCCACAATTCTTCGTCATCAGTCGTCACGTGAACAAAGTGCACGTAATGCCTTACAGATGTGTAGCTGGTACCTCGTTTCTGCGCAAAATGAAGAATAATGGCGTTGTAGGTGCTTTCGAACTTCACAAATAATGTGATTTATGGCGTAGTGCGTCCCTTGCTAGTGTACTTGTATTATTAGCCACAAGAGAGTTTAGAACGAGCTCTAAAAATGCCGCTCTTGCAGCTTTCGCTGTGACTGTGCTGCGCTTTCCCCGCAGGCCTGGCGTTTTTTTTCGAATCACTGAATGCGCTTTGCCGAAATGGACTGTGGACATCTCCTTTGGATGAGCACATCTAGAATAGCTCCCCACAAGTTGTAGTATCTTTTTCTTCTCCAGAAATATCACGAGTATTGCCGGACCTTAACGCTGCCGCGTCCTCCAGCCCTAAATGGACACTAAAGAGAAAAAATGAATTGGTTTAGATTAATAAATTGTAATTTGAGAACTATAATGCCGTTCATTTCACCATCATAGGTGTATTAATAATGAAAAAAAAAATAGGTTCAAAATTTCACCTTTAAATTTCGCGCCAAAATTTCCACGCCTGAAGTCACGATTTTCAAAATGTATTTATCGTATTTTGGCGCCATTGGCTCATCAAAATTTCCTCAAACTTGGTATGTTAATTCTATGGCCCACTGAGTGGACAGTGTACCTCGTATTTACCGTTTAGGAACTACGTTGGCCCTAGCAGTCGCCGTCAAAATATGTGACGTCACGGCGAATGGTGCGGACACTTCAAGGTGGCGTCGCCACCCACATTTTCTTTTTGCGCGATTTCTCGCTTACTAAGCGTCTCCTCGCAGCAAGCGCGGTGTTCTTGGTATCGTGAAAGTTTAGTATGCTAATACGAGAAAGATCATTTTGCTCTGTAGTGTCCCTTTAAAGAGCGACGACCCAACTCGCTGGTTAGCATATTCTTGGGGTCTTGGACCTAATACACTGTGCATAAATAAGTAAAATAGATAATATATATATATATATATATATATATATATATATATATATATATATATATATATATATATATGTGTGTGTATATATATATATATATATATATATATATATATATATATATATATATATATATATATATACACTTTTTTTCCTTTCATTCTTACGTGATATATAGATAAATAAATACAGAAGTAAAGAGAATGGCTAACTTAGAATATAGCTGAGCTAGTTGGTAGGTATTCACGTTAAGAACACATGCCGTGGAAACACGGACATAAGAGAAAAGTCGAGAGAGTGAACAGCTGCGTCTCACGTAGACCACTACTCGCACTTGATTGATAGGTATGGTCTCTTGCGTAGGAATGCGCAGATAAATATTTGTGTCTACCTTGGGTTCCGCTGCTGTGTGATTTTTCAGTTGTTAGCGGCGTTTCTGGTCTTTTAACTACTCTCCCTTGTCCGTGTTTGCACGCCCTGTTTTTATAACGGGGCCCCTAACAGCCTCTGAAAATACAAGAAAAAACGAAAACAACGAGCGCGTTATTCTCTCTAGGCGTTTCTTGTCTTTTGGCGCACTTGGTGATGCCAGAACAGTGATTCACGTGACATCATCAGGGTACATACTCTCGACTGGTCCATACACGAGAAATAACAGTTGTGAATTGTCTCCCATACTGCTTCGATAGGTAGCGCCCACCCGCTCTTGCTTCTCTGGCACGACTATCGCGCGCGATTAATTGATTTCGCTCCATTTTGTGCGTTTGCGACCGCGCATACAGACATAACAGACTGTAGCCGACAAGCGCGAAATCATGATACGTTCAACGCTTGGTGCGGACATTGTACGCGTGTTTTATGAAGAAACAAGTGGCGAGGAGATGTCCCATATAAGAAGGGTATTGAAGGCGAGAACGAAACCAATGGAAAAGGCGCCGAATTATATGATTCTTCCAAGAGACGCACTCTTTGCAATGGAGACGATGCAGCTTTCCAGGAAAAAGGCAAGCCCGCTTCGACGGTTTTTTGTATATATTTTATTGCGTTTGCAGTTGTATGGACACTCGGCACAGGTTTTCAGCGCCACCGTCATGTTCCGTATAAATTTTAAATCGATAACATCGCTCCCCGCATTGTATGTTCTACCCGCGAGTAAAAGCTCGCGAGCGTTGGCAAGGAACACGGCTAAAGCAGAGACGAAACAAGCTGGCCATCTCCGTCACACGGAATAACATCAACCCGCGTGCGACGCCTGCCATCGATTGTTCCTCAAGCAGAAGGAAACGGCCCGCCCGTCATTTGCTGAGCGAAGGAGCAGGAATGAATATCTGGGGAGAGGGATTGCGTAACTCGAGCAGCAGTTTTGAATTTTGATTATAAGCGCGTGGTCGAGAGCGCTGGCACGCACGCTATTTCGGCAGGCATCCCCCAGCGAACGGCGCATATACCTTCTACGCGCTGTGAACGTTGTAAGCGCTGTGATCTCACGATCACAGCGCTCGGACCACTGATACGGCAAACTGACCGAAAACCGCTTCTCTCGGGAGCGGCCTTATTGCCATACACCAGCGTTTTGTAGAGTTAAGCGAGATCGGAGCAAAAAGGGTTAGCTGCTATCCCTTGTTCATGTAACATTGCGGCGTGTACTTATCGTATTCACTGCTTCGCCCCACCCCCCGCGCCGCGCCGCCGCCGGTCCGATGAACCCCGCGCCGTTCACGCGCCGCCGCCGGTCATTTTGTGTCCGGCGTACAAGACTACCTACAACCTGCCGTTCAGCAGATTGTAACGTATGCTAATCAACAGATAGCGGTTGCGCTTGGCCATCTCCCTATTGCTCCACCTGTACCCAAACGCTCCGCGTCGCCATCACGCGAATCATAGCGAACACACCCTTATATCCGCTCTTCCCGTTTCCTGTCACAGTCTCTAAAAACCGCCCCTCCAACTGCAGCTTGCAGTCCAGCTTCCCACCACCACCCACCAAAATTTGCCTTCGTGTAGCGACGAGGCCCTAATATTGGACGAACATGGCCAGAAACCGTAAGTCAACTCGTGCCACCCCTGAACTCCAACGTGTGTGGCAGTGGAATTGCAAGGTCGACCATAGGAAGCGCGGAGCTCTAACACAGTTTCTCGCATCACAGCTGAATACTCCCGATATAATAACGTTACAAGAAGTGCAATGTAGCCCTACACTTTCCTACTACAACACATACACGGACAAATCAAACAATACACCGCATCACACAACTACGTTAGTTTCTAAGCATAGCGCTGTCATAGAACACACCCTTCAAAGCTCCTCCATCCCGCATGTACTTCTCGAATTGGTCCTGTGCTCTCGCTCCAATAGCAGCCTGCACGTGTTCAAAGTCTATAGTGACCAAATGCCAGGAAGGATTACTTTCGTCATCTATTTCCGCAACTATGCAAATTGGGTAAACACATTTATTGTAGGAAATTGCAATGCCTCCCGCCCCTCCATGCAGCTAGGGGATACGCAGCGGAAACGCCCAAAGGCCGCCGACGTGTACAGACTCACGCAGTTCACCGCATGACCCTGATGACGGAACCTGAGCAACCCACTCACTTAGGTAATACCATCAGCAGTGACACATGTCCCGACCTCACGATAGCCAAGAGGGTCACTCAACACTCTTTGTGTAACCAAGGTTAATCTAGGCAGTGATCATAATATACTCACTACAGAGCTCCAGGTAGCTGCCAGGTGCGCCCCAGAACCCATCAAAAATAACAAATTTGGACAATTTGGCGGGACGGAACATCCACTACCCATCCGGACTCTCCTTCCATTGAGGCTTGGATGAAGCAGCTTCAGTCCGACTTTTAAATAGTTACGATGTATCACTGCGACGACGGAGACGCCGGATATGGACCAGCATGCGGTGCATTTGTGGGATTTCCACAGAGGCTTGACACGGCGGTGGCGCCTGCAGAACCATTACCCGAAACTTCGTCTCCGCATCGCCCAACAAGCTATTAGGCGAAACGGCTACGCGAAAACCCTCACTAGCAACAGTTGGCACAAATTTGGCGATCACCTCAATGGCACGATAGGTACACCTCGAACGTCGCATATACTCCGCGCTCTCTTAAGCACAGGGAAACAACAATACTCACAGCTAACACAATTGCACTACCCTCTACAAATCAGGGATCGACGATTCCACTTAATTGCAGGCTTACAGCAACGTTATGTAACCATAGGCGCCCGTAATGCCTACCATGATTGTCCATACGTACACTATACTCCTCTAGATGCATTACAGAAACAGAGGTTTAGGCGGCCTTCTAAATCATTAAGCGTAACACATCATCCGGGGCTGACGAGATTACATAAACACTTCTGCGTAATTTAGATGACCGGACCATCTAGGATTTAACCGCTTTTTACAACGCACACTCGAATAACGGCAGGCTACCACAGGACTGTGACACGCAGAAATCATACTTAGTCCAAAGCCTCGCAAACCGCTATGCCTTCAGCATCTTCGACCTGTATTAATTAATTAATTAATTAATTAATTAATTAATTAATTAATTAATTAATTAATTAATTAATTAATTAATTTATTTATTTATTTATTTATTTATTTATTTATTGTACCCTCAAGGCCCGAAGGCATTACAGAGGGGAGTGGTAAACGGGAAATTGTACAAAAGTTGGGTAGTAATATAACACAACAAGAAAATAATACAGTAACGCAATAAAACAACAGACTAGTAATAGCAGTACAGACAATGTAGTAAGGAAATGCTTCGCAGGTACTAACATGAACAAAACAAGGTAACACGACATTAATTGCTGCTTATACAATGTTAGCTAATTATTTATTAGTTACTTAACAGTCATAACGATAAAAGAACATGATGCAATTTTCAAGTTAAGCAATGTTAGCAACAGCCTTGCGAAAAAAATCACAGCATATCCACGGGGTGAATGATGATGAGTGGGGCGAAGTTACGGAGGGAATCATCTGTAAACCGTGAAACTCTTCCGTGAAATGCGCCCAGTACATAATATAAAGAGTGAAACATCGTGTATATATTAAACATCAAACCTTTATTGTACTGTTGGTTTACGTGGTCCCTTCATTATCACTTGTGATCGGTGAAATGCAAGGAAGAAGTCCGCTCCCGAGCGAAAGAGCGCCAAGAGCGACCGCATTCCCCGCTCGCCCTGTGCGAATTAAAGGCAAGGCTAGAGGGAAGACAGGACGCGCGTTCCACGACGCGAGGTCGCTAGCATGCCCAACGAAAGCCAACGGAACGTGATCGTGCAAGTGCTCCGGATTCGCATCGCCTCATGGTTCCATTTAGCGTCCCAAAACCAAATATATTGCTCAAGGTGTGCCTTGCGTTTTTCGTAGAAATAATTTCTTTATCATGTACATTAAGACGAAAAGTTGAAAGCTCACTAGAGTGTATCGCCCGCAAAGTATGTCTTTTAGTGTGATTTAACTCTCGTACGGCAGGGTCCTCGCGCCGTTGCCGGTCCACCTCGCCCGTTGACGATCGGGCGAGGTGGCTACATACAACTACTACTACTACACTTTAAGAAAAACATCTGGCGTTCTTTCGTTCTGCTTTTACAAAACATCTGGCGTCTTTCGTTGGTTTATTTCATCAATCAACGGCGTTTTGAACAAAATTTTTATTGCTTAATCACGCACAGGAGAAATCTCACCAGGCACTACCTTGGAGGTAAACAATGGCTGCTAATGGGAATGAGAGACAGAAGAAGTCGGCTTTTAGCTAACACTTACACTTCTACTTCTACTAACGTTTCCTACTGGAACATGCCAATGGCTGCTGATGGGGAATGAGAGACAGAAGAATTCGGCTTTTAGTTAACGCGCACGCTGCGAATTTTTTATTGTTCAATAACGCACAGGAGAAATCTCCCACCGGCACCACCTTGGAGGTCAAAGCGTAAGACTTGTTACGGACTACTACGATGACGACGAGTACGAGGGACGAACGGGTGCCGCCTTAAGGAGCTTCGCCCCTAAAAGTTTGTTATCATTGATGGCGACTATGTCGTAGGGAAGGTGGTTCCATTGCCGAGATGTTCTGGGGAAAAAAGAATGACTGAACGTGTTAGGATTACCTGTTTGAATTCTGACTTTGAAGCGATGGTCGATACGGTGCGATAAGTAATGCGACTGCGAAATGAAGTCATTTTGAAGAAATGGATGATGGTATAACTTGTGAAACAAAGTTAAGCGAGCTATATACCTCCGAGATGCTAGCGATTGAAGACATAGGTTAGCTTTCATTGAAGATATGCTGGAAGTACGGTTATAATTAGAATAAATGAATCGAACTGAATTGTTTTGAACGAGCTCTAGAGAAAAGATGAGGTTTTCATTGTGTGGGTCCCAAACTGCTGCAGCATACTCTAATTTGGGACGCACTAATGACTGATAAAGTAGTAATTTTAGGGATGATGGTGCGTTAGAAAAGTTGTGACGTAAGTAACCAAGCGTGCTGTTAGCTTTACCGATTATGTATTCAATGTGAAGAGACCAGGTTAGATTTGAAGTTATATGAACGCCTAAGTATTTGTATGAGTTCACGGAATCTAAGGGTATATTATTCAAATGGTAAAATGGAAGGGTAGTGGAATTTCTATGAACGCGCAAAATTTTACATTTGTTAATGTTTAGTTCCATTCGCCAGGTATTACACCAATCACTTATGTAGTTTAAGTCTAATTGAAGAGCGTTAGTATCGTCAGTGCAGGTTATTTCACGATAAATTACGCAATCATCAGCGAACAAGTGAACGTGAGAAGTCAATGCAGATGGTAGATCGTTAATATAGATTAGAAAAAGGAGTGGTCCTAATACTGATCCCTGAGGCACACCGGAGCGAACTTCGGTTAAAGGGGTCATGAAGCACCCCTTGGGCTGATTGAAAAAACACATCCTGCGGAAAGCTGACACGGCTATGAACTGCTCTGCCAAATATTACAGTCGTGCGCGCCGCGTAATGGCCACAAGCGGAGCGCGAAGTTGCCGTTTCCCCAGGCACCCTCTTTTCAAACAGAGGCCGGTTCTCACTCTCGTCGGTGGGCGGGGCGTCTGTCCGCTGTACGTAGCAAGAGACATAGCATGCTTATTGGCCGATAGCCGACGTAAATCGAGAGCGGCGTTCGGATCAGATGCGCTTCTTGCTGCGGGGTGCCACCACTTGCCGGCGCCGCACTCCTCAGTACACGGTAGCCGCACTCGCGCAAGCGAATCACAGCGGGAGAGCGATCGCGTTTCATGACGCGCGCTGGCGTAATTTCTTTCCCCCATGCCATCCCTCCCTGTCTAGCTTCCAGTGCGCTCGCCGGCACGAGAAAAGAGAGAAAGCGCTGGGAGCGTGCGCCAAACCCCCGTAACTCCGCTGATTCTTGACGGATTCGAGAAATTTTTGCGGCAATCGATTCGGGAGGCAGTACACTCCGATACTGAGGCCATTAGATCATTACTTGGAAAAGTGGTTCATGACCCCTTTAAAGGTGAGTCATGATTATTAGCAGTAACAAACTGATAGCGGTTACAAAGAAAGTATTCAACCCATTTCAGTATTTTACTATCGAGTTTTAAAAGACTTAGTTTAAAAAGAAATAGTTGATGGCAAACCTTGTCAAATGCTTTACTTAAATCTAAAAAAACACAGTCAGCAGTTGAGGCGCGATCTAAAATACAGTGTAGTCCATGAGTAAATGATATTAGTTGCGTTTCGCATGAGTATGTTTTACGGAAACCATGCTGAGATGTGAAAAATGAGTTAGAATCGAGAAAGGTAACCAGGTTGGTGAAAATTACATGTTCCAGAAGTTTGCAACAGGTGCTGGTTAGCGAGATCGGGCGGTAATTCATGGGTGAATTTTTGCTGCCGGATTTACGTAGTGGGACCACCTTCCCTATTTTCCATTGCGAAGGCAGAGTGGACGTGTTTATGGATTGTTGAAAGAGTTTGGTCAATATGATGGAGCTGAACATGGTAGTGCTTTTTAGAAACTTGCTGTTAATGCCATCGAAGCCTGGGGCTGAGTTGAAGGGTAATTTATCAATGAGTTTAGCAATGCCAGATGAATGAACAGTTACAGGATCCATGATAAGATAGTCGCATGAATTAGTGCCCGGTAGGTGAATATTGCTCGAAACCGAAAAATAATTTGAAAATGTGTCGTTAAGAGCGATCGCGCAAGCGTCACTTGAGATTACTTCACCTTCTGTGTCTTTTAGGATGATAGTGCTATCGCAAGGGGGGTTAATGACACGCCAGAACTTACGAATGTCTGTTTTGATCATTTCGGGTAGTGTGTGGGTTAAGTAATAATCTTTAGCTTCTTTTAGTGCAGATAAATATGCACGATTAGCAATTTTATACGATTCCCAACGTGCTTGGTTAGAAGAGGATTTAGCTAAGCGATAGAGCCGTTTCTTTCTGTTAGAAAGGCGCTTGATGTATGAGTTATACCAAGGTGCTTGTGCATTAGAATGGATTACACGATTGGGATTTGTATTGGTATTTTTCTGTATTGGTATTTTTGTATTGGTATTTTTCGATTGGTATTTTTCTGTCAACAGGCGTACCTGATCTACAAAAATATCCCAGTTATTCTCAACTGAACGAGTATCAACGTTAATTAAAAATCTGTCGAGAAATGAGCCTAATTCATTGTTAATTGCATTAAAATTAGCCTTCTTGTAATCCCGAATAATTTTCTTAACCTTAGTTCGCTTAGGAGGGCTAGCGTTAATGCCAATACTTATTTAAGAATGATCGCTAATGTTAGGTAGAAAAGTTATAGGGGAAGCTAGGTCTGGACGATTAGTTAAAATTAGGTCAAGCGTGCTCGCAGTGTTGGAAGTGATTCTGGTCGGCTGAGTAACAAGTTGGGAAAGTGAAAACACGGAACAAAGCTCACAAAATTCTTTTGCCTGAGATGAGAAGGGATTTATACCGGGTGGTTGTGTGTTCCACAACAAGTTAGGAAAATTAAAGTCGCCAAGTAAGAACAAAGGTGATGAGGGAAATCGTGAAGAAACGAGGTTAATGGCATCATGTAAATTGTCAATGAAGGTGGCAGGTGATGAAGGCGAGCGATAGCACACGCCAAGGATTATCTTTGTGTGACTGAGTGTTAGGCAAGCCCATGTGCACTCAAGATCAGTTTTAATGTCTATATGAAAGGACGGAATATCTTGCGAAATGGCGAGAACGACACCCCCTCCTCGACGCTCAGTGCGGTCACACCGGTAGATAGCGAAATTAGTGGCGCCATAAAATATATCACAATCACGCACATGTGCAGGAAGCCAAGTTTCTGTAAGGGCGACGATTTTCGCGTCGCACGTGTCGATTGCTGATGACAACGAAAAGAATTTGTTGCCAACACTTCTTGTATTTGTAAAAAGAATGGGTAGGTAAAATGCGGATGCGCGAGGCGATCGGCCACTTCCCTCCTCGCTTTCCTATTGTGCGGAACGTCGTGCATTCGTAGGGTTGTTTCCAGTAACTCTTACATTCTGAGTGAGTTCATGTACAGAATCACTGGTAGCGTCGTACACATAGCATTTATTGTTCGTAAACAATTTATTGTAACGGAGCTTGAAGTTGGAAGAACCAGACTGGGTGGTACCAAATTCAAAGAGTTTTTTACGAGCAATGCGGGTTGGTAATGAAAAGTCTTCACCAACTGAAAGATTTTGTTGTTTAAATTGGTTTCGCAGAGCAAGTATGCTTTCCCTTGTTTTGAAGTGTGAGAATTTTGCAATGATGGGGCGGCACTTGTTTGGACTGAAGGAACCGAGGCGATGTGCACGTTCTATTGCGCCATCGGGAAAGGAATCGTAAACTGATTTTATTGCAGTGATTAGCTTGGTTTCAGTTTCTTGCCACGATTCCTTCGTGTCAGGAATACCTCGGAATATAAGATTATCACGGCGTGACCTATCCTCCAGTTCAGCGAGACGTGAAACACACGCGTCTAAACTACAAGCAACTTTTTCGACCTCGGTGTGCGCGGATGCCATTTTCTTAGTTAGTTCATCGACTTTGCTTGATTTTTCTTCGAGCAAGGCTAAGCGTTTTTGGAGACCATTAATTTTTGTCTCGATGCCCTTTTGGCCGTTTTTGATAGCTTTAACATCAGAGGCTAGCTCAGATTGGGCTTTGGAACCTTCAATAGATCGAGTGTGCAGATCCTTCAGTAGCTTGAACAATACGTTCATTTGTTCTGAAGGGTCTGCGGGGAGCGAATCAAGATTAAACACTGATTCGGAGCGTGTGTTAGGTCCAGGGTTAGTCTCGACATCACCCGACTGCAGTAACAGACGGGCAACGGAAAAGCAATCACATATAGTATCCAATAATACCCGTGGACACGGGAACAGTAGCAAGCACCGATCGTCAGCTTTTTTTAGCGTGAAGAGAGGCGGTTGTAGGCACCTGCATAGCGAAGACAAGGCAGTTAGGCATGGTGTTGTAAGCACTGCTCCCGTGTCCACTGAATGGTAGGTCGCTTGGTAGGCAGCTTAAATCTTCGTCTCCTGGTGATGGCTGCGTATCCTTATCTTCACATGTGTAGTTACTCAGCAGACAGCACAAATTACACACATGATCCACCATATCACCAATCGCAGAAGAGGCCCCTGCGAGAACGATGTCATCCGCTTAGTACAAGCACTCATAGTTACTCGGCTCACATATCGTCTTCCCCATCATAATCTCACACTTGCTCAAACCGAAAATCTGCGCATCCTTCAGCGGACGGCGGTGAAGTCGTCTCTCCGCTTGCCTCCATACGCATCAACGCAATGCCTCCTTCAACTAGGTGTCCACAAAACATATAGTCCTCTACAGTGATGCGGGCCGTCACCCAGAAAAGCCCGTCATGCGTTTAGCTGTGATAGATGGCGCAGACGCCCTTGCGGCGTCTGCCACACCTCCCACTAAGGACAGTGTTTCGGCTGAGGAGGATGCTGGAAATCGCGCGTGGCGCATGGAAGACGACGAGAAAGAGGTTTCGCTCGCGACTAGTAGAATGTGTTCGCCATGTTTGGATGCCTTTTCGCTCCGCGACAGTAGACCCGGCACACGTGTCTTTTTCCCCACATCCTAGTTTGGTGCCGAAACCCGGGAAGCCAGCCAGCGCTTTCGAAACTTGCGGCTTCTCTTCGGAGAGACATCTGCAAAGAGCCGTCATGGACCGGAAGAAGAACAAGCGAGCCGCTAGCCGATGACAAACCACGAAGATCACCAACGAGGTGAACTAGATCCTTCAGGCCGGACAGTTCGATCTTTCTAGCCTTCGCGTACAACATATCCGGCTGAAGGCGACGAAGTCGGAGTTGACCGTGTTCATCGCCCCGTTGGATGCAGTCATAACCGACGAGCACGCAATAGAAGATTGATTCCGTCATGGAATACGAGGAAGCTCCTATCTGCGCTTTGGCCTTGCTCGACCACACTAGTGACATACTCAAGACTTGCTCTTCACTTCCGACAACGGAGCCATCGACCGCAACTGACGGGGACCAATCGGCTTCTTTCTCAACGAGCCAGACGCGTTCACGACGTGAATTTGGCGCCAGGTTGCCGAAGTTAGAACTTGTGAATGTCGACGGAACAATCATGAAATGGTAGCCGTTCTGGGACATGTTTCTGCATTCTGTCTGTAAAGAAATGAGACCGACGCCATGGCTGCCCCGTCTTCTTCCCCTTTAACCCTTTCGGCCCTGGCGTCGTCAATTGACGACACCGCACAAAAGTTCTACTAGCACCTCGGAAATTAAACCAACACTGCTCATTCTTGGGGAAAGACTTCTTCAGTGATCCCTACTGCGATTGACGTCAAAGTTGTGGCATATTTACGGAGCTGGGAGCCACAAAGAAGAAAAAGCTTGGCCAAAGTCATGGGCGACGCCGAGGCGGGTCAGGTGAGGCGGCTAAGCGCCGTTTTCGGGACGTCGTACAGAAGCTGTTTCAAGGAGTATCACGCTGAAAATTGAGACGTGGTTCACATTTTGTGTACTTTAGTGAGTAGCAGAAATAAAGAAGCCATTTTTCTAATTTCACAACCACTGAGCTTTGATGACCTAATTTGATTGCATGCTAATTAATCCATAAATACTTGCACCACTGGCTCCATTTTTCGTTTTTGGTCTTCCGAGGTCCTTACTATTAGGAAAACGCGCACAAAAAATGTCTGCGGCCAAAATAAAAAATCCAGGGCTGAAAGGGTTAATGGAACACCCTCATCCCATGATGATGATACGTATGCCCCAGATGCGGCGGTCGTTTTCTCCTATTTTCAACACATTCCCGCCGCCGCCAAATGAACACACTGAATCGAAAGACGAGTATTGTCCCTCAGCACTTCGAAACTTCGTCAACTGGCTTGCATCGAGTTCAGTAGTTAGATGTTCAGTCGGTTACTAACGTTGCTGCATTTGGTAGAACATTTGCTGCGATGCGTCTGCTGGCGATGTATAGCTTTCACTTCCCCTTTCGCTCTTAAAGCCTCCTGGGCTATCAAAGGAACTGGGCATTCTGGCCTCGCGAATCTTCTATAGACCTTTATAGCGAAGTTTCATCAGGTAAGCAGGTACGCCGCAGGTGGTTTCAAGGGCCAACCCTGCGTGATCCGGATTCAGAATATTAATCACCTATAGGGTCTTGAGTATCGAAGCCGCCTTCGTTATGGTAGTTTGCACCTGCGCTTCATGTTCCTGCTGCTTCGAAGGCTGGGCTACAGGACGGGTGTCGGGACAGAAATTCGTCGCCCTGGCCTCGCACGTCTCGAAGTTCACATTGGTGAGAAAATCTTGTGATGGGCGGAGATACCATTGACCGGTCGGGGTGCAGGGCTCTCGATATGTTCCTCTCTATGTGCACGTCCACGACCTTGGAAACCTCAGGTCGTCGTCGTAAAGGGCGCGTCAGTACGGAGCCGAAGTAGACGTGAGGGCTCCCGTCTCGCAAGCCTCCAGACGACGCCTGGATTCACGTGGATGGGCTGTCAAGATGTACGTTGCTGACCTAGATGAACTGTCTTCCCTTGCGCACATCGGGCCGTCGTCGTGAAGGGCGAGTCAGTACAGAGCCGAATTAGACGAGATGGCTCCCGTCTCGCGAGCCTCCAGACGACGCCGCATACACGTTGCTGACCTCAATGGGCTGTCTTGCCTTGCGAACATCGGGCCATCGTCGTGAAGGGCGAGTCAGTACAGAGCCGAAGTAGACGTGCACTTCAGTCCATGGGTGCTCCTAGCGGTCTCTGGCCGTCGACAATTACGCATTTCTCGATGGACAGCTTGGTTACTGTATTACAACTTTCAAACAGAGTATTGCAGAGACACGCAAAATTATGTTGCAGACCCTTTGTCTAGACTGCCCATCAACGAGCATAACGCCAGTCTGACGAAGAGGAAGTGACAGTTTCGCTGGTAACTTCGGCAGTTGAAAAAGCTACCGTACCGGCTATACAGCCAATGAATTTACGTTGGCTAAAGCAATTCAGCAACTCAGTAAAGGCTGGTTACATAAGAAGGCGCTATCGGCTGACCTGATTCTATTTTTTCACCCTCAATATGAATTGTCCCTGGTAGATGGTCTTCTAATACGTGCAGATTGCATAGTAATTCCCGGAGTGCTTCGCTACACTTTTTTGCAGTAGGCGCCTGAATTGCATCCTGGAATGGTCCGCCCAAAGGAACTTCTAAGAGAGAGATACTGCTGGCCTCATTTAAATAGGCAAGTCGAAATATGTGTCAAAAATTGTTGCATATGTCAGTCAGCAGATAAGTCGGCCAAACCGGTCTTTGCGCCTTTACAACCTGTTCCTTGGCCAGATCAGCCCTGCCAAAAGTTAACCATGGATATAGTCGGACCCTTAAACATCACACCCAGCCCAACTCATGCAATAGCTGCCACGGATTATTACTCTCGCTGGCCAGAAGTATGTTCTACTTCCTCCACCGCATCGCACGACGCCATGGATTTTTTTAAATCTCTATTCAGCAGAC
This sequence comes from Rhipicephalus sanguineus, assembly GCF_013339695.2. Lineage (NCBI taxonomy): Eukaryota > Metazoa > Arthropoda > Arachnida > Ixodida > Ixodidae > Rhipicephalus > Rhipicephalus sanguineus. The sequence continues at coordinate 107,173,275 of NC_051186.1, forward strand.
AGGGATTCTCAAGTCAAATCGTTACCGACAATGATCCTCAATTCATTTCCACACCACTCCAGGGTTTTCTAAAAGAAAGAGGCATTGAGCGCTGCAGATCATCGAATTATTATCTGCAATCCAATGGCCTGTTCGAACGGTTTAATAGAGTACCGAAGGAAGCAATACTGGTCGCACAGCTGGAAGGCAAACCAGTGAAACAGACCATTCCCGAGTATCTAGCATTGTATCGATTTTCAGCGCGTGCGACAACGGGAGTTTAGCCGGCAGCACTTTTACGTGGCAGATAGCCTCGAATAAAATTGTATTTGAGTAAAACGACCTCAAAGTTCCGAAAATCACACCTGCTGCAAAACGTAACTACCAATCAGTCCCATAATGGAGCGCAATCAAAGGACAGTTCATTCCTGAGATCGCAAACTTGCAACAGCATAGAGAGTAAGCAGCAACATATGAAAGCCTATGTCGATAAACGCAGGTGCGCCAAGTACCCCTTAGCGCAAGTTAGGAATTTCGTTAAAGCCGACACCGTGTGATTGGATCTTCCAGGCTCCCCGGCAGTGGCGACACACCTATTTCGCCCCAACTTTACGTAGACGGCACCCCTGGGCATGGCCCGTCTGGAGGCTCGTGTTCGCTCCTTCCGTTGCGGCCTGCGCACGGGGGGGGGGGGGGGGAGCTGTTTCATCCTATCGCCGCAGCTTCGCGGGGGCGCTCCGAGCTCACCCACTCTAGAGTCACTGGAAAATTTCAGAGTACCGCAAAGGTAGGCTGCACGCGGCTAACATTGGGCGGCGGCGGCCATATCCCTTCCGGACCGTCCGGCGCGTTGGTAGCGTGTGTTGAGAAGTGACCGATCTTTTCGCCTCGATGCCGTGTTACGCTCGGCGTAACTGCAATATGTGTCTGTGTGTGTTTCTTCAAAAGGATATCAGAAGTGATTTCGAGTCATCGACAGTCATGAATCGACTGCGCGGTAAGCGGTGTAGCTAATGAAACGTGCGGCGAATGGTTGCCATGTGCTCGCGAACTCTCTTCGTGGCTTCATCGGTCTCTTTTCGTTTCACGGCCGGGTGTGTTCGCAAGGTCCGGAGCTGTATAGTTGCATTAGCGTAATGACCGTACGAGATGCCCTTTATTTCGACGCTTGGTGAACGTTGACTGTTTGCGCTAGCTTTGCAGTCGGTGTTCAGGTTCACTTCATAGCGCATTCGAGAACATTATCGAACATCGAGAACATTCAGCATTGCGTCCTTCGACTGATCGCTGACGCATACCTTACTTGCGCACCATGCTTGCTGTTCAGCTGGGTGTTATCTGTAATAGAAGTGGTGTGTGTACGGTAAGTGGAAGTTGTGCGTGAAGTATTTGTCTCAGTTCGGAATGCCAGCAGCCGAACGCACGGGCGAATCGGCGTGCGGTAGGTAAGCTGCATTTTATTTTGCGAATACATTGTCATTTCCTAACAGATATGTAGAAAATAGGCCATCAAAAATGATTGACGTCACTATTCAGTTGCTTCATTTCCTATTTTTTGTCTCCTTAATATTCCCATCGTTACAGTGCATTTGTAAATATTTTGCTGTGTTCCGACAGTTTTTTTTTGGCGTTGCCAGCGCGTAAACAGCTAGGGTTCGGTTTCTGCACTGCTTTTAATTTCAATTTTTTTTTCGTAATGCATTCTTGTTAAAACTTCCTCGGCGCAGTGCTTTATCTTATTTTGATCAGAAATAGCACATCCCGAAAATTTTTAACGCGCATGCTACTGCAACACAGTATGTGTATACGAGCTAGGGCTCGCATGAAATCGATTCCCTCAATGCGTGGGAGGATAAGCCGTCTTTTTTTCTTTTTTGCTGTGACCATTTCTCACCCACTAAACAGTAATGTAAGGGTGCGCTCGGCGCAATGCAGTATTAGCAACATTAAAGAAATATATATAAAATACGCCTGATAACATTGCCTTATATCGAGTTTATCAACAGAGCTCCACGCTTCAGTTTTGCGCAGTGCAAATGATCACGCGACAATTGCCTTCAAGGTATACAGGAAACAGTTATTATTTTAATAAGTCTTCGATGTCGCTCTCGTGCGTGACACACTTATAACTCGAAATGCATGCACAATCTGTTGAACAGATCGAGATATAAACAGCCAAGCAAATAGAAAGGTATGTAGTATGTAGTTTTCAATATCGCTGAACATAGCGAACCGTAAAGGTGAAGTATCCTGTTGCATGACATCTTTTCCAGCAAAGTTTGTGTAGTTCACTGCAGAAAGGAGTGTTCTTCGAGGGGGGCGAATTCATTCCGCGGCCAACTATGCAGCCACATACGACGCTCTTTGACGTTAATGTTTTCCACACGGAATTAAAAAAAGACGAAATTCCCGGAGTAGCTCACCAGCAACGTTCGGTTACTGGTGAGCTACTCTCTGGCATCTGCATGACGCGTTTAAAAAAGCGACAAAGTACTTCTAGGGACCGTGGTACTGCTAAATGTCCGCCCGCGCTCTGCATTCAACGCGCCTGCACCCAAAGCGCTTGGAAGGGATATGGCGGCGAGAGGTCTCGTGACGCGAGTAAGCCAATCGCGTCAGCGGCGGCGCGCGGAAAACAGATGCGATACTCTGAAATTTTTCTAGTGACTCTAACCCACTCCCGGCCATTGCGGAGGCTAGCGCGCGCAAGGAATGCTCGGCTTCGGATTTGCCATGACCCTTTCGCAAGTTACTGTATACTGCATGCATGAGACCAATAGGATGGGAACATGGTAGCAAGTACATATGATAACTCTGGCCATTGAAGGGGAGGCGCAAGCCGTTGACCCGCCCGCTTCTATAATAACAGTCTCCCTTTTTTTCGTTTTCTGTAACTTCGAGAAATGAGTAAGAGGATGAATGTTCTTTTTGGTGCATGATCCGTCACTGACCTGCAGAAGAAATGGCGCAACACCTACACTTTGGGAAAAAGATGGTTTAGGAAAGCTTCATTTTAAAGGCACATGCTGGCCGTCCCTGTACTTGAAAATAAATAAATTTGGACATTTTTTGTTAAAGGCATCATATTTCGTGCTTCAAAATTGAAATAAGTACTCAAAAGAGGTGAGAGTGAATACATAATGGGAACGGCCGCTGATTTCCGCAAGCCACACCAGAAAGTCACACCACACCACGCTAAGTCCCTGCATACATAAAGAGCACCAAGCCGCTTCTGTTGGTCGGGAAAGCATCGACGCGGTTACAAGTAAGCAGATCAATATTGCATTTGGAGCTACACTGTAAAAAAAATTGAGTATTCGGGGAGCTAAGGAGGGAAGGTGTTTGAGGTTCGAGTCGGCGCCCCTCGATGACTCGAGTGCACGATGGCAGCGTGAAGCAAGAGCCGTCGTCCGGTGAAGAGACGTTTTATTGCCACGTTCAGGCGTCTGCCCGGGTACAAGCCCGAACCTCCGCTCCTTCTCACAACAATATTCGTCATCTGGCTTGCTCGCGTTTCCTTTCTTGAAAACCCGGCTCTCGTCACTTTCCTTTCAAGTATACCATTCACGCTGATAACGCGTGCGCCGTTCGCGACCGGGAAGTGCCGTGACCTCGGTGATAACGGGAGGAAAGTACGCAAGGTGGATGAGGAATAGTGTTGTGCGGCAGAAATACTCGATTTTTTTCGAATGTGTAGCTTCCCCGAATGGTGCACTGGAGAAAATATTGCAAAAATTCAAGCAATACTCGGCCAGTCCCATGCGTTGAGTATAAGCCAGGCACAGGGGAAAACTACAACAGCATGAACACCCAAGTTAATTTTCTTTCCCTACTGTCCTCTGCTAGCTTCAACACTAGCTAAGGAGGGAAGGTGTTTGAGGTTCGAATCGGCGCCCCTCGATGACTCGAGTGCACGATGGCAGCGTGAAGCAAGAGCCGTCGCACGGTGAAGAGACGTTTTATTGCCACGTTCAGGCGTCTGCCCGGGTACAAGCCCGAACCTCCGCTCCTTCTCACATCCAAAACAGCCTCTTTTCAACCTTCAGTTAGACAAAGAGTCCCCCAACAAGCCAATCACACTTTGGGGTTGGCATCACCACAACCAATGGCACAACCACTTTCAGCACAGACACGGCATTGTTCTAACGTACGATACAATCTACAACACGCGAGCAGATAGGTTCACTGCGCAACACGTGTCATCTCACTCTCCCCTACGTTATAGCCTGAGCATGCCCCTGACGTCCGCCAGCGCCGAAAGCTCGGCTAGGGCTCAACCTGACCGCGTACCAACGTCTCTTTCAAGAAGCCGCCACACAAGCAGCCAGAATATTTCCACGCTCGAGCTCAACCCCCCACGCATCAGCGTCTCTTTGAAGAAGCCGCTTCTTCAGGCCCTGACCAGTGGCGAAATGTGTACGCGATAGTGCGTTGCTCTGCCAGTCTAATGACACTCGGTGATTACATGTAGCTGGGGACCGGTTCACCTGAACGCTCCTAGTGCCGTAATTACGACCAGACGGCGATTGTACACAAAAACAATCCTCCGGTCGCATCCGGCCAAGTGGTCGCAAAACCAATTCCTCGCGTTCCCTTTTGCGGCGCCGACACGTGTTCCTCGTTAGCGGTAAGTTCTCCGAACGGCAGCGCGGGTAAACGCTCAAAAGTGCGCGTGCGGACGCCAAACAATGACTGAAACCAGGCGGCCGTGTGTCGCGTCTTCCTAACGACGCGACGCTCTTCCCGTTCAGCTCTTATCTCCTCCCTTTTGTTGCAAGCAAGGAGGCGGCTTTGGCGGCCCTGCGCTTCAACGGCGTCACCACAGAGTCGCCTTTCTCACCCAGAGCGGGGCCTTCGGCGTCTCCTCTTTGCGGCGCCGACACGTGTTCCGACGGAAGCGCGGCAACGTGGGAATCGTTCTGCTCTTCGCAGAATTCGTTCACTGAACCACACAACAACACGCCGAATCTGCATGCCTCAGACTGGCTAACCATATGACTGAGTGGCTCGCCATAAGGATGAGATTAGCGGTCTCATTCTAGAAACGAAGCACAAGGACGCATTCGGTTATATATGCATCAGAATGTCGTCCATATTGTTCTCAACTTAAGAGTGAAGATTTACTGCGTAAACGCTGGTAATCTGTTATGATGCAGTTGTGATGCTACTTAAAAATGTGTATTCATCGTGCATGTTTATTCGTGCCACCACGTGATCTGCGTTCGCTGTAACGTCTGCGGTACTAGGTGGTAATAATAATGGTTTAACGTACCAAAAGCCCGATATGATTATGAAGGACGTCGTAGCGCAGGGGTCCGGAAATTTGGACCACTTCGGCCTCTTTAACGGGCTCCTAATTATTAGCACATCGGCCTCAAGCATTTTCACATCCATCAGATGTAAGGTGGTCAAGCCTTTAAAAATAAATATTGGTGATGCTGGTAGAGCTGCGTGTACGCCTTCTTTTGCCCAGCGAATGAGTGCCGAGAAAGCCAGACTTTCCACAGATGCGCCTGTGCTTCCTCCACCGCTTCCTACAATCGGAAGCAGTAATTCGCACGGACAATTGGCTGTGCACAGCTGGTTCACAATACAAAACGCATGCGGCGCAACGCAATTCGGAGAGTTAGCTCGCGAAGCTCTCACGCGGAGCGCGCAGTCATGACTGTATAGGAACAGCACCATTGTACTCGCGGCGGCTGCTCAGGCGGTAAAAGAAGCATGCAAGCAAGCGCCTCCACACCGGCCGTGCCCAGGGCTGACCCACCCAGGGGAATCCGACAGCAGTCTTTCCCTGTGTCTGTGTGTCTCTATCTCACTGTCCTCACGCGTTCGGCTATCTCTCTCAATATTTAGCTCTCCCGTGTGCACCTGTTTTAGTTTACTTCCAGTTTTCTGGCGAAAAACTGGAATGGAAGTTTTCATTAACCTTGTGTGTCCTTTCCCAATGACTTGCGAGCGGAGATCTTCACATTACGAAATAACCGTTCCCAAAAGCAACCCCAAAAAGGCGCACTCTCTGCAATAAATGTTCAAGTGATCCTGTGGGCGGTGCAATGGTCGCAGATATTTTTCCTGCCTCAACAACTGTTGCATGCAGCGCTTAAAGTCAGAGGGGGGGGGGGGGCGAGGAGGCGCCCGGTTCTTCCTCCACTTTTAAAGGAGGCACTCGGCCGCCCCCCTCGGCAGGTCAGCTGTTGTACTGCGGCACCCATTTGGCAAGCTCTGCAGTTGACTTTTGTTTTTGGCAGTAGTGCTTTGTGAAGAGGAATTATAGCTCTCCAAGTTTTTCAATAATGCTTTAATCGCAATTATTCTATTTATGGGACATCAGCAAAAGAAAGCAAAATAAGAAAGAAACAGGTGTCATCCTACTGCTGGATGCACGGGGTCGTCTGTACAACTATAATCAGGGAAAAGCTAAGAATCAAAAGTAAACTGTTCCGCTGTCCCTTTGTATTATGCGCGTCCAACTACGGCCGCTCTTTAACATGACGTAATGGTTAAGACGAACCAATGAAAAATGCAACATGGCGCCGTTCGCGATTGATTTGAATTTCCGGTGGTATTTGTTTCCTCCAGAAGAAGCCCTTCCGTGCTATGCGAAAGCACCAAGCATCATCCTCGCCGGTAGTGATTCGATGAAGTAGAAGCTTGTGACTGTGCCGCGTTTCAAGTGCACCGAAGCGGCGGCAGCTCGGAGTGTTTTACAACGCTTAGCACGTTCCGTCGTTTCGGCAGCGTCAAGTTGCAACACGGCGTGTGTTCCCATCATCATAGAGTTTCCTACAATACTTACTAGAAGGAACTCTGGCGCTAGTGTCTATGGGAGCTGCAACGTAGTACGCTTCAGCCAGCATGGGAATAATGGGTAGTACACAAATATGTCTAAACTTCGTTGTTCCGGCTCCGTGTGGCTGCGCGTCGCCTGCATCCGCTTTGTCGCAAAACAAAGTTCAGTAAAAGTCAGCAGTTCCACTTCACGACTTTAACTTTTTTAGGCTAACCAAATCAAACCTGGTCACGAAGTTCACAACGGTCTATTCTTTTATCCGAAACGAACGCCAAAACACAGCAGTAAACAAGGCCACAAGTACGTTTGAAGCCGCAAGCACGAAGACTAGGCAAATTTGTGTACTACCCATCATTCCTATGGTAGCTGAACGATCGCAGGAAACTCTATGCCCGCCATCGCTCGGATACACCAAGCACATCATCTGAGGGTCACCATATCGGCGACTGTCGTCGCGTTCCTTCGTGAGCAGTAAAGTGAAAGTGAAGTCATAATGTGCGCGTCTGTGTACAATTTACCTCCCGCAAAAGCCATGACAATAGCGTTGCCACATGTGCGTGTGTGTGTGTCGCTTAGAGCTCGCAACGTGTGTATCTTGGTGATCTATTGTGATATGCGCCGTGCTCTGAGCCTATATGAGTGACGTATGTGTGGACGAGGCGTGAGATAATGTAAGCGACCAACATAACCCGTTAGAGCAACACAATGCGATAGTAAACAAACCTGGTGTGGAGAATATGCTATGGTCTGTGCATAATAAGAAGATAATTGTGGTCAGCCGGAGCGTGTGTGATTATGCTAAGTGTGCCTATTGGGGCAGTTGCGTCGTCTCAACGGAATGCAGTTACACCAGCCCAGAATGATGTACTAGGTTGAAGTGCCTGTCGCGTAAGTCTCACGCTAGGTAAACGAACGCCTTCCAATTCAAAACGCCGTTCGAGGCAATCATTGTCCACAAACTGCGAAATGATGCGCGCTATGACACAGAATCGATTGCATGGATCGTGGTCGTAGCTGAATTGACGCCGCTAAAATTACTATTGAGTGAAAAAAAGCTTTTGTTGTTAATGGCGTTGCATTATACTTCGCGATATATAATTCGAAATTATTGCTTTTGTCTAACGTTCGTTTTTTTTGCATTTCGCGTGTATCGTGTGCATGTACTACGCAGTGATAATTTGTTCATATTAAACTCGTGAAACTTATAGTCCGTAGGCCCCTTTTTAAGCGCGTATCCCTTCTTTCGAAGCCTCATCCCCTCACTATGCTTCACGAAAAAATGAGGAGGGGGGAGACAGGGAGGTGGGGCTTGACAATGGACGAAAGGAATGCATTTACTGATTGTGTCCACCGGGATTATGTATGTATAGACTTATGTGTTTTCCTCCTATTTCCTCGAGGATGTACGTTTTCTTCTGTGCCCGAGTGTATACGCGTGGTCTTTTGGCTACTCATTTTTTACACTTTTTACACATGTGTTTTCATTTTTTACACTTTTAGTATTTGTTATTAGTTTCTCGCTCTCTCTACCTGCTTGGAAGACGATGCTATAAAAGCGCATCGAAGCCTCTTAACTTGCCTTGGTAAAGATCAACTGTTTTTAAAAGCGGAGATCCCCTTCTTATTTGTCTTATGGCAAGCGAAGAGAGCCTTTCTACAATCTACGTGTCCTATATATATATATATATATATATATATATATATATATATATATATATATATATAGTTGAAAAGAAGCACCCACGTACGAAATATAGTTTTATTAACGTTTCGGCTGGTGGGCCAGCCTTCGTCAGACTGGATGCACTGCCCGTGACAGACACCGTGGTGCAGAATAACAGTGTAACAGGTGAATAACAGGAGCAACAGGTACAAGGATGTTACACATCGAGGGCAACAGGTGCAACACAATCAAACGTGGCACGCATCGAGAGCAACAGACAGCTGATGGATGCACGGCACTGTGAATAACAATAGGAACGTGCTGCGCGAGTACAAGTGATGGGCGCATGGTGAAAACAGCGCTGCCAATAACAATAGGAAAAATAGGAACGTGCCGCGTATTGAGAACAACAAGTTATGGGTGCATGGTGAACACAAAACTGCAAATAACAATAGGACTGTGCTGCACATCGAGAACAACAAGTGAATATTCCATGGTGAATACAATACTGTTGATAGGCAAGAGGAATAGGAACAAAGGCGAGTTTGTGCCAGCAATGAGGTGTGCACTGTACACTAGGTAAGTACGCTAGCCAACCTACCTGCGTTCTCGTTTAAGCCACAAGAAACCGTGTTGAACTTATGAATTAAAAATGACTCGCGCATTTCGCGCTGATAATGTGACGTAACTCCTCAGTCCAATATAGTTGCCGTAAATGATTCAAAGGTGTGTCCGGTGCTGGCGGCGTGTCTAGATATTGGCAAATGAATCATGCAGTGCACATGCGCCTTGTGGCTGTTGAAACGGAAGCGAAGTGCATTTTCGGTTTGACCGATATACTGCAACTTGCAGATGGAGCACTGAAGCAAATAAATCGCATTATATGTCTCACACGTAAAATCGCCACGAATTTTCAAGTTAAAACCATTGGCGGTGCTTCTAGCCACAGTGGTGGTCTTCATCTGAGTGCATACTTTGCATCAGATGATGCAAAGTGTTGCATCATCAAAGCGAACATTTAAAGAAAGTTTTTCCCGAGCCACCCCGCGCCGTGTATCGACGTTGTAGTAATTTGCAGGACATTCTCACGTCCTCCAAAGTTCGAAATAGCTACATTCCACACGCTGGTTGCCATCCATTTCCCAAACCCCGATGCAAAGTATGCACTCAGATGACGACCACCACTGCGGTTAAAAGCACCGCCAATGGTTTTAACGTGAAAATTGGTGGCGATTTTACGTTTGAGACAGATAATGCGGTTTATTTGCTTGAGTGCTCCATCTGCAAGTTGCAGTATATCGGTCAAACCGAAAATGCACTTCGCTTCCGTTTCAACAACCACAAGGCGCATGTGCACTCCATGCTTCATTTGCCAATATCTAGACACGCCGCCTGCACCGGGCACACCTTTGAATCATTTACGACGACTATATCGGACTCAGGATTTACGTCACATTATAAGCGCGAAATGCGCGAGTCATTTTTAATTCACAAGTTCAACACGGTTTCTTGTGGCTTAAACAAGAACGCGGGTAGGTTGGCTAGCGTACTTGCCTAGTGTACAGTGCACACCTCATTGCTGGCACAAACTCGCCTTTTTTCCTATTCCTCTTACCTATCAACATTATTGTATTCACCATGCGCTCTTCACTTGTTGTTCTCGATGCGCAGCATATTCCTATTGTTATTCGCAGTTTTGTGTTCACCATGCGCACATAACTTGTTGTTCTCAAGACGCGGCACGTTCCTATTGTTCCTATTCCTATTGTTCCTATTGTTATTCACAGTATCGTGTTCACCATGCGCCCACCAGTTGTTGTACTCGCGCAGCAAGTTCCTATTGTTATTCACAGTGTCGTGCGCTTGTCACCTGTCTGTTGCTCTCAATGCGTACCACGCTTGACTGTGTTGCACCTGTTGCCCTCAATGTGCAGCATCGTTACACCTGTTATTGACCTGCTGCACTTGCTCTCGATGCGCCCATCACCAGTTTGTTGCTATCGATGCGTAGCACGTTTGATTGTGTTGCACCTGTTGCCCTCGATGTGCAGCATCGTTCACCTGTTATTGACCTGCTGCACTTGCTCTCGATGCGCCCATCACCAGTTTGTTGCTATCGATGCGTAGCACGTTTGATTGTGTTGCACCTGTTGCCCTCAATGTGCAGCATCGTTACACCTGTTATTGACCTGCTGCACTTGCTCTCGATGCGCCCATCACCAGTTTGTTGCTATCGATGCGTAGCACGTTTGATTGTGTTGCACCTGTTGCCCTCAATGTGCAGCATCGTTACACCTGTTATTGACCTGCTGCACTTGCTCTCGATGCGCCCATCACCAGTTTGTTGCTATCGATGCGTAGCACATTTGATTGTGTTGCACCTGTTGCCCTCGATGTGCAGCATCGTTCACCTGTTATTGACCTGCTGCACTTGCTCTCGATGCGCCCATCACCAGTTTGTTGCTATCGATGCGTAGCACGTTTGATTGTGTTGCACCTGTTGCCCTCAATGTGCAGCATCGTTACACCTGTTATTGACCTGCTGCACTTGCTCTCGATGCGCCCATCACCAGTTTTTTGCTATCGATGCGTAGCACGTTTGATTGTGTTGCACCTGTTGCCCTCGATGTGCAGCATCGTTCACCTGTTGCACCTGTTATTCACCTGTTGCACTGTTATTCTGCACCACGGTATGTAGCCACACACTTATAAATAGTGTCTGTCACGGCCAGTACATTCATTCTGACGAAGGCTGGCCCACCAGCCGAAACGTTAATAAAGCTACATTTCGTACGTGAGTCCTTTTCACCCATCTATCGTACCGGACCCATCGATCTTCATACCCGAAGTATATATATATATATATATATATATATATATATATATATATATATATATATATATATATATATATATATATATATATATATATATATATATATATATATATATATATATATATATATAATATAGAATGCCTACTGGGGCGATGCAGGTATGTGATAAATAAATAATGAATATATAAAAAGTTCAATGTTCAAGGGCTGAAGGGGTCGCGGCCAAGCCAACGCAAGCTGTCGAAGCGACAAAAAGTTCTGTGTAAAGCAACTTTAGCTGGGTATGTACTAGAGCTGCAGTTGCGGTATTTGCGGCAACAAAAGAGTCGAAATTCAAGAAGGCATTCTCAGACCACTTCGCCATGCTTCGCTTTGAGTCAAAGTTGCCATAGTTACGGCAGACAGTGAAGGAAACCGGCGGCGAAGGTTTCGTAAAAATACAAATGGCGCTTTTTGTGTTATTCAATGGTAAAAAACGATGCCGTTATATTAAATCTTACGTTAAATCTGGCATTCTTAGTTTTAATACCTAAACAGGTACTGCGCAGAAACATCACCTTTGAGATGTACATATCTTCGTAGACTCCGAGATGACCGTGGCGCGGGGTGCGGTTTAAAGAACAGATATATTGTTAAGCTGACGCTGAACTGCGCGCCTTCACATTTTTTTTATCTGGCTTTGCTTTCTTTGTTTCAATATCAGCGCAGTAATGCAAGGTAATGTTTATATGCGTGAAAATTATTGCTATTGTTTTAGAACTGCTTCCTTTTTAGCGCGGAGACATGCAAAATATGAGCAATGCGGCCTCTAGGCGGAGCTTATATTTATTCTTAGGCTGTCAACGACTATAGTATGCACATTAACGAAAGAAATAAAGCAGATTGTAAACATTTTTCCTCATGCAGACTAGTTGTGCAGATCACCCTGTAGCACAATGTGCCAACCATACTGCAATCTGCTGTCCGGCGTACATATTTCCCATTGGGCCCGCCAAGTGAGCTCACAATCTAAAGCGCATTCATTACTCGCAGCCTTGACATCACGGCGACAAGACTTTTGGGCACTCAGGAACCACTGACATTCATCTCGCATCTTGACTCCTCCTGTGACTAGTGTCAGGTGGAAGGGCCACCAAGTGCATTGCGTCGAAGTCGCAACAGAAAGAAATGCAGGGTGCGTTCAGATGGTGTAATTAAAAAATTATTTTCTTCCTTAAAACAAAAAAAAATATTTTTTTTCAAAACTTACTTCATTACATAGCAATGAAGTCTTCTATTAAATCCCATATCGTGAGAATTTTTACTTGGACACATCAGTACGAAAAATGCGGTCAAATATGCAGTCATTTGAGTTCTTTTGCGTCAGTTCTCTTGCATCCCTAGCGTCAGTCATTTGATTTCCCTTGCTCGCTTTGGCTGCTGGCGCAACCACATTGGATTTTAGGCAGTGGAATCTGTCAACCTTCGTTCGACTGGCATTTGTGTGAACGGCATGCTTGAAAATGTCCCAGCGTGGCTGCCACTGTAGCATATCTTCGTTGAAATGAACCAAGTCAAGCTTGCGCACAGGTAACCGGCCTCGAGGCGGCACCTATGGAATGGTCTCTTGAGGTCGTACTTGGAGTTGCAACGTTCTTCCCGCCTCTTCCGCGGTCGTTTCGGGCTAAAATTGTTCGATGTGATAAGAAAAAGGGACAACACCGAGGCCGCGTTGTCTTCATACTCCGAGGCCGAGAGGTACTGGTCGGCTACTTGCTCGGCCGTGAGGCATCCTTCCACTTGTTCGTAGAGCACCCGTCATTCGTCGTTTCTGTTCTCCAGTCTGTCATGCAGCACTCGAAGCGCTGGACCACTCAACTGACTTGATTCAACGAGTTGGCTTGCCTCCTTACGGATACACGCGTGCAAAGCTTGTTAGATCGCTCGTTTGCCCGTCATGAGATCTATCTTCGTTACTGTGGAAGTCATTTTGTGCTTGGGTCACTCGCATCACGAAGTTACCGGGTTTCCGCAACACAAAATGCGAAACAAGCGAATTGCAGTGAAAAAGTGGTAAAGGAAGTGACTTCCCTATTGCAAAACCCAGCGCCACTGGGTACCAGCGTCCAGTGCCATGCCGGATTATGGGCCCAGCGTCTCGCTGGATACTGGGCCGCTGGAGCGGCGTTTTACTGGGAGGCGCTGGGTACTCCAGCTCAAAACGGCTCTACAGCGTTAAAACAGCGGTGCCTACGTTCCCCACATAAATAAATTACTAAAAAAAGTCATATAGAAAGCATTAGTGCAATAAAAACAGAAAAAAAAAACTCCACCACGAGGATTCGAACTCGCCACCTATCAATCACCAAGGGAGTACTCTACCACTACGCCACGCTGAAACACGTCAACGCCGCTGTAAAAGAGCTAGTCAATACAGTAAGAAATCGTTTCGTGTCATATTTCGGTGTCGTGCATTCAAGGAAGACGCGATCTTCCTTTCCAGATCACGCTTCCGTCTTTATTGGACACAGACAGAGGGTGGCCGGCAACGAATGAAATGCCCAAAATGGAAAGAGCACTAGGCTTCTTTAAGAATTCCCGTTTTAACTCCGAAAATTATCAAATGGATCCAGGAGCCGGGTACAGTTTGATGGCTGTTACTGCTGATTTTTAATAGCCGTTTCTCGCCCTTGCTAATGATGAGCATGTACAGAAGCTTTATGATGACTCGTTCGATAAACACGCGCCTACATGAATTCATACTGAGTAGTTTTATCGCGCGAGCGACGATATTACTGCGGGGCGGGCGTGTCTGCATTCTGACTTGCAGTTCTAGCGATACCTGCAACTATAAAACCGCTCAGCAAAAACACATTTAGTTGAAAAAGATGCCGGTGTGTTAGTTCACTAATGCGTACCAGTTGACAGGTATGTGTTCTGACGCATGAGTAAGAGAAGTACCGGCGAGTGCGGCCGGCTGCTTTCGGTGAGCCTACGTTCGTTGCTAAAAGCGCGTCGCATCGATGGTCATCGCTCCTTGTGCAGACACCGCACACAAGAAAAAATGGTTAATTTAGGTTAACGAATGCCCAGACTATACTTTGCAGTAAATCTTACACGTTGGAATTGCGTGTACTCAAACCAAGAAGCGCCGGTGGCATGCAGACGGACTCGGCCGGTACGCTAGGCCTAACGCTCGCTGGGAGCCGCACTGGGTAGGACCGATCTCGGCGCAGAGGAGTTGCGATGGTTGAAGTTTCTGCATTTTAGCCTCCAAACCTTTTTAACTGATACCTAACGTATAGCTGAAGTAAGTGGAAGTGCAAGAATTGCCCGAGATGCGTTTCTGTTGTGGCGATATCGAACGACTGCTGTTTTTCTGGCCTCCGTTGGGAGGGCTCGCGAAGCCACAGCTCATTTACTTCTTGCCAACCGCACGGCGATGTAGCGATTTGCTCCGTATATTCAGACCACGGTGTAAGAATATTCAGGTGTTGACACTGCGCTCGCCTAAGCGGCCAGAAAATGTTCGGTCGTCGGTCCGTTGAGCGGTGCGCCATCTAATGGCTTGAGGCGGAGAGCGCCCGCGAGTAACCGAATCACGGCGGTGCTACCAACGTTACTAGAACAAACTCAGTTTAAAAGCTCCGCCGGAGAGGCGGTCCGCGTGGCGGTCGTGAGGACTAGTGGCGCTGCAGTCACGTCTAGCTTAAAGCCCCTTGATGTTGGAAAGTAGCGACGCTCCTTTATCCACGCCGGCTCATCCTCGCCGCGCCGTCAACCTCCTCTTTTTTCACCCTCTCTTTCGCGGAGCCGGCGCATCCGCAACGCTGAATGGCTGCGACGCGCGATAGCTCCCAGTCAGGTGACTCTGACGTCACGAGAAGCGAGCGCAAGCAAACTTCGCGCGCTTTCAGCTGCTCACGCCCGCCATGAACCCTCCAGGCGTCAACCCTCCAGGCGTGTGTGTACGGGTGTGTGCAGGTGTATGCGTGTTTGTATGTGAGCATATGTGCGCCTGCGTTTGTATGTGCGTGTGCGCACGTGTTAACGTGTGAGTGCATGTGCGCGCGTTTGTGTATTCGCGGTGTTTGTGCGTGTACGCACGTATGTGTATGCGTGCGCCTGCGCGTGTGTGTCTGTATACTCTGTATCACTTGTGCATGTGCGTGCGTTTCTGTATCGCTGTGTATGTGCGTGTGTGTCTGTATCGCGTGTGTATGTATGTGCCTGCGTCTCAGTATCGCGTCTGTATTTATGCGCGTGCGTGTCTGCATCGCGTGTGTATGTGTGTGCGTGCGTGTCTGCATAGCCTGTGTATGTATGTGCGTGCGTGTCTGCATTGCGTGTGTATATATGTGCATGCGTGTCTGTATCGCGTGTGTATGTATGTATGTGCGTGCGTGTCTGTATGGCGTGTGTATATCTGCGTGCGTGTCTGTATCGCGTGTGTATGTATGTATGTATGTGCGTGCGTGTCTGTATCGCGTGTGTATGTATGTATGAGCGTGCGTGTCTGTATCGCGTGTGTATGTAGGTAAGAGCGTGCGTGCCTGTATCGCGTGTGTATGCAGGTATGAGCTTGCGTGCCTGTATCGCGTGTGTATGTATGTGCGTGCGTGTCTGTATCGCGTGTGTATGTATGTATGAGCGTGCGTGTCTGTATCGCGTGTGTATGTATGTGCGTGCGTGTCTGTATCACGTGTGTATGTATGTACGTGCGCGTATATATCGCGTGTGTATATATGTATGAGCGTGCGTGTCTGTATCGCGTGTGTATGTATGTATGAGCGTGTGTGTCTGTATCGCGTGTGTATGTATGTATGTGCGTGTCTGTATCGCGTCTATATGCGCGTGTATATGTATGTATGTGCGTGCGTGTCTATATCACGTGTGTATGCGCATGTGTATGTAAGTGCGTGCGTCTCTGTTCGCATGTCCACGCACGTGTGTCTATAACACGTGTGTACGCGCGTGTGTATGTATGTGCGTATCTATATTGCATGTGTATGAGCGTGCCTGCCTGTATCCCGTGCGTATGATCGTGTGTATGTATGTGTGTGCGTGTCTGTATCGCGTCTGTATGCATGTCCGTGTGTGTACGTATGTGCGTGTCTTTATCACGTGTGTATAGGCGTGTGTGTGTGCCTGCGTGCATGCATCGTGTGCGTGCGTGCGTGTCCGACAGCGGCATTGACACAAAAAGGCTTCGGACTCACTCATTTGGCCCAATTTAAGTAAACGACCACATTCCTTCTTGGGTGCCTTCTTTTAGCTCATCAAGACCACAATTATGAAAAAAATTCTCGCCTATACTTTATGCTGGTTACATTATATGCGTTAATACACCGTGTTAAGGACAGCCCAGGCGGCGACGGGAAGGTAAACCGCTCAGCCGCCAGTTGATATACTCATTTTTTTTTTCGAAGCGCTTATTTGTATATACCGACGCGTCTTTAAAAATATATTTGTCACTTTGTTCTATCGGAAGCCCACTTTCGTCATGACTATTGCTTAAGAAACAGGTTCTCATTTGACGCTTCAAGGGGCCGATTAAACAAGCGCGCACAGTGATTTTAATGCGGCTGCGGCGAGCCAGTGGAGGGTTCAGCGTGCCGTGCGCAGCGCGCCGGCCAGGGGAGGGGAGAAATCCGAGGAGAATTGAGGAGGAAAACGCGCGCGCGGAGGAGAGTGTCGCTACTTTCTAGATCAAGGGACTTTAGTCTAGCTCCCGCGGCTGGCGCTTGTTGTGATCGGCGGCGCCGACGTACGAACGCACGTGGGTTACAGCGTCGTCTGCGCTTTGTTAGCTCGTCATTTTTGCGACTGTTCTTGACCAGGCTTAGCGTCTTGTACGAAGACACGTGTATGATGTACGAAGCGTAACGAGGGCGAACAGATTCACAGTGCGGTATGCCGACTTGCTTTGCGCCGGGCTGCAAGAACGGCTACCGCAACGACGACTCCGCTTCATGACACTTCTTCGGACCTCCAAAAGACCCTACGCCATACAAGCTTCGCATCGCAAAGATAGAAAGCTTACTGCGAAATGCAAGGTCTGTGACGTTCATTTTGAGAGTGACGACATTTTAAAGCACTATCGTCGTGTCGTTGCGGGACAAGAAGTTTTGATCCCACGTGGAAAGTGGGAACTCGCGCCCGGTGCCGTGCCGCGCTTGTTCCCAGCACTTCCACCCCACATTTCAAAGCCAAAATGTTCGGGGTTTAGGCGCAAATCCTCCCCAAAACGCACGGCGTCCCGCGAAAGCCCAGTGCCCAGTTTGGAGGAGCCGCCAGAAATAAAACAGCAAAACGAAAAGCAGGCGATTACCTATATACGCTACCGAGACTGAGAGTTGCATCACACTTGACATTCGATCAGTTGTCAGCTGTCGCCATGCCTTCAAAGCAGTGGATTTTCGAGAGATTTTACGACAAGGTATCGAACAAGATGTGCGGAATATTTTACACTCGCCGGCTCGGGAACGGGCTGCTCAGCGCAGAAATTTGACATGATACACATAGAAAACACGAGGACCAGTCTGGTCTTTTCTATGTGTACCATGTCTCCGGGAACGGAGACTTACTTGTGCATAATTGTAGTTGACGAGCAGTTTAACTGCGTAGTGAACGGCTATAGCACGAAACGCAAACCGCTGTCGTACAGTGTAAGAAGTGCAGCGGGCATGGAACATCTGCTCGGTGAAGTTTAAAAACTGAAGTTGAATACTGACGACTGTTCTAGCGACAGAGTATGCGCGAATAACTGCTCGGTGCTCACATCACGGCCGATCTGTCCGAATTGTTTAAGGCACCGTAGAAGGGTGCGACGTAGAAACATCAGACACCGAAAATACAACTATCTACTGAAAAAATTGCTCAGAGACGACATCTATTCGATGTAATCGCACACTGAGATTTCATTTACCGAGTTCTCGTAAAATTTTCCAATTTTGGTTCAGTATCCCTTTGACCGTCGCGAAAATGTGTCTTGTAAACATTGCAAAGCATTGGTGATGTTTTTCGCGAATGTTTTTTTCAATAAATTGTAGAAACATGAGTACTGCTTTTCTAGAACGTTTTTGTATCTCGAGTAAGTACGCTTCTTTGTACACAATAAAGGCTTTTACAAACGTGTTGGGTTGTTCTTGGTCTAGATAAGACGGCAGCGGCTAAAATTGTGGTGGTAGTTATAAAACTTACGCTGAAAACCCTCATTCGCTTATACTTGGAAGTTAAGCGCAATGTAGACAGCTCAAATATTGTCACAGGGTCGTGACGTCGACGAAGGCAGCAGTCAGCAGGACCGAGATGAAACTCTTTATTTGGCCGAACTTGTGGCCAGGAAACTGAAAGTCAAACTACAGCAATACACTGATAGCGGCGAACAGAGCGTCGACCGTCGATCAACTGACAAGCGGTCAAGCGCGTCGGCTTTTATACGGGCGCAATCGAACTTTCCAGCGGTATCGCTGGTGGCGGCGTTATCTCTCGACAAAGCTGGAACATTCACGTGCGGCGCGCAATCTTAACAAAACGATCTTCTACAATCGCGAAGCTTCTCGGACACTGCTTCGCGGACAGCGTCGAGCGTTGATAACCGTCCTTGCTGGTCAAACCCGGATACACCAAAATAAGACAAGAAGTGGTCGTGGCAATATAGACCGAACATCGATTCTTAGCCAATCAATGAACAATGCATACAGACGACCTTATGTATATCCACCTAACTAGTACAATAAGAAAGTTGCCGCGCAGTTGCCGCGAGCAACTCGGCGGACCGCAGCGTTATGCCGTGGCAGCAGACGACGCGCCGATAGTGGCGCAAGACGGAACTGCAGCGCCGCTAGTTCTCGCGACCGCCGTTCGGACCACCCTCCTCCGCTGGCGGAGATACGGAGCTTTGAAACTGAGTTTGTTCTAGTAACGTTGGGTGCTACGTCATCGACGCCGCGCTCGCCGTGCCCTCTCCTGTTGCTCTCTCGATTTCGCCCCTCGACGCCGCTTGGCGGATGCACATTATCCAGCAAAATGGCACAGAAAAATGCACGTTATCAGCAGCATGCGCGTTGCTATGGAGACGACTGCCCCGCTTTTCGTAGCGCCCTCTGCAAGTCATCTGATAAGAACCCGAACATTATCTGGACGCGCGTGGATTGCGGTTTCTCATGCGTTGGGGGAAGAGTGTCATCACCTGAGTATATTCTTACACCTGATTCAGACCAACGCCTCCAGTCTTAGAAACACTACAATATGAAGTCATAACCGCACCACATCACGGATGCAAAACTGATATATATGATCGGCATGCACAAATTGTGTATTCATTGCTGCTACGTGCTCCGCAAAAATTAACGACGTTATTGGCACTGCATGAATAAGAAAAAGCGTCTCAGAAAGCAAAATGATCAGTGTTGGCTGCTTTGGGTTATTAACATACTTTTCTTCACATTCGACAGGGAAACATTCAAAGTGACCGTGATTTCACATATGTATGTATATATCACGTATATCATGAAAATAGTGCGTGCGCATCTCCTCGTCTTTCTGTGCTAAGCTAGAATTTGTGACACATGTTTTAGACCCATTAGGATAGCATCTATCGGTACCATCGAATAAGACATTCGATATTCAACGATACCAAAGCATTCTGCCGCGCACGATACTGAAAGGAGCGCGCGGCACTGGCAGAACAGTGCAGGCTCCACTACGTGCTAGCGCACGCCAGTGAAAATTCCAGCGCCTCCAGCGCTTCCCAGTGAGCGCCAGCGTCACAGCGGCAAAGCCAGTGGCTCTACCAGTGAGACCCAGCTCTTTCCCAGTGCTTTCACCGGCGTCCCAGTGAATTTGAGCGTATACCAGTGTTCCCAGTGCGGTCCAGCGCCAGAAAACCTACTGGTATCACGCTGGGGGTACTGGAACGGCGCTGGTTTTTGCAAAAGGGTTCTTTGCCCGGAGCATAGATGCGACGCCTTCATTGCTTGCCGTTCGAAACCAGTCTAACACAAGACACACAAGCCGCTCACTCTGAAACGCGGTTGTTCCATCATCGTATCCGCTTTCCAATATTTAACATCAAGGCGTTAGGAAGATACCGAAGCCATCCCAGATAATCGCGCTAGCCGCAGACAGTAAGAACTAACACCAGAATAGGGAGCCCTGCTTGATAAGACTAAAAACCAGCAATGATGACAACATGTGCTATGACGGCCGTTGTGACGCCCGCTACAGCATGATGCAGCAGCCCAGGGAACCAGCAACCTTTCGCGTATCGTGGTTTGATGACCCGGAAAGTTCACTGAAAACATACGACCGTGTAGCCACTCTCAACAATTGGGGCTCAGAAGACAAGCCTTGTCGCGTCTATTTGTTCCTGTAAGTTCCTATTTGTTCCTATTTGTTCACGTTTACTTATTCCTGGACATGGTCCCACAATCATGAGTCAATGGACTGAACCTGGGATCTATTGCGCAGCATATTCCTGGGCAGGACCACGGGCGTAGCCCGTTAGGAATGCGCCACGTTTTTCTTCTAGACATTGGTGCGGCTAAAGTACGGAAACGTCACCATCTTCACGGAAGGAATGATGCGACTTTTCCGCCAAGCCGATTCTGCCATGCCTGAAAACAAGAAGGAGGAGGAATAAACTTTATTAAGGGAAACCAGCAGGTTTAAGTGGCCGGGCCTAGGCCTCCCATGAGGGGACGTCAAGGGCTTGCCTCAACGCCGCCTCACGGGCGTGCTGGGTCGCCCAGGTTTGTTCGTCAAGAGCGGAGCTCCGCAGAGCCTCGCGGAGCCTCGACGAAAGGGTCGTGGTGTTAGTGTGTGTGTACTGTGCCGGGCACTCCCACAGCATATGCGAAAGCGTCGCCGGGTGAGTGCCACAGCACCGGCAGTTGGGGGTAGTGTACACGTCCGGGAATATGAGGTGGAGGCGGGCAGGGGAGGGATACGTGTTTGTTTGTAGTAGACGGAAAGTGGTGGCCTGTGCCCGGCTGAGCTTGGGGTGAGGTGGGGGAAAGACTCGGCGTCTGAGGTAAAAGGTCTTAACGAGGTCATTGAAGGTAGTCAGGTTGTCCCTGGTGTCTATCTCGTCTCCAGTAGCTCCGGCGCGGTTGACAAGGCCTCGCGCAATGGAGTGGGTGACCTCGTTGAGGTTGGGGAGGCGTGGATGGACAGGGCCCGCATGGGCGGGGATCCATGTCAGGGAGATCATGCTGTCTTTGGAGTGTGGTGCCTGGCAGAGGATGCGAAGCGCTTGAGGAGAGATGCGGCCTTTGCTGTAGTTAATGACGGCTGAGCGAGAGTCGCACACAATGGTGTCACAGGTGGGATCTAGAGTGGCCAGGGCGATGGCCACTTCTTCAGCCGTCTCGGAGGAGGAAGTAGTGACGCTGGTTGCATGGTGTAGGGCTCCATCGCGTGTGGTGACAGCTACAAAACGTGTGCCTTGAAGATATTGAGCTGCGTCAACAAATGTGGCGCCAGGTACGTGGGCAAGGGCTTTTATGATGGCTCTAGCCCGAGCTTTGCGCCGGGCTCTGTTGTACTCGGGGTGCATATTTCTGGGGATGGGATCCGCGTGGATCCAGCTGCGGATGTCATTCGGAATCGATTGTTTGGGGCCCTGTTGCTGATGATACGTGAAGCCAAGCGTCGAGAGAATCGAACGTCCCGTTTCCGTGAGTGTGAGCCGTTCAAGCTGAGCGCGTTGTTGGGCTTCAATGAGCTCGGCAAGGGTGTTGTGAACACCCAGTTGATTGAAACGTTCGGTGCTGGTGTAGTGCGGGAGGCCAAGTGCTTGCTTGTAGACCCCTCGTATAAGGGTGTCGAGCTTGTTTTGTTCTGCACGGTACCAGTTGAGGTACGCAGCAACGTAGGTGATGTGACATAGGACAAACGACTGCACGAGGCGGATAAGGCTTTCTTCTTTGAGACCGCCTCTTCGGTTGGATATACGTTTGAGGAGACGTAAGGTGTTTTGAGATTGAGCAGAAATCTTGTTGAGAGCCAAGCCGTTAGAGCCATTGGCTGATATAGTGAGACCGAGGACCCGGATACTAGGGACGTGCGGGATAAGGCTGCCATCTTGAAGATGAAGGGTGATGTCATCACAGGGTCGCTGCTCAAGTTGGTGTTTGGGGGGGCGTCCCCGCTGAATGGGCTTGTAGATAAGAAGCTCCGATTTAGCCGGTGAGCAGCGCAGTCCGGTTCCTTGGAGATAGGCCTCAACAGTGTCAATCGCTGTCTGCAGTGCTGACTCCACTTGACCATCACTACCTTGGCACGCCCAGATGGTGATGTCGTCGGCGTAGATAGTATGGTGGATGTTGTCGACCTGTTGTAGTTGCTGTGCAAGGCCAAGCATGACTAAGTTAAAGAGCATGGGAGAGATGACTGACCCTTGAGGGGTGCCTGCACTGCCAAGGGGAATCTGGGCTGATCGTAAATCTCCGACCGAAAGGGTGGCCGTGCGGTTGGAGAGGAAGTCTCGAATATAATTGTAGGCGCGCTCTCCCAGGTGGAGGTGACAAACTTGATCAAGAATAGCAGCATGGGAAATGTTGTCAAATGCTTGAGTAAGGTCGAGTCCGAGAATTGCTTTCGTGTTACGGGAACGATCGTTTAGGACTTGATGTTTAAGTTGCAGCATAGCGTCTTGAGCTGACAGGTGAGGTCGAAATCCAATAATGGTGTGGGGATAGATAGAGTTGTCTTCGAGGTGAGTGTTGACACGTGCCAGGAAGGCATGTTCCATCACCTTGCCCACGCATGAAGTGAGGGAAATGGGTCTTAGGTTGTTGAGGCTAGACGGTTTGCCAGGCTTTGGAATTAGGATGACTTTGGCAGTCTTCCAGGCGGGCGGGAGGGAGCCATTGCGCCAGCAATCGTTGATGTAGTCAGTGAGGTGGGACACGGATTCGTCATCGAGATTGCGAAGGGTTTTGTTCGTGACCCCGTCCGGGCCTGGAGCAGAGCGACCGTTTAGCTTAAAGAGGGCAGCATGTATTTCGGATATGCTGAATTCGGCGTCTAGTGTGGGGTTGGGGTTACCGACGTATTTGCTGTGTGGACTGACTTGTCCCCTGGAGATATACCTGGTACAGAGATAGTCAAGCACCTGTTGCGGGCCCTGCTTAAGGGTCTCCGTATAAAGGAGTTTCTGCAGCCGATCCTACTGGGAAGTGCGGGTGTTGGTATTGTCGAGCAGGTGTCTCAGGATTTTCCACGAGGATGGGCGGTGAAGTTGCCCGTCCATCGTGCTGCACAGCTCCGTCCATTGTTGCCGGCTGAGCGTTTGACACTGCTCCTTTATGGCTGCGTTCAGTTTAGAAATCTTGCATCTGAGGCGACGGTTTAGGCGCTGCCCCTTCCACCGAGCTACAATAGAGGCCTTAGCCTCCAGAAGGTGGGCCAGGCGGCTATCCATGCGTTCAACCGGGGCATCTGTGGTTACCACCCGGGTGGCCGTCTGAACGTCAGTGCGTAGCGCTTGCGTCCAGGTGTCAATGTCGGTGATGCCATCCGCTGAGGTAGCGCCGATGCGTATCTTGCGAAATGCATCCCAGTCGGTAATGGTAAACTCTTTGGTGGGGGCAGGGGCAGCAACGAGATGAGGTAAAGAGATAGTGATGATGTAATGGTCACTGCCCAGGTCCTGTTGGGTATTTGTCCAGTGTGCATTGTTGATATGGTTGGTAAAAGTGAGGTCCGGGGTAGAGTCCCGGGTAGTGGAGGTACCAAGGCGTGTGGGAAAAGATGGATCTGTGATAAGCGTAAGGCCTAAGTCGTGGTAATCTAGCCAGAGGTTGCGAGCTGCAGCTTCCGTGCGAACGTAACCCCAACCTATATGGGCAAGGTTGAAGTCGCCTCCGATAAGGAGAGGGTGCGTTCCAGCAACTTGGAGGGCCTTCTTGAAGAGGGTGAGGAATCGACACTTTGCTTTGTTCTTGGGGCTATTGTAAATGTTCAGAAGGAAGATGCACTCTTTCCGTTTACGATTGGGAATCAATTCGAGGAATAGATGTTCGATATGAGGGCTATGGAGATCATGCTCAATAACAGGGATGCGACGCTGTACTAGGGTAGAAACCCGGCGAAGAGGGTGAGTTGTATGAAATGTTTGATAACCGGGGAGTGTGGTAGGGGCGTTGTTGGTTTCTTGGAGTAGAATAGCATCAGGGCGGCGGGTATGTTGACGTAGGTATTGATTGAGGACCGGTTGTTTCTGGTGAAAGCCTCGGCAGTTCCACTGCCAAACGAGGGTGCCTTGATTAGTGTGGGCCATGATGGGAAATAAGGGATGTCGCCATCGGCGTCCCACAAGGGTGGCAGACGGGGGCAGCATGGCTGGAAGGCGTGAGAATATGAGTTTCTAGGTTGGTCACCCGTTGAACAATGCCCGTGAGGGCGTGCTGGATGGAGTCGAGCGCCTGTTGGAAAGTACTCATCGTCGTTTGGAGCGATATGAGCATGTCTTTAACCTCAGAACGGACTTGGCCCGTGGCTCCATCTTGCAGGGCTCTCCTTTTGGGGGCAGGTGGCAAAGGGGCCTCCTGACTAGGGGCAGGGGCGTTCTGAGCGGTGGGTGTAGGGGTTAGTGTTTGGGTTTCTTTAAGGGCTCTAACCTCCTGCGTGAGTTTGGTTAAGAGATCGCGTAGGATCGCGTTCTCGCGCTTGAGCTGAGCTATTTCTGGGTTGTCTGGCAAAGGAGGAGGGGGGGCGGCTTGTGTGTTGTTTGTGTTACGACCCTTAGGCGAGGTGCCTTTGAGTTTCTCTGCGAAGCTCACCTTGGTATTGTAGGTAGATTTGCTGCCTGATGTTGATGCAGACCGGGATCTTGAGCGTTGTTTCCTGGACCGAGATGAAGTTCTGGAGCGGGATCGCCTCCCCTTGTCCTGGTTGCGGGAGCGGGATCTGGCCTTGGTGTCGAGGGTGGAGGGACCGGCTGCTTGATCGATAGCTTGGCTCGTTGCCCGTCGTTCCCCAATACGCTTGCGAATTACGTACGGGGTTTTATAACGAGCAGTGCAGCTTTTGTCTGCGGTAAGATGAGGGCCACCGCAGAGACAGCACTTAGGGTCACAGCTGTGATCGGCGGGGGGGTTGCGGGCCCCGCAGCCTCGGCAAATTTTGTTATTTGGGTAGGGACAAACGTCCATGCGGTGTTCAAGGCGGCCACACTGGTAGCAAATGTCAATTTGCTTCCGGTATAGCGAACATGGGAGTAAAGTGGGCTCGTAGTGGACCTGATAAGGCACGTCCGGGCCGTCAAAGGCGATAATCACCGTTGTAGTTGAGGCGATACGCTTGGCTGCCAGGGCCGTCGGGTTCCGAGCAGTGACGATGTTGTTGTGGATCTGCTGGGGGGTCTCCGTGAGTGGGATCCCACGGATGACACCCTTCGTCGTGTGTTCAGCTGCGGTTTCGTAGGCATTCACCTCGTGGGTGACGCCGTTCACTTGGATAGAACGGATGCGGGCGTACCGGTCTGCATGGTCCGGGTCAGGTGTGCTGACGACAACAATGTTTTGTTGCATGTTCGGACAGATCGTATCTTCTAAGCTTTCTTCCTCTGTGAGCTCGGCTGCTTGGAGAATAGCTGTAGTCACCACGGGACTTCCTATCTTGGTTATATGAAGGGCACCCTTGGGGCGAATAACAATCTTGATGTCCTCCGTTGGAAGCGGAGGCATGCGGCCCGCCTTCAAAACTTGAGCTTTCACACGCTGTCTCGCCCGAGACCGGGGCTTGTTGCTTGGGGCTTGAGGTGATTCATCGATCGGGATCGAGTTGTCCGTGCCGCGTGTTGGGCGGCGGGATCGAGCAGTGAGCCAGCCAGACTCGGCGGTCACTTCTTCCGGCGAAATATCCTGGCCGGCAACCAGGACCTCCATAGCGAAGACAAAGGTGCGGGTTCACGCAAGTGGGACAGGCAGATAGCACGCGCCAAGGCGCGGCCGGCGCGGCCGGCGCAGCCGTAGGCGCAACGACCAGCGAGCACGCCTAGGCTTAGCGCGGCAGCGGCGTGGTGGGTGTACACAGAGGGGTGGTTCTCAGGTAAATGGAAAGTCCCACCAGCAAACCAGACGTCCAGAGAGTCCGGAGAACTTCACGAATCGTTTTGGTAAAGTGTCAAGTAGCTAGTCACGGAAAAAAACCTGCGAAAACACTCGAGAAAGCCGGAGCCGACGCGAACACGTCCGCACTCCGCGGTGATCGCAGCGCCCAAAACAAGAAAGTTCACTTCTTTATGCGGGGCATGAAACAAGAACTTATCGCATGACTGATTGGGAATCCTCCCAAGACGGTCACCGAATTCCTCACGGAGGTTACAACGATTCAGAGAACCCTTGACAATTTTTGAAATGTCTAATCATTTTTTGACAATTTTTGAAATGTCTAAGTACTGCAGATTTGGTAAGTTGGAGCGATCCGCAAGGCAGCAATCAGCTCGCTGCAAAGGCTTACACATCGCTTTACCTTTGCGCAGGTAAAGTACTTTGTCGTATCTTCTACTACTGTAGCTCTTTCAATAGCCTTTGCGGATCGCTCAGTGTGCCATTGAAATGCCGACGAACGTGGAGTTAGAAAAAGAAATGAAATCTATGGAAATGTCCTTTGAAGAAGAACTAACCGCACTAAGGAATGATTTCACAGCAAAGCTTTCACTGAGTGAACAAAAAGTGTCAGCATGCCTCGCAGAACTCAGCGATGCACTTGCCAGCATAGGCTTCTTGAGCAAAAAATATGATACGATAAAAGCTACAAGCGACAAGATGCGTGCCGAGAATGCATCTTTAATAAAATCAAATGATGACCTGAAAAGTGCGAATGCTAGCCTGGCAAGGTAATTGTCTCACTTAGAACAATATACGCGCTTAAACAATATAGAAATTCTAGGAATCCCAAATGCAACAAATGAGAACCTTCCACAACTAATAACTGATATTGGTTCAAAGGTTCAGTGTGAAATAAGATCAGCAGACATCGACACAGTGCACAGAGTGCCTACACCACGAAATCCTAAAGCAAACAACATGATTGTACGATTTGTTTCACGAGATAAGAAAACTGAATTCCAAAAGAAAACTCGCAAAGCTCGCTTGACGCCATGGGACCTTGGAAGCAGCGAGGAGCACACAGCAGTGTTCTTCAATGATAACTTGAGTCCGAAAAACAAGTCGCTATTCTCAGAAGCACTGAAATTGAAAAAGAGTCACCAATGGCAGTTCCTGTGTACTGAACAGTGCGTGATAAGAGCGAGAAAGACTGCAGCAAGTCATGTGCACAAAGTACAATTGAATGGCGACTTGCGCGTTTTCTTACGAGAGCAGTAAGCTGCCACTGGATAGTGTCACTGCTAATACACCTTCGGAATCAACATGGCTCTGGAACTGATTGAAGTTGGACAATTTAATCTGCAAATGAAAACATCGTCTGATCTATCACTACTTCATCTAAATACTCGCAGCCTGCGCAAGCGCTATGACGAACTCCATGTATTGAACGCATCCTTAAAGCACTCATTGCACGTGATTGCACTATCTGAAACCAGGCTTAGCAACGCGGCTGTTGCTCCTTATCCATTGCCAGGCTATCAACTCGAAGTTGCTAACAGATCGAATTTATTATCAGAAAAGCTGCACACTGCATCGTCGCACGGAGGGGTGGCACTTTACATCAACGCGTCAGTATCTTATTCTGTCAGGCGCGACATTGTAATTACGACAGATTTATGTGAAAGTTTGTTCATTGAAGTTCAACCTGATCCTACCACGAAAGGCTTACTGCCACACAGGACTAAAAAAACCTTGGTAGGGTTTGTATGCAGGTCACCACTTAACAAAATCGAACACTTTTTACAAAAACTTTGAAAACTACTTGATACCCATATTGAACCGAACATTCATGTCATCTTACTGGGTTATATCAATATTGACGTCGCTCAAAAGGACTCTAATGATTATTCTTACACTGACTTGCTCGCTCGCGAAGGTCTGCTGCAATTATTACATCTGCCACTCGTACAACAAGCTCGCGACAAAGTATACTTGACCACATTATAACAAACCATACATTACCGATCTTTGTAACAGGCACCATTTCATGCGACATCACTGATCATCTGGCAGTGTTTGCGATATCAAATCCGGCTAATCAAACAACGACAAATAAGATCACGCGCACATTTTATGACAAGAAGCAGATTTTCCACTCTTTGGCAAGAGAAAACTGGCAAGAAATGTATTCTGCAAGTTCAACTGAAGAAAAATATAATGCATTTATTAACATCTTACAGAGACACATGACGGTTGGAGAGAGCACTATCACTGTTACAAGAACTAATTTTAAACGCAAACCATGGAAAACGGCTGGCCTTTTGCGCTCCATAAACCACAAGAACAACATGTACAAAAAGTTAAAGCGACAACCGCATAACGTCAACCTCGAAGCTAGGTACAAGCGATAAAACAACCACCTTAACGAACTTCTGGAAATTTCGAAGCACGGCTACTTCAGTTCAAAAATAGCACAAGCTATTAACGATAATAAGGCGACGTGGACAGTTATTGATGAAGCCCTCAATAAAAAAAAGATGGATAGCAATGTTACAGCAATTATTTATGGTGATGACATTATGGTTGATAATACCGCTATAAGCAATGCTTTCAATGTTCACTTTGCAAATGTAGGCACTTCCAGTAACGCAGTTTCATGCAACAACACTTGTAGTAGCCTTCCTAGCACGAAAAACTTGAAATCTATTTTCTTTTATCCAGCAACGAACGATGAAATAAAATAATTCTTGCACTAAGAACACCAAATCGATAGGTGACGACAGCGTATCGGTTCAAATGATAAAACACTTATCTGTACTTCTAGCTGAGCCATTAACATATGTCACCAATGATAGTTTCGAAACTGTTTGGTTTCCTTCGAAATTGAAAGTCGCCAAAATAATACTCGTGTTTAAGAAAGGCGGCAAGGTGAAAGTTGCAAATTATTGTCCGATCGCCATATTGCCAGCATTGGCCAAAGTTGTTGAAAGGGCAATATATATTAGGCTTAACAAATTTTTTGAGAAACACAATTTATACGCACCTGAGCAATACGGCTTCAGGAAGGGAAAATCAACAGAACATGCACTGCTTAAGATTGTTGAAAAATCAAAAGTAAACATAGAAAATAAATTACAATGGGTATTTCCGTTGACCTCACGAAAGCGTTTGACGTGCTTGACCATGACATATTACTAACCAAACTAGATCACTACGGAATACGTGGGACAGCGCTAACGCTTTTGTTGAACTATATAAATAATAGAGAGCAATATGTGTATATGAACGGTGTGTCGTCATGTCGATGTATACCCAATAGAGGTGTTCCGCAAGGTTCAATTCTAGGGCCATCTCTTGTTCTTAGCTTACATTATTGATCTGCCATCCCTAACATCGCAAGATTGTATCCTTTACGCTGATGACACAACGTATTTATAACAGCAAAAAACGAAAATATCCTATACCACAAAGCAACGACAGCCTTACAAAAATTATCATCCTGGCTTAGTGCAAACAAGCTACTCGCCAACAGCTCTAAGAGTAATTACATTATCTTTTCCCCCCAAAACACCCACCTTACTTTAAGTAATCAGCTTAAAATGAATAACACAGTACTAGAAACAGTTAATAACACAAAATTTCTCGGTGTGTACATGAACGCGCGACTTTCATGGCACACACACCTACATGATACAACATTAAAATATACAGAAAAATACCCATTCTTTGCAGGCTACGCTACATTTTTCCAATAAAGACAATGTTAACATTATATCATTCTTTCATACACTCACACATCACGTATGCTATAGTAATTTATGGATTAACCTACCCGACAACACTGAAACCCCTCAAAGTAACACAGAATACAGCTGTGCGTGCCCTTCTCTCCATACCAAAAACAGAGTCAGCTTCATATGCTTATAGACAACTAAACATACAAACCATCACACCTTGTGTCAATTATCGTGTATTACTACTTGTCTACAAACTTTCGCACAACGCTGTTCAATGTCCGTCAATAGCATTAACATATCAAACGCCCACATATTCCTTACGTTCTACTTTAAGTAAACCATTATGCATACCCCGCATAAGGACTAACTGCGGATCCCATTCATTTTCTTACATTGCATCAAAACTCTGGAATAGTTTACCTTGTACCATCGCAGTATCCACATCATTTCATTTGTATATACACTGTGTTCGCGATCACCTGCAAAACTCACAATAGTAATACTTGAATTAATAAATATTATTTCGATTTCTTTGTGGTTATATGTATTTATGTATTGCTATGCTTTTATAATGTATTTATTGTATTTCGTTGCACTTTTATGTACTTATATTGCTCTGTAGCACAGCAGTACCTACTGCTGTTAAAAAACGGACCCCTGCAACTGCCTTTCACTGGGCTCTGAGGCCCTACCTGTATAATAATAACCAGTCATTATATGTATGTTACACAATAAAACTGATTGATTGATTGATTGATTGATTAATTGATGCAATATAATACCGTAATGGTATAGCGCAGCTTAGTTTGAGGATGAAGAAACGAGGCAACAGCGAATAAGAAAACATACGCAACAGGATAAGCGCTCATCCTGTTGCCTGTGTTTTCTCCTTCGCTGTTGTCTCTTTTCTTCATGCTCAAACTGAGCTGTGCTGTACCAATACGATATTTTAACCTAACTCCGCCTAGCGGATCAAAGAACCTCGCCGTCCGACGGATGGGGACAACCGTCCAGTCACCAGCAAAACTTCAGCTGGACGCTGTCCAGATCAGGTACCAGCTCAGAACTAATGACCTGCATTTGCAGATTGCGATAATTGGCACCAGAATCTCTGTCTTCGTTAAGCCAAAATTAGGACACATAGAAAAAAAGCCAGGTCAACTTAAATTAACCTGAGGTGGCCTCGTGGGGAAATATTCTTTTTAACAAAGTTGAGCAAGAACGCGGAGACAAAGAGGTGGCAACGTAAGGACGAGCGCAATCTAGCAAGTGGTTTCTTTTCTGGGCTTGGCGCCAGTACCGCGAGCGCACCGTTCACCACGCATCTTCTCTCGTGCAGGCTACACTTTCCTCCCTAAACGAAGGCCGTTCAACGTCGCTGGTCTCGGCGCTGCAAGTTCCAGCAGTATCAAGGAACACGGCGACGAATGTGAGCAGTGAAGCCATAATCCTGGATACGTGAATGTTACTCTCGTCAGCAAGAGATTTCACCACGCCATAAAAAACGCCGTGAAAGAACTCCCGTTAACTGATTGCATAAATGGGCACGGCGCAAGCGACGCAAACGTGCTGTTCACCATGCGTTCATTCCTGCTGCAGGTTGCTCATTGTCATTTTGTAAGAAGCGACCATCAGTTTCTTGTCATTTTTCCGTGCGCACACAGATGCTTGCTTATCATGTATGAGTGTTTGTGCGTATGTAAACTTATTTTAGCTGTGATGTCGGGCAGAATCTTGGACCATCACTTGAAGATATGTTTAAGGCCATTATTAATGACCAACAAACGTCTATCCGAAATTTCAGAACTGAAACCACGTCTTGAGGCAACATAAAATAATATTTACAATTTTGATATACGGTTCGTGAATCTGGAGGATACTTGTTAGATAATTCCGTTTTTCGTGGCGCAAAAGTAACTGAGGCTGTGCCGCGCCGCTCACAAGGTGTTAAAAATGAATAGTAAAATTATGCAGTTTCCAAGATTAAATAAGGGCACAGGGGAAGCACAAGGTGAAGCAAAAATTCATCATCTTTTTCTTTGCAGTTTGGGAACGTTGCATTTTTGGCGTATTTTTCACGTTCATGCGTTTCTTAGAAAGTAGTTTTGTGGCTGAAACCGAAAGCAATTAGTCAACACGCACCCTCCTACAAGCCCAACGTATGAGCTCCGTGCTTACGTCCATTTTTCTAAAAAAAGGACATCGCATACGAAAGACAAAATGCTTGTGCCGTGTCAGCCGTGTATAGAAAATTGTCGGGTAACTTCTCAGGCAGTCGGAAGGTGCTGTGAGCCTTTTTAATCATACTTTTTTTCGGAACGCGTCTGTACCAATGCTTTCAGCTGCTAGCTTCATTACAGCTTGTGTCTGTCGTGCCCGTAGATAAATTTAGATGCTGAGGGTAGATGTCTTCAGCTGTTGTACATTTCCTGGCAACCAAGACGTTTCTCTAGTGAATGCGAATAAATGACGGCGACGTACTGATGTGCTAAACGCTGGACGAGCAAGGTCTTCGTCGTTGAACCTCTCAGCCGTTTCAGCGTCCTTCAATGCGACTCGCATGCATATCATAGCTTTCTTGCTTTTAACGACGATGGTTTTCCGAACTGCTTCAGATGAGGCATACACATCGGCTGAAAGTATAGGGATACAATGAGGTACTCTCACACGAGCGGCATTTTCCCTTGTCGCGATCCCAATAACCGCATGGTTTCTTGTTTTCGAGCCATTTGTGCGAAATTCTGCGACAGCTCTTTATATTTCCTGAATTGCACGAAATTCTTGAATTATGTGTTCTAATGGGGAGTCTTTTTTTGTTTATATCGTTTAATAAAAAAATTGTGACGTGTTGCACGGCTGGGTGTGCAGCCGTCACCTAACACCTGTAATCACGTTACATGTTACGTCACGCTTCTTCTCTATATAGCACTAACTAAATTGCAATAAAGTTGTTCTTCACCCGACTGCCGGCCTCGCTACATGGTGTCAGCGAACCCCAGTGGATGCCTCGATGGCGTCCGCATTACTACCGCCCCCGAAGTCCATGGAGGCGTCATAGGACCCTTGGGTTGCCTGGAAAACTTGCAAAAGTGAGTTTCTGCTCTTTTCCACTGCTACAAAATTGAACGATCAGCCAAAGGATCTTCAAACAGCCACGTTGCTAGTCACCATAGGCGAAGAAGCTCGAAAGGCATACAGTACCTTCAAGTTCGAGGAGGTGGAATACAGAAATGATGTTGAAGTTCTAATTAAGAAGTTTGAGGCGCACTACAGGCCCGTAACCAACTTAACATTTCAAGAATTTCTATTTGGTTCAAGAAACCAAAAGGCAGGCGAAACGTTCAACGAGTGGCTAACAGAAATGCGTGTGTTAGCGAAGAACTGTGAGTTTGGGAATCTTGAAGACCGCATGTTGCGCAGCCAAATCATTTTGGGCACAACGGATAAGAGCGTGCAGCAAACACTGATAGCCGAAAACGCGACGTACGAAAAGACTGTCGACATATGCCCTGCGCATGATCAAGGCAAAGAGCATTTTAGAGAGATAAGTGGAGCTACAGGATCTAGTGAAGGATCCTTTGTGAACGCAGTCGCAAGACGATGTCTGCTACAAATGTGGGGGTCAAATGCATCGCAGTGACATGTGTCCAGCAAGAAGAAAAACCTGCCGAAAGTGCGGACGGCTGAACCATTTCGCTAGGGTATGCAGGTCACCGCGAAACAGCCAACAAATGCGAGAGCGACGAGCAGAAGACACTGTTTTTTTTTTACAAACGTGGAATATCGGTGCAATCACCGCCGATGACTGGAGCGCAACTGTACATTCAGGGCCATCTGATCACATGCAAGCTATATACTGGCGCCAACTCTTGTCATTTCAAGAAGCGATGTTGCAAAACTGCCAGATAAACCTCTGCAAGCTTGCAATGTTAAGCTCACAGCATTTTTTGGGCACACAACAGCCGCGCATGCGCAAGTTCACTAGCCCTAATTAAATTCCTACAGCCTGTTGGTCTGAGGGAATA